>NC_088403.1:54653872-55305122 GCF_034236695.1 Oncorhynchus nerka
CCTTCCCAAGTTCTCTCACGTCACCCCGCTCCTCCGCTCTCTCCACTGGCTTCCAGTTGAAGCTCGCATCCGCTACAAGACCATGGTGCTTGCCTACGGAGCTGTGAGGGGAACGGCACCTCAGTACCTCCAGGCTCTGATCAGGCCCTACACCCAAACAAGGGCACTGCGTTCATCCACCTCTGGCCTGCTCGCCTCCCTACCACTGAGGAAGTACAGTTCCCGCGCAGCCCAGTCAAAACTGTTCGCTGCTCTGGCCCCCAATGGTGGAACAAACTCCCTCACGACGCCAGGACAGCGGAGTCAATCACCACCTTCCGGAGACACCTGAAACCCCACCTCTTTCAGGAATACCTAGGATAGGATAAAGTAATCCTTCTCACCCCCTTAAAAGATTTAGATGCACTATTGTAAAGTGGCTGTTCCACTGGATGTCTTAAGGTGAACGCACCAATTTGTAAGTCGCTCTGGATAAGAGCGTCTGCTAAATGACTTAAATGTAAATGTAAAGGACACGTAAGTAAGCATTTCACGGTCAGTCTACACCTGTTGTTTTTCAAAGCGAATAAAACGTACTGTACCAGAATTAGCCCGTTACACCTGATCCTCTGGTTGACCGTTTATGTTATTGTACACATCATTGCATCTACCCCCATGGTCCTGCTACTGTGCATGTGCGCGCGCGTGTACCTGCTTGGTCCTCTTGGCCAGCAGTGCAGGGCTGCTGGACAGGCTGGCCCCTGGTGTACTGCTCCTCAGCGCTGGTATCACCTCTTTGGGACGGTCAAACAGGTCCATACACAACCGAGGGAAACTCTTATAACTAACAGAGAGAGAAAGGGAAAAAAAACACCAGAGGTATGAGAGTGAAACTAATGCAGACTGAGTCCACTGTAAAACACTACCGGTCTCACTGGTGTTATTGCGCTGTCAATGTGTTGGTGGTGCAGCATTGTACTGGGGGGTAGCTCACCTGTAGCGGGTAGGGGGATCAGATTCGTCCTCGGTGGTGGGAGGTTCTGGGGGCATGACGAAGACTGTATGCTCACTCCTCTGTGATTCGTCTAGTTCCATGAGCTTAGTGTCCTCCGAGGACTCACCCTCCACCTATGGAAAGGAAAACATGTTCTCAGTGTCAGCGCACATGGCCATACACACACACAAGCCTCCCGAGTGGCGCAGTGGTCTAAGGCACTGGATCGCAGTGCTAGCTGTGCCACTAGAGATTCTGGGTTCGAGTCCAGGCTCTGTCACAGCCGGCTGCAACCGGGAGACCCATGGGGCGGCACACAATTGGCCCAGCATCGTCCCGGGTTAGGGGAGGATTTGGCCGGCAGGGATGTCCTTGTCCCATCGCGCACTAGCGACTCCTGTGGCGGGCTGGGTGCAATGTACGCTGACATGGTCGCCAGGTGTACGATGTTTCCTCCAACACATTGGTGTGGCTGGCTTCCGGGTTAAGTGGGCATTGTGTCAAGAAGCAGTGCAGCTTGATTGGGTTGTGTTTCAGAGGATGCATGGCTCTCGACTGTCGCCTCTCCTGAGTCCATATGAGAGTTGCAGTGATGAGACAATTGGATACAACGAAATTGGGGAGAAAAAGGGGTAAAAATTAAATAGAAAACAATCTATAAATAAAAACACAAACAAATCAAAATCACTAAAACCATTCTTCTAATGCATAAAAATGAGACTCTAGTTGGAAAAGGAGAGGTGTTAAAACTTGATTAGGGTCCGAGGGATTACCTTAGTGCCTTTGTCGTTGCCTTTATCAGAGGGAAATAGCTGCAGGGGGAAAAAAGTAAAAGAACAGATTAAATCAGAGGAAAATGAGCCTTCCTCAGTCAGTCTCCCCTGGAGGAATGTTACGACTGAGGCACCAATAAAACACATTTAAAAAAGCGCCACAGAAATCGGGTTCGAAAATTGACATTGCTCTTGGGCCATGTTCTTGTCTAGCAGGGTTTGGGGGGGAAATTCCAATTCAAAAATCTAAAAGTGAAGTTTATTTTCATTTAATTAATTGATGTTCAAATCACTTCCTGGCTTGATGGGTGTTATAATGGAATTTGCAAACCCAGCAGGCAAAGCATTAAAAAATGGCATCATTACAAGCAGTTTTAGCTGCAGGGAACACTGTTGGAACTTAAAAATAATTCATTGAATTTCAATTCACTTCCTGGATAGACGGAGTTGATATGAAACTGACCCCCCACACGGACTCCTGTTGCTTTATAATGCTCACCTTCTCAATGCAGTCGTCGAAGAAGGCAAGGCCTGTATCCTTGTCGCTGACGAATGTGCACTCCTCGATGAAGCGTATAAAGATCTGAGTCTTGGTCAGCTGCGAATAGAACTTCTGGTGGGCTCGCTCCCTGCTCTTTAGGAAACCTGGGAGAGGACAGAGAGCCAGGTCAATGGGCCTACCCCATAGGAAACCCTCAGTATAGATATGCCTGTTATGAACACTTGGAGCAGCAGTCAGATACGCTGTCTGGTTAGCACAGCTCCTGGATGACATTAAAACAATGTATAATGTACAGTACCAGTCAAAAGTTTGGACACAACTACTCATTCAAGGGTTTTTCTTTCTTTTGACTATTTTCTACATTGTAGAATAATAGTGAAGGCATCAACACTATGAAATAACACATATGGAATCATGTAGCAAACAAAAAAACGAAATATATTTTATATTTGACATTCTTCAAACTAGCCACCCTTTGCCTTGATGACAGCTTTGCACACTCTTGGCATTCTCTCAACCAGCTTCATGAGGAATGTTTATCCAACAGTCTTGAAGGAGTTCCCACATATGCCGAGTAGTTATTGGCTGCTTTTCCTACACTCTGCAGACCAACTCATCCCAAACATTACATTACATTTAAGTCATTTAGCAGACGCTCTTATCCAGAGCGACTTACAAATTGGTGCTTTCACCTTATGACATCCAGTGGAACAGCCACTTTACAATAGTGCATCTAAGTCTTTTAAGGGGGGGGGGGTGAGAAGGATTACTTTATCCTATCCTAGGTATTCCTTAAAGAGGTGGGGTTTCAGGTGTCTCCGGAAGGTGGTGATTGACTCCGCTGTCCTGGCGTCGTGAGGGAGTTTGTTCCACCATTGGGGGGCCAGAGCAGCGAACAGTTTTGACTGGGCTGAGCGGGAACTGGACTTCCTCAGTGGTAGGGAGGCGAGCAGGCCAGAGGTGGATGAACGCAGTGCCCTTGTTTGGGTGTAGGGCCTGATCAGAGCCTGGAGGTACTGAGGTGCCGTTCCCCTCACAGCTCCGTAGGCAAGCACCATGGTCTTGTAGCGGATGCGAGCTTCAACTGGAAGCCAGTGGAGAGAGCGGAGGAGCGGGGTGACGTGAGAGAACTTGGGAAGGTTGAACACCAGACGGGCTGCGGCGTTCTGGATGAGTTGTAGGGGTTTAATGGCACAGGCAGGAGCCCAGCCAACAGCGAGTTGCAGTAATCCAGACGGGAGATGACAAGTGCCTGGATTAGGACCTGCGCCGCTTCCTGTGTGAGGCAGGGTCGTACTCTGCGGATGTTGTAGAGCATGAACCTACAGGAACGGGCCACCGCCTTGATGTTAGTTGAGAACGACAGGGTGTTGTCCAGGATCAAGTTTCTTAGCGCTCTGGGAGGAGGACACGATGGAGTTGTCAACCGTGATGGCGAGATCATGGAACGGGCAGTCCTTCCCCGGGAGGCTAGAGCAGCTCCGTCTTGCCGAGGTTCAGCTTGAGGTGGTGATCCGTCATCCACACTGATATGTCTGCCAGACATGCAGAGATGCGATTCGCCACCTGGTCATCAGAGGGGGGAAAGGAGAAGATTAATTGTGTGTCGTCTGCATAGCAATGATAGGAGAGACCATGTGAGGTTATGACAGAGCCAAGTGACTTGGTGTATAGCGAGAATAGGAGAGGGCCTAGAACAGAGCCCTGGGGGACACCAGTGGTGAGAGCACGTGGTGAGGAGACGGATTCTCGCCACGCCACCTGGTAGGAGCGACCTGTCAGGTAGGACGCAATCCAAGCGTGGGCCGCGCCGGAGATGCCCAACTCGGAGAGGGTGGAGAGGAGGATCTGATGGTTCACAGTATCGAAGGCAGCCGATAGGTCTAGAAGGATGAGAGCAGAGGAGAGAGAGTTAGCTTTAGCAGTGCGGAGTGCCTCCGTGATACAGAGAAGAGCAGTCTCAGTTGAATGACTAGTCTTGAAACCTGACTGATTTGGATCAAGAAGGTCATTCTGAGAGAGATAGCGGGAGAGCTGGCCAAGGACGGCACGTTCAAGAGTTTTGGAGAGAAAAGAAAGAAGGGATACTGGTCTGTAGTTGTTGACATCGGAGGGATCGAGTGTAGGTTTTTTCAGAAGGGGTGCAACTCTCGCTCTCTTGAAGACGGGAGGGACGTAGCCAGCGGTCAGGGATGAGTTGATGAGCGAGGTGAGGTAAGGGAGAAGGTCACCGGAAATGGTCTGGAGAAGAGAGGAGGGGATAGGGTCAAACCATCTCCATTGGGTTGTGGTCAGGTGATTGTGGAGGTCAGGTCATCTGATGCAGCACTCCATCACTCTCCTTCTTGGTCAAATAGCCCTTACAGTCTGAAGGTGTGTTTTGGGTCATTGTCCTGTTGAAAAACAAATTATAGTCCCACTAAGCGCAAACCAGGTGGGACGGCATATCGCTGCAGAATGCTGTGGTAGCCATGCTGGTTAAGTGTGCCTTGAATTTTAAATAAATCACTGACAAAGTCACCAGCAAAGCACCCCCACACCTCCTCCTCCATGTTTCATGCAGAGATTATGCGGAGATCATCCGTTCACCTACTCTGCGGCTCACAAAGACACGGCGGTTGGAAACAAACATCTCAAATTTGGTCCAAGCAGGTCTCTTCTTCTTATTGCGGTCCTTTAGTAGTGGTTTCTTCGCAGCAATTCGACCATGAAGGCCGGATTCAGTCTCCTCTGAACAGTCAATGTTGAGATGTGTCTACTACTTGAACTCGGAAGCATTTATTTGGGCTACAATTTCTGAGGCTGGTAACTAATGAACTTATCCTTTGCAGCAGAGGCAGCTCTGGGTCTTCCTTTCCTGTGGGGGTCCTGATGAGAACTAGTTTCATCATATCGCTTGATGGTTTTTGCGACTGCACTTGAAGAAACTTTCAAAGTTCTTGAAATTTTCCGGATTGACTGATCTTCATGTCTTAAAGTAATGATGGACTGTCGTTTATAATTGCTTATTTTAGCTGTAAAAATAAAGAAAAACCTTGTGATGAATAGGTGTCCAAATTTTTGACTGGTACTGTACATTGCGCAATAAATAATACTTTGAGAAAGGTGTTAGATGCAAAAAATATAAATGATAATTTTACAGTTTAAAAAAAATGTTTTTTGGTGTTGTAGTATTTTTACGCCTCTTTTTCTCCCCAATTTCCGTGATATCCAATTATGATCTTGTCTCATCGCTGCAACTCCCCAACGAACTCGGGAGAGGCAAAGATCGAGTCATGCGTCCCCCGAAACATGAGCCACCAAGCCGCGCTTCTTAAAACCCCTTAAAATCACATCCGGATGAAAAGCGTGCCCAAAGTAAACTGCCTGCTACTCAGGCCCAGAAGCTAGGATATGCATATAATTGGTAGGTTTAGATAGAAAACACTCTACAGTTCCTAAAACAGTTTGAATAATGTCTGTCAGTATAACAGAACTGATATGGCAGGTGAAAACCTGAGAAAAATCCATCCAGGAAAAAAATAATTGAGGTCACGCTCTTTTCAATTCGTTTTCTACGGGGATCTAGAATTCTGGGGCACTTGCTTGCGGTTCATTTTGCTTCCACTGGATGTCAACAGGCTTTAGAAATTGGTTGATGTTTTTCCTTTGTGTAATGAAGAAGTAGGGCAGTTCAGAACGAGGGTTGAGTGAAGTGTACTGTTTGTTAGAGGTGCGTGACCTGAAAGCACACTCCACTTTGTTTTTGTCCGCTATTGAACGCAGTTTATCCCGTCTTAAATTTGATCGATTATTTACGTAAAAAAATACCTAAAGTTGCATTAGGAAAGTTGTTTGAAATGTTTGGAACAAGTTTACAGGTAACTTATTAGATATTTTGTAGTCATGTTGCGCGAGTTGGAAACAATGTTTTTCTGGATCAAACGCGCCAAATAAATGGACATTTTGGAGATATAACGATGGAATTAATCAAACAAAAAGGACCATTTGTGATGTTTATGGAACATATTGGAGTGCCAACAAAAGAAGATCTTCAAAGGCATGAATTATATCGTTATTTCTGCATTTTGTGTCGCGCCTGACGAGTTGAAATATGAATGTAATGTGTTCGTTTGATGGGGTGCTATCCTCAGATAATCACATGGTTTGCTTTCGCCGTAAAGGCTTTTTGAAATCTGACACGTTGGCTGGATTAACAAGTGTAGCTTTAATTTGGTGTATTGCAAGTGTGATTTCATGAAAGTTTAATATTTATAGCAATTTAATTTGAATTTGGCGCTCTGCCATTTCACCGGATGTTGTCGAGGGGTTCTACTAGCGGAACGTCTAGCCGTAAGACCTCTTGCTTAACCCGGAAGCCAGCCACATCAATATGTCGGAGGAAACATTGTTCAACTGACGATCGAATTCAGCTTGCAGGCTCCCGGCACGCCACAAGGAGTCGCATGAGCCAAGTAAATGTATTTTCTTAACTGTACATTAGCACATTTTACGTCCGTTTTGTGTACTCTCTCGGGACAGACAATACAGCGTGTGCGCAAGATTTTGTTCTGGGTACCGTGATAAATGTTGTGGGCAAATAAATGAATGAAGGACTAAAAACAATCTATTCCCCATTGTTACAGTGTAGTTCGTTTAGTGAGTCGGAGGCGGTGGCCTTATTGGAGGGGACTTGGGTGATGGGTTTGAGATAAGAGTGGTGAAACACACCCACACTAACCCTGTAGGTCATATAGTGAGTCTGCAGAGGTGGCCTTCTCGGAGGGGGCCTGGGTGATGGGTTTGAGATAGGAACGGTAGCCCTTCAGGATGTGGGCCATGAAGCGCAGCAGGGCCTCTTGGATCTCCATCTCCAGGGAGGTCATCTTCTTGTGCCAGGTGAAGTCCGCCTCGATGGGGGTCATCTCCACTGCCAAGCCCTCCTGGGCCGTCCGACGCACTGGAAAACAGCCACCAGATAGGGATAATTACATTTCACATACAAAATGACTAGGGATAGTAGGCTAAACATGCTATTGACTTACAGCACGGTTCCATGTCTCAGGCATGAAGCAATTTCTATGAGACTCGAGAGTAAAGTTGAACTAGAATTATGTGACTGTTTGTACCGATGCCCAGCTGGTGTTGCAGGTTGGTCAGGGAGTTAAACAGACTCTTGCAGGGCTTCTTTGGGAGGTTCTTCCAGTTGCTGTGTTTCTTCTCATCAGACCTGCAGAGATGGTTCAGAATGTTAGTAAGGCGTTATTGGAATATACTCATATTGGTGTAAATTATAAAATACCTCATATGCGATATACAGACTGAAAAACAGCTTCTGGGGCATCGTCAACAGTGAGGATAAGTGTGTTAACAGATGGGGGAATGCTTCTTTAAAGTGTCTGGATCTTACAGGTAGATCGTGTTGGTGTCCAGGTCCACACAGACCACATCCGGAGGAGGGTCATAGAGGTCAAAGTAGCGGGAGTCCACGCCCACAATGAAGGGACAAGGTGCGTTGAGGACCCCCGCCAGGGAGAGCGGGCAGAGGGGGATGTACGGGCACTGCCACTGGAATGGAAAAATCATCTAGATAGCGGGACACAGAAAGAGAAAATCAAACTTCTTTTTCACATTTTAACCTTATGTCATTCCTACACAGTCCACATAATGTATACAAGCGGTAACTGGATAAAAAAAAAACACCAACCAACCAACCCATCCATTTTATTTATATAGTCCATTTTAAAAACACTTGTCACAATTAAAACTGAGTGACCATATCCTTTATCACTCACCGCCACCACAGCCTCTGCTACCCCAGTGAGTACAGCGGGTCTCAAGGAGTGCAGCAGGATCTTACTCTCCAGCAGGACAAAGTGCAACAGTGTGGCACAGTTCTCTGAGCCCAGGTTAATCAGCAGTGTACTGTAGTCTGCACCACTGAGGAGAGAGGGGAGGGGACGAGAGGGAAAGGAGAGTTGGGAAGAGAGGACCAGAGGTATTGGTGAAAGGATTCAAACGAGACTCAGGGATACAATGGGTCATGAAAGGTTGGTTGGATTGGTACATGTGCAGTAAAGAAGGTGTGTGGGTAAATCAGAAAGGGGTGAAGGTAAACTGGATTGAGGGGCGGCAGGGTAGCCTAGTGGTTAGAGCGTTGGACTAGTAACCGAAAGGTTGCAAGTTCGAATTCCCGAGCTGACAAGGTTCAAATCTGTCGTTCTGCCCCTGAACATTGAAAATAAGAATTTGTTCTTAACTGACTTGCCTAGTAAAATAAAGGTTAAAAAAAAAAAAAATTGAGACAAAAGATCAGATTACAAAACCTGTTTAAAAAAAAAAAAAACTTTTAAGGGGAAAAATACTTTATTTTATTTGCAGAGAGTAATAGGTTCAAACTTTGCAAAGCAACAAACGCTTGTAAATCTGTCCCAAAGGCACTAGCCAGCAAGTCTTCCAGTCCCAAAAGGCATGAGCTCACTAGCTGACCATCTACTGAAGAGTTTGTGGTCATAGACGCATCTTTATGAAAATGAAAAGAACTGAAAGACCGGCACGCTGAATATGCTCCCAATTTATCACCTTTATTGACAACGTTTTGAATCGACACAGATCTTCAGGTCAAAGAAAATCCATGTTGGATCGAAACGTTGTCAATGAAGGTGGTCAACTGGGAGCATATTCAGTGTGCAGGCCTTTCTGTTCTTCTCACTAGCTGAGCAACAACATATTCTAAATCTGAAATGAACAGTAGAGAGGAAAAAGCCTGATGGAAGACATGAGGTTTCTTGGTGGAATGCAATAGCAGCACAACAGTTTATTTCATCTGTACAGGAGCTGTGTTTCTGCACTAAATAATGACGGAACTGTCCACAATGTGACAGGCAGTGCTGTTTCTGGGACAGTCCTAGTGCCTGTTTTCCAGTGGTAGTTTCAAAGCGTGAATATTTGACCTGGGAAAACTGTCAGTAATTCATGCGTTTAGCATTACAGAGACAGAAAGTTTGGAGTGTGCTTGGTGGATGATTGCCTTTTCTAACCCCGGTATTTCCTCTGGAAAAACTGTAGTTGATGCTCTACCATGAAAACGGAAACGACCGGGCCCTTTCTCTCGTTCTGCAACTGAAGTTTTTCCTTAGGACCTAGATTATACGGTCTCTAAACCAGTTGTCGAACGGACGTACCCTCTGAAATCAAGCCATTGAAAAAATAAAAAATAAAAATGTTGATAGCCTAGAAAAGGTCTTACCTGAGAGGCATAGGAGTACACACAGGCTGTGCGAGCATCAAGGTGTCGTGTGCAGAGAGCTGAAAGAGAATACAACGCTGTCACAACAGCGACACCAACATAAACTGCATTCGCCAGCACAGAAATAACGACATCTCACCTGGACCAAGATTCTGGGCCTCTGAGGTGAGGGGAAGGACACGTTGTGCATGAAATGGGAGATGTGCCTGGCAAAGAAACACACGCAAGCAAAATAATAGCATTAGCTTCAAAACACCCACCTACTCCTCTCCAGACCCGGGTCAAATACATGCGTCAAACACTTTAATCTTGAGCTGCATCTGATTTCGTTTTCCTGGTACAATGAAGCAACGGAATAGTCCCAAAAGTGAAAACCCCAAGCTAAATCAAGCACATCTCCAACTCAAATCCCCAACCCCCCACCATTGACAAATGACGGCATCCTTACTTTTCGATGGGCAGCGGGTGGGGGCCCGAGACGGACAGCTTGTAGAGGAACATGAGGAATTTGCGGAACGACTCGAAGAAGGGCCAGCGGGAAAGGAGGCAGATGCACTTGTTGGTGTTGACTGTCCGGTTGGGGATCATCTTCTTCTCCACGGTGGTGAGCAGGCCCAACTGCACCTTCTGCTTCTCACTGAGGAGATCTATGGGGTAGGCCTCATAGAACTGGATGGCAGCACCGTACACCTGGCACAGAGCAAATTAGATTAAAGATATATTGACAAGAATTTTAGGGACTTTAGCGAACACCCTTCACACATTTTTATGATAGGGTGAGTAACATTTATGCACCCATTACTAAATTGCGAAATGCAACAATTATATAGCAACGTACATTTTGAAAAGCAAATTCCCTACTCCCTCTAGCTCAGGGAAATGCAACGTGGTTTGTGACATAACTTGTGATGAGATTGTAGTTTGCTCAAGAGGCAGCTGACATTCAGGTGCCTTGATACACACAACCTGAGGGGAAAAGTAATAATTCTCCCCAATCCCAATGTCACATGCAGCTCAGGAAGTGAGACTTGAATGTTGACTATGACAACTCTCACAGGGCTATTCAATTCCTGTCCTGGAGGACCAAAACATTTCCGGTTTTCATTCTCTCCTAATGAAAAACTAAACAAGTGTTTCAGCCCTGCAGGACATAAATGGAACAGCCCTGATCAATCTATTCACGAATCAGTGTAAATCCCTGTTCATTGTTATAGTCCACCTACCTTTTCCCCAGAGGAGTTGGTTAACACAAAGGTGGAGAAGACAGGGAGAGGGTAGCGTGTGTTGGGGGTCCAGCATTCGATCTTAGCCCCCATGGGGAGGCAGAACAGGGGCACAGACTCCGACAGGGGAAAGGACTCATAGTCATCCTCTGGGTAGCGGAAGATGAGGCCTGGAGGAGAGAGAGCAATCAATCTTTTTTTTGTTTTATACTGCCAGTCACACACAAGACATGTAATAAACCTAGCTATGCAATATGGATCTAACTGGGGTACACACGATGTCAACAGATCCCACTACACAATCATAACATTGAAGGGACGAGAGGAGGTTGAAAGGACAGAACTGGGAATAAGATCAAACCCCTTTCACTTGTCATCCCTTCATTAACGTCAGCCAGTGTGTTGAGATTTAGAACACATTATTTTCAAAAGAAATCAACACTTTGCTGACCAATGCCTTGTCACCCATGGCCTATTGTGAACGTTAGAGAATGTTGTAGAGAAAAAAAAAGCAACTGAAGGAGTAGGCGGGGTAGGAAGCAGCGTGTGGTCATCACCTCACAGGAAGAAGGCCTAGTGAAGATAAAGTGTGTGTGCATGTGGAGTCTCTGAACCGGGGCCCGACTAAGCCAACACCCCAGCTCTGACCTCAAAAAGTAGCAAGTTGGAGATGGGGACAATCTGCTGCATTTACAAGAAGGTGGATACATAGCGTGAATAAAACCCTCTGAACATTTTAAGGGGTAAATGTCTTCAGAAACATTACATTTCTACACATGCTTTTGTATAGTCCATAAGAACCTGTTTGGAGGTCTTTTAAGTGAAAAACCCAAAAGTGAAAAGATAAACCATTTAACACCAGGTGACAGCAATGACGCACACCACTATTTTCCACCTTGAAATAAATTAGCACCAGAAATGTGCTAATGAGAGTCGCCGTGAACTCATCTAATGTGAGGCCAGTGCCCTTTTCTAAACTCCAGGTTAACGAATAGCGATTTCAACCTAGGACTTTGTCCCAAATGACACCCTATTCCCTACAGAGCACACTACTTTCGACCAGTGCCTATAGAAAATAGGGTGGCATTCGTGACGCAAAACATATATGGAGATTCAAAAATGCCAACAACAGCCCCCAAATCAAACCTGCTAATTTCTAGCCATTTATTCCAGGAATCATCAGGGAGAGTGTGGTTCAGTTTCCAGGTATTTGAGCGACAGATAGAGTTGTCATTTGCCAGTGCATTTAGTCTTATCTTCAGCACACAGAAAGCTCCTTTCAAATCAGATCAATCATAGAAGATCAACATACAATTACTGTGAAGTCAACTCAGGCACGAAGCAAGTGGAAACATATGGTAAACAGCATTGAACAAAAGGCTAGAGAAAATAATATCTATCCATCAATGAGCGCAGAAAAGAAAGACTGATGCGGAGAGATGGGTAGATTGAGAGTAACAATAAAAGAGCCAATAGCGTGCGAGACTCACCGGCTTTGTAATTAATGGAGTTGGACACCGACACGGATTTCTTGTAGCACAGGAAAACACTAGAGCCCCACTGGAGGAGGAAAAACAAGACCATGTGACTTTGGGCTCAAAACAACATTTTCAAAGATTCATTTCGACAGAATGTTCTCAGCGAGGTTGAGTGGCATGGCCTGAATTTCATATCACGGTATATTCAAGCTCCATACGGTACATTCCACACCCATTGATTCCCCAAAGCTCTACCTTTCTGGCCCAGATGAAGACCCTTCTAGGGGTCGAAATGTTGTAAACCAACCGAAAAGGTATGTGTTAGAGCAATTGAGTGTGTGGGCATGGTTAAGAAAGTAGCCGTGTCCAAACCAGAACTCCCCATAGGGCAGGAGCCCATCTCCTGTTTCTGTAGCGTGAGGGAGCTTGATGTACAAGTCCACCCCTGGACAGGGCTCTAGTCCATCTCCTAATGCGGAGTGCCAAGCAGAGGCATCGGGTGCCATTTTTAGAGTCTTTGATATGACTCGATGAGGGATGGAAGCACCAACCTTCCAATCACAGGAGGGAAACTCTAATCCCAAGGCCACTGAGTTGGTCATGAGCCTACTTCATTACCAGTGGCCTCAACTCACCATGCCACAGTTGAGGTTCTTGTCCACCTTGCAGAAGGTGTGTGGCGGCGTCTCGCCCTTGCTGGTGACGATGACGCAGATGTCGGTGACGGACAGGGAGTTCTGGGGCTGGACAGGTGGCGCGCGGCGTAAGGTGATGAAGATGCGCTGCGAGGTGGCAGAGCTGTTGTTGACGTTGGCACAGCGGCCATACGGCGTGGCCTGGATTACCTCACAGCCCTGGATGAGACGCTCCTTACCTTCATATAACACCCTGAGATACAGAGAGAGGGGGGAGACAGACAGACAGAGAGGGGGGAGACGGAGAGAGAGAGGGGGAGAGAGAGATAATATTAGTGTATAATATGTGCACATTCACTCACATCACACATGAATACATACAAACAACAAACACATTCACAAACTAGACAGAATAATTCTACAGATGAAGTGAATTGGAGGAGCAATTACCTTTACAGAGTCTTTCACAAACTGGTAAGAATGAAAGGGAAACAGAAAGACCCAGTACCACCATGGCCAAAAGAAAATAAGCCTAGGTATGGCCAGCGCCTCCAACTACAGGACACCACTTGAGTGAATTTTCTAAATGTTGTCCAACATATCCCACAGTAGGTAAAAACTGAGAAAGAGAGAAGGAAAGAGTGTCACAGACTAATGCCGTCGCCCACGCGGCTACCCTCTGACCTGCATTCAAAAGTCCTGAGCGTCAACGTGTGAGGAAGCTGAGATAGAGTGTTGGGGAATGACTCCTGCCTACACATAATCAGTCCTCACTCAGACCTGGTCTCTTGTTCACTCTGCAGAACGAGTCTGAACTACTGTAGTAGGCAGTCACTACCACAGAACACAAATGTTTCACTGAGCCATCTCTGGAGTTTAACCCCAATAGATACCGCACATTCTACTTCAGAAAACATACAAATTGTAAATACACGGGTCTTTTGAAGTTTATTCAACCTTGCAACACCAAAAGAGTTTTTGGCGTCTCGATGAGTTAGCATGGTGCAAAGTTTAAACTTCAGTGTCGTCACATTTCAAGTAAAGCCAATGGGGGTCATTGCTACGCACCTCCTTCTCTGGCCACAGAACGTTACATGGCCACTGGAAACAAAACAGAACTGAAGTGAAGGCAAAACGCAAAAAAGAGTAGATATTTTCCACTGGTGGGGGAATATCTGTGGTTTCTAGACACTAATTAAATAGTGGGTGATATCACTCTTCCAAAATGCAACATTATTGGGTGCTCTTATTTCCCTAATAGACAGAAAAGGAAAAGTGCCTGAAAATGAAATGATTTACTTCACAAATTGGGATGCATTCAATAAATCTAGCATATAACCCATTAAACTCATAAGCACGCACCATATTACCAAGGGTTAGTCCACAAAAGCGCAATAATACACGAGAAGCAATATTTCACGACCATTCTCTCTTATCAATGGAAATTGATTAAACTAGATGTACTTAGCAGCTTTATTAGAAATGACTACTCCGGTAATTGGTCTCATTAGGACGAGTAAGGGACTTAGAGGTTATGGCTTTCCTGTTTTAGAGTTAACCCTAATGATACCATTGTGTAACACTAACTAGTGTGGTGCTCACACACTTTGAATAGCTCATTTGGGTTCACAGAAGAGCACACACACACACCCGATGTCAATGAGCGGGGGCTTGTCGTGGCCCCTCTTGTAGCAGAGAAATATCTCGGGGCTCTTAAGGCTGCCATGGTTGAGGTTGGCCTGCTGTGCACTGTAGGTGCTCTCGATGCAGGTGAAGCCCTCCGGCACCGTCTCGCCCGCTGACTTGTTGATGACAGCCAGGTCAGTGATGGGCGCCTTGGGCCCGCTGGACTTGGTCTCCGACAGGTCCTGCTCCAGTGGCGTGGACTTGTCCGTCAGCCCGGCCACCACAAAGTAGTCGGTCACACGGTGACCCTTGTCCTCGATCATGACTGGGCGTGCCTGAGGAGAGAGAAGAGCAAAAGGTGAGGATAGAGTTCAGAGAATGTAGCCTAGGTCTTAGGGTGCCATTTGTGATGCAACCTATGCGCACTATGTAGGGAATATTTATATTTATTTAACTCGGCAGGTCAGTTAAGAACAAATTCTTATTTACAACGATGGCCTACACAGGGCCAATTGTGCGCCGCCCTATGGGACTCCCAATCACGGCCGGTTGTGATAAAGCCTGCAATCGAACCAGGGTGTCTGTGGTGATGCGTCAAGCACTGAGATGCAGGAATAGGTTCACTTTTAGGACACAGCCTTAGTCTATAGATGGTACTGAGGAAGTCACATGGGAACGATCGCCTACTTATACCTCACTTTCACCATGGGACAGTCCTACACATTCTAACAGCATATGTAGAATCCCTAATATGATTGTATATGTCTAACAGTAAGTGAGTGTCTGAACAGCATCCCACCATAAAGTACCTAATGTACTTAAGGAATGACTGGACTTGTTCACTTCCTGGTCGCAGACTAAGGGGCATGGAGAGAGTTAGGAGCTTCGTGACTTGGGAGAGGCAGAAGAGAGCAGCAGAGCCGTGTGGAATCCACTGTGAGCATAAATCAAGACGAAACAAGTCTTAAAAAAAACGCTCTGTGAAAACTAAAGAATTGGAGTCTTGTTATTCTTTTCACGTGGGATTTAAAACGTTTCCATCCGGAGAATAAGGACCGCTATGCTAAAGCTCAGAGATGATTTAACAGATGTTCCGGCTGTAGAAGACGTAACATGACTCACCAATTAGCAGTAATAAGCACCATGGCAAATATTTTGTCATGAGCATTTGTAATTAGTGATGTGCCATTTATTCCTTGTGTTACTATTTTTCACTCTGCATCGATGGGAAGCAGTTTACACCTGTTATTTACAACCAGTTTGACTCAGAGGGGGTGGCAACTATCACAGCTGCTCTCTCTTTGTGGGTATAAAAAAACTATTACTTTTATAATAGTCTACCTGGTACTCAAATCCCTCAACATATCGCTGAACAAGCCATTGGCTGGGCACGATATAAAACACAAGCATAAATACTGTCAACGGTACAGCCTCTAATAACTTGGCAGCGTAAGTCCAGGTCATCTTGCATAATGTGACATGTGAGAGTGTGGGGATCCCATTGAATACGGACTGCTTCATAGACTTTGGAGCAATTGGAGGAGTTCTCTGTGGTGCAAATAGGGCTTATTCAGACGTCCAAGAAAAACACTGGGCTTTGGAAGGAGAATATAGCATAAAGAAGCAACACGGCCGTCTAAGAAGAAAGAAAAGCTAAGAAAGCAGCGGAGACCCACACAGGAAGAGACATTTTCCAGTGGTGAGTCAGGAGTCAGCTGCAGCATGGGGCAGGAGCCAGAACGAAGAAAGGAGCAACGTGGCTCCTCTGAACTGAAAGAGCACACGGCTCTGGACTTAATTTAGCCGGCTTCATAATAGTGTTTAAATCAACTCCGTCTCAGACTTTCAGCACGGCACCATGACCTTGTTCTTGCCAGGTCAGACGTTATCCAGTGCATCACGTGTAGCAACATGAGCAGTAGAGGAAGAAAGAGGTTCAATCTCCACACAGGCGGTTGGGGAGGGAAGCATAGCAGGGTTTCTTTATTCACCAGCAGCAAAGTCAAAATGAGAGTTTCAGGATATCCCTCTGGATTTAGCAGCCTTTAATTATCTCACTAAAAAGGTGTAGGGATAAACAGAACTGCTACCAACTCAACAAAGAGAAATATTTTACATCAGGAGGTACACAGCTCAGCTCTGTATAAAGAATCTCAGAGTAGGAGTGCTGAACTAGGATCAGATTCCCCTGTCATATGTAATTTTATGAGTTATCAAAAAAGGCCAAACTGATCTTAAATCAGCACTCTTACTGTAAGACACTTGATACAGTCGCAGTATGCTAATCAAAGACTGATTTCTCAGCACGACTCAAGATTGAGTGGTGCATCCCTGTTGGATTTCACCCTCAAAGCATTACATCATGGTCAAGAGCCAGACAATACAGTTTCATGTTTTGTGAAAGATCGAGGGCTTCCACAAACAAGGCAGGCAATAAAAAAACGCTTTGATTAATGAGAGAGGGGTGGCATCCCCTCTGATGGTGTTTGGTTGGAGAATACAATGGAAATGCTAAAAGTTCCCTGGAGCGTTACATGGTCAAATGGTGAGGGAAGGGGGACGGACGACATATGCACACAGTGGCTTCCTCTTTGGCTAGCTCAATGGAGAGAGTGAGTGGGACAGACAGGCACTCAGGCTCATAGGAGGACACAGATGCATCCCATAGAACACTCTTACCCGTGGCTGTCTCCTTAGCTCTGAGGGGGTGGGGGGGGGAACCACAGCCAGCCAGCATTCCTTCCATACCATGAGGGTTTGTCACGCTATTGAATCTATACATGTCTCATGTGCCTACTTAGTGGTACTTTCCAAATCATGGGATAGAGACATACGCAGGGTACTGATCATGGCTGATATTGAATCTTGGCCAAAAGATTGTGTGTGTGCAAATCAAAATGCATGCAAGTTTCTTTTCGCGTATTAAACAAAGTTCTCATCCGAATGAATCCGAACATGCTTTCTCGTACCACAAATATGTTGTTCGTCCAACCCCTTCACCATTCAGATAGTGAGTTAGCTTGATTCAACAGAGCCCGTAGTATGCTATGCAGTGCACTATAGCAGACAGAGATAAGGCACTGACGTTCCTACTTTTTTAAACCATCGTATCCATGGTTACACCTCACTGGTAACAGAGTCAAGAAATAGACTTTTGTTTTTTTAAATACATTGTTTACCATATAATAAAGCACACCATAAAATGTGTTCCAGCTAAACGCTCCGTTATGACACAGAGACCGTGTTTGTCTGGTGGTGGTTAGTGGACTTGTGACTGGAAAACAACTTGTCTTGTTACTTTTTAAATGTGTATGCGTAGACAGAGGGGTCTGGCTCTCTCAATGTAGTGTCAGACATTTCACACCAAAACTCTGAAGACCACTAATTGGTCTTTTGACAAAGCACATCAGTGCTATTCACATCAGATCTTTTTCAGATCTGATTGGTCAAAAGACCAATTAGTGAAAAAAAAGATCAGAATTGGACTGCCAAAGTAAACACACCCACACGAAAAAACAGCTGAATATACAGGTTTTTGCACTATGGCAACATAACACAAAACTTAGTGACTGATGTATTGTTTGTTTCAGAGCTAATCAATACTATACTGTATGTTTCAATTAACACGGACTGAGCCATTTAAATACATCTTGCCATAACATCTAAGTTATAACATTGCATTACCCACAGCTTAACGAGGCTAGCCTGAATGGGCTTTTAAAGCAGCTTGCCAAGTGCCCTGTGACAATGAAAATATCAATATTGATGGACTAGGGACACACGGTCATGATAACTAAACCAGAAGCATACGCCTATTTAGAGTAGCTTCTAGACTTGTTCATTCAAGCAGCTGTCACTCAAAGTGTGTTGTCATGTTGGTCTGAGTCTGACGCCTAAAGGGGTCTACACAAATAGAGCCGACAGAGGACCGTTTGCGTCGCTCTACACGTAGTTGTATGTACATTTGTGCAGCTGAATTTTTTGGAACCTCTGTCAGCTCCGTTTGAGGACACTGTGTTGATCCCTTAGAGTGAACATAGGGGTGAGTGTTGAGAATTAAACTATGAATTGGCATTGAGCTAGGGTGGATGGGTGCTAGCCTTAGCACCATGCGTAGCTAGGCTATCCTGAGGTGCTAAGCTCATGTTAGCTGATGAGAGGTCAGGGGTCAGCAGCAGAGCCGACAGTGTTCATTCCTTGACTCAGAGGTCCTCATTCTTTAGCACTGTCCATGTGGTGCCAGTATGGAGGAACTTGATTTCAAAAAACATCACTTAATGTAATAATTAGTAGTAGGCTAAGTAGTAGTAGTAGTAGTACTAGTAGTAGTAGTAGTAGTAGTAATAGCAGCACCAGTAGTAGCAGCACTACTACAGTAGTAGTAGCAGCACTAGTGGTATAGTATTAGCAGCACTAGTAGTATAGTATTAGCAGCAATAGTAGTAGCAGTTGCAGTAGTAGCAGCAGGAGTACTAGCACTAGTAGCATCAGCACTAGTAGTAGCAGCAGCATCAGCACTAGTAGTAACAGTAGCATCAGCACTAGCAGCTCTAGTAGTAGCAGTAGCATCAGCACTAGTAGTAGCAGTAGCATCAGCACTAGTAGCAGCACTAGTAGTAGTAGTAGTAGTAGTAGCATCAGTAGTAGCAGCACTAGTAGCAGTAGCAGCACTAGTAGTAGTAGTAGTAGTAGCACTAGTAGTATAGTATTAGCAGCACTAGTAGTATAGTATTAGCAGCAATAGTAGTAGCAGTTGCAATAGTAGCAGCAGGAGTACTAGCACTAGTAGCATCAGCACTAGTAGTAGCAGCAGCATCAGCACTAGTAGTAACAGTAGCATCAGCACTAGAAGCTCTAGTAGTAGCAGTAGCATCAGCACTAGTAGCAGTAGCAGCACTAGTAGTAGTAGTAGTAGTAGTAGTAGTAGTAGTAGTAGCATCAGTAGTAGCAGCACTAGTAGCAGTAGCCGTTGCAGCACTAGTAGCAGTAGTACTAGTCATAGTAGTAACAGTAGTACTAGTAGTAGCAGCAGCACTAGTATTACTAGTCATAGTAGTAACAGTAGTACTAGTAGTAGGAGCAAGAGTAGTAGTAGTAGTAGCAGCAGGAGTAGCAGCAGCAGTAGTACTTAGCAGTAGTAGCAGCAGCAGTAGTACTTAGCAGTAGTAGCAGCAGCACTAGTAGCAGCAGCACTAGCACTAGTAGCAGCAGTAGTAGTAGCAGCAGTAGCAGCAGCACGAGTAGTAGCAGCAGCAGCACTAGTAGTAGCAGCAGAACTAGTAGCAGCAATAGTAGCAGTCGTAGTAGTAGCAGCACAAGTAGCGGTAGTCGTAGTAAACTCAGCAAAAAAAGAAACGTCCTCTCACTGTCAGCTGCATTGATTTTCAGCAAACATAACGTGTAAATATTTGTATGAAAAAGATTCAACAGACATAAACTTAACAAGTTCCACAGACATGTGACTAACAGAAACGGAATAATGTGTCCCTGAACAAAGGGGGGGGTCAAAATCAAAAGTAACAGTCAATGCAGCTGGTGGCCACACCAGATACAAAGTACTGCAGTGCATCTCCTCCTCATGGACTGCACCAGATTTGTCGGTTCTTGCTGTGAGGTGTTACCACACTCTTCCACCAAGGCACCTGCAAGTTCCCGGACATTTCTGGGGGGAATGACCCAAGCCCTCACCCTCCGATCAAACAGGTCCCAGACGTGCTCAATGGGATTGAGATCTGGGTTCTTCGCTGGCCATGGCAGAACAGACATTACTGTCTTGCAGGAAATCATGCATAGAACGAGCAGTATGGCTGGTTGCATTGTCATGCTGGAGGGTCATGTCAGGATGAGCCTGCCGGAAGTGTACCACATGAGGGAGGAGAATGTCTTCCCTGTAATGCACAGCGTTGAGATTGCCTGCAATGACAACAAGCTCAGTCTGATGATGCTGTGACACAACCCCCCAGACCATGACGAACCCTCCACCTCCAAATCGATCCCCCTCCAGAGTACAGGCCTTGGTGTAACGCTCATTCCTGCGACAATAAACGCGAATCCGACCATCACCCCTGGTGAGACAAAACCGCGACTCGTCAGTGAAGAGCACTTTTTGCCAGTCCTGTCTGGTCCAGCAACAGTGGGTTTGTGCCCATAGGCGACATTGTTGCCAGTGATGTCTGGTGAGGACTTGACTTACAACAGGCCTACAAGCCCTCTTCCCAGCCTCTCTCAGCCTATTGCGGACAGTCTGCAGCACTAGCACCACCACTACTAGTCGTAGCAGCCGAGCACCACCACTACTAGTCGTAGCAGCCGAGCACTACCACTACTAGTCGTAGCAGCCGAGCACTACTACTAGTCGTAGCAGCCGAGCACTACTACTAGTAGTAGCAGCCGAGCACTACTACTAGTAGTAGCAGCCTAGCACTACTACTAGTAGTAGCAGCCTAGCACTACTACTAGTAGTAGCAGCCTAGCACTACTACTAGTCGTAGCAGCCTAGCACTACTACTAGTAGTAGCAGCCTAGCACTACTATTAGTAGTAGCAGCCTAGCACTACTATTAGTAGTAGCAGCCTCTACTATTAGTAGTAGCAGCCTAGCACTACTATTTAGTAGTAGCAGCCTAGCACTACTAGTAGTAGTAGCAGCCTAGCACTACTAGTAGTAGTGCAGCCCACACTACTAGGCAGCTAGCACTAGTAGTAGTAGCAGCCTAGCACTACTAGTGAGCGCCTCAGCACTACTAGTAGTAGCAGTAGCAGCCTAGCACTGGTGGTGGCACTACCTAGCCTACTACTAGTAGTAGCACCTAGCACTACTACTGGTAGTGGCAACCTAGCACTACTAGTAGTAGTGGCAGCACTACTAGTAGTAGTAGCAGCCTAGCTACTAGTAGTGGTAGCTGACCTAGCACTACTAGTAGTAGTGGCGCCTAGCACTACTAGTAGTAGTAGCGCCTAGCACTACTAGTAGTAGTAGCCCTGGCACTACTACTAGTGGTGCGGCACTAGTAGTGGTAGCTAGCTACTAGTAGTAGTAGCAGCCCAGCACTACTAGTAGTGGTAGCAGCCTAGCACTACTAGTAGTGTAGCAGGCCTAGCACTACTAGTAGTAGTGGCACCTAGCACTACTAGTAGTAGCAGCAGCCTAGCACTACTATTAGTAGTAGCAGCCTAGCACTACTATTAGTAGTAGCAGCCTAGCACTACTAGTAGTAGTAGCAGCCTAGCACTACTAGTAGTAGTAGCAGCCTAGCACTACTAGTAGTAGTAGCAGCCTAGCACTACTAGTAGTCGTGGCAGCCTAGCACTACTAGTGGTCGTAGCAGCCTAGCACTACTACTAGTCGTAGCAGCCTAGCACTACTACTAGTAGTAGCAGCCTAGCACTACTACTAGTAGTAGCAGCCTAGCACTACTACTAGTAGTAGCAGCCTAGCACTACTACTAGTAGTAAAGAGCCTAGCACTACTACTAGTGGTAGCAGCCTAGCACTACTACTAGTAGTAGCAGCCTAGCACTACTACTAGTAGTAGCAGCCTAGCACTACTACTAGTAGTAGCAGCCTAGCACTACTACTAGTAGTAGCAGCCTAGCACTACTACTAGTAGTAGCAGCCTAGCACTACTAGTAGTAGCAGCCTAGCACTACTACTAGTAGTAGCAGCCTAGCACTACTAGTAGTAGTAGCAGCCTAGCACTAGTAGTAGTAGCAGCCTAGCACTACTAGTAGTAGCAGCCTAGCACTACTAGTAGTAGTAGTAGCAGCCTAGCACTACTACTAGTAGTAGCAGCCTAGCACTACTAGTGTAGTAGCAGCCTAGCACTACTAGTAGTAGTAGCAGCCTAGCACTACTAGTAGTAGTAGCAGCCTAGCACTACTAGTAGTAGTAGCAGCCTAGCACTACTAGTAGTAGTAGCAGCCTAGCACTACTAGTAGTAGTAGCAGCCTAGCACTACTAGTAGTAGTAGCAGCCCTAGCACTACTAGTAGTAGTAGCACTAGCACTACTAGTAGTAGTAGCAGCCTAGCACTACTAGTAGTAGTAGCAGCCTAGCACTACTAGTAGTAGCAGCAGCCTAGCACTACTAGTAGTAGCAGCAGCCTAGCACTACTAGTAGTAGCAGCCTAGCACTACTAGTAGTAGTAGTAGCAGCCTAGCACTACTAGTAGTAGTAGTAGCAGCCTAGCACTACTAGTAGTAGCAGCCTAGCACTACTAGTAGTAGTAGTAGCAGCCTAGCACTACTAGTAGTAGTAGTAGCAGCCTAGCACTACTAGTAGTAGCAGCCTAGCACTACTAGTAGTAGCAGCCTAGCACTACTAGTAGTAGTAGTAGCAGCCTAGCACTACTAGTAGTAGTAGTAGCAGCCTAGCACTACTAGTAGTAGTAGTAGTAGCAGCCTAGCACTACTAGTAGTAGTAGTAGCAGCCTAGCACTACTAGTAGTAGTAGTAGCAGCCTAGCACTACTAGTAGTAGTAGTAGCAGCCTAGCACTACTAGTAGTAGTAGTAGCAGCCTAGCACTACTAGTGAGTAGTGGCAGCCTAGCACTACTAGTAGTAGTAGTAGCAGCCTAGCACTACTAGTAGTAGTGGTAGCAGCCTAGCACTACTAATGGTAGTAGTAGCAGCCTAGCACTACTAGTAGTAGTAGCAGCACCTAGCACTACTAGTAGTAGTAGCAGCAGCCTAGCACTACTAGTAGTGTGGCGTAGCCTAGCACTACTAGTAGTAGTAGCAGCAGCCTAGCACTACTAGTAGTAGTAGCAGCCGCCTAGCACTACTAGTAGTAGTAGCAGCCGCCTAGCACTACTAGTAGTAGTAGCAGCCGCCTAGCACTACTAGTAGTAGTAGCAGCCGCCTAGCACTACTAGTAGTAGTAGTAGCAGCCTAGCACTACTAGTAGTAGTAGTAGCAGCCTAGCACTACTAGTAGTAGTAGTAGCAGCCTAGCACTACTAGTAGTAGTAGCAGCCTAGCACTACTAGTAGTAGTAGCAGCCTAGCACTACTAGTAGTAGTAGCAGCCTAGCACTACTAGTAGTAGTAGCCCTAGCACTACTAGTAGTAGTAGCAGCCTAGCACTACTAGTAGTAGTAGCAGCCTAGCACTACTAGTAGTAGTAGCAGCCTAGCACTACTAGTAGTAGTAGCAGCCTAGCACTACTAGTAGTAGTAGCAGCCTAGCACTACTAGTAGTAGTAGCAGCCTAGCACTACTAGTAGTAGTAGCAGCCTAGCACTACTAGTAGTAGTAGCAGCCTAGCACTACTAGTAGTAGTAGCAGCCTAGCACTACTAGTAGTAGTAGCAGCCTAGCACTACTAGTAGTAGTAGTAGTAGCAACCTAGCACTACTAGTAGTAGTAGTAGTAGCAGCCTAGCACTACTAGTAGTAGTAGTAGTAGCAGCCTAGCACTACTAGTAGTAGTAGTAGTAGCAGCCTAGCACTACTAGTAGTAGTAGTAGCAGCACGAGGAGCAGCAGCAGCAGGTGTGTTTGTGTAAACCAGAAATGATTGACACTGATCATTACGATTAGATAAGTAGCCTGTACTAGAGTGGTGTTTAGTTTTAAATGAAATAAGTTGACTAATGACAGATTGTTAATGGAACAATCGATGGCTACAACCATAAAATTAGTTGTAGTAAAGAGAAATAAAAATTTTAAAAAGGTGGGACAGCTTAATGTTAAAAATGTATCATTCCATTTATCATTATACCATCAATTAGTCCATTTATCGTGATATGGATTTGTCCATACAGCCCAGGTGTGGGGGTTAGGCCACTAAAATCCACTTACAGTCCACTAAAAAAAAAAAACATTGCCTTTTGGTACATATTTTCTGTTGAATAAAATTACCAACTCAAACGATTAGTTCACAATCTCACTGGATTATTGAAGACGACTCATACACGGAGTATAAAACATTTTTACTGTAGACAGTTAACGTTAGACCACAAACATCCACTAACACAAAAAGAGCTCCTTGTTCTCTAGTTGTCAGTGTGGTGCCAGCAGGAGTCGTGAACAAACTCTTATCCCAGATCATCCTTTAAGGTGGTAGAAGTAGTAGTAGTGGGGGGTATGACTCATTCATGGCCATGCCAGCTTCCCGGCAGCGTGGGCACAGATGCCTGCTCCCTCACATAAACAAGCAACACAGGCAGACAGGCACACAGACAGACACACTGTACTGCCTGTCCTGCCAACACCCCATTATGCCAAAGCAGTTAGGCCTTCATCAAATCTGTAAATCTGCACCTTGTAAGGCTCAGAACAAAATAAATCCCCCAAAACTACCTACAACCACAACAAAGTCGTGATCTAAGTAAACTAATGCACACAGCATCTCATTTCAAACACACCCTTCGCTGGAATTAATCAGAGGAAACGTCACCCTTTATAATCACTGTCTGGTATGGACGACACTTCCTTTATCCCCCGGGATAAGAGGCATCATCACAGCTTCATATTCAGCACAGGGTCCTGACAAAGTGATTAGCTCCACCGCCGTTTCCCTGACAACGGCACTCTCAACCAACCCAATCGCTTGGAATTCTGCAGCACAATGGATTACCTGCTGAACACCTACACTTAGAAAAGTACCCCCAACACACACCACACCCACACATCCGGAGATGTGCTGCCTGCCAGCCAAAAACCTGATCCACCATGCCAAGAGCCTCCTTCTGACACATAGGGCCAGATCAAATTCCTCCAGTAGACAGAGGGAAAGAGAGGAAAGAGACAGTGAGAGACAGAAAGAGAGAGTTGAGAGAGAGGCCCTTGTCAGGTGTGTCATGCCACATGCCCCACAGAGCAGATGTTGTGTGTTTCCTTGTGGGAAACAACAGCTACGCAGAACACACACGATATGACTCACATATTGCACTAGTACAATAAGACGACAAGTAGGCGGCCAGTACGTTGCAATAAACTTTAGTGAACAGAACAGATAAGCATTGTTCATCAGGAGGCACAACTGCAAAGTGTTGACAACTAGTCTTCCAATAAGAGAAGAACAAGCAGAAGTTCTCTTTGTGGGCAGACTGTGCAGGGTAGACAAACACTGGCTCTGCCATGGCAACGCAACCCCAACAATGCCAGGCAGCTTCATGTTGTTATTCTATCTGGCCAGGGGTGAGTTGCCACAGGAAATCAATCTGGTGTGGGTCTTTAAGGTGGCACGCAGAGACTGTATCCCTACATGCACTCTGAGGTCTACAAACAGTTCAATTCAGATGTAGGCCTACAGTAAATAAAAGCGGGGAAGGGCTGTTTTAAAGTCCACTTTAAACATCCGGAAAGCAAATAAAGATAGCTTAGGTAGGGATTGAACTAAAAGCCTTTGAGGTTTATGGTGCTGTATGGTTCAGTTGGTGGAGCATGGCTGTAAAGCATCTCTCTACACCCGCAATAACATCTGCTAAATATGCGTAAGAGACCAATAAAAAGTGATTTTTATTCTATTGGGAGTTCAATACCCGGTGCCACCCATACATAAAATGTATACACACGACTACATGTCGCTTTGGATAAAAGTACCGCTTTGGATTATTATAAATTAAAAATGAGCGTGCATGGACTCCATTCTCGTTCGGCCATCTTGTCTTGTGAGGACAGCGGCCTGTGTAGACTACAGGGAAACATGGAAGAGGCATCGGCCAATCAGACTGTGTGGCCAGAACTAACCGTTTAACAATCTGACACCAACATAAAATGAGTCAACAATAAATGTGTTGAGACAAAACAGTGACTAAAGCAACCGCAGGCCTCAGTCTAATAAAACAAATTAATATACGAGTATTATCAAGCAGAGGTTCATAATAATAATAATAATAATAACAATAATAATGGAGAATTGAACTGGTCTGTGAAATGTCCATTGTTCTAACTAGTCTTTCCTAATGTTGTAACGTGAGCCCGAGTCACTAAAGGTTGTGAACATAAAAAAATGGCCCCTCCCTAACAAAAACCTGTTCCTGTGTACCTCTGGGGCAGAGCTGAACTACTCTGGCGTCACACTGTATTTGTTTGGCCTTTACTATAGGAGCGCTGTCTCCGCAATGCTGGCTGTGTGACTGAGCAACAGAGGGCCATATCAAGTGCCAACACTTCTCAAACCACTCTTGTTTTCACCCAACTTTCACATGTCGTATTCATTAGACACCAAAACAGAAGAACAGACAGGGGGAAAAAATGACAAAAACAGGGAGGGCCAACCTGGACAGCAAAACATTTTGCTACGGTGTTCCCTAATGACTATGTCCCAAGAAGAAGAAAAAAACATACCGACATGGAGGCACGACCTGAACTTGTCCAATAAGAACGCACATTTTCTGTTTCAAAACATTTCCGTGCATTGTGCTCTTCAGAACACAGCCCTTTTGTAAGCCATATGGCAGAAATTCCCTTAGTCTTTGGTCAACCAGGGGGCGTGCTGGCCAGTTCCTCACACCCAAATTATAAATATATATATATATATATATATCTTCATTGAGTCTCTCGATTCACAGGGAACAAGAGGCCAGGCAAAGGTCATGTTTTTTGGCTGTGGCGCTGGTCTCAACTTGAAAACCTGACAAAGCCTGCAGCGTTGGTCCAACGGCCCTCAGGCAGATGAGGTCTTTTCTAGGAACCCTCACAACACACAAACGCACTAGGGTGGCACCCTTAACTGGACACGGTGTACCAACTGCCAAGTTTATGTCCAATTTGAACAGCACTCTAAATCTCTCCCTACTAGCGGAGATGGCCAAAATATGTTCCTCATTTTTGGCAGAATGGCAGTACTTTACAGTATTTTATGTTTCTGAATAATCAAAGTTCTAATTACGTTGTATAAGTAGTAGTAGACCTTAGAAGGGCCGGAATAAAATACAAATATAAAAACATTAGGCCTATGGGCAAC
Organism: Oncorhynchus nerka; assembly: GCF_034236695.1. Taxonomy (NCBI): domain Eukaryota; kingdom Metazoa; phylum Chordata; class Actinopteri; order Salmoniformes; family Salmonidae; genus Oncorhynchus; species Oncorhynchus nerka. The sequence goes on from NC_088403.1 coordinate 54,681,216, forward strand.
GCTGCGCTACATGCCTGGAGTAAATCTTAACTGAATAAAAATGTCAGGCTATTCCATTAAAACTAGAGCCTATGTGTACGTAGTAATCAAAATTACAAATCTTAAATTGGTGTATTTCAAACTGTGCTTTTGTGAGGCACATACATTTACATTTACGTCATTTAGCAGACGCTCTTATCCAGAGCGACTTACAAATTGACAGCCGGGAACTAGTTCTGTATGATGACGTCAATAAACCACAAGGATTCTCCATCGTCGCTTAAATCTCCAGTTTGGGAACATTTTGGATTCCCAGTATATTACAACGACAATGGACTGAAATAATATGTCACCACTGCTCAACGAGAATATCATATGCAGCTGCCAACACCTCAAAACACGTTGACACATTTACGCCGACATCACTCCAGTATCCCTACCACCGGAGAAAGACTAAAACGCAAAAACAACGTCGTCTCCCCTTTGCATGCAAGCAGCTGATTCTGAACAGACCAAAGAAATTACAAGGGCAATATGTATATTTATAGACGTGGAAATGCGCACATTCTCAGTGGGTGAGAATAGGGGGTTTCAGCATCTCGTGTAAGTGCCCGAGCCACGTTACGAACTTCGCCCGCTCGTACCCATTTCAGCAAACAGGTAGTACTCTCACTCTATAAGCAAGCTAAAACCCAAGTTGTCAATGAATTCGCCAATGCACCCAGTGTTGCGTTTAATTGCAGATTGATGGACCTCCAGGGTTACAGAGCGCTCACAGAATTTCTAAACTACGAAGTGTGACGTCGCGAGACTTCCGGGAACGCTTGCAAAATTGACCAAACAGAACAGGCCGGGGTTTGGGATTGAGAAATGTAAAATTATTCGTTAGTTGTTCATTTAATCCAAATCTAAAAAAGGCACAAACTAGATTCGAGCCCATGTCTTAAGTACTTGAACATGTTATTACTCCAACCTCGTGAAAATGACAAACTGAAAAATTTTCGTCATAAACATCAAAGGAGTGCCTTTGATTTGACATTCTGCACATGTGCAGTTCGGCGCGTTGGAACCGAGGTTTCTCCGCACGAGTTTAGCAAGCCAACATTGCCAACATTGCCAACAAGTGTGATAGGGGATTTCTATTGGAGAAGCAGTTTTAGCCTATCTTCATACTGTATGGTCTTTGGATAAATACTTAAGTGACAGGCCATTACATTACCCCGGACTGTGAAAGACACGCCCTCTTTATGAAAGTCACACACGTGCGCACATTTTTATCTTTGTAAGAAAATATTAGAGCATAGACCTATACAATGTCAGCCTTACATATTTCACTTTACTTTACTGTTTTCATTTAAGAAAATACAAAGGGTTGATATTCCTGATGGTGCTCTCATCAGGCATTATGACTCATGATCATATATGGAATACCAACACTTTGTATTTTCTTAAATGAAGCACACAATTACTCAACACTAAAATAAAGTGCAATATGCGTGTGAAATCAATATGTAAACATGGCTATTAAATAAACAAAAATTAACTACAGTAACTGTTAGCAGGAAAATGAAATACGTGACTCAAAAACCGTAATACATATCAACCATCGGTTTGGTTAATCATTACACCCCTAACCCTAACCGTATTTTTAAAATCCATACCGGTATGTAGGATATATCCCCCTTCCCAGCACTCTTATAAAGTTTATGATATTACCGTGTCAACTTCTAAGCAAGATCTACACAAATCAAGGGAATAAGCAGTAGGAGCAAAAAGCCTCATCTATAGGGTTATAGTGGTTCCTTCCTTCAGTGTGAGCTGTAAACTCCATCCCCAATGGTCTCCCCCACCCACAGTTAGTGATCTCATTCCTGTCACACAAAACACCATGGATGCTAGATCTTGTGTGGGGAAGGATGGGGGCGTGTGTGTCGTCATGGATAACAGACAGCCTTGTCTCAATTATTCCAGCAGATCAGAACCCCCGTCATGCAGCTCCATTCAGTGGGGACCAGCTTGTCTGAGGAGAATGGCAATGGCAGTGAGTGACACATATACAGTTGTAAGTAAGTCAGAAGTTTACATACACCTTAGCCAAATACATTTAAAACTCAGTTTTTCACAATTCCTGACATTTAATCCTAGTAAAACTTCCCTGTCTTAAGTCAGTTAGGATCACCACTTTATTTTAAGAATGTGAAATGTCAGAATAAGAGAGATAAATAATTATTTCAGCTTTTATTTCTTTCATCACATTCCCAGTGGGAATTCCCCACATTCCCAGCCTTCCACAATAAGTTGGGTGAATTTTGGCCCAGTCCTCCTGGCAGTTCTGGTGTAACGGAATCAGGTTGGTAGGCCTCCTTGCTCACACACGCTTTTTCAGTTCTGTCCACAAATGTTCTTTAGGATTGAGGTTATGCCTTTGTGATGGCCATTCCAATACCTTGACTTTGTTGTGCAGCCATTTTGCCACAACTTTGGAAGTATGCTTGGGATCATTGTCCATTTGCGACCAAGCTTTAACTTCCCGACTGATGTCTTGAGATGTTGCTTCAATATATCCACATATTTCCCTTCCTTATGTTGCCATCTATTTTGTGAAGTGCACCATTCCCTCCTGCAGCAAAGCACCCCCAAAACATGATGCTGCCACCCATGTCCTTCACCGATGGGATGGTGTTCTTCAGCTTGCAAGCATCCCCCTTTTTCCTCCAAACATAACGATGGTCATTATGGCCAAACAGTTAAATTATTTTTCATCAGACCAGAGGACAGTTCTCCAAAAAGTACAATCTTTGTCCCCATGTGCAGTTGCAAACCGTAGTCTGGCGTTTTTATGGCGGGTTTGGAGCTGTGGCTTCTTCCTTGCCGAGTGGCCTTTCAGGTTATGTCGATATAGGACTCGTTTTACTGTGGATAGAGATACTTTTGTACCCGTTTCCTCCAGAATCTTCACATGGTCCTTTGCCGTTGTTTTGGGATTGAGTCGCACTTTTCGCACCAAAGTATTTTCATCTCTAGGAGACAGAACGAGTCTCCTTCCTGAGCGGTATGATGGGTGCGTGGTCCCATGGTGTTTATACTTGCATACTATTGTTTGTACAGATGAACGCAGTACCTACCCTCAGGCGTTTGGAAATTGCTCCCAAGAATGAACCAGACTTCTGGAGGTCTACAAAAAAAAATTCTGGGGTCTTGGCTGATTTCTTTAGATTTTCCCATGATGTCAAGTAAATAGGCACTGAGTTTGAAGGGAGGCCTTGAAATACATCCACAGGTACACCTCCACTTGATTCAAATGATGTCAATTAGCCTATCAGAAGCTTCTAAAGCCATGACATCATTTTATGGAATTTTCCAAGCTGTTTAAAGGCACAGTCAACTTAGTGTATGTAAACTTCTGACCCACTGGAATTGTGATACAGTGAATTATAAGTGAAATAATCTGTCTGTAAACAATTGTTGGAAACATTACTGGTGTCATGCACAAAGTAGGTGTCCTAACTGACTTGCCAAAACTATAGTTTGTTAACAAGAAATTTGTGGAGTGGTTGAAAAACGAGTTTTAATGACTCCAACCTAAGTGTATGTAAACTTCTGACTTCAACTGTATACACAACCACACCTGTCATACAGAGTTAGTGAGAGAGATACGAGCGTATCACAGAAGGAACTAACAGAGTTCACCTACCGAAGAACAGATGCTTCTCTCTCGTTAACAGTTTACAGAAAGTTTTAATAGGTTGCAATGACAGGAATCCCATTCCCTTAGTTTCATGAATCTAAGTTAGAGTTGAAACCCTACACAATTTAGTAAGCCATCTCCTTCCCATTTACAGTGCTATAATCAAACAATACTTTTGAGCGAACTCAAACAGGATTCAGCAATATCTCCAGGGAGTAAAATAGAACACAAACTAATATCCAGAGGGTCCCGAGAAGGGCAAAGCAATTCATATAAACTTGAGGCTCATTCCAGTTCACACAGAAAATATTGCTCTGACAATTAATTCAAAACTACATTCTTTACATTTACATTTAAGTCATTTAGCAGACGCTCTTATCCAGAGCGACTTACAAATTGGTGCTTTCACCTTATGACATCCTTAAAGACAAGAACAGTGTTTGTCTCATCCCCATAACATCAGGATATAGATGTTGATTGAATATACGTCAAAATACTTTTCATATACAAGATACAACAGCATATTACATATAGCCTGCCCTAAACACATGGTAAGAACCTGCTTTCGTCAATCTGGTGACAGCTTGGACTAATACCGTCATCGTGCAGGACCCATGTCTCCCTCAAGTGCCACTCCATGGTTATAGTCTGCCTAGAGCTCGTGGCAAAGCAGCGGCCCTGCCACCTGTCATCACAGAGTGGTGTCTGTCTGCGCCACAGAGCTGGGACAAGATTGCAACAAAACTCCCATTTGAAAGGAAATGAGAGTTTGCCTGTTTTGATTCGGATGGAATCCCCCCAACACACAAAAATGAAGTCAAATAGTAACTTCAGTGATCTTCAGAGCTCCGTCTTGTCTACACTTGACACTTACAAGTGACTTCTGCTCTCATTGAAAAAGACAGGTCTAGGTGCACAAAAGTTGCTTTGTGGTCTGATTCTGTTCAGAACTGGCTGACCACTTCAGGTGGTGGGGCAGGGATTCATTGTGTGCGGATTTCTCCTCAGTCTGGACACAATTAGGCTACCAAAAGCACATCCAGTGGCCGATGTCATCAGCACTCCTCCCAAATAGAGTAGAGTTCTGCTAACCCGTTTGTTATCCCTTTAACGTTGCTTGCTAGCTAGCTACAGAGGTTAGCTGGCTAGTTAGCTACTGCCATCAGTTGTAATTATCGTGTTATCATATTTAGCCTATCCCACCGTTAATAGAACGCATACTGGCACTTGATATAGCGCGGGAAAAGGGAATCTGGACACACTGTGGACACGGTCGACACATTCAAGTTAAAAGTTTGGACAGACCTACAAGGGTTTTTCTTTATTTTGACAATTTTCTACATTGTAGAATAATAGTTAAGACATCACAACTAGGAAATGACACATATGGAATCATGTAGTAACCAAAAAGTGTTAAACTAATTCAAAAATATTTTATTTTACATTCTTCAAAGTAGCCACCCTTTGCACACTCTTGGCATTCTCTCAACCAGCTTCACCTGGAATGCTTTCCCAACAGACTTGAAGGCGTTCCCACATACGCTGAGCACTTGTTGGCTGCTTTTTCTTCACTCCGCGGTCCAACTCATCCCAAACCATCTCAATTGGGTTGAGGTCAGGTGATTGTGGAGGCCAGATCATCTGATGCAGCACTCCATCACTCTCCTTCTTGGTCAAATAGCTTGGAGGTGTGTTGGTTCATAGTCCTAGTATAATTTGTTTTTCAACAGGACTAAGTGCAAACTATGCCGATCACTGCAGAATGCTGTGGTAGCCATGCTGGTTAAACGTGCCTTGAATTCTAAGTAAATCACTGACGGAATCCCCAGCAAAGCACCTCCACGCATTACACATGCGGGGATCATACATTCACCTACTCTGCGTCTCACAAAGACAGCGGTTGGAACCAAAAATCTCACATTTGGACAAAAAGGACAGATATCTATAAGTCTAATGTGTATTGCTTGCGTTTCTTGGCCCAAGCAAGTCTCTTCTTATTGGTGTCCTTTAGTAGCGGTTTCTTTCCAGCAATTCGACCATGAAGGCCTGATTCACGCAGTCTCTGAACAGTTGATGTTGAGATGTGTCTGTTACTTGAACTCTGTGAAGCATTTCTTTGGGCTGCAATTTGTGAGGCTGGTAACTAATGAACTTATCCTCTGCAGCAGAGGTAACTCTGGGTCTTCCTTTCATGTGGCAGTCTTCATGAGAGCCAGTTTCATCATAGCACTTGAAGAAACTTTCAAAGTTCTTGATATTTTCCAGATTGACTCACCTTCATATCTTAAAGTAATGATGGACTGTCCTTTCTCTTTGCTTATGTGAGCTGTTCTTGCCATAATATGGACTTTTACCAAATAGGACTATCTTCTGTATACCTCCACTACCTTGTCACAACACAACTGATTGGCTCAAAACGCATTAAGGAGGAAAGAAAATCAACAAATTAACAAGGCCGCCCCTGTTAATTGAAATGCAATACTGCAGACTACCTCATGAAGCTGGTTGAGAGAATGTGCAAAGCGGTCATCAAGACAAAGGGTCTTTGAAGAATATCAAATATATTTTGATTTGTTTAACACTTTTTTGGTTACTACATGATTCCATATGTGTGATTTCATTGTTTGTTTTGATGTCTTCAATATTATTCTACAATGTAGAAAATAGTAAAAATAAATAAAAACCCTGGAATGAGTAGGTATGTCCAAACTTTTGACTGGTGCTGTAGGTGTTGATGCATGACACATTTGGAACACTGAAGCTGCATGAACTGTCAAGTCTAGACACAGATAACAGGCAGCAATCAGCCAAAAATTCCACCGATGCGCAGGTAAAGAGGTTAACATCGAATAGCTTATTGAAACTGTTTGCCAGAGGCAATAAGCCTCATCTGCAATTTGCAGCAAAAAGGGAAAACAAATCTGGCTACGTAGATGGAGAAAATAACGCAGCCATCCAGCAGAATGGGAAAACAAGAAGCCGAGTGAAAACCCACATGACTGGGGAAAAGAGTTATTAAAACGTACTCCATGGGCACCACCTGTTTTTCAGTGCAAGCAACATGTTGACTCAACTCTGATTCAACTCCTGATGTTTTTTCCCCTGCTCTGGGTAACCAAGTACAGTCCGACGTAAAGACTAATACATTACACAGGGTTTCCAAAACTCGGTCCTGCACGTTTTGGTTTTTGCCCAAGCACTGGTTCAAATAATCAAATCCTGATGGGAAGTTGGTTATTTGAATCACTTAAAATAAGGGCTGTGTTTCGTGTAGGCTTAGCCTGGCGTGATGATTTGATAACCATGTAAATCATTAGGACAAGGCGACTTATCAATATATCCCCAGCAAGATTCTGCACGTCATCTCTAGCTGACACTTTTGCTAACAGGTATTGTGTCGATTTAAAACTTGCACAAGACAATTCACAGAATTGTCCATTTAAGACATTTTGCCAATTTATTCATTACTACATTTAGCTAACATTAGATAGTTAATCCAGAGATTCTTACCTTTGCCTCGATTCGGCAGTCTCATCCAGATCATCATGGCATTTGTAGTTCTTTATGATTGCCACATGAGCAGCTAATTAGCATTTCATTTTGGAGGGGGTAACTATACTGATAAAAGTCACCCTGTCCTAGAGAGATTTACATGGTTTTCAAAACGTCACACCAGGGTAAGTCTACACGAAACACAGCCCTTATTTTAAGTGTCTCTAAAATCCCCTATGGGAAAATTTAATGAAATTGGAACCATTTCCCTGTTTGACCGCTAGATTTTATGGGTATGACGACTCATACTGTGGTACTCTATGACAATGTCATATTCCTAAATCTTCCAGGTCCTAGTGATTATCCAATTTCACGTCGGAGCATCATCTGATTTTAACAGACAAGCAGAGTATACACAACAGTTGAGAAATAGAGCGGCAGAACAATCAATTCTATGCAAGACAAGCTTGTAAACTTCCCCCGCACCAATTCTATGAAAAGCTGTGTCAAAAACTGAGTTTCTCCAAGGCAATTTCATGATGCATATCATGCAGGCATAAGAGCACAATAACACAACTATGTTTTGTCACATACCAGACAGTTGCAGGGAATTGGGTTGTTTTACAGAGTCAGCCATAGTAGTAGGGTACGTCAGTGCAAATTAGGGTCAAGTGCCCTGCACAAGGGCACGTTAACAGGTTTTTCACCATGTCGGCTCGGGTATTCGCACCAGCAACCTTCCGGTTACTGGGCCAACACTAACCGCTAGGCTACATGCCACCCACAAGTTCAATACAATAGGCTACATTACAGTGCATATATAGAGTTGAAGTCAGAAGTTTACATAGGATCACCACTTTATTTTAAGAATGTGAAATGTCAGAATAATAGGAGAGAATGATTTATTTCAGCTTCTATTTCTCCAATACCATGACATTGTTGTCCTTAAGCCATTTTGCCACAACTTTGGAAGTATGCTTGGGGTCATTGTCCATTTGGAAGACCCATTTGTGACCAAGCTTTAACTTCCTGACTGAAGTCTTGAGATGTTGCTTCAATATATCCACATATTTCCCTTCCGCATGATGCCATCTATTTTGTGAAGTACACCAGTCCCTCCTGCAGCAAAGCACCCCCACAACATGATGCTGCCACCCCCGTGCTTCACAGTTGGGATGGTGTTCTTCAGCTTGCAAGCTTCCCCCTTTTTCCTTCAAATATAATGATGGTCATTATGGCCAAATACTTATATTTTTGTTTCATCAGACCAACAGACATTTCTCCTAAAAGTACGATATTTGTCCCCATGTGCAGTTGCAAACCATAGTCTGGCTTTTTTATGGCGGTTTTAGAGCAGTGGCTTCTTTCTTGCTGAGTGGCCTTTCAGGTTATGTCGATATAGGACTCGTTTTACTGTGGATAGAGATACTTTTGTACCGGTTTCCTCCAGAATCTTCACACGGTCCTTTGCCGTTGTTCTGGGATTGACTCGCACTTTTCGCACCAAAGTATTTTCATCTCTAGGAGACAGAACACGTCTCCTTCCTGAGCGATATGACAGCTGCGTGGTCCCATGGTGTTTATACTTGCGTACTATTGTTTGTACAGATGAACGTGGTACTTTCGGGCATTTGGAAATTGCTCAAGGATGAACCAGACTTGTGGACATCTACAATGTTTTTTCTGAGGTCTTGGCTGATTTCTTTAGATTTTCCCATGATGTCAAGCAAAGAGGCACTGAGTTTGAAAGTAGGCCTTGAAATACATCCACTGGTACATCTCCACTTGACTCAAATGATGTCTGTTAGCATATGAGAAGCTTCTAACGCCATGACATTTTCTGGAATTTTCCAAACTGTTTAAGGGCACAGTCAACTTAGTGTATGTAAACTTCTGACCCACTGGAATTGTGATACAGTGAATTATACATGAAATAATCTGTAAACAATTGTTGGAAATGTGTCTTGTATCAATTGTTACTTGTGTCATGCACAAAGTAAATGTCCTAACCGACTTGGCAAAATTATAGTTTGTTAACAAGAAATTTGTGGAGTGGTTGAAAAACGAGTTTTAATGACTCCAACCTAAGTGTATGTAAACTTCCGATTTCAACTGTACGCAAGAGCACAATATCCCAATGCATATTTGTGGCTTTCCCAGGTGGAGTGCCCCCTTGACTACCAGCCAATGGAAAAAGGTGACATGCAGGCAGTGTTCATTTTATTTTTTTAAGTCTACTAGTTGGAGGCAAAAGGACCAACACCGACACAGGGTTGGTTCACAGACTGAGGTTATGAGGGTCATTTTGAATGACACCAGTGTGTTTACAGTGCCTTCTGAAAGTATTGACACCCCTTGACTTTTTCCCCATTTGGTTGTGTTACATCCTGAATTTGCCATGGATTCAAATTAGATTTTTAGTCACTGAACTACACACAATACCCCATAATGTCAAAGTGGAATTTAATGAATTAAATAATAATAAGTATTCTACCCCTTTGTTATGGCAAGCCTAAATACATTCAGGAATACAAATTTGCTTAACAAGTCACATAATAATTTGGATGGATTCACTGTGTGTGCAATACATGTTTAACAGGATGTTTTAATGACTACCTCCTCTCTGTACCCAACACATACACATAATTGTAAGGTCCCTCAGTCCAGCAGTGAATTTCAAACAAATATTCAACCCCAAAGACCTGGGAGGTTGTCGATTACCTCGCAAAGGGCACCTATTAGTGTAGTTGGGTAAAAAAAAAAAAAGCTGACATTGAATATCCCTTTGAGCATGGTGAAGTTATTAATTACACGTTGGATGGTGTATCAATACACCCAGTCACTACAAAGATACAGGCGTCCTTCCTAACTCAGTTGCCGCAGAGGAAGTAAACTGCTCAGGGATTTCACCATGAGGCCAATGGTGACTTTCAAACAGTTACATAGTTGAATGGCTGTAATAGGAGAAAACGGAGGATGGATCAACAACATTGTAGTTACTCTACAATACTAACCTCATTGACAGAGTGAAAAGGAAGACACATTTTTTTTTTTTTAATATCCCATTTAAAAAAATCCTATTTGCAACAAGGCACTAACGTAATACTGCAAAAAATGTGGCAAAGCAATTAACACTTTGTATTCAGGACAAAGTTGTTTGGAGCAAATCCAATACAATACATTACGGAGTACCACTCTCCATATTTTCAAGCATAGTGGTGGCTGCATCATGTTATAGGTATGCTTGTAATTGTTAAGGACTGGAGAGTTTTTCAGAATAAAAAAAAAGAATGCTAAGCACAGACAAAATCCTAGAGGAAAACCTGGTTCAAATCGGCTTTCCACCAGCCACTTTGAAATTAATTCACCTTTCAGCAGGACAATAACGTAAAACACAAGGCCAAATCTACACTGGAGTTATTACACAGAAGACAGTGAATGTTCCTGAGTGGTCAAGTTACAGTTTTGACTAAAGACTACTTGAAAATCTATGGCAAAACCTAAAAATTGTTGTCTAGCAATTTTCAACAACCAATATGACAGAGCTTGAAGAATTTTGAAGAGAGTAATGGGCAAATGTCACACAATACAGGTGTGGCAAGCTCTTAGAGGCTTGCCCAGAAAGACTCACATCTGTAATCGCTGCCAAAATGTGCTTATACAAAGTACTGACTCAGTGGTGTGAACTCTTATGTAAATTAGATATCTGTATTTGAAATCAAATCTAAAAACATGTTTTCACTTGGTCATTATGGGGTATTTGTGTGTAGACGAGAATATATATATATTAAAAAATTATTCAATTTTGAATTCTGGCTGTAACAACAAAATGTGGAATACGTCAAGGGGTATGAATACTTTCTGAAGGCAATGTAACTACTAAAGTCGGGACAATACCAATAATATTGTTTTCCATGGCAAAATGAAAAAAACTACACAGACCAAACTCTTTGGTCCTTTAAAACCCTCCTGTGTAAAATATAGTCTACTATAACTTGGGAAAGTCTGGATGACAACAATGATGTACGTAGAACGCCATCTCTAAAGAGTCTTGTAAAGAGAGATGTCAATAGAACCTGACAATGTTCACTTGTCTTTGTACCCCTCTTTTCACTCATCAGTCAGCAACTAAAAGCAGGTTCTCTGTGTCAGTGTTCCATTCTAAGACGGCTTGGTTACCATCTGAAAGTCGGGCACTATGAAATATAGTACTGTTGCATTGGTGTTTATAATGCACTTAATGTCAAAGAATTCGTATCACCTACATATCCAACAAAAGACATGCTTTACATACAAGCCTGATAAAATGTTTGCACTGCGAGGCGTGACGTTGTCTTCTGCCCATGAGAGTAGTGTTGGCTGTAGGAGATACAGAATAAATACAAGGCTAACAAACCCTCGTGATCATCGGTCTGACGTATTTTTATTTAACCTTTATTTTACTAGGCAAGTCAGTTAAGAACAAATTCTTATTTTCAAATCACTGCCACGGAACAGTGGTTTAATTGCCTTGTTCAGGGGCCGAATGACAGATTTTTACCTTATCAGCTCGGCGATTCGATCCACCAACCTTTCAGTTACTGGCCCAACACTAACCACTAGGCTACCTGCTTATGATGACTATAAGCAGGAAACAGGGAGAGAAAATGGGAGAATGCGTTTTCAAAAGGCTAAAATATACTTGAAAAAGGCTTAATTACAATATTTATAATTGAATAGCTCTGGTGCTGTTATAATACTTTGGGTACTCATTAACAGGTGAAAGGCAGCGGATAAGAATCCCACAGTGGAAGCTGAAGAGTGAAGGAAAGCTCAGCTGAAACGTCAAGACTCACTGCCTCCTTCCTCAAGCGTGACGGGCGGCCAGACAAAAAGCATTGTTTCCACAGGGAAGTGGAGAGAGAGAGGGGAAACACTCACTGCCCTAACTACACTGACAGACGAAGCACCCAGATCCATTGAAAGATCAGAACAAAAAGATTGCAGAGACATCCGAGTCAGAGTAAATGAATAGGTCACCTGAGAAGACACCAAAGAATGGATTCTTTCAATGATCCTTTGCAAAGTTGGACGAGTAGGCCTATCTCCATTTATAAAACGACTTCCTGACTGTGTGTGATGTGCACGTCTTATTTAGAAAACTGAAGGCATGTGCTACAGTGTCAATACTGCACTGTGGCTTCAGGTGAATTGAGGCCTATGTCGTCTATAGAAACATGAGTATTGGGATGCAAAATCTTCAAACTTAAGAGTAGGACTAAATTAAAATACGATATTTAGAAAACAAGGCCATTTTAAAAAGTTAAAGGCAAAACATAAAGTTTTGTTGTGAGCACTAGAATACCAATGAATTCTAACTCTACTTGGCCAAACTAAATTCCCTCATATGAACTATTGCTGTAACTCAATTAAGAGACTGAAGCCATATTCAGATCATCTTCTGCTTCACACAGAACGAACCACAATATCAATTTCCTCTGTGGCACATCTGAGACGCACCGAAACAGCATGGACCTAAACAGCATGCTGAAGTGAAGCATATAAACGGTATCATAGTTCTTTTTCGCAGGAAAAGGCCTACCTAAGTACATGCTGTACAAATTAATTATTACTTTTTCAACATTGTATTTGTCAGAGGATGGGCAGTGCCATTGAGGCCAGCTCCATTTTGAAGTAGTCAATTTTCTTCTTCTACTTCTATGAGTTGGTAAACAAACTAAAGACTGTGTACTGCCCCCTGGAGTGTGTTGTATGAACAGGTACCAAAGCCACGGCTGGCAATTTACTGCCAAATGCAGTTATGGAATGTTTGCTCAAGAGTATAATTCATTGGCTGAACACTTCTGATGACCTGGATGGAATTATGTGATACTTTCTTTCCCCATCAGAAGTCCCACCCAATTGACTACTAAAAAAATTGAATTTCTCAATGGTGTTGCCCATGCTAAAACAGGATTTTTGGCACTAGAGTCCTCTATCTATCTCTATGTTTGAGCCCTGTTCGTTGTTGTTCCCTATATAGAGTGTGGAGCTCTCTTTTATTTTCAAGTTTTCTACTCCGCTAGCCAGCACCTCGCCTATATAGGTGTGTGTTTCTTTTTCTTCTAGGTTGATGTTCCCTTGCCAGACTGCTTCCTTATTTCCCCGTCACCTGACACAGATCTCCTGGCACCTAGTTGAAATATCTAATTTACCTACAGTATCAGTCAAAAGTTTGGACACAGCTACCTCATGAAGCTGGTTGAGAGAATGTAAAGTGTGCAAAGCTGTCATCAAGGCAAAGGGTGGCTACTTTGAAGAATGTCAAATATATTTTGATTAGTTTAACACTTTTTTGGTTACTACATGCTTCCATGTGTGTTATTTCATATTTCTGTCTTCACTTATTTCTACAATGTTGAAAATAGTAAAAATAAAGAAAAACCCTTGAATGAGTAGGTGTGTCCAAACTTTTGACTGGTACTGTATGCACGAAGACACACCCAACTGGGTCCATGACCCAATTAGTCATGGCATAACATTGAATGTGCCAAAACATACTCCAATACTCACCCAGTCACAAGTTCTCACAACAGACACACTAGTAAGTACTATGGCACCACTTACTAGAGAGCAGCATTTCATTGCATTCCAACATTAGCAGTTGGCCTGAAACAATATTCAAGATAGAAATCTGAATAGATTGTGTAATTCATTGTTTCCCATGCACAGAGACAAGTCAGATTATGTTCCTCCTCACAAGAGTATAGTCTTATTTTAGGGAATACTTTGCCACAAACTGCATTGCTAGTAAAATGCCTGAGCTGACACACCTGCATCAAAGTTGCCTATCCCTGATTTAGAGGGTGAGACTTTCTTTTAGCACAAATGCATTGCTACCCTAATGGAAACCAAAATGTGGCTACAGTAACCTGTGGGGAAATACCATTCTTTGCCCTGCTGGGACTAATGCCGTAGACAACTGGCACAGAGACGCCATCAAATCAAGCTTTACTTATACAGCACATTTTAGACATGAATGCAACGCAATGTTCTTCACACAATTATTATAATATTTTTTTATCTATAAAAATAAACTGAAATATATACTACAAAACACAAGAGGATAAAAAAATAAAACAGAAAGACTAAAAAAGCACCCTGAGGAAAAGCAAAGCTAAAAAGGTGTATCAAGATCTCTGAAATATGTCCACAGTTTTGGCCCTCAGGTTGCCATGGCAGACACACATGGAGACCCGCTTAGAGGTAGGGAGGAAGGAATGACACATTCTGTTTGTCACTGCAGCACCACAGTTGCTTGCTGGCAATCAGTCAAGTGCTGAGCAACATATACTGTATGTGAGCACCTTGGCTTGCAGGAACCTGTAGGTTACAGAGCGTCATTGACAGACATTTCATTCTTAGTCAGGGTCACACAAACGCAGACGGACATTGCAAATTCAGTAACAAAAGTCCACTTAGGCTCAGCCTAAACTGAGGTCCACACTTTGAATGACATGTAGTAGAGAATTATGGAAATATTAGGCTACTCCAAGTGCCCTCTGCATGTTTGTTTTTTTAGGTCCATTACCACATTTAAAGTTTCCCAGTGGAGAATGGTATTTGTGAAAAACAAGTAAAAGTTATATATATTTTTTTAAAGCGGTAGTATGAGTGGTGGTTGTTTCATTTGATAGTATATTGTTGGAATTGATCTTAAGACTTTCTTGCTGGGAAAGCGAGGCAGATATTTCAAAAGACAATGGTTTTGCCTGACAATAAACTACCTGAGTGTTGACACACCCAAGGCCTACAGGGAGAACAGTATAAGGGGCCTAGAGGGGGCGGGGGAAGTATTACGTTCCAACTGTTGCATCGTAGCCTATGGCTTTATTATAAAAGTAGGTCAACATTTGATCACTGAAAACAAAGCATTTCATTCTCAATAAGAGACAGCCCATCTATGTTGCGAGGTATAAAAAAACTATTACGCAGACACCGGGCTCTAGCAATACATTCACGCAAAGGATTTCAATTTAAATGTTTGAAACATTGCAGATCGTTACTGCATCATAAAGTAACAGTTTATTAACACAAAGTTAAAGCGCATAGAACCCTAACAAAAACAAACTTGTTTTAGCTCCCTAACCAGAATAGAGACAGGCAGTGCTGTAATACTTACCAGCTGTTTACAACACTACAAGAGACAATTTTGACATGTAGGCAACTTGCAGCTTTCACCCGCTCGAGTTATTCCGATCCAGTTTTAAATTACAAAACCACCACTGAAGGCACAAAGTGTGCGCACTTCGATAATCCTTGGAAACTTTGTCACACTTGTTCGCTGAGGTATAGCTTGTTCACGACACTCTTATCGGTAGCTGTCGGTGCAAGCAGTCGCCATGTTTGCGTTTGGTCACACTTTAGTGAGCAATTATTTTTTATTTTTTTACACCGCTGCATGAGACAGAATGAAACCGCCCAGATAGTGACTGGCACTCAGATGACAAACCCTCTCCGCCTTTTTCCAACCGCCTCTTAAAGCCAGTTTATGCTTGATCTGAAAATGTGGTCGGAGGCTTCGTATGGTGGGTGTGACGCAATTGCGGAGCATCCAGCCGCCAAATCAAGCTCTGTACCGCATCGCCGTGCGCCTATCAAATTGTGTAACAATGCGGAGGGCTCTGTACAGCTGCATTGATATGATTGGTTGACGCTAGGTGGGGGCGGGAGGTCCTGTACAAACACAAACTCACTTCCTTGACAACTTCCTTCACAACAGCTCTTCTCTGCTCCACGAAGCGCAAAAAGTATGGCCACTCTAAAATGTGCAGTTTTCATCAAACTGTCACAGATGTCTCAAGTTGAGGGAGCGTGCAATTGGCATGCTGACTGCAGGAATGTCCACCAGAGCTATTGCCAGAGAATTGAATGTTAATTTCTCTAACATAAGCCGTCATTTTAGAGAATTTGGCAGTACCTCCAACTGGAAGCTCATCTGCTTGGTCGTCGTGCTCACCAGGGTCGCAGTTCTGCCACGCAACTGAATTCAGTGGGGAAATGCTCACCCAATGGTAAAAGAAAGTATCAAATTGTCATACTAAAAGTAAAGATACCTTAACAGAAAATGAAAACAAAGTTATCCAGTAAAATGTTTATTTGATTTTACTCAAGTAGTATTTGGTTTTAAATATATGTAAATGTAATTGCTAAAATATATTTAAGTGTAAAAAAATATATATATATTCCTTAATACACTGAACAAAAATATAAATGCAACATGCAACAATTTCAAAGGTTTTACTGAGTTACAGTTCATATAAGGAAATCAGTCAATTAAAATAAATTCCTTAGGCCCTAATCTATGGATTTCACTTGACTGGGAATACAGATATGCATCTCTTGTAGAACAAGACTTGTTCACAGATACCTCAACAACCGCAAAGTAGGGGCGAGGATCAGTAAACCACTCAGTATCTGGTGTGACCACCATTTGCCTCATGCAGCAGGATACATATCATTTGAATAGTGTTGATCAGGCTGTTGATTGTGGCCGGTAGAATGTTGTCCCACTCCTCTTCAATGGCTGTGCGAAGTTGCTGTTAAATTGGCAGGAACTGCAACACGCTGTTGTTCACGTCAACCCAGAGCATCCCATACATGCGCAATGGGTGACATGTCTGGTGAGTATGCAGGCCATGGAAAAACTGGGACATCTTCAGCTTTCAGGAATTGTGTACAGATCCTTGCGACATGGGGCTGAACAGCACAACACTGGGCCTCAGGATCTCTATAAAATGCAATTGCGTTCATTGTCCGTACCTAATGCCTGCCCATATCCCGACTGCTGCCATGGGGGCACGAGAGTATAGTCTTATTTTAGGGAATACTGTGCCACAAACTGCATTGCTAGTAAAATGCCTGAGCTGACACCCAAACATTTTGACATCAGCAAATCCCTCGCCCACACCATCTGCCCGGTGGATGAAACCGGGATTCATCTGTAAACACACTTTTCTGTAGAAGGTGAGCATTTGCCCACTGAAGTCGGTTATGACACCGAACTGTAGTAAGGTCAAGACCCTGGTGAGGACTAGCACGCAGATGAGTTTTCCTGAAACAGCTTCAGACAGTTTGTGCAGGAATACTTCAGTTGTGCAAACCCAGTTTCATCACCTGTCCGGGTGGCTGGTCTCAGACGATCCCGCAGGTGAAGAAGCCGGACGTGGAGATCCTGGGCTGGTGTGGTTACATGTGGTGTGTGGTTGTGAGGCCGATTGGACACACTGCCAAATTCTCTAAAACGACATTGCAGGAGGTTTAAGGTTTGAGAAACAAATGATCTGGCAACAGGTCTGGTGGACATCCCTGCAGTCAGCATGCCAATTGCACGCTCCCTCAAAACTTGAGACATCTGTGGCATTGTGTTGTGACCAAACTGCTCATTTTACTATCTATTTATTTCCCCCCGCACAAGGTACACCTATGTAATGATCATGCTGTTTAATCAGCTTGTTGATATGCCACACATGTCAGGCTGGCAACGAACTGCTCACATCCCGGTTACATACATTTGTACACAAAATGAAATACGTTTTTTGTGCATATTGAAAATTTGTGATCTATTTCAGCTCATGAAACAAACACCTTACGTGTTTATATTTTTGTTCCGTGTATTAAGCAAAGCAGACCGCACACTTTTCTTGTGTTCTTACATTTACGGATAGTCAGGGGCACAGACCAACATCATTTAAAAACAAAGCATGTGTTTAGTAGATCCACCAGATTTGTCAGTAGGGATGACCAAGGATGTTCTTTTGTGAATTGGACCATTTTCCTGTCCTGTTAAGCATTGAAAATATAACAAGTACTTTTGTGTGTCAGGGACAATATATTGAGTAAAAAGTACATTTATTTAGGAATGTGAAGTAAAAGTAGTCCAAAATAAAATTCTGAAGTAGATATCACCCAAAAAAACAACTTACGTTGTACTTTAACAACACTATGCTTACTGGCATACTGAAGTAGTGTGCTCTTCAATGACTAATCCTGGTTTCAACTGTACCAGGCAGACAGTGTGTATGACGTGTGGGGGAGCGGTTTGCTGATGTCAACTTTGTGAACAGTGTCCCAAGATGGGCAGGTGTAAACTACAAACACAATTGCATTTTATCGATGGGAATTTGAATGCAGAAATACCTTGACAAGATCCTGAAGCCCATTGTCGTGCCATTCAGCCGCCACCATTACCTTATGTTTCAGCATGATAATGCACTGCTCCATGTCGCAAGGATCTGTACACAATTCCTCTAAGCTGAAATTGTCCCAGTTCTTCCATCGCCTGCATACTCAGACATATGACAGCATGTTCCAGTTCACTCCAATATCCAGCAACTTCACACAGCCATTGAAGACGAGTGGGACAACATTCCACGGGCCACATTCAAACAGCCTGATCAACTCTGTGAAGGAGATGTGTCGTGCTGCATGAGGAAAATGGTCACACCAGACACTAATTGGTTCTGATGCACATCCCTATTATTATTATTATGTTATTGTATCTGACCTGCATTATGTAAGAGAATGTCTGTCTAATACTGTGACAGAAAATAATTGAATCTTCCCATGTTTTATTAGATGGTTTTTAGTTTGTGTCTGTATCCCAGTTATGTGAAATCCATAGATTAGGGATTAAGGAAATCAGTCAATTGAAAAAAAAAATGCATTATGAACTGTAACTCAGTAAAATCTTTTAAATTATTGCATCAGTGTAGTTTAGATGATTGAACCCCCAATAACTCCATGCAAGTGTAAACAAGGCCTTTACAAGCCCAGGAACTGAACCCCAAAAAGATTAACACCGATTGACATTGGTAACAATTTAATTCATTGAACAATATACAATTCATGTTTGTTTATTCTCACCCATCATGTCATCTTAGACATACAAAAATATTTAAAACTTGTTTCCATGTTAATTTCAGACCATGTTAGATTGGCACACATATGTACAAATATTTTAATTGCATGTGCATTGAAATTAGTTAGCCTTAATTGTGAAAAAGTAAGAAACTAGAAGACTGCTCAGAAAATATATAAATGTGGAGACACTACAGGTCATCTATGGGGGAGAATGTGAACAGTTGCGGGAGGTTATACTGCCCTGTTCTTGGCGGTGAGGGGCTCTCTAGAGTGTCCAGATCCAGGGAAAAGACCTTGTCCGTCACTTCCACTGTGGCTGAGGTCTCCAGTGTTGCTGCCATCAGCCAGTCTCTGGCGTCCAGGCTCCTCTTGTCATGCTGTGAGAGAGAGGGCTCTGGCGCCCCCTGGCGGTGGTCCATGAAGGAGGCCTCTCCAAAAGCCTGCTGGATCTTGTCCAAACGCCTGCGTGCATCCAGCAGGGCTGGCTCAGTCTCTGTGGGGAGGAGATAGGGGATGTGGGGGAGGAGCAGCTCTTCCTCCTCAGTGTTGGATATGTCCCTGGAGTTAATGGAGGTCAGGAGGCTGCTGTCGTTGCCCGGCAGCTCGGGAAGTGTCTCCTGATCTATACTGTACTGCTCTGAGAACACCTCTTGGTTGATGCTGAACTGGACCACGTTGTTGTTGCTCAGGCTATTGAGGGCTTCCATGTTGGAGTCCCAGGACAGGGTGGACACGAAGGAAGCCTGCTGGGGGGCTGCAGTACTGCACCCATTGGTGGGATCCAGGCTTGTGCTCAGGGAGGAAAAGTCGTGGCCAAGGGAGGCCTCATGTACCTCGCTGAGGGGCATGAGGCACCCACGGATGTTGTCGCAGTCAAATGTAGCAGACAGGCAGGCCTTCTGAGCCTCCTCTTCCTCCACCGCCCTTCGCCAGGAACTCTTCACATCCAAAACTGAGGGGGGGGGGATAATAAACATTGCTCCTCTGGCCAACAAAAGGCAAAATTGAAGAGAGCATTCAGTCTTTCAAATTACATAAAATAAGGTCCAATACTCACTCAAACTCTCTGGGGTGCGTGGAATCTGCTTCCTGGTGGAGAAAGGGTCTTCGCCAAGAGTATCGAGTATGTCTCCCAGCTCAAGTCCTCGTAAACTTATATTGCCAGGGCTGGGGGTCACAGCCTCCGCAAACTAAAAACGCACACAAACAGTAAGGAATTGAAAATGCTCCATGCATGTTAAGCAACATGGTACAGACAATACCAGTCATACACAGATCAGTGGGTTAGAACAGAAATGTCCAATCGTGCCGAGCAGAACCCCTAGTTAGTTCCATTCCAGTGTTCCGACCAGCATTATACAGTTCTGAACCGGTTCAAACCCCCAAAAAGTAATGGTTCAAATAGTTATTTTTTACCATTTAAAATGATCAGTTTTTACATTTAGCCAATCATTAACTCCACCAATGAGCGTGGACAGAGCAGCTTGCTATGGAACATGTAAGCTAGTTGTTTACATGCTTGATGGACAGTTAAGTGCAGGCACGTGATGTGAGGGTGTGGATAGAGTGAAAGAGGGGTGAACATTGAGGGGGCTTGGCTTGAAGCGCTGAGCATCATGACATGTGAATTGGAATGGTTTAGGCCATTATTAGCATCCTAATTTCACTGAATTATATATTCTCCTCTGTTCCCAAAACCAGTTCCAACCCCTGATGCAGGTATGGATTGTCTGCTCCGTATCTCTCCGTTGCGATTTCACGCAACTCGCCCAGGTCATCAGAGAGCAGGTATGCTATAGGGAGAGCTAGCGACGGTCAGAGCACCCCCATATGGAAACTGTACCCAATTTGCTAAGTTGTCCAACTCAGAGTCAAGGATCTGAGCCTTTTTCTTCACTGCAGACACACGAGGAGTCTTCCTTACACCGGCCTATAAAGAAACAGAATGGTCACATAGGTGATTATCATACCCTGATGAAGACAGCTTGGCTGTCAAAACGTTGGTAATTACATTTTTGCATCTGAGCTCCTAGAGTGTGCGGCTCTTTTATTTTCAAGTTTTCTACTCCGCTAGCCAGCACCTCGCCTAAATAGGTGTGCATTTATTTTTCTTCTAGATTACCTATGTGATTAAACATGTACATAAATTAGGGACATATTTTGGTATTCAGGGGTGACTAAAAGGCCAAAAGCCTTTAAATCTAAAAAAAACTGATTTATAACATTGAATGAGCTAAAACAAAGTCTTAAAATATATATTTCTAAAGCCAATTAGGATGCCTGTTGCACATCACCTACCGGCAGGTGGCTTGGTGAGGGAGCTTTGGCAGGGACAGCCAGAGGAGATTCACAAAGTGCAGGGAGGGGAGTCAGTGGGAAAATGGCCACACTAGGAAGAGATGCAATCATCTCAACAGCTGGAGGGTAGAGGCTGTTAAAAAAAAGAGACCTGTTATAAAGACATTCTGTGGATCAAATGATGTTGGAAATACGATTAGAAAAAACAAGACTGGATAACGGTTGTCTGCTCCGTATCTGTCCATTGCGATTTCATTCAACTCGCCCTGGTCATCAGAGAGCAGGTATGCTATAGGGAGGGCTTGTGACGGACAGAGCACAGCTCAGGACTGACCAGGTATCTGCCTCCCAACAGAGGAATCAGAATACTAGTTGCCCATTAGCAATGAATGCAAGGCAAGCAGAGTTTTAATATACCTTTTGAGGGTATAATCCATTGTGGTAACGGTCTCCATTGGAACAGAGTCAGTCGCCACAGGCTTCTCCTCAGGAAATTCTAAGTTATGAAACCACCACAAGGTACCACTTGTTAAAATATACAGTTAAACAATAAAAGCAACTTAGAAGTGGAAATATTTTGTTTTGCTTTACTCACCGGGTAGATTGGCCGGATACTGAGAGAAGATGCTGGATTTGAAGTTGGCGTCGGTGGCCGGCTCAAAGGACAGAGGAGCCATGGGGAACAGAAAGTCCAGGGCCTGAAGGGAGAGAGAGAGAGAGAGAGTACAGCACCCAGTCAGATTTGAATATCCCTGGCCTAGGCAGCAGGGGCTGTTGCTGGAAAAAAGCCATTTAATACATCCATGTCAAACCAGAAAAGGCACTTACAGGATCCTCGTTGAGGAACGAGGTCAGCGGCGTGCGTTTCAAACAGTCCGCCCACTTCCGGTCCCACTCCGCCTCCAACTTTCTGATGAGGCTCTTCACCTCAGGGATTTCTTCCTTTGAAATCCTCTTCCTGTAAAGAGAAAGACAGTGGGATGCAGTGATGCCAGAGAGAACCGAACATGACAGTTTAAAATAGCTATTAATACTGTCCAAGATGGATTTAAATTGCTGCGGTCTTGTGTTAAAAGACAACAAATTACAAACATGTTAACTGCTGCTACGCAATTCAAACAGTAGTACATAAACTGGGTAGTAGTTCCCCAACAAGCAAGCCTCTGCGATAGCAGTTCGTAGCCCACCTCATGACTCGGAGATCCTCCATGGCACGGGCCATCTGTAGGTTCCTCTCCTGCAGGTGCAAGGGGTGGAGCTGGGCAATGGGGATGTGTCCTGCCACCCGGGTCCTTTCCTCCCCTAGGAGGACCAGAGCCTGGTGGAGCAGCTCCAGCATACGGAGGATGTTCAGCTGTCCTGCCTCGTAAACACTGCCCACACTCGACTGGCGAACACACAGAACTTACTTAGTGATTAACACTAGAGCAGTACCCACAGCACTCAGAAAGTCCCACTTATTTGTAGCATTTCCAGTACTAGCATACCTGATTCAATCAGTTAACTAAATGACCATTTATTAGTTTCATTGGTTGTGCTAGCTCTGGAACATATCAAACATGTGGAACAGCTGGGGTTACTTGAGAGGTTTGGGAAACATTGCACTGACATATGGACTAGGTTCCAAATGCACCACCTAAGCTAAAAAGGCATTTTTGCACGTCTCACCAGGTGGGATAACTGCTCTATCCGCTCTAGCAGAACCCGGGGGATTTTGAGGGCAAGGTCCAACCCGTCCAGGGTGTACTGGTCCACATCTCCCCTGATGACACTCTCCACCACCCGCCGCTCCTCCTCCAGGGTGGACAGCACTCCGTCCATGGACGACCACAAGGAGCGCACCTTGGGTGTGTTCAGAGGTGAAATGGTCAGACTATTGCACATAGAAATGTTATGAATGTCCATTTCTAATCATGTTATAATATAAGTCATTTATAAAAATGAAGGAAAACCTTGTGAATCTTGTCAGCTTGAGGGGTTCCCTCCTGTTCAACTTTCTTGTGACGCCTGTGCAGGGGAAATGCATTTATTTTACCAGCTGCCATTGATTATTAGCACTTGGTGTATGTTTGATACAAAAAAAAATTTGATCTGAACTACAGTCCAAAAAAATATATACTTAAAAAAGGGTCAATGGAGACTCATACATACTTATGCAAATCATCATACTTTGCGTCTTCAGCTCTCCAATCTCTCAAAGACTTCACTCGAGACCTACAAGCAAGAACAGATGTAGAATGGCCAAAACAAGGCACATTTGAAAAGAAACAACAGTTGACTGGCAAAGGCAAGACATTCACCTCAGGGCATACAAACTCCAAACCTGTGACCAACTGTTTTAAGAGGGTGGCTTGATGATTACCTGCTCATCATTTGCACCTGTGCTAATTAGCCAGTATCACAACACACCTAACCAATTATTATTATTTTTTTTTTATCTAACCGAATTGGTCTCAACAAAAATTTGACACTTACAGGCATTGTAAACACCAGTGTATCTACAAACACATCCAATGCCTGTGGTTTGTGTAGTAGCCATGACTTACTGGGCCTGTCTCTGGTACTCCTGCAGCATCAGGTCCTGTTCCACAGCTCCTCTCAGGAATCTGGTCTTGACCAGCTGAAACCGCTTCAGCCCCATTTCCACAGAAGAGGCAGGGGCTGCCGCTGCCTCTGGGAACCACGTGCCATCTAACACACATTGGCTGCGTTCACAGGCAGCCCAATTCTGATATCTTTTTCACTAAATCAGTCTTTGACCAATCACAGACCATTCATATCAGTTTTTTTTTCTTCTTCCAGAGCTCATCTGATATCAGAATTGGGCTGACTGAAAATACCCACTAGCTAGGTTTCCATCCAATTGTTGACAAAGTGATTATTGTAAAATATGCCAATTTTCCCACCAGAGATGTTTCCATCAAAATTACTTCTTGCGGATAAAAAAAATATTTTTAAAAAGTCTGTGCGTGATAACGTAGTGCACATACAATAACTGCAGTCAAATCCCCATGTACAAAAAAAAAAAAAAGTTAAATTGGTTTGCTTCACATTTAACTCTATGCCCACTGTTAATGGCACGGTTGTTGCAGATACAACAAAGTCTAAATATTATGTGAGCAAGATTATATTGGGATACATCATGTCAGTGACCCTAAATGTGATAACCCCATAATGACAAAGCAAAACTGCATGTCTTCCCGAGGTTAGTGTCATCGCATGACAGATCAGCTTGAAAAATATAGGGGGGATTGGTCAAAATTTAATCCATTTTAGAATAAAGCTGTAACATAACAAAATGTGGAAAAGTCAAGGTCTGAATACTTTCCAAATACACTGTATAGGTCTTACTACCTGTTGAAAATGTCTTCATATCATGCAACATGACATGATTGGCTAGATGGAGCATAAGGTTGACGAACTTGGGTCCACCAGGCGAGAGGAATAGTGACGCCACCACTTTGGGAACTGTGCTCCCCTGCTCATCCTGAAAGCACAGATAAAGTTCAAACACTTTAGACCTAGACCTGTTGAACAGACGGTAGTCTGCTGCAACGAGTAGGTCAAATCGTGCACATCTGAAAGAAGACATTTAAAATCCTTACCATTAGATCTCGCAGCCAAGCACAGGTCACCTTACGGAATTCGGCATCTGCTTTGTGGTCCAACACTGGCCAGCAATGCCTGCATACAAGACCCAGCATTTTACATGATTGCAAAAAATGACAAATGTGTGAAGAGAAACAAGCCGGGTCTGGGACCATCATACCTGTATGCATCGTGGAAGCGTGCGGGGTTGAGTTTTTCTAACAGGAAATGGGTAACTATGTAGAATGCGTCCTTGTTTGGTT
This sequence comes from Oncorhynchus nerka, assembly GCF_034236695.1. NCBI lineage: Eukaryota > Metazoa > Chordata > Actinopteri > Salmoniformes > Salmonidae > Oncorhynchus > Oncorhynchus nerka. The sequence continues at coordinate 54,706,425 of NC_088403.1, forward strand.
TGTCAAACATATTGCTGTTGGTGAGAAACTGGTGTCAAAACAGGCTTCTGACTGAGCTGAGAGAATAGAGTCGTTCTACCTATGCCTATTATTTTCATTGTCATGACATCGCCAGTTTGTCTCACTGGATTGAAACAGGGTTGCAAGACTGATGTTGATACTGTCAACGCTAACTGTTAACGTTAGCTGTTACCACAACAATCAATACTTACGGTCCAAGAATGATGTGTTTAACATTGGCTTTGCTGGCTCCTGATGATGCTGCGACTTCGGGTTGAAATCCAAGACCCACAAGAGACCACCACAGATATTTACCGTTCGTTCTCTGAAGAGTCGACATTCTTTCAGCAAGCTGACAGTTTTGAGATCTAAAAGTGATCTAACTGCTAGCTAGCAGAAGACTGAAACATACGATGCAACTAAATTAACGGTAGCTAACTAAATTGTCTAGTTAGTTGGGCAGAAAGCGAACATAGCTAGCGATAGTAACTAACGTTACCGTCGTCGAATTTCAACAAATGATACAAATACAATTGCCGTAAAAATGAAGCATGTACACCATACATATGTAGTTACTCGACATTACGCATGCCAACTTCGATGAATGTCTTCTTCAAACCGCCAAATATTTAAAGAAGAAAAGAATTAGCCGGATGCTGATCTGCATACTTCCTGTGTTGCGCATAATTTTGTCCCCTACAGATCTCGGATTGATCCTTCGCTGCTCGTCGATTCAACAATAAGAACCACATTTGAATTGTTATATCTTGAATTGATAATCACGACTGGTAAAATGTGTATTATTGAATTGGAATTAGACTAGTTCAACTAGGTGGCTGGGATATATTTTAATCGTCTAGCTGTCTAGATTAATTCACGTTTTGTTTGTATGTAGCATTAATGCCGGGGTGTGTCTTTGTGAGTGATCGGTGAAATGGCTGAGCAGGGAGTTCTCCTGGACCAGGGCCAGTTCTGCTGCTCTATCTGCCTGGATTTACTGAAAGAGCCGGTCACTATCAACTGTGGACACAGTTACTGTAGCAACTGTATTGAGGACTCCTGGGATAAGGATGACCCAACGGGTGTCTACAGCTGTCCCCAGTGTAGACATACCTTCTCCCCAAGGCCTGCTCTGATGAAGAATAGCCTGCTAGCCATGGTGGTCGGGAACATGAAGAAGACAGGGCTCCAGGCTACTTCTCCTGCTCTGTGCTTTGCTGGACCTGGAGATGTGGAATGTGATTTCTGCAATGGGAGAAAGCAGAAAGCTCTCAAGTCATGTCTGGTGTGTCTAGCCTCTTACTGTGAGACTCATCTCCAGCCTCACTATAATGTAGCTCCATTGATGAAGCACAAGCTGGTCAAAGCCACCACACAATTACAGGACAATATCTGCTCTCATCATGACAAACTGATGGAGATTTTCTGCAGGACCGATCAGCAGTGTATCTGTTATCTGTGTACCATGGATGAACATAAAGGCCATGATACAGTCTCAATCACTGCAGAAAAGACTGAGAAACAGGTGAGAATCAGAGCTAATCTTAGTTATTGTGATGAAAACAACATGGCAAAAAAACATTACATGTAGATAGGCATATGAGGCAGATTTGCATTGTCAAATCGCATCAATGCCATGTAGCTCAATAAAGTGTTTTTTTTTGTCCACAGAAGCAGATAGGGACAAGTCAGCAGAAGGTCAACCAGAGAGTCCAGGAGAGGGAGAAAGAGTTGAAGGAACTGCAACAGGCTGTGGAGTTTCTCAGCGTGAGTATTGACCAGAGGAGATTAACCATGTCATCTTTGTTGCAGTCGTGTTGGGCAGATCATATGATCCCAAACCGCCTGAAGAAGCGTTTGATATCACAGGAACCACAATGATATGATATTGCAATCTTCTGAGGCTCCAAGTCAGAGAAATATAATAGACTTTTTAACATGAAGCCATCTCTTGTCTACATGTGTGTTTTAACAGCGCTCTGCACAGGCAGCAGTGGAAGAAAGTGAGAGGATCTTTACAGAGTTGATTGACTCCATTGAGAGAAGGCGCTCGGAGATGAAGGAGCTGATCGTAGCCCAGGAGAATTCAGCTGTGAGTCAAGCTGAAGCCCTCATGGAGCGTTTGGAGCAGGAGATCACTGAGCTGAAGAGGAGAGAGATTGAGCTGGAAAAGCTGACACACACAGAGGATCACATCCATTTCCTGGAGGTAGCTTCACTGAGTGACCATCTGTCTGTTATTGCAAAAGGAACTCGTTATTCTGGGGTGGGTTTACCAAAGCCTTTATAGCTAGCTAAAGTAGTGAGTAGTATGTTATTTATATAGTTAGCGGACATAGACTTATGTCTCTCGTAGAGTAGCAAAGTGCTTAATTTTGGGAATTTGTTAGTTCACACACAGAAGATTGACTGTCAAACATCCATACAAATAAATTCTCTCTCTGCAGAGTTATCAGTCTCTCGCCAGTCCCAGTGTATTTTCAGACTTGCCCACCATCGATGTCCGTCCTCTTCAGTACTTTGAGGATGTGAGTGAGGCTGTGTCTAACCTGAGAGAGAAACTGGAGGGCATCTTGAAGAGAGAATGGTGCAGAATCTCCACCAGAGGTAGGTTAGAAAGTAGAGTTCCATCTGCATACTTTGATGACATTGAAGTTCTAGCCTACACTGCATTATATTGTCTAATCATAACACTCTTTCACTGTGTGTGAATGTGCGTTTCAGTGAATCTAGTGGATGTTCTACACCCACCCGAGCCCAAGACCAGATCTGACTTCTTACAATGTGAGTTTAATTGCTAACAGTTGTATTTTCAATGATACTCGCCACAAACCCTGAGATACAAGTAAAGAGGGGGACTCATATCATGTTTTTATTTCTTAATTTCTCTTCCCTCAGATTCATGTCGGCTCACCCTGGACGCAAACACGTTATACAGACAACTCTTTCTGTCTGAGCGGAACAGAAAGGTGAAACTGAAGCGCAAAGGCTACTCCTACCACAGTAGTCCAGACAGATTCACTCAATTGTGTCAGGTGCTGTGCAGGGAAGGTCTGTCTGGGCGCTGTTACTGGGAGGTGGAGTGGAGTGGGTGGAAGATTTATGCAGGCGTTTCGTATAAAGACATCAGCCGATCTGGGCCTGCGGAGGATTGTCAATTTGGACACAATGACAAGTCCTGGAGTTTAGAGTGCTGTAGTAATGGTTACTTCTTCCGACATAATAATGTAAAGACTGAAGTGGCACGCCCTCAGTCCTCCAGAGTAGGAGTGTACCTGGATCACCAGGCGGGCACTCTGTCCTTCTACAGTGTCTCTGACACAATGACCCTCCTCCACAGTGTCCAGACCAGATTCACGCAGCCCCTCTATCCTGGGTTCTGGCTGCATTGCTTTAAGACCACAGCTGAGTTATGTGAGTTAGACTAGAGTCCTATGTCAGTGATGCTTTACCCTACTATTATGTGAGTTGTTTATCAGATATAAAACTTTCCTTCTATGAATCTCAGAGGATTGACTCTCACAGATTGAGCTCTCTGTAGTCTAGATAGAATTTGAGGTTATTTTCCCCAAATTGTAGGATGTTTAAAATCAAGTAGTCAAGTTAATCAAATGTCTGTGTTAGTCAGACAATCCATATCACTAGTGAGATTTTACTTCTGAAAGTATGTATTAGGGCAGGCAATACATTGTTTTCAGAATGATCTCTGAACTTGACATGTCTGTGTGTTATTGCGTATTCTATGTCAGCAATTTTTATGTAGGCTACTGTGCATATGTTGCAGTCAGCGTTTTTGCCGGTATATTCAATTTGTATTTGTCCTAGAACTCATGTTGCATCATGTTACAGGTCCCCTCGAGGTCCATATTATACATTTATATTTACATTTAAGTCATTTAGCAGACGCTCTTATCCAGAGCGACTTACAGATTGGTGCATTCACCTTATGACATTATACCATATACTATTCAATCAACTGAAGTAAGTAGTTTACTGAGCCCTTATTAACTCAATATTGACAATGCTGAAGCAAATGTAAACTGATAAATAAACTGCGTATTTGTTGAACATCTGATTAGCGTACTACTTCTTAAACCTTCAGAGCCTCCTAATGTCACGAGAGCAATCGGTCGTTGGTGTCATATTTACATTTGAGTCATTCAGCAGATTATATTATCCAGAGCGATTTACAGTAGTTTGCCTTGTTTCACAGCCTGAGGAGAACTGGAACCACTCTGGGCCTGCTCCTCAGAAAGGAATCCACCATTTTAGAGGCTTCAGAACCTACATTTAATTGTAGTTGTTAAATGGTCTTCTGACATAGCTGGTAGATTCCTTTCACTGGCCAGATTACTTGAAAGCTCAGGTGTGCAAGCAGGTGTTTGTGCATATAGACTTCGCTAAAAACTTTAGTGGCTTCTGACTTCAATTCAACACTGGATAATTTCTCAATGGTTGTCATTACAGGAGATCCAAGCTTTTTCTCAGAAGGTGAAAGTATGAGGATGTTTGGACTCACCAAGCTGCCAGAGGATACAGTCTCTTTCAGATTTTTTTTCTCTGCTAGGGAGTCTTCCAGAAGACCACCAACACTATCCCTTGAAGCGGGGGAGGGAAGAAAATGGACTTTGTGCGATTTCTCGAAGCACATCCATTGTTCTTTACTCTCCTCCCTGGCATTCTCTGGAGTTGACCATAACAGCCATGACCTCTCTGTTGACAGTGCAAGAGAAGCCTCAATGTCCACATTCTCCTTAGATGGATTGGTTTTGGCTTGAGACGCAGCCTGTCCAGTGACTCCAAATTTCCGCAACTTGGCACAGATAAGACACCAGTTTCTGGGCGGCCTGCATGGCATATCGCCTGCCAGTGTCACACAACACTGGTCTTGATTTACCTGAGCTGGAACAGGAGATGATCAGTGAGATGTCAGAGTTCACCTGACTCACGACATCTCTGACCACAGATCTGATCAATCCAGGTGAGCCAGAAGAGCAGGATTGATCACCAAGTGTTTGGAGAATTGTGGCCTCTGTGATCCCAAAGAGGGCATTCAGAGGATCTGTCAGTCGAGCGTCTACTCGATGTGCCCTCTGCAACGACGTCTGGGAACTTCAAAACAAACACACGAATTGATCAATCTTGACTAATGTTTACATATTGATTTCTACAAATAACTACTTTAAATTCACCTAAATCACAATAATTGTAATATTTAGTTCTCTAAAGATGTGGTGTCTGCCTTCTTACTTTACCATAAAAACAATTGTTCTTTAGCTTTTCATTCTTAGAACTGTCATATGCTAGATTTCAGGGTGAGGATTTCTTCCGCTATATGGGAAACTGTTTTCACTCTATTCCCGTTATATTTTGTTTTAATACAAAAACAGAGCATGATATTTATTTTTAAGAGGCTGTGGTGTCAAGTGCTTAGTTAGTCAATATGATAAACTTCATGTCCAACTTTTTATCAAATAATCACATCAAATGTTGACAGATAAACTTACAGGATTTCTCATGCCCTCCTGAATCACCTCCCACTGCCTGATAAAGACAAGTTAACATGTTCAGTTGTTTTGTAGTGGTCCAGACAGGGTTGTTGTATAAAGAATGGACACTATTTAAAGATTTTGAGCATACCTATCAGTGAGATTCCTCATGAAATTGATGATGATTGGGAAGCAGACGTCCTCTCGGGTAAAGTAGACTCTTCCGTAGTGCCTTCCTCCTGTAAGAGTTGAATTACTGCCGCTCTGTTTTGGTATTTATCTGGATACTGAGCTCTGGGTGAACAGAATGCCACTGAGGAACCTAAAGGACATGAGCTGTTTTGTTTTTAAAAGAATGAATCTGAACAACAAAGGGCACCCTAACCAAACAGTACACTACTGGGAAAAGCAATCATTTAATATAGAAAAATATCTAACCTGCTTCAGAAGTGTTCTTGGAACTTGATTTTCTCTTCGTCTTCAAGGAAACAGATTTCAGCTCCCACATGAATTATTATCCCTAATGTGTTGCACCAAGTCAAGGCAGACCATTATTTAGCCAATACATAGGCAGATAGTAATTCAAACTTAGCAAGGAACCCAAATGACCAGAGGACTAATCTTACCTTCCTCTCATTCTTCAGCTGAACTCTTCTTTCTTCACATTCTCCTATACAGTGTTCATCAAAATGAAAGTAAGAGTTTTTTTTTATATGCATGAAGCTGTTGAAAGACATAGGCCTGCCTCTTTTTCGTCTGACATTGAATCAAGTTTGTAAAATGAAACAAGATCGCTTAACTGAGAAGAGAGAAAAAAAATGACCCAAGGACCAATCCTACCTTGACAGACTTGTCCTTCTCCTTTGGTTGAGTATCTGTTCCTTCACCTCCTTCATCCCTTTCTTTTGATGACTATCTTATAATTCATGTTATAAGCAACTTTTGTTGTTATAATCATCATAGCCTACAGTATATATAGTGTTCATGAAAATTAAGCTTTACATTTTTTTTTATTATATTTTAATCTGTAGACATTTTATAAACGTTTTGTTGAAAATACTATAACACAAAGCTGCCAAAATAGACCTAGAGCGTTTTCATCTAACATTGGATCAAGTTTGTAAAAGAAAACTTAAAAGTGCAGAATTGCATTCCTGACCACCACCCGAAGTGGTCAGACAGATCTGAACAGAATCAGACCACAACGCAACTTTTTTTTGCATCTAGACCTGTATTTTCAATGCAATCTTCTTATTCTGATAGCAGAAGTCCCACGTAAGTGTCAAGTGTAGACAAGACAGGGCTCTGAAATCACTGAAGTCACTATTTGACCTCATTCTTTTCTGAGTTTCCAGTTGTCTTGAAAGCATCATATGTCTAGACTATATAATTGTGATTCTCATAACTATTGCAATTTATTTTGTTTAATAGTCATATAGTTTCTGATAATGAAATGTGTCGGAAGTCGCTTACCTTTTCTTCATCCATATTTGTGACTTTCCGTTGTCTGATGTAATCGATTATGATGGACAGTAGGAAAAACTCCTCCTGGACATATTAAAATGTCATGTATGTTGTACATGACGTTATAGATGTGTGTGTGTTGATGAGGCCCAATAATTGCTACCTAACATTTATAATAACGTTTTGTCTAAGCATCTATACGAATGGTGTGCTGGTATTTAAATAAAAACAACAACATATGTTTAAATAATGCCAAACAAGATAATATCCACATGACCTTACTTCAACCGATAAGGAAAAGCTAAAGAGAGGAAGTCACAAACTATTGAGACGTAACCCCGTTTCCAAAGGTGTATGCCTCTCCAGTGCTTTCCTTTAGTTTACGTGACACACCAGAGAGGGTCACACCACATTCATCCAGTGAGCTAAAGGCAAACGGAAAGCTCTGCTCCATACCACGGGAAAAAAATGTGCGTGGCAAAAAAATAAGAATTAAGAAGAATTATCCGACATCCGAAGAATATAAAGCAGTTAGTTAGTTAGCTAAATGGTTGTGAGAAGCTAAGCCAAGTAGTTCAGAAAATATTCAAACCCTATCTCATGGCGAAATATTGTTTACTGGCCAGGACAGCTTGCCGTGATGTTTTGTTGACAATCAATGCATAACATTTAAGACGTTAAAACCACGTTTTGCCGCACCTGCTAGCTAGCTAATTGGAAAGTTCCCCAAGTGAGTGAGGAAATGGACCCTACATCAAGATTTACAGGTTTGTTGAATTGTTGTTTTATTAATGATTTTCATTGTCTGTCACTTCGACAAGCCAGCCTAGTCCTGCCACTTCTTTGGTAAACTGCCGGGGAAGTAGAAATAGCTAGCTAGCTAAAGAGCGAATGTAAGGACTGACATTGTACTTTCAAACATATAACAACATTGTTTACAACTAATTGTATGACACACCAAAACAGTGGAGTGTACTGACAGGAGCTGCCTAACTTCCACCTCTGATAACAGGTGCTGATCTCCCTCTATCCTCCCTACATCTCCTGGTGCCACCACTACATAGGAAGTCTGCTTTCATGTGGCAAGTGGCTCAGCAGCATGACGTGATGCAGTATGGGAAGCTGGAGGAGTTTGTGACTGGTAACTAGAGATGGTTCCGGAGCTGCTGACCTTAAGGCAGAGGGTCCAACTCATCCTGGGACTGAGAGCGAGGGTGAGATGGGTGGAAGTGTTTAGGGTTGAGAATGGTGTAGGGTCGGGGGTGAAATTCAGACTTTTGTTCGCCCCTGGATCTCAGAGACAAGGGATGGTGACCGAAGATCGCTCTCGTCACAATTTCCTGAAAGCCTTGTATTCACTCCTTATCAGTTACTTATTTGACTCCTCAGTTTGTCTCCTCAGTATATAAAATGCATACATCTCCTGTTTCAGCTGGTTCTTGAATTGTGTGGTGGTGTGTAGTCTAACCCAGCTGGGTACAAAACCATCCAGCCCCACCTAGACAGAATCCATTCATGCACAATGCGTGAGGTGGTACTTAACCTGCAATATGTGTAACACACACCAGTCTGTTAAAGGCAAGTCTGCTTTACCTAGTTGCAGATGTTTGCAATTGTTTTGTGTGTGATTGCATATTCAGAGCAAAGATAAAGAAGTGGAGGCATCAACAGATAACTTTATGGAGTTGGTCCAAACACTGCTAGAAGACCCAACGAAGAGGGAACACTTCAGGTGAGATAATATCTAACATCTAGATCATGTCACAAATCCCTGCTTCAAAGGACTAGAATGACCTTGAGTGGAATATTGAGTATGATTTGACTACTACTTACAGTATGCCTGGGTTTAAACTACATAATGACTCTATCTCTGTGTTGGAGGTGTTCCCTGTGCAGTACAGCTCTAGGTATGGTACAGCGCTGCAGATACTGGTGTGGCAGTTCTTTGACAGACTGGAGGAGATGCTGCCAGTGCTCAACTTTACACAGTACTGATGCCACTCACAGGAGGTTGGTGACACCATAATTGGGGAGGACTGGCTCGTGGTAATGGCTGGAGCAGAATAAGTGCAATGGTATCAAACGGGGTTTCCATGTGTCTGATGCTATTCAATTTACTCCGCTCCAGACATTATTATAAACCGTCCTCCCCTCAGCAACCTCCAACCTATTAGATCATCTAAAACATGTCGACATTCATTTGTAAACTTGCTTGACATGTAGGTTAAAAATATAAATGGCCCCTCCACGAATGAATAAACATCCATAAGTATCAACAGAGTAGGGGTCCTGTGGAATTGGGCTGTGTTTTTCTCCATTCTTCGGGCATGCTTATGTAACCGGTGTGAAATGGCTGGCTAGTTAGCGGTGCGTGGTAGTGGCATTTCAATCGTTGACGTCACTCTCACTGAGACCTTGAAGTCGTTGTTTCCCTTGCTCTGTGGCTTTTGTGGAGCGATTGGTAATGATGCTTTGAGGGTGACTGTTGTCGACGTGTGCAGGGGGTCCCTGTTTCATGCCCTGGTTGGTGCGAGGAGAGTCCCTGGTTCAGGCCCTGGTTGGAGCGAGGAGAGGGCCCTGGTTGGAGCGGGCCCTGGTTCAGGCCCTGGTTGGGTGAGGAGCGGGCCCTGGTTTGGACGAGGAGAGGTCCCTGGTTCAGGAGCTGGTTGGGGCGAGGAGCGGGCCCTGGTTGGGGTGAGGAGCGGGCCCTGGTTGGGGCGAGGAGCTGGACCTGGTTGGGGCGAGGAGCAGGCCCTGCTTGGGGTGAGGGGAAGGCCCTGGTTCTGGCCCTGGTTTGGGAGAGGAGAGGTCCCTGGTTTGGGAGAGGAGAGGTCCTTGGTTTGGGAGAGGAGAGGTCCCTGGTTCGGGCCCTGGTTGGGGTGAGGAGAGATCCCTGGTTGGGGCGAGGAGAGATCCCTGGTTGGGGCGAGGAGAGGTCCCTGGTTGGGGCGAGGAGAGGTCCCTGGTTGGGGCGAGGAGAGGTCCCTGGTTGGGGCGAGGACAGGTCCCTGGTTGGGGCGAGGACAGGTCCCTGGTTGGGGCGAGGACAGGTCCCTGGTTGGGGCGAGGACAGGTCCCTGGTTGGGGCGAGGACAGGTCCCTGGTTGGGGCGAGGACAGGGCCCTGGTTGAGGCGAGGACAGGGCCGTGGTGAGGGCCCTGGTTGGGGAGAGGGCCCTGGTGCGGGCCCTTGTTGGGGCGAGTGGAGAGATAGAAGCTGTTCTATTTATTATTCTCTCCCTCTCAGACAGCATCTATTCTCAACCTGACCCCTACTGACCTGGAAGATGAAGACACCAATGAGGAAAGTGATGAGGACACTAAAAGACTGGAAGAGGCTGGGAACTCTGGGCAGCAGAAACGGCCATTATCAGGGGCCGTCAATGGTATTGAGATTAAGGACAGAATACTTTGCATAGATACTGAGTATACAAAACATTTAAGAACACCTGACTGACCTATGAAAAAAGCTATGATTTCTTATTGATGTCACTTGTTAAATCCACTTTCATCACTGTAGATAAAGGGGAGACGGGTTAACTTATTTGGGACTGGGGGGCAGTATTGAGTAGCTTGGATGAATAAGGTGCCCAGAGTAAACTACCTGCTATTCAGGCCCAGTTCAGGCCCAATATCTGCATATTATTGGTATATTTGGATAGAAAACATTCTGTAGTTCCTAAAACTGTTTGAATGATGTCTGTGAGTATAACAGAACTCATATGGCAGGCAAAAACCTGAAAAGAAAAAATCCAACCAAGAAGTGGGAAATCTGAGGTTTGTAGTTTTTCAACTCGTGCCCTATTGAAGATACAGTGGTCATATTGCACTTCCTAAGGCTTCCACTAGATGTCAACAGTCTTTATAACCTTGTTTGAGGCTTCCACTGTGAAGTGGGGGGCTGTTTGAGCCAGGTGTCTGGCAGAGTGCCATGAGCTCGTGATGCACGTTCACGTGAGAGTTAGCTTACGCTCCATTGCTTTTCTACAGACAAAGGAATTCTCCGGTTGGAACATTATTGAAGATTTATGATAAAAACATCCTAAAGAATGATTCTATATTTTTTGTTTGACATGTTTCTACAAACTGTAGTATAACTTTTCGTCTGAACTTTCGCATGGACTTGCCCGCGCGTCGTGATTTTGGATTGTGTATTAAACGCGGAAACAAAAAGGAGTTATTTGGACATAAATGAGGGACTTTATCAAACAAATCAACCATTTATTGTGGAACTGGGATTCCTGGGAGTGCATTCTGATGATCATCAAAGGTAAGTGAATATTTATAATGCTATTTCTGACTTCTGTTGACTGCACAACATGGCGGATATATGTTTGGCTGTTTTGTTGTCTGAGTGCTGTACTCAGATTATTGCATGGTGTGCTTTTTCGATAAAGCTTTTTTGAAATCTAACACAGCGGTTGCATTAAGGAGAAGTATATCACAAGTTCCATGTATAACACTTGTATTTTCATCAACATTTATGATGAGTATTTCTGTAAATTGATGTGGCTCTGTAAAATCACCGGATTTTTTGGAACTACTGAACATAACGCACCAATGTAAACTCAGATTTTGTTGTATAAATATGAACTTTATCAAACAAAACATACATTTATTGTGTAACATGAAGTCCAATGAGTGTCATCTGATGAAGATCATCAAAGGTTAGTGATTTAATTTTATTTCTGCTTTTTGTGACTCCCCTCTTAGGCTGGAAAAATGGCTGTTTTTTTCTGTGACTTGGCTCTGACCTAACATAATTGTTTGGTGTGCTTTCGCCGTAAAGCCTTTTTGAAATCGGACACTGTGGCTGGATTAATGAGAAGTTTATCTTTAAAGTGGTGTAAAATACTTGTATGCTTGAGGAATTTTAATTATGAGATTTCTGTTGTTTTGAATTTGGCGCCCTGCACTTTCACTGGCTGTTGTTGAGGTGGGACGCTACTGTCCCGAATATCCCTTGTGTATGTGTGCCATTCAGAGGGTGAACGGGCAGGACAAAAGATTTAAGTGCCTTTGAACGGGGTATGGTAGTAGATGCCAGGCACACCGGTTTGTGTCAAGAACTGCAATGCTGTTGGGTTTTTCACGCTCAACAGTTCTCTGTGTGTATCAAGAATGGTCCACCACCCAAAGGACATCTGGCCAACTTGACACAACTGTGGGAAGCATTGGAGGTGTTCCTAATGTTTGGTATGCACAGTGTACTCTATACATGGTCTCCTGAGTTGAAGTTTTTTGAGTAGCAGGGTCTAGGTTTGACTACCGCCTGTCTTACAATAACATTGTGAAGTAACTTATCCCACCTTTTTGCTTTTTTTGTTGTTGTTATTGAATTTCTCACTCTACTCCGTAACTAAATTTAGTGGACAGTTTCTATAACTGCACAACAGATTTCTGCATATTTTAAAAATTAAATTAAAAACATGATCTATCGTCTCATCAGCTGCTGACGACAATCTGCAATGGAACGTTGAACTCAGCCATTTTACTCTCCTGTGTTTTTGTACCTGCAGGACAAGCTAAAGCCGAGCCCCCACAGTCCCAGGGCTTCTCCTGCTCACAGTGTCAATTCTCTGACAGACAATGGACTACCCTCCAAGAGCATGTCAGGAAGAACCATCTGAATGAGGACAGCAGGATCCTGGGCTCTGGAGAAGCTGGAGCTGAGAACAACTCTGCCTGTCAGTGAGAAAGAGAACTCCTCAGCCAAGAAGACCATGGAGAACAGGTACATTTGTTCCCAGTGTGGGAAGGGTCACAAAAACTAATCTGACCTGAGACACATTTTTTTTAAACCTTTATTTAACTAGGCAAGTCAGTTAAGAACAAATTATTATTTTCAATGACGGCCTAGGAACAGTGGGTTAACTGCCTGTTCAAGGGCAAAACGACAGATTTGTACCTTGTCAGCTCAGGGATTTGAACTTGCAAGCTTTCGGTTACTAGTCCAACGCTCTAACCACTAGGCTACCCTGCCGCCGATATGAAACAATTCACTCTTGAGGCAAAACCGTTCCATTGTGACCAGTGTGAGAAGAGGTTCCAATCAAATGTGGCTCTGAAATAGCACCATCGAGTTCACACTGGAGAAAGGCCATACGTTTGCTCACATTGTGGCAGGGGCTTTAGGAACACAGAGGTCTTGAAATCACATGTACACACTCACACTGGGGAGCGACCTTTTGTCTGTTCCATCTCTGGGAAGGGATGAAACCAACAGCGAATACTAGTTCTTGTACCGTTTTTGGAAATATTGTTTCGTACCTCAGGTGCCTTGTTGGTGCACTCACAAACACACACGGATGAATGCCCCAAAAGCTGTGAGCATTGTGGGAAGAGGTTGCGATCTCACAATATATCGGCGGATCCACATGCGCGGGCGGACGTTCTCCTGCACAGTGTGTGACAAATGCTTCACCTCCCACAGCGATCTTAGCAGACACAAGCAAATTCATACATGAGAGAAACCTTACAAGTGTAGAATGTTCACTGAAAGTGGTAACCTGAAAGTACACCAGCGGGTTCATCGGGAAAAAGCCACATTTACAGGATTCAGTGAGTAATATCAGTACGGTCCACCACCAGTCACCAAGTGTGGCTGTTTTTTTTTTTACCTCCTTGTTCTCCCCAATTTCGTGGTATCCAATTATTAGTAGTTACTGTCTTGTCTCATCGCTGCAACTCCGAAACACAACCCAACTAGGCTGCACTGCTTCTTAACACAGCGCACATCCAACCCGGAAGCTAGCCAGGTTGGAGGAGGAAACAGCCGGGTGTGTCGGAGGATACACTGTACACCTAGCGACCTGGTCAGTGTGCACTGCGCCCGGCCCGCCACAGGGGTCGCTAGTACGCGATGAGACAAACCCTCCCGACCAAACCCGGACGACACTAGGCCAATTGTGCGTCGCCCCATGGACCTCCCGGTCGCAGCCGGCTGCGACAGGCCTGGGCTCGAACCCAGAGTCTCAGTGCCTTAGACCACTGCGCCACCCGGGAGGCCCTCTAGAACTATAGTTTGACCACGGAACGTGACTTGACAAAACCACCATATCATATACAGTTGAAGTCGGAAGTTTACATACACTTGGGTTGGAGTCATTAAAACTCGTTTTTCAACCACTCCACAAATTTCTTGTTAACAAACTATAGTTTTGGCAAGTCAGTTAGGACATCTACTTTGTGCATGACACAAGTAATGTTTCCAACAATTGTTTACAGACAGATTATTTCACTTATAATTCACTATCACAATTCCAGTGGGTCAGAAGTTTACATACACTAAGTTGACTGTGCCTTTAAACAGCTTGGAAAATTCCAGAAAATGATGTCATGGCTTTAGAAGCTTCTGATAGGCTACTTGACATCATTTGAGTCAATTTGAGGTCTACCTGTGGATGTATTTCAAGGCCTGCCTTCAAACTCAGTGCCTCTTTGCTTGACATCATGGGAAAATCTAAAGAAATCAGCCAAAACCTCAGAAAAAAAATGTAGACCTCCACAAGTCTGGTTCATCCTTGGGAGCAATTTCCAAACGCCTGAAGGTACCATGTTCATCTGTACAAACAATAGTACGCAAGTATAAACACCATGGGACCACACAGCCATCATACCTCTCAGGAAGGAGACGCGTTCTGTCTCCTAGAGATGAACGTATTTTGGAACGATCCCAGAACAACAGCAAAGGACCATGTGAAGATTCTGGAGGAAACGGGTACAAAGTATCTATATCCACAGTAAAACGAGTCCTATATCGACATAATCTGAAAGGCCGCTCAGCAAGGAAGAAGCCACTGCTCCAAAACCACCATTAAAAAAGAAGCCAGACTATGGTTTGCAACTACACATGGGGACAAATATTGTACTTTTTGGAGAAATGTCCTCTGGTCTGATGAAACAAAAATCGAACTGTTTGGCCATAATGACCATTGTTATGTTTGGAGGGAAAAGGTGGAAACTTGCAGAACTTGAAGAACACCATCCCAACTGTGAAGCACGGGGGTGGCAGCATCATGTTGTGGGGGTGCTTTGCTGCAGGAGGGACTGGTGCACATCACAAAATAGATGGCATCATGAGGGGGGAAAGTTATGTGGATATATTGAAGCAACATCTCAAGACATCATTTAAAGCTTGGTCACAAATGTGTCTTCCAAATGGACAATGACTCCAAGCATACTTCCAAAATTGTGGCAAAATGGCTTAAGGACAACAAAGTCAAGGTATTGGAGTGGCCATCACAAAGCCCTGACCTCAATCCTATAGAAAATCTGTGGGCAGAACTGAAAAAGCATGTGCGAGCAAGGAGGCCTACCAACCTGACTCAGTTACACCAGCTCTGTCAGGAGGAATGGGTCAAAATTCACCCAACTCATTATGGGAAGCTTGTGGAAGTCTACCTGAAATGTTTGACGCAAGTTAAACAATTTAAAGGCAATGCTACCAAATACTAATTGAGTGTATGTAAACGTCTGATGCACTGGGCATGTGATGAAATAAATAAAAGCTTAAATAAATTGACATTTCACATCCTTAAAATAAAGTGGTGATCCTAACTGACCTAAGACAGGGAATTTTTACTAGGATTAAATGTCTGGAATTAAGTCCTGATCGGAAGACGTGAAGGATTCCTGGCAATGTTTTTGTAGAGATTTTGTGTAAATGTCTATTCCTCATATTTGTTAGACATTGTCTTGAAGGCTTTATGAGCAGCATGTCAAATAAAGTGGTCCCAGCTTTTCTTTACTTTGTAAGTGTCTTTACTGAATAAAGAACTGATCATTGAAACACAACAGGTTACATTTACTCCTAAATGATCTGCAACTGAGTGTTGTATTCTTGTTAGTCTGTATCCTTGTTAGTCTGTATCCCACTGTCTTCCATTATGTTCAGCTAAGGACACCATGGTTACTGTATAGCTGCAATGTTTATTTAAAGGCTCACACACCTGCCATGAAAATACTCTGGGAAAGTGGCCGCCTTCTGTGCCTTGTAGTTTTTAAACGGTTCAGTGCAAGAAGTACAAAAATAAAAAATGCTGTCGCTAAGGCATCAGATAATCCACAAAAACGGTATCTTAAATGACTGCGTTCATGAATTCTATGATATCTTGAATCCCATTCAAAACTGTATTGGACATGGAAGTAAAACGGAAGAGGCGGTCACTTTCACAGCGAATAAATATTTTTTCAATCCACAACAGAACAGACCTTTGTTCAAATCCATGCATATTTAATACCTACATATTTAAATACATAGTGTATTTTCAAATACACTGGCCAAATCAACTACTATGATTGTCTACCAATTGTATTTCAAAAATATTAAAATCTATTTTCAAATATAACTAAGCATTACAGACAGATGACCTGTGGACATTTGATTTATCTGACAATGTAGATTATTGGTGAGCAAGGGGAGCTGATAGGGGTTCGTTGCTGTTGGACTCATCTGACATGCCATCGTCCTCAACTGAGGAGAGGTCAGGTTCCGAGGCCAAGTCTGAGAAGGTGAAGTCTGGTACCTGCCAATGGAAAATGCAACTAAGTCCAACAAATGAAACAGCCTAATGGTATGTTCTTAAGACTACAAATAAATACAGGGAGGGTTGCATCATTCTTGCAAAACCTAGTCCTGGAAAAACCTACCACTACTGTTCAGTTAGTTAAATCAGTCAACTCCATATCCAAGATATCTCAATGCATTACACACACAATTCACTGAAGCGGAAGATGGGTGCGACAATGTATAAAAACACCAAATTCCAATTTCTCATGCATTCAAACCGGTGTATTTTCAAGGCAGCAAGACAACACACAGATATATTAACCCATTTATTAGACTTGTATAAAGATGAAAGCATACATGGTTATGCGCTAACATGAGTCTATAACTACTATATGGCAAGTTATGATTACAACAGGATATAAAAAGATGTCAAAAACAACAGTATCAAAAGCACTGTGCTGCATAAGACAAGGCATGGGCAAATGTAGCTAGATTATTGAGCACACATGGAGCAACGTTCAGTCGGAATGCCTAAATATTGTCAAACAGTATGTCAACATTTATTCATCAACATGCTGAATAAATGCAGGCTCATTAGTGTGACTCAGGGATGTTTGATGAAGGAATAATACTATGGGATATGATAGAAAGTTGTTAAACAGGCAGCTAGTGCTTAGAGTCCATGGATTTCATCTCCACCTCTGCGGGGGCTGGTGTCTTCTGGGACGGGGAAGATGCAGCGGTGTGGGGTGGGGCCAGCCGGGGGTAAAAGGGACCTACCAGCCAGTTGAGGGGTGTGTTGTTCACCAGGTAGTCCATGACGTCATCCAGCGACTCCTTCATCTTGTTCAGCTGGGCCTTGCTGCTGGCTAGAACGCCATCCGACAGGTCACCGAACGCCGACGCCTTGCTGAAGCTGGAGTAGATTTGCGAGGCAGAGTGGCTAAGGGACATCGCCTCCTCCTGGATGTTCTGTGGAAGGCCCTGCAGACCAGAGACTAGCGCCAGGCACGTTGTCTGCAGCTGCTGAGTGAGGGAGCGCGCCATCGCCAGGGTCCTCGATTCTATGTTCTGGGGGAGAAATGAGGAAGTCCATTTAATGAATCTATGTTCATATTAAAATAGCCTTTCCCCAATGATTAGCCAAATAAAATAACTGAAATATGCCATTTAGATGCAACCTGCCAGAGGGTAGATGTACAATATGACTTGGCTAAAATAGTATTTTATGAGACTGCTCTTTGGAACGTGATCATTACCTCTGCCTCATTGCCATCTTCTTCATTAGACTTCCACTCGACCAGGGAGCTCAGTTTGCCTTTCACCTTCTGGTTAGCTCCGTCAATATTCTTTCTGGCGTAATCAATCTAAAAGGGTTGGGGGAAAAAAATATATCATGTTCCATCCATACAAAAATAGTTTGTATTCTGTCTCAGTGTCAAACGAGTCTCATGAGATCTATAGGATTTTCATTTTCAATCATTTGAAAGAAAGGTAATCTCCTCATCCTTTGAAAATGTCCACATTCTATGGACAATTAAAGTTCTCGATTTTCCACAATTTGATGTCACTCACCAGGTCCACAGTGTGGTTGAGCTGTGAGATGGACTCCTGGCTGCGCTGCTTGGTGTCTTTGATCTGGGCCAGGGCCTTGTGGTACGCTCTCTTACGCAGCTTGGTAGACAGAGAGCCCAGACGAACATAGTAGTTAGGTGCATCCTTGGCCACGTCGAACCCTTTCACCGTTTTAGCCTCCATTTCTGTCCAGATGAAAAGAGGAGCATGAAATAAAGCATTGCATTACTTTGAAAGTTTTGTGTAAAAAACCTCAAGCGCCTTATAAAATCATTATTGTAATCATCATAAATGCTGACCTTGTATGTGTTTAGAAGTTAGCATGCGTTGTGAATATTTTCACACATTCTAGGAAATGGATTTATGAGTAGTTCACTTTCTAACAGAGTCCATTGACAACATTTATGTTTTGGATTGTAGGAAAACATTGTGTACAGGATTATGCCCACTGAGCCACAAGTTAGAAGTCTGACACTCACCCAGCTCGTCCTCAGTGCGAGGCAGGTACTGGTCCACCAAGCGCTCAGAGGTGGTGAGGGCCGTCTCCATTCCGCTACTGACCATCTGGGCCATGCGGCTCTCCATCACCGTGTTTACGCTACCACTGACCGCAGCCCGGGTCATCTGCACGCTGTCCTGCACAGCACCCCTGGTCCGGTCCACCGCGCTAGTCAAGGTGTGGGACACACTGTCCTTGGCCCCCGTGACGGTGACAGACATCACGTCTTTGGCACCGGTCACTGCATCCTTGGTGTTGGCAACAATCTAAACAGGAAGATTTGGATTGAGAAAAAATTGGTAATTTTTTCAGTTTATCCTTCATTTAAAAAGTGAGATCACATCGAGGTTGACATCTGATTTTCAAGTGAGCCCTGTGCTTTAAATGACCTCTAACTGACTAGACACTTTTTTACGACACAGGGAGAGCCAGATCCAAATGGGTGACCCGTCACTGGTTGTCATCCAGGGTACGAGTCATTACTCCTCCCTCTACGGTTGGCCTCCCTGACTGGCATGCACTTGATTCGTTGTGAAGTGGGTTGTCGCGTTGCCAGTCAGTGCTAAGTAAAGACTGGGCATTGAGTCATCACATACCTGATCAGAAGGCTGGTGCAGGATTGGCAAGGTCTTCTCAATCTTATCCAAACCTTTACAGGCCAGGTCATTGGCCATGGCAACTGGGGTCAGAAAAAGGCAGAAAAGAATGAGCTAAATGTATCACATTCAAGGTTGGGAAGGGAGAGTAATAATTTGTATCACTACACATAAATACATACAAAAGAAAAAGTCTTACTGCTTCAAGGCAAAGCCTTACACATTACTGGGTAAAAGGTCATGTTGTTGAGCAACAGCTCAGAGATGACTGGCCAGACTTCATGCTCCTTACAAATGAGGAAGTCTGACTCAATCTTCTCATCGTCACAAAAGGCTTGGCAGTTGACCTTTGTGTTAGTAATAAGCATGTGCTTATTCTGGCATCTCACAATAGAGTATTTTATTCTGTTTTTTTAGGTTTCTGGATTTTACCAATGAATCAAACAGATGAAACTCTATGTAGGTCTACATTAGTGAAAGTATACCAGGTTGCTATAGATTTGGAGATGGCTAGATTCTTACTTTGTGGCTCCAGCTTGCCGATGATGGGCGCTGCACCAGTGAGGGCCACAGTGGTGATGGTTCGCACCCCCAGCTCGGCCACCTCGCACATGGACTTGAGGTAGGGGTGGTTATCCTTGGTGGTGCAGTAGGCACTGGACACCATGTCATAGGTGGAGCTCACCAAGGGGAGGCTGGCCACCCTCTCAACCACATTCTGGTGACAGTTGAAAGTGGATGTTAGAACACTCGATCAACAAAATACAAAGTACAAAAAAATACTAGGTTACAGGTTGCTAAGGAGGTTAGGAGGAGCAACCCAAATCATATCCACTGGAGGCAATTAGCAAAATAATGATTGTGAATCCATGTCTGGGATACTGGTCCTGCCTACAGTAGTATAGTGTAAAACGGTGTAACTTGCTAGGATTTTTTACAATACTGGACAAGAAAACACAGAATCAATAAAAAAAAAGTAATTATCAATGCCACTTGAACATGTTAGTTATTTGAATTTGTGTATGTTATATTCTGCTCTCATGTTTTATTTTTAGATACTTTAGTCCCAAAGTCAAACCTGATTATTGACGACTTCAACTGACTCCATGTCTGCAAACATAAGCAAGAGGAGAAAAGTAAATGTTATACAAAATTAAATCAGTCGTTTCATTAAAAAGATAAAAAGAGAACTAGTTGATTATGATTATTTTCTGCTGACGAGACGAATTAAACTATCTACCTCTGTATGTTCTGACATACCCCACGACAGCATACACATTAGTGCAAGTGATATTGATTGATACAGTATAGCAAAGGTTACAGCAGCGCAGTCAAAATCGAAAGATGAACTCTCACGTTCGGACAGTTTTCCACAAAACACAACCACCGTCACTCATAAGCAGCCTATATAATAAAAACTATGAAAAATGTACCTACCAAATCTGTTGGGTAACTTTGGTAAATGATGTTCCCAGCAGTATAGTAACTCACTCTATATCAGGTTTGATTTGACAGTGAACAGACAGCGTCCGTATTTATAATATCTGCTTCTCGCGAGATATTGCTCATAACTTGACGTGGTCGCCACTAAAAAATCTAGGGCAAAGGTAACGGGCACGAACTGCCCTGCATCACTTGAGAATAAATGATGTCAGACATACATTGTATGTGCTTTATACTTGATAGTCAACATCTAGTGTATATCCCATAGTGATATGGTCTATTTATTTCAGTGCATACAATGTCATAACTTTCTGCTGTTTGGATTCTATTCTATGCTGGTTATGTTCAGAGAATATCTTTGAATCATAGTCCCTAAAAGTAGGTGCTGGCCATTTTGGATTATATCCCGAGCAAAAAGTCCTAGGATTCCATAGACTGACCAGCTATTGAATCTGGATTTTATAGTACTTGAGTCTTTACAGTCATGGGTGTCAGAATAATGGATACTTTTATCGAAACGTTTAGGTTGTATGGTACAGTTATTGGGCCCTGGACAGTGTGCCTATAATTACAATGCCTGTAATTAAGTGTAATTCATCTTTAGGCTGAGTCATCATGCCATGTGATTTTGAAATACTCAATACTTTGGTGTTACTCAATTAATTATTCCCCAGTTGGCTATTATTTTTGGCCATGCTCAAACGTCTGGTTTAAATAGATATTGAACTAAGATACCGATATTTTCTACATAACTGAACTAAACCCCCATTTCCTTTGCCTTTTATAGTTATAAGCAGGAAGGTAGTGGTAAAATAGGATAAATTCTGAACACCATGGGTAAATAGGTGGGCATAAATCAATCAGCAACAAAAAAATGTAACCTTTATTTAACTAGGTAAGTCAGTTAAGAACAAATTGTTATTTACAATGACGGCCTACACCGGCCAAACACGGACGACACTGGGCCAATTGTGCGCCACCCTATGGGACTCCCAATCACGGCCGGTTGTTATACAGTCTGGATTCGAACCAGGGTGTCTGTAGTGATGCCTCTAGCACTGAGAGGCAGTGCCTTAGACCGCTGCACCCTTCGGGAGCCCAAATGATCTATAGTAATAGGTGGTTAACCCTTTTCAACAAATAAAAAAGTGGGTAAAAACAAAGTTTACACTCCACTACGTCACTGGTTATAAAATGTAGGCTAGAACCTTCCAATGACTAAGTGACGTTTGTGATTACTACGCTGTACTGGTGTGAACTATATGTGATACAATCACATAGTGTATTATAATCCAGAATGGATCATCATATAATTTTAATTGCTCAGCATGATGTGATGACAAGCAAAGTACAACCTATGGATCAAGAACAAACAATGAATGACATCACTTTTTTTCATTCACTTTGTGATGTCACCATTGTACTAGTAGTTACTGATGTCTTGAATCTTATACTATAGGTGCTCTAGACCTATACATATCATAGACAATAAGCGATATTTGCATTTGGAAATATTAGGAAAGTCTAACGCAGCTTTAACTAATCAACAAGTTGAAGTTGTCTAGCAGCAATGCATAATCAATGTGTAACTGTGTTTTTGTCACATTGGGTTTTGTTATTAGGCCTAGGCTATGTCTAGCATGTGACATGAGAAACTGACAAGATGATGTATTTGTACAGGATGTGGTAGGTTTTGTAATCCCAACTTTATATAAATGTTTACTCAATGTTGATTGATAGTGAAATCAGCTCCAATGGCCTGTTAAGTGTTATCAAAGTTCAATGTCCTATTTTGACTTCCTTGACTGCATCTGTCATGCCACAGCTTTACAGTTTAAAGTTAACTCTCTCGCTCTCTCTCTCTCAATGTGATTCAATCATGTAATATGAAACCAAGCAGGTAGTACGATTGTGATTGTGTTGATAATGAAAGAAACAGGATATGGCTGCCTCTGTGTGGACTTTTTGAGACATTGCAGGCTAAGATTGGAAATGCTTTTGGATTAGGGTCCCCTCACTACGTACTGTATTATGGGCCTTATGCCCAGCGATGCATTAATGGCATAATGGAATTGATTTAATATAGGTTGAGGTTACTATGACAAATCCACAGAAATATAATGAGAACAGCCCAGATATCAATGTCATAAAGTCTGTCACATCCAAAGAATGTGTTCCAATTCTATGATCACACTCGTGGAACAAGCCTAATTATGACACAAAAACAATAGCACATTCTCGAATATTAAATTGCAAGCTTGGAATCATTATTCTCTCAAAACACTGTTATAAACAAATGCCGGAACCATGGCAATCCAATGCATGTGCCAGATATGCACCTGCGGGTAGGTACCAATATCCCTACCGACCGGTGCACTCACCCAGCGCTTTCAGCTGCAGTCTACTGCTTTTTTTGGCTAGGAAAGGGTAACAGATGGACAGCACTGCAACTACGACACGGCCTAGGTCATGGAGATCGCACACTGACTCCAAATCTGCTGCAACATGTCTCATGGCCTATTATAACTGGTAACCTACACTGACTGTACAAAACATTAGGGGAACACCTTCCTAATGTTGAGATGCACCCCCTTTTTCTCTCAGAACAGCCTCAATTCATCGGAGCGTGGATTCTACAGGGTGTCGGGTGCTGGCCCATGTTGACTCCAATGCTTCCCACATTTGTGTCAAATTGTCCTTTGGGCGGTGGACCATTGTACTTTGGGCGGTGGACCATTCTTGAGACACACAGGAAACTGTTGAGTGTGAAAAACCCAACAGAGTTGCAGTTTTTGACACAAACCAGTGCGCCTGGCACCTACCATACCCCGTTCAAAGGCACTTAAATATTTTGTCTTGCCCATTCAACCTCTGAATGAGACACATACACAATCCATGTCTCAAGGTTTAAATATCCTTTAATATGTCTCCGCCCCTTAATCTACACTGATTGAAATGACATCAATAAGGGATCATAGCCTTCACTTTGATTTACCTGGTTAGGCTATGTCATGGAAAGTGCAGGGGTTCCTAATGTTTTGTATCGTCAGTGTATGTCAATCATTCATTTCCACTCCAATTTCGTAATTGGAGTGGACATGGAATGACCTATATATCTGCTGTTCATTCATTTAAATGTAACTAGTTTTGTTTACTAAAAGTAGCTGGACTTTATATAATCCATTTCCACCACAAAACCCTAAAAATGATCCTCTAGTACAGAGCAAAATGACAGCCGCGTCCAGAACTTCTCACCCTCATCAAATATGGACAGCACTGCGTCTTCGCTCAGTGCTTCAAACGCGCCAGTTAAAGAGGGAGTAATCAACATGCATTTATTTTTTAGAAGCGCTCTGTCACTACGCACTTCATTTGTAGCCTACTACAACACAATACATGTTCTTCTGGACAATAATTTCAAAGCTGTTTGGTACGATGGATTGGGTCACAACGCCCGAGCGTAAAGCGTAAAGATGCGCAGGGATATTCCATGAGGGCGATGTTTCAAGGTATATCCAGAATTTGGAGATGCCCACCTTTGCCAAGGAGGTAAGATTAATGTTTAAACTTTGCGGTCGTTAATACATCGGAGTTCCTATCTGATCGTGCATGGGGTGCGAGTTATATTCTGGTGATAGCGAGAGTAAACTATATGACTGATAAATCGTTGATGAGAGGAAGAAAAAACTGGGTATGGGTTGCAATGCATGTTTACTTGAAGGTAGGGTAGGCTTAGGGCTATGCCTTCCAAAAGAATGCAAACATACTGACTGAACTGATTAAACGACATTATCAAGTTTAAGGGCTGTAGACTTGATTTCCATGCTGTGTGGGAGCAAATAATTATTTGAATGTAGCTGAGAGACACAAAATAACTGGAGATCAATATAATTTCAATATTTTTCTGATAAGAAAAACTACATTCCATTACTGTTTTGAACACCAACTTGGCCTAAAGCATATTCTCAACAACACACTCTCTTGGCCATTCTAACCAATCCCAACACTTAATCACTTTTTCTTGGTAGGAAGCACCACTGTTTACAAGGATCCCATCCAGAGGAGCCGTGTGTCCTGATCCCAGGCTGCATGGTCTCGGAATACCAGGAAAAGTACCCTGCCTACTGTAACACTGTTGTCCATGCAGCCAAGAAGCTGAAGAATGAGTACCAGCTAATGGAAGGAAAGATATCCAACATGACCACTTTCAGGTAAGAGACAAACACATAATTCATCAAAGACGATATGATATTCTGATTCTGACAACATTCCCTCTTTAATAGTTTGCGTAGTTCATTCAGTCTGCACGTTGCAAGTCATGAGTGTAACGTCTTTAATGTCTTTCAGGTCAGACTACGTGGCCCATGAAGTGACCCAGAGGCCACCAAAGGTCACCAAGTTGTATGTGCGACCTGATGGGAGAATGAGACACAGCAGCACTTACGTCAGGGACTACCCAACTCACCCTGTTCAGAAGCACATCGTGACCAAGCCAGATGGGTACTATCCGCCCACAGCAAAGATGGTTTCCCAGTCTTTATACAAAGGTACAGTATGTGCGTCTTCGGGAATGTCATCAGATACCAATAACCTATAGATTTCAAATGAAACTAAGTCCTCTCTTTCATTATTATTTTCAGAGGATTTTCGAGCATGGCAAATCCAGAAAGTCCAACCCTACAGGACACGTGACAACCTGAAGTTGAACAACAGCAAATTTGAGGTGACCACCACCTATCAAGATGAATTCTGCTACAAGGGCCCAGCCGAGGCCAGGGAGAGATTCAAACTAGCCCCCGATGCCCCAGAGACCCTGCCCTTCGATGGTGCCACCAACTACCAGACGCAGTATATGTCCCATCCTGTCTAACCCCTCAATGGGGTCTCCACCTACAGGCAGGACTCTCTGGGCCTGCCGGCCAAGCCTGTCAAGCCCTTCAGGGCCAAGGTGGCTTGGGAGAGCAAGCCCGGCAATCTTTCAGGGGACCACTGTTCCATGATCAGTACAAGTCCTGGCCCATGCAGCCCAAGCACCGGCACCATGCTCTGGGCCCTATGGTTGGTCTGCCCACAGCTCATGCTGACCATGTTGGTCGCTCATGGCCTGGACAAAGGAGGCCAGGGCACCCCTCCAGACCAGGTCCACCATGAAGGAGCACTACCGTGCCTGGGACATGTTGCGTCCCCGCCCCACTTTACACGCAGATGAGCTAGAGAAACCCATGGGGGCTTTCGCCAAGACCACCACCTTCCACTCAGCATACACACCCAAGACATCCCAGCGTGCCACTAGCTTCAAGCCCACTCAGACGCTGCTGAGTCCCCAGGCCATGAATGAAGACTGTCTGTCGCCCCACCTACACGCCCAAGGAGATCCCATCTTGCCCAGCCTGGGATGGCTGTCCTCCTGGCTTTGAGTACAGCTCCATGGGGGCTGGAGGACACAGGCTGTACCGGACCATCTCGATACAGGAAACAGGGCCGAGTCAGCTGGCCGCAGCCACGAGCGATAAGTCTCCTTACTCCCACAGCAGGAAGAGCTGCATGGTCCCCAGCCAAGCCAAGAGGGTGCCAGAGTCCTGACTACTAACCTGTACACACACAGCTAGATAGAGGACTTTCTTATTTTTCTATTCAAATAGAGCACCTTTGGTATTTTTTATAGTCACATTTTAAAAAATGTGATAATGCTAGTTGTGCATTTTATTTATTTTATACAAAGACGTCAGAAATTCTTACTTGAACATTACATCGTTAAGCTTTTTGCTATTTTATGTTACATAAGTTAACAATGTGGACACGAACATAAAAGATTAGACACCATATAGCATAGTAACGCACCAGATGCAGCAGAATGTGTGTACCAGCAATATAATCAATTAAGTTTTTATTAATGAGCTGAATAAAAAGCCAGTCCATTAAAGGCCCAATGCAGCTGTTTTTATCTCAATATCAAATCATTTCTGGGTAACACTCCATCCTGGTTACTGTGTTATCTGGGTGAGGGTGGTAAGTACCTTAGTGTGATTGTTTTCAATTAAAATGGTCAAAAAGAAACAAAAATAGCTTCTTAGCAAAGAGCAATTTCTCAAGCAAGAAACCGTCTGGGAGTGGTCTGTGTGGGGACGGGAAAACTGAAAACAAGCTGTTATTGGCAGAGAGGTTTGGAACTCTTTGTTGGTCTATTAACTCATTTGTCTCCAGGCAGGCTGAAACTCCATCCCACCAAAACTGGCAGAAATTTCAAACAGCACTTTAACTAAAAGGGCATTTTCACAGTGTGGAAACGCATAAAACACAGGAAATTCACGTTTTTTGTTTTTACTTCACTGGGCCTTTAACCACCAAAATGTATGTTTATTCATTAGAAAATAGGTACATTACTTCAAAAAGAAAAGTATATCGGTGCCATGACAAATTACAGAAAACAGATCTTGGGCAAAGCTCTGAGCAAGTTTTGAAATCCTATGTACAGCATATATACATTCATATTTCATAACTGAAATCTGGGCAGCTCTCACTACAACACAATAAAAGAAGACTAGTGAGCAAACCTATTCACAATTTAAATAATGAGCTGCTTTCTGCTTGTAGAACATACATAACCTTCCAGTTAGTGGAACTGAAACTACATTGGACAGAATGGCTGTTTAAAAAATAAACACAACGTTACCATGACTTATTAAAATGTAATTTTAAAACCATGGCTTCTCTGCTTGTACCACTCATGAATAGTAAAACAAAAACATCAAACTATTTAGGAATTACAAAATGGCCGACATTTCAATAAACTCTTAGGGAAGAAAAGGATTCAGAAAAGAAAGGACGCACAGTAGAACTTGACAGTCTTGATCAGTCTTCCATGAAGCGGATGTGCTTAGTGGCCTCCTTGGCCCGGGCTATGATGATTTTCTCGGCTTTGGAAATGAGCTGGGGCAGAAACAGAGATGAAAGGGAGACATTGCTCTGTTAAAATCGATTTTAACGCTTAGAATAATATGAGTGAACAACATGCTCATTCAAAAATGGTTTTCCTCAAAAGAAAAAGGTTAGGTGCTGCTAGAGATACTTGTAAATAATCCATAAAAAAATGTAAATAGGACGGAACTCTACCTTCTCTGTGCCCCGTTTCTTGTCTCTGGGCCGGTTCAACTTAGCTTGGCGGTCCACCAGGATCTTCTGCCAGTACCTTTGTTCATGGTCGCCTACAAGTACAAATTAATGAAGAAATTAGCAATTGTCCATTTCAATGTAACCACCAGCCCTTCCACTGGAACGCAGCAGCACATGAAAACACACCCAAACATCTCTTTCCAAAGTGCAACAAATAATTCAGCTACATTCTTCTCTTAATAAGCAAATGAAGCCAAAACAGTCAGACATATTTTGGTTAAGATGTCCTTCATGAATATGCTTTCTTGATCCTCAAATTAAGATGCAGTAAGGGGACTCGAAAAACGTCATATATAATAATATATAATAATTCATTACTGTATGAAATATTATAATAATAAAATGCCATTTAGCAAATGCTTTTATCCAAAGGGACTTCGTCATGTGTGCATATTACGTATTGGTGGTCCCGGGAATCAAACCCACTATCCTGGCATTGCAAGAGCCATGCTCTACCAACTGTGAGACAGAGGACCAGCAATTGTTAATTAACAAAGATATTACAGTGCATTTGGAAAGTATTCAGACCCCTTGACTTCTTCTATATTTTGTTACGTTACAGCCTTATTCTAAAATGTATTAAAATGTTTTTTCCCCTCAAAATCTAAACATAATAAATCTAAACATAAACACACCATACCAGGCTTTTAGAAATGTTTGCAAATGTATAAGAAAGAAAAAAAAGAAAGAAAAAAAAAGAAAAAAAAACACATTTACCTAGGTATTCAGACCCTTTGCTCAGTACTTTGTTGAAGCACCCTTGGCAGCAACTACAGCCTTGAGTCTTCTTGGGTAATGAAGCTACAAGCTTGGCACACCTGTATTTGGAAAGTTTCTCCCATTCTTCTCTGCAGATCCTCTCAAGCTGTCAGGTTGAATGGAGAGTGTCGCTGGACTAGAGGTCGACCGATTAATCGGAATGGTCAATTAATTATGGCCCATTTCAAGTTTTCATAACAATTTGTATTTTTGGAAATCGATCATGGCCGATTACATTGCACTCCACGAGGAGACTGCGTGGCAGGCCGACTACCTGTTATGCGAGTGCAGCAAGGAGCCAAGGTAAGGTGCTAGCTAGCATTAAACGTATCTTATAAAAAACAATCAATCTTAACATAATCACTAGTTAACAACACATGGTTGATGATATTACTAGTTTAGCTAGCTTGTCCTGCGTTGCATATAATCGATGCGGTGCCTGTTCATTTATCATTGAATCATAGCCTACTTCGCCAAACGAGTGATTCAACAAG
The DNA here is from genome assembly GCF_034236695.1 of Oncorhynchus nerka. NCBI lineage: Eukaryota > Metazoa > Chordata > Actinopteri > Salmoniformes > Salmonidae > Oncorhynchus > Oncorhynchus nerka. The sequence continues at coordinate 54,735,427 of NC_088403.1, forward strand.
CGCATTCGCGAAAAAAGCAGTCGTTGCACCAATGTGTACCAAACCATAAACATCAACACCTTTCTTAAAATCAATACACAAGTAAATATTTTTAAACCTGCATATTTAGTTAATATTGCCTGCTAACATGAATTTATTTTAACTAGAGAAATTGTGTCACTTCTCTTGCGTTCTGTGCAACAGAGTCAAGGGATATATGCAGCAGTTTGGGTCGCCTGGCTCGTTGCGAACAGTGTGAAGACGATTTCTTCCTAACAAAGACAGCCAACTTCGCCAAACGGGGGATGATTTAACAAAAGCGCATTTGCAAAAATAGCACAATCGTTGCAAGAATGTACCTAACCATAAACATCAATACCTTTCTTAAAATTTATATATTTTTAAACCTGCATATTTAGTTAAGAGAAATTCATGTTAGCAGGCAATATTAAACTAGGACAATTGTGTCACTTCTCTTCCATTCATTGCACGCAGAGTCAGGGTATTTGCAGCAGTTTGGGCCACCTGGCTCGTTGCGAACTAATTTGCCATAATTTTACATAATTATGGCATAACATTGAAGGTTGTGCAATGTAACAGGAATATTTAGACTTCTGGATGCCACCCGTTAGATAGAATACGGAACGGTTCCGTATTTCACTGAAATAATAAACTTTTTTGTTCTCGAAATTATAGTTTCCGGATTTGACCATATTAATGACCTAAGGCTCGTATTTCTGTGTGTTATTATATTATATTTAAGTCTATGATTTGATAGAGCAGTCTGACTGAGTAGGTAGCAGCAGGCTCGTAAGCACTCATTCAAACAGCACTTTACTGAGTTTGCCAGCAGCTCTTGGCAATGCTTCAAGCATTGTGCTGTTAATGACTTCAAGCCTATCAACTCCCGAGATTAGGCTGGTAATACTAAAGTACCTATTAGAACATCCAATAGTCAAAGGTCTATGAAATACAAATGGTATAGAGAGAAATAGTCCTATAATAACTACAACCTAAAACTTCTTATCTGGGAATATTGAATACTCATGTTAAAAGGAACCACCAGCTTTCATATGTTCTCATGTTCTGAGCAAGGAACTGAAACGTTAGCTTTTTACATGGCACATATTGCACTTTTACTTTCTTCTCCAACAAGTATCTAAGTATCTGACTGAGCGGTGGTAGGCAGAAGCAGGCACATAAACATTCAGTCAAACAGCACTTTCTTGCGCTTTGCCAGCAGCTCTTTGTTGTGCGTCAAACATTGCGGTGTTTATGACTTCAAACCTATCAACTCCCGAGATGAGGCTGGTGTGACCGAAGTGAAATGGCTGGCTAGTTAGCGCGCGCTAATAGCGTTTCAAACTTCAATTACTCTGAGCCTTGGAGTAGTTGTTCCCCTTGCTCTGCATGGGTAACGCTGCTTCATGGTGGTGGCTGTTGTCGTTGTGTTGCTGGTTTGAGCCCAGGGAGGAGCGAGGAGAGGGACGGAAGCTATACTGTTACACTGGCAATACAAAAGTGCCTATATGAACATCCAATAGTCTCTAAGGTTAATGAAATACAAATGGTATAGAGGGAAATAGTCCTATAATAACTACAACCTAAAACTTCTTACCTGGGAATATTGAAGACTCATGTTAAAAGGAACCACCAGCTTTCATATGTTCTCATGTTCTGAGCAAGGAACTGAAACGTTAGCTTTTTTACATGGCACATATTGCACTTTTACTTTCTTCTCCAACACTTTTGTTTTTACATGATTTAAAACAAATTGAACATGTTTCATTATTTATTTGAGACTAAATTGATTTTATTGATGTATTATATTAAGTTAAAATTAAAGTGTGTTCATTGTTCATTCAGTATTGTTATATTTGTCATTATTACACATATATATACACACACAGAGGTCGACCGAGGTCCTCCAATAAATTGGTATTGGTATTGAAAAATCATAATCGGTCGACCTCTACGCTGGACAGCTATTTTCAGGTCTCTCCAGAGAGGTTTGATCATGTTTAAGTCCGGGCTCTGGCTGGACCACTCGTGGAAATTCAGAGACTTGTCCCGTAGCTACTCCTGCGTTGTCATGGCTGTATGCTTTGGGTCGTTGTCCTGTTAGAATGTAAACCTTCTCCCCAGTCTGAGGTCCTGGGTGCTCTGGAGCAGGTTTTCATCAAGGATCACTCTGTACTTTGCTCCGTTCATCTTTGCCTCGATCCTGACTAGTCTCCCAGTCCCTGCCGCTGAAAAACATCACCACAGCATGATGCTGCCACCACCACATTTCTCCGTAGGGATGGTGCCAGGTTTCCTCCAGACTTGGTGCTTGGCATTTAGGCCAAAGAGTTCGATCTTGGTTTCTCATGGTCTGAGAGTCCTTTAGGTGGTGCCTTTTGGCAAACTCCAAGCGGGCTGTCATGTGCCTTTTACTGAGGAGTGGCTTCCGTCTGGCCACTCTACCAAAAAGGCCTGAGTGCTGCAGAGACGGTTAACCTTCTGGAAGGTTCTCCCATCTCCACAGAGGAACTCTGGAGGTCTGTCAGAGTGACCATTGGTTTCTTAAATCACCTCTCTGACCAAGGCCCTTCTTTCCAGATTGCTCAGTTTGGCTGAGTCTTGGTGGTTCCAAACTTCTTCCATTTAAGAATGATGGAGGCCACTGTGTTTGGGGACCTTTAATGCTGCAAACATTTCCCCAGATCTGTGGCTCGACACAATGCTCTCTCGGAGCTCTGCGGACAATTGCTTCGACCTCGAAGGCTTGGTTTTGCTCCGACCTGCACTGTGAACTGTAGGACCTTATATAGACAGGTGTATGCCTTTCCAAATCATGTCCAACGAATTGAATTTACCACAGGTGGACTCCAATCAAGTTGTAGAAACATCTCAAGGATGATCAATGGAAACAGGAAGCACCTGAGCTCAATTTCAAGTCTAATAACAAAGGGTCTGAATTAATATGCAAATAAGCTATCTGTTTTTTATTTTTAATACATTTGCAAAAAAAATCTAAAAATATTTTTTTGCTTTGTCATTATGGTGTATTGTGTGTAGATTGATGAGTAAAATCAATTTTAGAATAAGGCTGTAATGTAATAAAATGTGGAAAAAGTCAAGGGGTCTGAATACTTTCCGAATGCACTGTATATAGCCATTGCCTCTTTTCAGATGTAGTAAATAGTTTATGGCCCCGTTTGAACTCTCCCAAATACATCCATCCCTTCTCCCATCCTTGAAAAAAATCACTAATCTAATATGATTTGATCGGCGTGAGCAAGGCTACCTCTGTGTTGCTGTCACTAGTCATGTCAGCGCTTGCCTCAAAGAAAGGAGGAAGAAAGGTTGCAAATAAAGATTATTTGAACAGGGCCCTTGGTGAACTATAGTGTTAGTAGTGGGAGAGTCAGCCTACCAGAAAGGATCTCCAGCTGCCAGCTGTGTTTGTGCTGCAGCTCGGTGCGAGCGTCAATGATGGCCTTGGCCTCTGCTGGAGTCTTGAAGCGGACGTGACCCTCGGCGTCCCCCTCTAGGGTGTCCACATACACCACTGGGGACACCTCAGAGAGAGCGTCCTAGATACACACAAACTTGGAGTTAGAAGAACACATGGCTCTAATAATTTGTATGTGAAACAATGAATGCATAATAAACATGGTAAAAGAAGAGTGTTAAAAGCTCATCTCTACCTTGATGACTTTTCTGCCAGGTAAGGGTGTGGTGTGGGTGATCCTGACGATGCAGCCACTCTCAAACTGAGGGCCAAGGGGGCTCTCCTTTTCACCTGCTTTCTTACTCTCCTCAGCTTAGGAAAAAAAATGGTGAAGAAGACATAATATTGTGTGTGGAAATGGTCAACTGTATGGGAACCGGTTTCAAATGATTTTCAGCATTTATTCTGATGTAATATGTGGACAGCAAACTAACATGTGACTCAATATCAATATGTGGGAGATTTATATGAGAGTACTAGGGGATTTAAACATGCAGAAGTTGTACTACTGACAGATAGGTAAGTAGTGGATAAATATTAGGCACTAACGAGATGTCTGTTTCTGTTGGAGACTGGTGTCCATCTCCATTTTCTCTCCTGCTCCTGCCCCCTTGTGGTGGAACTTGGTCAGGCACGCCTTCAGAGCTCCCATGCTCCTCTTCTGCAGGGTCAGATACTCCACCTTCAACTTCAGCCAGTCTTTCCTTCCATCCAGACAGCAAAAAGGAGAGTGTGGAGAGAAGGAGGAAGAGAAAAAAGAGAACGAGAGAGAGCAAGCTCTCGATTTGAATAACAATATATTGTCTAACACTGGGGTATTGGATTGTTCAATAAAGATGCTATGGTTTAGACCAATTTAATTAGGGATTTATTTAGATTAAATCAATGCCATTGGTCTGATTGACTCAGAGCAGGCTATTAGTCATAAAGATGCATGAAGGTTCTTACTTGGAGAGAACCCGGAGAGGAATGACCTCTTCACCAATCTTCACCCTCTCCTTGTGCTTCTTCTTCCTCTTCCTCTTAGCTTTTAGCAGGGAGTCGTCCATCTTCTCCTCCTCTTCCTCCTCAACCTTGACAGGCAAATCTGAAGACACCAAATTACTATTAGGCATTATTTGTCTCTGCTGACCAGTAGACCATCTTTTGGACTGGATTTAGTCAAACCTGCCCACATGTATTTTCTTGTACCCAAAACCAGTGATTTTATCTGTTCACAAGCAATGTGTAGGTTCAATACAATGAAGATCCTTACCTTTCCCATCGCTTTCCTTCACCTCGTCTTCCTCCTTCACCTTGCCCTCCTCCCCCTCGCTCATCCTTCTCAGTTTAGCGGGCATGTCTCCCTGGACGTCACTCTCTGAGCTTTCCCCTGCCTGGGACCGCCGTCTCTTCTTCTCTAGCCTTTTGGCCGGGGCCTTATCTGTGCCCCCCTCAGGTGCTACAACCTCTGCACCCTCGGCCGTGCATTTCCTCTTCCTGTCAGAGGGCTTAGACTCAGATTCTATTTCTTGTTCTTTGGCCCCGCCCACTGTTGTCTCAGCCTGTGATGGGGCGTCCTCTTTGGTGCTGCCCCGGGACTTCTTCTTCTTCCTCCTTTTCTTTTCCTCTTCCTCGTCTGCAAAAAACAGACACACAGTAGTTTAACAGATGGTAAAGGGCTTTAACTTGACACTTAAATGTTGGCACTTAACTAAAAAGCTTCCAAAATATGCATTTGTTGTAATTGTGTGTAGTCACTCTGGAGTTGACCCGCAATGCTTTATTCTTCCCAATACCCACCTAGTGTGGTGACCAGGGTGGGTGGATCGGGGATAGGCTTCCTGTTCTTGGTCTTAGGGAAGATGCCAGGTTTCCTGGGGGCGTCCTCTGGAGGGTTGTTCAGCATCTGGACGAGGAGAACATGGTTAGCTCTCTACCTTATTACTAGGTAGGACACATCCATTTGATCACAAAAGTCATTACAGAGGAATCTTTATATCTCACCTCTATGGCTTTCTGTGCCTCCTCTTCCGTCTCAAACTCAATGAAGGCGAACCCTTTGGAGTGGCCCGTGGTTTTGTATCTCGGTACACTGACGTAAACCACATTTCCACATTTGGTAAACACTCGTTCAAGCCAGTCGTGTGTTACTTTCTTGGGCAGAAGCTCCTGGGGGGGAAATATATTTATTTAATATAGCGTTTTGTATTCAAAGGACCACATCATGACTTGACAAACATGAACAAAACTGGTATTTACCACATAGACTGTTCGATTGTCTACATCTTTCGGATCCTCTCCAATTGGACGCTGCCGTCGCACTTTAGTTCCCTCTAGGTTGACCTGAAAGACCAAAACAGATCACAGTGAACACCATACGTCTAAGATTTCAATACACAATTCCAACCAGCAACTGAAAAACAGATTATGTACAGTAATACTTGACCTCAACGACAGATGAATTTTTCAGTGCCCTTGCAATCAATTTGCAATCAGTTGTCAGATTTTTCATTCGGTTGAAGGACGTCAAAACAGATATATCAACATCTGAAGAAAATAAAACCACTGTTGGTTAGTTGACAGGAACATAATTCCAAAGGAGCAGTACAGGACAAGTGAGAATAGGATGATTGTTGTATGTTATCCCTTAATCTCCATCACAAATCTGGGCCAAAATTCAACCCTGACCACAAGATAGACAAAACACTTATTGTTGGTGTTTTCAGCTATGTTAGCGTGGTCCCGGATCTGTTTGTGCTGTCTTGCCATTTGTCAACTTAATGACCACAGGAGTTGGCAAGACAGCACAAACAGATCTGGGATCAGGCAACAGCTACGTAGGATGGGACAATGACACCAAATGCTGCCCATTACAACTACTTACATCCATCTCGTGACTCCTCAATGAGTCGTCTTAGAAACCTGTCCTTGTGAAGGTTGACATCCCCAAACCAGAAGTCCACCTGCTTCTTCACGTCTGCAAGCAGCTGTTTCACACGGGACCTCTTCTTCTTCTCATTCTCTTTGTTCTTTCCACCTGGGTTCATGGTAGATGATAGGGCACCACCACCACCTACGACTCTTTCCTCTGTGTCTACCATTATGTGTTTAACTACACCTGTGAATGATCATATCTCATGATATATCTCATACTCATGGCTGAGTAACATTGCACTGAATGTATTGGCATTCATTCATCATTAGTTATCTAGTGTTTTGAATTCTACAAGTGAGAACACGGAGTCTACGTTATGTAGCTAATGTGCATGCTTATATGTATTTAGCTCATTCGAACTAAGTTAGCTAACAACCTAATTAAACGTTAACTTCCTAGCGACTTACTCAGTCTAACAAATAACAGTATGGCTGTTTCAAAATATTTTAGAAGGTAGCAAATCAAACAGAAGACATTACCTTATTATCTGCGGCAATAAGTAATCATTTAGCTAGCTATATTTTAGAATTCAGAGCTACTGGCGTGTATGTTTCGTTTTCCAGTGAGGTCCTCGCACAGTTGAGAAACAGTCAGAGTCGCTCAACCTTTCTTGACGAATAATTAATTAGTTAACACACTATAATTTAGCAAATTAGTATACCCAAATTACAAATGTGATTATACATATTAGAGGAAATGCGTTTAAACACAGGTAATAGTACCAAAAGCTAAATTAGATGGTCTGTATTTCTCTAAAAAGGCTTTCCTTTGGAAACCTATTTTGTCTCTTGTTGATGACGTTTCTTCCACGGTAATACGAAAAAAGGAGCGAAATACAAAAATACGTGTTCGAGAGGATCAAAACCATAATGTGTCATGGGTAAATTGTGACTGACTGACGGATCTACAAATAACAATGAGATGTATTTAGGATATAAGGTTGTTTGTATTGTAGATCAGTCATTCGGAAATCGCCTGCACTTTCGGCTGCAATGTAGAACAAGCCTACAGACACATCGTTATGTCATGTACAACTAAACATAATCAAAACCTTCTATTTTGCTACCATTTAGATTAGAACCTTGGAGATAGTGGCATGAGCACGTGTCGTTGTTTGCCTTAAAGCTAAAATCCTTCATTCGTTTTTCAGCTAAACAGCACTGCTGCCCAGCCACTTTTTCTATAGGCCTATTACTAAGGGATGAGGTTGGCTCTATGGTGAACAAACCATGTTATGAATTTAGAATATTTTTAGACGTGTGAATGCTTATGGCAAAACTGTTTAATTTTAAAATCTTAGCATTTATTTTGCCTCATGAAAAGATTGATAACGCCACAAAGACATACACACGCCCATCTCTCTGTTACGTCATGTACAACCATTGTGTAGCCTATCATTATTAATTGACATCCCACCACAGAAACATTTTCATCAATTCAACACAGAGATGGACGAAGAAAAAGTAAGTGCCTTATGTCGCTTATTGAAAGCTATGGCTATATTTCAAAATATTTCTTACTTTGCCTAATGCAAAATATAGTCAAAACCTTGTATTTTGCTACCATCCAGATCAGAACGGACAGATAGTGCTATCGCCCGTGTCATTTCCCCCCATAGTTTGCCTTAAAGCTACAATCTTTACTTCGTGTTTTCACCCAAACCTCAGCCCGCCACTTTTTGTTATAGGCCTATTACTGAAGGATGGGGTTGCACGAGAGACGACCGCTGTTCACTGCACTTTGGTGCTGAACGCGAGATCGCGGTATTCCGATTCAGTCGCTGCCAATTACAATTATTCTTAAACTGAATCTCCAATCGCGTCTGTTTTCGTGTTGTTTGCGTAGTCCTACTTTCACACCATCGTTTTTTTTTGCTGACAGCTGTGACAAAATCGACACACGGTTTGTCGACGTAAAGAATGGTGAGTAATAGCATAAATCTTTTTTGAAATCAACCAAGTTGAACTTCTATTAGGTTGACTTGCAGGTGATGTTGACTTGCATGTGATGAAGGAAATATATCACATAGGCCTAGCTGTGATATTGTCGCGTAGGTCTAACTGTGTGGATGAAACCAGTTATTATGCCTTGTCAGAGGGCTTGGGATAAAAGCGGAAGACACATTTCATTTGAATGCAATTAATTTGCGCAACTGACTAGGTATCCCCTTTCCTTCCATATAGGCCTTATTATTACTGCAACCGAGATATTTATTTTTATCATATTAGGCTATTTTTAATGGTTGCATTCAAATTCCTGTGCAGGGCCACCCGTTGTCCAATATGCCATCATTATGACGTCAATAAGGTCAACACCATAGAATTAGGAATTAGAACCTTGGAGTTAGAATGCTTTTATTTCATAGGATCTCTAATGGTCAACACCTGTTTGAGTAGTTTGGCTGCAGTTCAGGCGGACCCTTCTCTGCTGTGTCCTTGGTGCAGACTGTGCTTAGATGGCATAGCATATAACTAGAATACATTTCTGCACTTTTTGGTTTCGTTTAACAAATTCATTCAAAGTCAGACAAAAAGGAGGTAGGTCTGTTTTGGCAGCTTTGTGTTACGTCTTATTAACACAACTTTTCACAATGTCTACAGATAAAAAGCTTCATGGGTTAAAACACTTTTAATGACTTTCATTTTGAGGATAACTGCAATAGGCTAGTTATGATGATTATAACAACACTTGATTACAACAGGACTTGGAAGATAGCCACCAGGAGAAAGGGATGGAAGAGGAGGTGGAGGTGGAGGCAGAGAAACCAGACGCTCAACTAAAGGAAGAGAAGAAGGTCATGTCTGGCAAGGTAAGATTGGTCCTCTTATCATTTTTAAACATGTTTTTTGCTAGGTTTTAATCTATCCTGTTTCATTTTACAAACTTGATTCAATGTCAGATGAAAAGGAGGCAGTCTTTCAACAGCTTCACAGCTTTTCAACAAAACGTTTACAGAATCTCTACATATTAAAAAAAACTCCTTACTTTCATTTTGATAAACACTGTATAGGATAGAAAGAATGAGAGGAAGGTGTGATTGGTCCTCTGGCCACTTGGGTTATTTTCTAGGTTTGAATCTATCTTGCTGTCAATTGGCTAAATAATGGACTGCTTTAACTTGATGTTACAAATAATAATGTGTGATTTGAAAACTGTATTCTTGAAGGCCCCCACAAAATCAGCAGACCAAGGCACTGAAGAAGGTTAGAGATTTTTCTATATTAAACTATTTATTTTCCTAGTACATGTACTGTTTTGTTCCTTTTGTTGTGCAGATTCATTATTTTAAAAACTAATTTATTTTTGTCCTTTAGGTTCCTCAGTGGCATTCTGTTCACCCCGAGCTCACTATCCAGATAAATACCGAAACAGAGCGGCAGTAATTCAACTCTTACATGAGGAATTACGCAAGAGTCAACTTTACCCCTCAGGAATGGAAGAGGACGTCTGCTTCCCAATCCTCATTAATTTCATGAGGAATCTCACTGATGGGTATGCTCAAAATCTTTAAATAGCGTCCATTCTTTATACAACAACCCTGTCTGGACCACTACAAAACAACTGAACATGTTAACTTGTGTCTTTATCAGGCAGTGGAAGGTGATTCAGGAGGGCATGAGAAATCCTGTAAGTTTATCTGTCAACATATGATGTGGGATTATTTGATAGAAAGTTGGACATGAAGTTTATCATATTGACTAACTAAGCACTTGACAACACAGCCCCTCAAGAATAAATATGATGCTCTTTTTTTGTATTGAAACAGACAACCAAAGTAGAACTTGCCAAAATGTGTAGGAAGATAGCGAAAACGGTTTCCCACATTGCGGTAGAGATCCTCATCCCAACCCTTGCACAAATATTAGAGCTTGATTCCGCTGGAGAAGCTAGTTCCTCTCCCTCGCTGACTGGATCAGAGTGCGCCAACATTTCAAGCATCCAGGAACATGTGGTGAAATTGAATGAAGATGGTCTACCTAAGAGGCCTGGCAGTGGAAGGTCCCTGTGCAGTCAATGGGCCAGGACTCCCTCCCCGTCGGCCACTGATTTTGAGCAGTCACACATGGTGACATTTGATGACAAAGATCTATCCACAAGGCCCAGCAGTGGAAGATATCTGTACAGTCAATGGGTCAAGAGTCCCTACCCCTCATCCACTGAATTTGAACAGAGGCTGGAATTGATCCGCGGACACAGTTACCACAACAGAGAATTGAGGACGAGTGACAGTGGCAGACATTATTACAGCTCCCACACACCCACTCCACGTTCTTCCACAAGGTATGTTCACCGACCACACTTCAACTGTGTGCCTGACCTGACTGATCTTAGCACCGTGTACATACTGAATTCAAACCAACTTTTTCACACATTACACAGCATATGACACTTCTAAGAATGAAAAGCTAATGAACGACTGTTTTTATGGTAAAGTAAGAAGGCAGACACCACATCTTTAGAGAACTAAATATTATAATTATTGGGATTTAGGTGAATTTAAAGTATTGATTTGCAGAGATCAATATGTAAACATTAGCCAAGACTGATAAATTCTTGTGTTTGTTTTGAAGTTCCCAGACGTCGTTGCAGAGGGCACATCGAGTAGACGCTCGACTGACAGATCCTCTGAATGCCCTCTTTGGGATCACAGAGGCCACAATTCTCCAAACGCTGGGTGATCAATCCTGCTCTTCTGGCTCACCTGGATTGACCAGATCTGTGGTCAGAGATGTCGTGAGTCAGGTGAACTCTGACATCTCACTGATCATCTCCTATTCCAGCTCAGGTAAATCAAGTCCAGTGTTGTGTGACACTGGCAGGCGATATGCCATGCAGGCCGCCCAGAAGCTGGTGTCTGTTATCTGTGCCAAGTTGCGGAGGTTTGGAATCACTGGACAGGCTGCGCCTCATGCCAAAACCAATCCATCTAAGGAGAATGTGGACATTGAGGCTTCTCTTGCACCATTGACAGGAGAGGTCATGGCTGTTATGGTCAACTCCAGAGAATGCCAGGGAGGAGAGCAAGGAACAATGGATGTGCTTCGAGAAATAACACACAAAGTAAATGTTTTGGCTTCAAGGGATAGTGTTGGTCTTCTGGAAGACTCCCTAGCAGAGGAAAAAAATCTGAAAGAGACTGTATCCTCTGGCAGCTTGGTGAGTCCAAACATCCTCATACTTTCACCTTCTGAGAAAAAGCTTGGATCTCCTGTAATGACAACCATTGAGAAATTCTCCAGTGGTGAATTGAAGTCAGAAGCCACTAACGCTATTAGCGAAGTGCTCATTAGGTCTAGCAGAAGTCTATCTGCACAAATGTCTGCTTGCACACCTGAGCATTCATGTAATCTGGCCAGTGAAAGGAATCTGCCAGCTATGCCAGAACTTTTAACAACTACAATTAATGTAGGTTCTGAAGCCTCTGGAATTATGGATTCCTTTCTGAGCGATATGACATGTATCGCACAATCAGATTTCACAAAAATGAAAGCTCTACCCGCGGCCCTTAACCTTTCTAAAAGGTTGCAGAATACGCTGAGGGGATTTTACTCTCGACTTTTGGCCCCTAACAGCTCCGAACGAGACAAAGAGGAGAATCTAGAGCAAGCTAAAAACATTTCTGCTCCTACTTTGATCCAAAAGTCATTTGGATCCAACAAGAGTCTTGCGTATGCTTCCAGGGTCATATCACCAGGAGAAGTGGCTCTTCATAGACATCAGAGCGAAAGCTCCAGACCTATGGCTCTTAGCCCTCAGATCATTCAGCTTCACCTCGACTCTACCACTAAGGAGGTTGTGAGCACAATTGTGTCATGTTACAAGCCAGAAGTTCCTGAGGAAGAATTGACATATTCACATGAAAAGATGTCATCGGATACGTCCCTTTTGGCTACTGAGTTTGTGGACCATGTCATAGCTTGGTTAAAGGTCATCTCTGCCGCAAGTTCTGTAACTTCTTCATCAGAGAGTTTGTGCGTTTCTCCAAATGCATTCATTTGCGAACTCTCCAGTGAAACGTTTCAGACACAGGCTGTGAAACGAGTGAAACAAGTCCTAATTGAATCTGTCAGGTGCTTTTCCAACTCAGGAAGTTCCAGCATATCAGAGTCCCACACTAGTCGGGTCAGTCAATCAGATTTTGGCATTCAACAGGATTCCTCCTCGACTTCCTTAATGAGCATGGACTCATCCTCTTTTGATGTTGTTGCAGCCGTTGTGAAAGACATGAAGAGCCTGTTGCAGACCACCGAATCAACTGATAGTCTACAGCCAACTGATTCTGCCCTTCTACATGGTACCACAAGTTATTCTGAGACATCAAGCAAGAGCTGGCAAAGTGGTGTTGCCATTTCTGACTTTAAACTTTGGTCTACAGCACAGACTATTTATAGGCACCTGCGGAACAACCTGAGAGAGTTTTTCATCCGGCATCATCAACCAGATGTAAAAACCACAGATGCGATCATAATGCAAGCCAAAAAAAGCAGCAGTCAAATCTTGCTTGCCATCCAAGAGGAAATGACCAGATCGGAGGAATTGATGACCTCACGGGAGCTGGTGCAACTCCATGGCATTGTGGGAATGATGCTGGAGGGTGTGGAGACAGTTTGCAGTGAGGATGATACAGAGCAAGAGTGGCAAGAGCTTCAAAGGCCTTCAACTTCTTTATCTACTGCTTCAAAAGGCTCAAGGTCTCAGAGATTGAACAATACTCACACTCTCCCAGGAACTCCAATGTCAACTGAGTTACTGGACAGTAGCTTCCCTGTCATTAGAAGCACATGTATTGATGCAAGAGATGATATTGCATCCGGGGCCTCATTGAGTGACCGAGGAAAAACCCTGAATGGTGTGGTGAGCTTCATCATTGAACATCTTGATCCTGAAGTGATGCAGCAGATCACTTCTCCAGACTCTGATCTAACATCACTAGAAGAACTTATCTCAAAGGAGAAGATTCACTCATTGTGCCATGACCTTGTTGCTCAACTTGAGAGCCTCATTCGGGAGCAGAACAGCATCCCACTAATCAAATCGGTGGCAGTCGGTAAGTGTGTCTCTGACACAGTTTTGCTTAACCTAGCAAGGAGGGAAAACCAAGTGGGGAAACCCTTCTCCTCCAAACTCATCTACATGTTCGCTGAGGAGTTAGTGAAGCAATTGCTGCTTCCTTTGATCTTGCCTCCTTCATTGTTGGGCTTGGATCAGGAAGCCTCCCTTTACGATGTTCCGTCGAGCACATCTAGTCACCGCAGCTCAAGTTCCACTACTTCTCTAGTGACTGTACTTGATGGTAGTAGCTCTGTGGTGTCTGCTAGTTCTTCGCAGGTTTACGATGACACAGTGAATCTGTTCACAAGCGCAATCTGTCATCAAGTGATGGACAACATTTCTGGAGCCTCTAGTCACACAGTGGAGGACAACATCCATGACAGAGAGGCATCCATCATTGCTACTGGGTCTGTGGAGCAGGCCCAGAGTGATTCCAGTTCTCCTCGGGCTGTGAAACAAGACAAATGGAGGTTCAGATTCCTCCCCAAGTTTTCCAAGTTCAGACTCAACCTCAAGGTAAACCAGAAATGGGTCTAAGTTAAATGTTATTATTGAGTTTTGCTGTAATTCTTTTACAGGCTAGTTATGATGATTATAACAACACTTGATTACAACAGGACTTGGAAGATAGCCACCAGGAGAAAGGGATGGAAGAGGAGGTGGAGGCAGAGAAACCAGACGCTCAACTAAAGGAAGAGAAGAAGGTCATGTCTGGCAAGGTAAGATTGGTCCTCTTATCATTTTTTAAACTTTTTTTTTGCTAGGTTTTAATCTATCCTGTTTCATTTTACAAACTTGATTCAATGTCAGATGAAAAGGAGGCAGTCTTTCAACAGCTTCACAGCTTTTCAACAAAAAGTTTACAGAATCTCTACATATTTAAAAAAAAAAATTCCTTACTTTCATTTTGATAAACACTGTATAGGATAGAAAGAACGAGAGGAAGGTGTGATTGGTCCTCTGGCCACTTGGGTTATTTTCTAGGTTTGAATCTATCTTGCTGTCAATTGGCTAAATAATGGACTGCTTTAACTTGATGTTACAAATAATAATGTGTGATTTGAAAACTGTATTCTTGAAGGCCCCCACAAAATCAGCAGACCAAGGCACTGAAGAAGGTTAGAGATTTTTCTATATTAAACTATTTATTTTCCTAGTACATGTACTGTTTTGTTCCTTTTGTTGTGCAGATTCATTATTTTAAAAACTAATTTATTTTTGTCCTTTAGGTTCCTCAGTGGCATTCTGTTCACCCCGAGCTCACTATCCAGATAAATACCGAAACAGAGTGGCCGTAATTCAACTCTTACAGGAGGAATTACGCAAGAGTCAACTTTACCCCTCAGGAATGGAAGAGGACGTCTGCTTCCCAATCCTCATCAATTTCATGAGGAATCTCACTGATGGGTATGCTCAAAATCTTTAAATAGCGTCCATTCTTTATACAACAACCCTGTCTGGACCACTACAAAACAACTGAACATGTTAACTTGTCTTTATCAGGCAGTGGGAGGTGATTCAGGAGGGCATGAGAAATCCTGTAAGTTTATCTGTCAACATTTGATGTGTGATTATTTGATAAAAAGTTGGACATGAAGTTTATCATATTGACTAACTAAGCACTTGACAACACAGCCCCTCAAGAATAAATATGATGCTCTTTTTTTGTATTGAAACAGACAACCAAAGTAGAACTTGCCAAAATGTGTAGGAAGATAGCGAAAACGGTTTCCCACATTGCGGTAGAGATCCTCATCCCAACCCTTGCACAAATATTAGAGCTTGATTCCGCTGGAGAAGCTAGTTCCTCTCCCTCGCTGACTGGATCAGAGTGCGCCAACATTTCAAGCATCCAGGAACATGTGGTGAAATTGAATGAAGATGGTCTACCTAAGAGGCCTGGCAGTGGAAGGTCCCTGTGCAGTCAATGGGTCAAGAGTCCCTACCCCTCATCCACTGAATTTGAACAGAGGCTGGAATTGATCCGCGGACACAGTTACCACAACAGAGAATTGAGGACGAGTGACAGTGGCAGACATTATTACAGCTCCCACACACCCACTCCACGTTCTTCCACAAGGTATGTTCACCGACCACACTTCAACTGTGTGCCTGACCTGACTGATCTTAGCACCGTGTACATACTGAATTCAAACCAACTTTTTCACACATTACACAGCATATGACACTTCTAAGAATGAAAAGCTAATGAACGACTGTTTTTATGGTAAAGTAAGAAGGCAGACACCACATCTTTAGAGAACTAAATATTATAATTATTGGGATTTAGGTGAATTTAAAGTATTGATTTGCAGAGATCAATATGTAAACATTAGCCAAGACTGATAAATTCTTGTGTTTGTTTTGAAGTTCCCAGACGTCGTTGCAGAGGGCACATCGAGTAGACGCTCGACTGACAGATCCTCTGAATGCCCTCTTTGGGATCACAGAGGCCACAATTCTCCAAACGCTGGGTGATCAATCCTGCTCTTCTGGCTCACCTGGATTGACCAGATCTGTGGTCAGAGATGTCGTGAGTCAGGTGAACTCTGACATCTCACTGATCATCTCCTATTCCAGCTCAGGTAAATCAAGTCCAGTGTTGTGTGACACTGGCAGGCGATATGCCATGCAGGCCGCCCAGAAGCTGGTGTCTGTTATCTGTGCCAAGTTGCGGAGGTTTGGAATCACTGGACAGGCTGCGCCTCAAGCCAAAACCAATCCATCTAAGGAGAATGTGGACATTGAGGCTTCTCTTGCACCATTGACAGGAGAAGTCATGGCTGTTATGGTCAACTCCAGAGAATGCCAGGGAGAAGAGCAAGGAACAATGGATGTGCTTCGAGAAATAACACACAAAGTAAATGTTTTGGCTTCAAGGGATAGTGTTGGTCTTCTGGAAGACTCCCTAGCAGAGGAAAAAAATCTGAAAGAGACTGTATCCTCTGGCAGCTTGGTGAGTCCAAACATCCTCATACTTTCACCTTCTGAGAAAAAGCTTGGATCTCCTGTAATGACAACCATTGAGAAATTCTCCAGTGGTGAATTGAAGTCAGAAGCCACTAACGCTATTAGCGAAGTGCTCATTAGGTCTAGCAGAAGTCTATCTGCACAAATGTCTGCTTGCACACCTGAGCATTCATGTAATCTGGCCAGTGAAAGGAATCTGCCAGCTATGCCAGAACTTTTAACAACTACAATTAATGTAGGTTCTGAAGCCTCTGGAATTATGGATTCCTTTCTGAGCGATATGACATGTATCGCACAATCAGATTTCACAAAAATGAAAGCTCTACCCGCGGCCCTTAACCTTTCTAAAAGGTTGCAGAATACGCTGAGGGGATTTTACTCTCGACTTTTGGCCCCTAACAGCTCAGAACGAGACAAAGAGGAGAATCTAGAGCAAGCTAAAAACATTTCTGCTCCTACTTTGATCCAAAAGTCATTTGGATCCAACAAGAGTGCGCGTATGCTTCCAGGGGTCATATCACCAGGAGAAGTGGCTCTTCATAGACATCAGAGCGAAAGCTCCAGACCTATGGCTCTTAGCCCTCAGATCATTCAGCTTCACCTCGACTCTACCACTAAGGAGGTTGTGAGCACAATTGTGTCATGTTACAAGCCAGAAGTTCCTGAGGAAGAATTGACATATTCACATGAAAAGATGTCATCGGATACGTCCC
The DNA here is from genome assembly GCF_034236695.1 of Oncorhynchus nerka. Classification (NCBI taxonomy): domain Eukaryota; kingdom Metazoa; phylum Chordata; class Actinopteri; order Salmoniformes; family Salmonidae; genus Oncorhynchus; species Oncorhynchus nerka. Next base: position 54,752,555 of record NC_088403.1, read on the forward strand.
TTTTGGCTACTGAGTTTGTGGACCATGTCATAGCTTGGTTAAAGGTCATCTCTGCTGCAAGTTCTGCAACTTCTTCATCAGAGAGTTTGTGCGTTTCTCCAAATGCATTCATTTGCGAACTCTCCAGTGAAACGTTTCAGACACAGGCTGTGAAACGAGTGAAACAAGTCCTAATTGAATCTGTCAGGTGCTTTTCCAACTCAGGAAGTTCCAGCATATCAGAGTCCCACACTAGTCGGGTCAGTCAATCAGATTTTGGCATTCAACAGGATTCCTCCTCGACTTCCTTAATGAGCATGGACTCATCCTCTTTTGGTGTTGTTGCAGCCGTTGTGAAAGACATGAAGAGCCTGTTGCAGACCACCGAATCAACTGATAGTCTACAGCCAACTGATTCTGCCCTTCTACATGGTACCACAAGTTATTCTGAGACATCAAGCAAGAGCTGGCAAAGTGGTGTTGCCATTTCTGACTTTAAACTTTGGTCTACAGCACAGACTATTTATAGGCACCTGCGGAACAACCTGAGAGAGTTTTTCATCCGGCATCATCAACCAGATGTAAAAACCACAGATGCGATCATAATGCAAGCCAAAAAGCAGCAGTCAAATCTTGCTTGCCATCCAAGAGGAAATGACCAGATCGGAGGAATTGATGACCTCACGGGAGCTGGTGCAACTCCATGGCATTGTGGGAATGATGCTGGAGGGTGTGGAGACAGTTTGCAGTGAGGATGATACAGAGCAAGAGTGGCAAGAGCTTCAAAGGCCTTCAACTTCTTTATCTACTGCTTCAAAAGGCTCAAGGTCTCAGAGATTGAACAATACTCACACTCTCCCAGGAACTCCAATGTCAACTGAGTTACTGGACAGTAGCTTCCCTGTCATTAGAAGCACATGTATTGATGCAAGAGATGATATTGCATCCGGGGCCTCATTGAGTGACCGAGGAAAAACCCTGAATGGTGTGGTGAGCTTCATCATTGAACATCTTGATCCTGAAGTGATGCAGCAGATCACTTCTCCAGACTCTGATCTAACATCACTAGAAGAACTTATCTCAAAGGAGAAGATTCACTCATTGTGCCATGACCTTGTTGCTCAACTTGAGAGCCTCATTCGGGAGCAGAACAGCATCCCACTAATCAAATCGGTGGCAGTCGGTAAGTGTGTCTCTGACACAGTTTTGCTTAACCTAGCAAGGAGGGAAAACCAAGTGGGGAAACCCTTCTCCTCCAAACTCATCTACATGTTCGCTGAGGAGTTAGTGAAGCAATTGCTGCTTCCTTTGATCTTGCCTCCTTCATTGTTGGGCTTGGATCAGGAAGCCTCCCTTTACGATGTTCCGTCGAGCACATCTAGTCACCGCAGCTCAAGTTCCACTACTTCTCTAGTGAATGTACTTGATGGTAGTAGCTCTCTGGTGTCTGCTAGTTCTTCGCAGGTTTACAATGACACAGTGAATCTGTTCACAAGCGCGATCTGTCACCAAGTGATGGACAACATTTCTGGAGCCTCTAGTCACACAGTGGAGGACAACATCCATGACAGAGAGGCATCCATCATTGCTACTGGGTCTGTGGAGCAGGCCCAGAGTGATTCCAGTTCTCCTCGGGCTGTGAAACAAGGCAAATGGAGGTTCAGATTCCTCCCAAAGATTTCCAAGTTCAGACTCAACCTCAAGGTAAACCAGAAATGGGTCTAAGTGAAATGTTATTATTATTATTAGTTTTGCTGTAATTTTTTGGGTGTTTATTACTTGCTGTTGGGTATCTTACTACACAATATGAAAACCTCTCAATGGCATTACTTTATACTTGTTGCTGTTGTATAAATTATGTTGTTTTAAGAATTACATTCAGTAAGACATTTTATTTTGAAACAATAAGTGCTTCAGGCGGCGCAACAAAAAGCAGCTACAGCCCTCAGAGGAAGCCCAGGACCAGATTAAGGTTCCCCGGGAAGAGGACCATTGCATATGTAAGTCTAACGGCTAATTATTATTTCATCAGTTTTTTATATAAACCAAGTCCATGTAGGTTTGTTGACTAAAGTTCCTGCCAACTTTCCCTTCGGTCTCTAGTACCCAACACAGTGCCAAAAGCTGTCATGACTCCACTTCAAGAGAGTTGTCTCTCCACTTCTCAACCCAAGGAGAAGAAACACAAACCCTCCATCTTTGTCAGGATGTTCTCGGCCATCAACAAATGCTTTTGGAACACCTTAAAATGTCAATCTAACAAATAACAACACTTAATTAATAAAATAAAGATTTACTGCATTCAATTAATTTCCTTGTTATCTTTTCATGTCGTTTTTCACCAAAAAAAAGACACTGTAAAATGAAATGTAACTCACTTGGTTAAATGTGTTTCGAAACAGAGTATTCATGCTGCTTTGTGATTGCCACTAGAGCATTCGGAGGCTCTGAATGTGAAAGAAGTAGTTCACCAATCAGATGCTCAACAAACACGCTGTTTATTTATCAGTTTACATTTGCTTCAGCACTGTCAATATTGAGTGAATAAGGGCTCAGTAAACTACTTACTTCAGTTGATTGAAAAACTATTGGTATAATATGGACCTCGAGGGGACCTGTAACATCAAGCATGTGAGAGATCTAGGATAAATACACAGAATATACAGCAACATATGCACTGTAGCCTACATAACAAATGGCTACCTCTGAAAAAGAGTACACGATAACAAAGGGAAGGAACAGGTTAAGAAATTATTCTGAAAACAATGTATGGCCTATCACATGCTGCCTTCTGAGGTAAAGTCTCACCGGAGGTACAGATTCATTTTCAACATCATAGGATTTGGTGAAAATAACTTTGAATTCTAGAAATGACTGAATCTGTGAAAGTCAATCCTCTGCTATTCAAAGAAAATGAAAACCTCACAGAATAGTAAGGCAAACCATAACCTCAAATTCTATCTAGACTACAGAGAGCTCAATCTGTGAGAGCCAATCCTCTGGGGGTCACAGAAGAAGGAAATAAACAACTCACATAATAGTAGGGTAAAGCATCACTGACATAGGACTCTAGTCTAACTCACATAACTCAGCTGTGGTCTTAAAGCAATGAAGCCAGAACCCAGGATAGAGGGGCTGCGTGAATCTGGTCTGGACACTGTGGAGGAGGGTCATTGTGTCAGAGACACTGTAGAAGGACAGAGTGCCCGCCTGGTGATCCAGGTACTTAATTCTACTTCTGTGATTTACAGCAGTAGACACACACACAGAAGAACAACTACAGACATGTGAATAAATAACATGTTTATTCACTCCTTTCACTGACACAAAGCAAGTATTCCACGGTTCTCATTAGTTATAAGGGCTTTTCTACATATACAGTTGTTAACAGGCTTATACGGTAGGCCTAACTAACTGAGTTGCTGTGTGTTTCTACAGTCTTTCTATCACGTGTCTTTATAGTCTGTGCAGGCTATGTGTGCTGGCATACCTGTCTGTCTGTCTGTGTCTTTCTATGGCAGCTCTATCATGTTGTGTTCTTCCAGTATGCTCTGTGTGCGTGTGTATACCTCTCTCATAACGTCTACAACAATGTTGAGCACCGGCCCAACCTCCTCCTCTTTTCTCACACAAACTATATCCAGGAACACTCTTCTGTCTGGCAGAGCTACAAACACCAGCTCAGCCGCACTGCGGATCAACCAGGGGTGATGGGGGGCCAGGGCCACGGTGTACGCATCCCTAGGGAACAGGGGCAAGGTTAGGGTTAGTGTGTGTGTGCATGAGTGAGAGAGCAGGCATCTGTGCCCACGATACTGGCAAGCTGGCATGGCCATCAGGCTATGGGTAGTGTGAGACTTGGTCTTCAATCATTTAGTGAAATTGTGAAGTAACCTTTTGAGTGTGTGTGTGCAAGTGTGTCTATGTTTTCTGTCTAAAGATACCTGCAGAGCTCCCCAGGGGTGCGGTAAACCCCCTGTGCGTCCGGTCCCTCCCCCAGGCCCTGCAGTAGCAGCAGGATCCAGAGCAGCGAACGGTGGAGCCGCAGCAGATTTCTGCAGCCGGAGCGCGTCCGCACACTGAAGTTCACCAAGCCCCTTTGCAGCTCCGACTCCACCATGGAACGCACTGAACTGTAGGCCGCTGGGCCTTGTAGTCCTGATGTGCGAGTTTGTAGTCCAGAGTGTCCTTCTACTGGACTTCGTTTCTCAAGGGCCTCTTTCTCCTGCTGGGCCAGCTCTCTGATGACAGCGATCTTATCTTTGACCTTCTGAGAGAAAAAACTGACCAGAGGTCCGAGAGATTCCATAAACCTAGAGAGAGAGCGAGAGAGAGGAGTGGGGAATCAATGTAGAGCCCTTCACCTAACAACTCCTTACTGTATCATTTATGGCAAGTTTAAAAGGTGTTCCCCTTATAAACACTCTCACACACAGACACACACACACCGTACTTGATGAGTTCGTCCCAGCTGTAGAGGTAGTGCTCCAGCAGAACATCATCAGAGTGCGTAGCCATGGAAGAGGTCAGGTGGGACATGAGACGCCACACCTGGAATTGTTGACCTTGACACACCTGGAGAGGGGGCACAGAACCCAACACTACACCCCTCTCACCCTGCTGTCCCCTACTCTGCACCCCTCCTGGATGAGGAATAACAGGGCTCTCCAGCTGGAACAGGAGAGAGAGGCGGAGAAGATGAAGTATCATATCTGCACTACATGACCAAAAGTATGTGGACACCCTTTCAAATGAGTCAATTCAGCTATTTCAGGCACACCTGTTGCTGACAGGTGTATAAACTGAGCACACAGCCATGCAATTTCCATAGACAAACACTGACAGTAAAGCTGCCCTGGTAAACTGTAAGTGATGTTATTGTGAAGTGGAAACTTTCAGGAGCAACAACGGCTCAGCCGTGAAGTGGTAGGCCACAAAAGCTCACAGAACGGGACAGCGGAGTGCTGAAAAATTGTCTGTCCTCGGTTGCAACACTTACTCCCACATTCTAAACTGCCTCTGGAAGCAACGTCAGCACAAGAACTGTTTCGTTGGGAGCGTAATGAAATGGGTTTCCATGGCAGAGCAGCCGCACACACGCCTAAAATCACCATTGGAATGCCGACTACAAGCCAGGCCTAATCGCCCAACATCAGTACTTGACCTCACTAATGCTCTTATGGCTGAATGGAAGCAAGTCCCAGAAGCAATGTTCCAACATCTAGTGGAAATCCTTCCCAGAAGAGTGGAGGCTGTTATAGCAGCAAAGGGGGACCAACTCCACATTAATGCCCATGATTTTGGAATGAGATGTTCAACGAGCATGTGTCCAAATCATTTTGGCCACGTAGTGTATGTCCTATTTATCTTTATTATATATTACAATCTATCACTTGGTTTCACACTACAATGTAAATTATATAACAACTAACTAACTGTGAAGACATTTCCCTACAGGCTAAATTGTGTGCGTGTACTCACTGTTGGAAGGTAGAAATTGAAACTCAGACAGGGGTGCCAGGAGGTCTCACAATCACGCATTGCAATCTGAGCTGAGAATGAGAGAAACACGTGTACAGTTTGTCACAATATACACACACAGCCACACAGAGAACAGTATCAGCTAAATCCTATGGTTAAAGTGGAAACTCACGGAGCCATAAAGAACTGAGGAAGAGCAGCAGAGCCATGATGGAGGCTGGCAGCAGGTAGTGTTGCAGTCGCCCATTAATGCCCATCTTGTCTACACAAACAGGTACTGTCCTGAACACAGACACACTCAGTAGACCACCCCTCACATACTGGTAGGTAACCTCGTCCCCAGGCTATTCGCGACAGAGAGATCCGGCTGGGGAATACAACTAACTAGTAGTAAACGGCTGTCCACCCTAGCTGTATTTCTCTATATCTTATCTCTCTATCTTCTTGTCCCTTTGCAGCTTACACTATTTCTTAGTTTTGTTTTCCTTTCCCTCTCTTTCTAAATGCATTACAGTAAAGAAACACTTCCTCTTTAAGCCACACCTTCTGGAACACTCTGTACTTGACCTTTAACCTTTGGCTCTTATCTCAACCACTGTTTCATCAGCCCTCTATCAACGCACACACAGTCCCTGTATCTCATGATGTCTCTAGACTCTGGCCATGGGTTGGATCTTATCAGTGAAGTTACACACACACACACACACACACACACACACACACACACAATAGAGACAAACAAGTATGTTGTGATACATTTGATAATTTATTTTTTTACAGAGAGAGACCTGCTTCACCTCACCACATTGCTTTCCATATCTTACATGAAGAGGTACAGTGTGTGTGTAAGTCTGTCGGTGGGTTGGCATTGTGTCTATGATGTTAGTGTGTTGGCAATGGCACATGGCAGTATAGATAGTGTTTGATAATGTGTCATTCAGTTCTCAACTCCAGGCCCCGGAGGGCCACAGGACTGCTGGTTTTCATTCATTTCAATTACATTATACAGTAGCTGGGGTCATCAGGGGCACTTTAGCTTAGTCTAACGCTTTGTCCCATTAGACAGCCTGGGACCTGCCTGTCCTCTCCTATTGGCCATGGAGTCTGAGCGGAGTGTCTGGTTGGCTGCTCCTGAGGCAGTGGCAGGGCTAGGATTCTGGAGCACAGAGAGAGAGAGAGAGTCAGGAAGAGTTTATATACACTACAGTAGATCAATTCTCACATCTTGCCCCAAATACTTTCTGTCCTCCCCCCGTCCAGAGAAGACAGTGGTGTGACACACACACACACACACACACACACACAGACACACACACACACACCTTACCTTTATGCCTCTGCCCCGTCCAGAGAAGACAGTGGTGTGACACACACACACACCTTACCGTTATGCCCCTGCCCCGTCCAGAGAAGACAGTGGTGTGACACACACACACACCTTACCGTCATGCCCCTGCCCAGAGAAGACAGTGGTGTGACACACACACACACCTTACCTTTATGCCCCTGCCCCGTCCAGAGAAGAAAGTGGTGTGACACACACACCTTACCTTTATGCCCCTGCCCCGTCCAGAGAAGACAGTGATGTGACACACACACCTTACCTTTATGCCCCTGCCCCGTCCAGAGAAGACAGTGGTGTGACACACACACACACACACACACACACACCTTACCGTTATGCCCCTGCCCCGTCCAGAGAAAACAGTGGTGTGACACACACACACACTTTACCTTTATGCCCCTGCCCCGTCCAGAGAAGAAAGTGGTGTGACACACACACCTTACCTTTATGCCCCTGCCCCGTCCAGAGAAGACAGTGGTGAGTCCTTTAGAGACAGAGACGTGCTTCATAGGACGGGACTGAGATTGACACAGCTCAGTTAGCAGCTCAGTACTGGAGAGAGACAGGAGAGTAGTGCAACCTACACACACACACACACACACACATTAGTATACTATAACGACACTACTACTTGTATACTATAACGATTCCTTATATTAAGCAAACCAGACGGCATCATTTTCTTGTTTTTTTAATTTATGGATAGCCAAGGACACACTCCAACACTTAGACATAATTTACAAACAGCCAGATCAGAGGCAATAGGGATGACCATGGATGTTCTCTTGATAAGTGCATGAATTGGACAATTTTCCTGTCCTGCGAAGCATTCAAAATGTAACAAGTACTTTTGCGTTTCAGAGAAAATATATGGAATAAAAAGTACATTCTTTTCTTTAGGAATGTAGTGAAGTAAAAGTAGTCAAAAATATAAACAGTAAAGTACAGATACCCCCCAAAAATACTTAAGTCGTACTTTCAAGTATTTTTAATTAAGTACTTTACACCACTGCTACTAGTATACTATAACTACACTACTACTGGTATACCATAACTACACTACTACTAGTATACTATAACTACACTACCACTACTGGTATATGATAACTCCGTTACTAATACTAGTGTACTATAACTACACTACTACTACTAGTATGATATAACTACAATACTACCACTAGTATACAATAACTGAACTACTGCTAGTATACTACAATGACACTAACTACTACTACTAATAATAATAGTAGTATATTATAACTACACTACTGGTATACTACAACTAAACTACTCCTAGTACACTAACTACACTACCACTAGTATACTATAACTACACTACTACTGGTAGTATACTATAACTACACTAATAATACTAGTATACTATAACTACACTACTACACACATTCTATAACTACACTATCACTACTACACTATAACTACATTTCTACTAGTATACTATAACTAAACTACTACTACTAGTATACTATAACTGCACTACTACTAGTATTCTATAACTACACTGCTACTAGTATACAGTAACGGCACTACTACTAGTATACTATAACGACATTACTACTAGTAGTAATATACTATGATGACACTGCTACCAGCAGTATACTATAATGGCACTACTACTGTTAGTATACTGTAACTAGACTACTAGTCAGTGGTGGAAAACGTACCCAATTGTCATACTTGAGTAAAAGTAAAGATACCTTAATAGAAAATGACTAAGGTATCTTTGTGAAAGTCACCCAGTAAAATACTACTTGATTAAAAGTCTAAAAGTATTTGGTTTTAAATATCCTAAATGATCAAAACTAAATGTAATTGTTAAAATATACTTAAGTATTGAAAGTAAAAGCATAAATCATTTCAAATTCCTTAAGCAAACCAGACGGCACCATTTTCTTGTTTTTTTATTTACGGATAGCCAAGGGCACACTCCAACACTCAGACATCATTTACAAAATAAGCATTTGTGTTTAGTGAGTCCGCAAGATCAGAAACAACAGGGATGACCACGGATATTCTCTTGCTAAGTACATGAATTGGACAATTTTCCTGTCCTGCTAAGCATTCAAAATGTAACGAGTACGTTTGGGTTTCAGAGAAAACGTATTGAGTAAAAAGTACATTATTTTCTTTAGGAATGTAGTGAAGGCCTCCCGGGTGGCGCAGTGGTTAAGGGCGCTGTACTGCAGCGCCAGCTGTGCCATCAGAGACTCTGGGATCGCACACAGGCTCTGTCGTAACCGGCCGCGACCGGGAGGTCCATGGGGCGACGCACAATTGGCCCAGCGTCGTCCGGGTTAGGGAGGGCTTGGTCGGTAGGGATATCCTTGTCTCATCGCGCACCAGCGACTCCTGTGGCGGGCCGGGCGCAGTGCGCGCTAGCCAAGGTTGCCAGGTGCACGGTGTTTCCTCCGACACATTGGTGCGGCTGGCTTCCGGGTTGGATGCGCACTGTGTTAAGAAGCAGTGCGGCTAGGTTGGGTTGTGTATCGGAGGACGCATGACTTTCAACCTTCGTCTCTCCCGAGCCCGTACGGGAGTTGCAGTGATGAGACAAGATAGTAGCTACTACAACAATTGGACACCAATTTTTACCCCAAAAGGGGTAAAAATTCAAAAATAAATAAAGGAATGTAGTGAAGAAAAAGTATTCAAAAATATAAATAGTAATGTAAAGTTCTGAAAAAAAAGACTCAAGTATTTTTACTGAAGTACTTTACACCACGGCTACTACTACTATGACTACACTACTACTAGTATACTATAACCACACTACTACTTCCACTACTACTAAAACTACTACTAGTATACTATAACTACACTACAAACACTAGTGTACCATAACTACACTACTACTGGAATACTATAACTACACCGCTACTACTAGTATACTATAACCACACTACAACTACTACTAGTATACCATAACTACACCACTACTACCAGTATACTAAAACGACACTACTACTCGTATACTAAAACGACACTACTAGTATACTAAAACAACACTACTACTAGTATACTATAACGACACTACTACTAGTATACTATAGTAACACTCATACTATTAGACTGTAAGTACGTTACTAATAGTATACTATAACTACACTATTGACAGTTAACTACACAGTCACTACTAGTAGTATTCTATAACGACACTACTACCACTGCTAGTATACTACAACGACACTACTACCACTACTAGTATACTATAACTCCATTACTACTACTGGTATACAATAACTCCATTACTACTACTGGTATACTATAACACCACTACTACTTCTACTAGTATACTATAACTACACTACTACTACCACTACTACCACTACTACTACTACTACTGGTAGTTTACTATAACTACGACTACACTACTACTAGTTTACTATAACGACACTACAACTAGTAGTATACTATAATGACACTACTGCTACTCTATAACGACACTAGTATGCAATAACGACACTACAATTAGTAGTATGCTATAACGACACTACTACTAGTAGTATACTATAACGACACTACTACCACTACTAGTATACTATAACTCCATTACTACTACTGGTATACTATAACACTACTACTACTAGTATACTGTAACACCACTACTACTTCTACTAGTATACTATAACTACACTACTACTACTACTACACTACTACTGGTAGTTTACTATAACTACTACTACACTACTACTAGTTTACTATAACTACACTACCACTACTGGTGGTAGTTTACTATAACGACACTACAACTAGTAGTATACTATAATGACACTACTGCTACTCTATAACGATACTAGTATGCAATAACGACACTACAATTAGTAGTATGCTATAACGACACTACTACTAGTAGTATACTATAACGACACTACTATTACTAGTATACTATACCGACAATAATACTTGTGTACTATACCGACATTACTACTTGTATACTATAACGACACAACCACTACTACTACTATTCAGTAGCTGAGAACTGGAGAGAGACAAGCATCACATGACTTTACTAGCAGTACTAGACCATGGCACTGCTTCAAAACTCACCCTCTTTAGTGGGCATGGAGGAGGACAGGGGCTGTGGGGGGGAGGTAAGGGTGGAGGAGGTGATGGAGGTAAAGGGGGAGACCAGGGTGGAGCTGGGGGAGGTGAGGACATCGCTGGTGTCACAGGAGACAGTTCTCAGACCACGGCTTGCTCTCCTCAGAAACTCAGCCTGGAGCTGGGGACTGGACAGGGAGAGGGGTGGAGGAGGGGAGGAAAGAGGGGTAGGAGGGGAGGAGAAGAGGGACACAGAGGGGGAGACAGAGGGAGAGGGTTGGTGGAGAAGGTTTTGGTGTCTAGCCGAGTCGTTGTCAGGGGAAGCAGCTCTGGGAGCTCTTCTCAGAAACTCAGCCTGGAGCTGGGGACTGGACAGAGAGAGGGGGAGGAGGGGAGGAAAGACGGGGAGGAGGGGAGGAGAAGGGAGACAGAGGGAGAGGGTTGGTGGAGAAGGTTTTGGTGTCTAGCCGAGTCGTTGTCAGGGAAGCAGCTCTGGGAGCTCTTCTCAGAAACTCAGCCTGGAGCTGGGGACTGGACAGAGAGAGGGGGAGGAGGGAGGAAAGAGGGGGAGGAGGGGAGGAGAAGGGGAGACAGAGGGAGAGGGTTGGTGGAGAAGGTTTTGGTGTCTAGCCGAGTCGTTGTCAGGGAAGCAGCTCTGGGAGCTCTTCTCAGAAACTCAGTCTGGAGCTGGGGACTGGACAGAGAGAGGGGTGGAGGAGGGGAGGAGGGCTGAAGGGGAAGGGGTCGCGCTGAATCCTGGGGCGAAAGTGATGTTGAAGATCTCATTGGAATGATGAGGACTTCTCCAACTGGATGCTGAAGGAGAGGACAAGAAAGAGAGAAAGAGACAGAAGAGAGAAAGAAGGAGAGGTAGAGAGAGGGGGGGTTGGTGTATGATCAGTGGTGGAAAAAGTACCCAATTGTCATACTTGAGTAAAAGTAAAAGATACATTAATAGAAAATTACTCAAGTAAAAGTGAAAGTCACACAGTAAAATACTACTGGAGTAAAAGTCTAAAAGTATTTGGTTTTAAATATACTTAAGTGTCAAAAGTAATACTTAAATATTGAAAGTAAAAGTCCAAATCATTTCAAATTCCTTATATTTTGCAAACCAGATGGCATCATTTTCATGTGTTTTTTAAGGATAGCAAGGGGCACACTCCAACACTCAGACATAATTTACAAACTAAGCATTTGTGTTTAGTGAGTCCGCCAGATCAGATAAGTATGAATTTGACAATTTTCCTGCCTAATAAGCATTCGAAATGTTTCAGAGAAAATGTATGGAGTAAAAAGTACATTATTTTCTTTAGGAATGTAGTGTAGTCAAAAATATAAAAGTACAGATACCCCAAAAAACTACTTAAGTAGTACTTGCAAGTACTTTACACCATTGGGTATGATGATCGATACGTTCTGCAACAGATCCTGTTTCATTGAATCGCAATAAAATATTCCGATATATTACCTCTTTCCTCTCCATGGCAGCAGCAGTAGTATCAATGGGGGTCTGGGCTATAGCCCTGCACACAGAGAAACACATTCATAACATCTGTGCAGTGTGCACACCTCTAATCCAATCGGTTTTGCGCTCCTCAGAGAACACAGAGCTTGGCCAATCAAGGGCTGATGTCTATAGACAGTGTTGAGGTGATTTTCAGCATCAAATAAATATTAAAAACGCGAAAATAAACATTAAAATAAAATCATGCTTCTCTCAGTGAAAACTGCGTTATTTGGCTTGGCTATGCCCGTTTGAAATGGACGCCAGCGGTAGCCTATAGTTTGTGCCTAATGATCACCGCGCATTGAAAGAGGGATTAATCTGCCCGCGGTCTCTGCCATCCCCCAATAATGGTTTGGGTAGGATAATCGGATCCAAGATCTGTGTTAAAAGACGAACCATACACCCATTCTAGTCTACACACCTTGCGCGCTCCAGCGGTCGACTCGCTTGACAGCCCGAGGAGCCCCCGTTCCGCTACTAGCTTTGCTTGACAGCTGCTCGCGCCACGTTACTGGATTTCCGTACACACAACACTCCCTCACCGGGCAAAGTCTGCCGTGCGAACATTGACCGATTATTGTACTGAGCCTAGCGCAGTCATCCGCCATTTTCACAGCGCCCGATGCAAGCGCAGCTTTCACTCGTTGACAGGAGCACTCAACCTCCCAGTTCTGTAAATGGGGTACAAACACATACAGCCTACTCCGACGTCCTGTCTGTGCCAAATCAGGCGCTACCGTGGCTCTCTCATCCACTGGTCGCCACTATAGTTAGCACAGCCACAAAGTCATAGACCCCGCCTATTTCGACCATTTCTCTTTAAAGATTGTAACCCTAATCCTACCCACACTAGTGCTGACCTTATGCCTAACTATAAATTAAGAGCACAAAGCTATTTTCTTCCATTAAGTTTTACAATACAGCCAACTTTTACTTTGTACCTGTTGTAACTAGTGGAAATCCCCCCAATATGCGTGCATTAATAATTAACGTCCCTTTACAGCTGAGGTTCAGGGGTTGTTGCCCTTAATTACCACCTGACCCCTCTGCCCCCTTCCTCCAATATAATTATATTACCTATTCATAACATGCAATACATACACATATAATCATATACTTTACCACTGATAGACTTTAGTCAGTTATGCAGAAGGGTGTGTGTTGTCAGGATGTGTGTGAGCAGTGGTTTCAGAAAAAGGAACTTGTTTTAATCTTCCTGGAAGCGGATAAGCGCACAACCTGTTGTTCTCTCTAAGAACATTCTCCCTAACAGGACAGAGCTTATAAACAAACATCTGTATACAAACCTGAACCAGGGTACACACACACCAGTCACGCAAACAGGCTCCACGTGCACACATACACAGGAGATTACTCTATAGCATAAAGGTTTACAATACACACACTGAGTCATAATCAGACATGTTTAATTAAATCATTACAGCAAGTCAGACAGACAAAGATAGTCAGACCCCCCCCCCCCCATACGACACAAACCCCTCCCTTACTCCCTGTCTCTGCCCGCTTCAGACCAGTGGCGTGTATTCATGGATGCCAAGCTTCCCCCATAAATTGACCAAGTAAAAAATAAAAAATAAAAAAACTTTTTATCTTTTGTGTCTGTTTTTCATCATTTTCAATTTGCATGAGGCGGAATGCATCTCACTGGAGAAAGCTTCCGGGCAAGCGAAACAGCGCCCCTCTGTCTCTACACGTGTAGGCCATCTATCTGATGCTGTCTGGTCCATTGCTGCAGCCCGTAGCATTGAACGGAATGCAAGGGAAGCCAACGAGCATCTGGCCTCTTGATAAAAAAAGTATAAACAATTAGCCAGTCAACATTGAGCTAAATTGAACAAGCTCAACTGTGAATGGTCCTGGTCTGCCAAAAAAAAAAAAAAAGGGTCAAGGGAAGCCAGCTTTGATTTTGGAATCACTCCTATCAAAACACAATGAAAGCATTAGTCATTGACAGAAACAAATTGAATTGTTGCATCTCGTTGTGTTGTTGTCCTCCGGTGGTTAGCTAGCTAAAGTTGTCCCTTTCTTAAATTAGCCATAGATGGAGATATGGATTTGGACTTGTGGTTCTACTTAATTCTCCGTACTGGCCAATGATTATAACGGCGATTCTGTTCCAAACAGAAATTCATACATTGTTGTGCCCCTGGCCTGAGAGGATGGAAATTCAATATGTAGCTAGATGTAGAAGGCTAATGTTAACTAGATAACATTTCCCATGAATGGAAGTTAACCTAGCGAGCAAGCATTTTAGCCAGGTAATCTAGGACAACAAAAAAATTAAAAAGTGTGTACTGTATGACAGAGTGATAAACCTATTTGTGAAGTAATATGAATGAACAAGTTATAGAGCGAACAATGCAATTATAACACATAGGTTGTAATATGGCTTTTTTTCTTGCTTCCCCAGTGATTTTACCCACGCACCACTACTGCTTTAGACCCTACTCCACAACACTGACGTCACACCGCAAAGTGCTGAGCCACTGTGTGCATGTTTGTAACTTTCTAGTAGCGTTCCCCATTACTTCTCTGGTAGTGTTCTCTCCATAGCATCTCTGGTACACGGTCATTATCCGTAGCGCCGTTCCTGTGTTGTAACATTCTATACAGCTACAGGTAGAAGAATTTACCATCCACATTTTGTGAGCATGACCAGGTAGAGTCAGATCAGCTGCTACAGAGTCATCTTCAGACACCTGAGAGAGAAATAGAGAGAGAGAGAGATGTGAGGCTAAGGGTAGTAGGGTTAATATACAACCCTGTGTGTGTATGGTAATGTGTGTGTTCAGTGTGTGTGTGTGTGTGTTGCATTCATGTTACGTAGCCTCTGTGTGTATGGAACAGTGTGTGGGAGTGTTTAGAGCTGGGCGATATGGACAAAGATTCTTATCGCGATAAATTGCCTAATGGATGCGATAACAATAAATCGAACAATAAGTTAATAGCAATGTGCACCACAGTTTTTATTGTATTATCCTTCAAACTACTACTACTGGTTTGATGGTTGTAGCCATCAATTGTCCCATTAACAATCACCCATATTAGCGAACGCATTTCATTTCAAACTTAACATTTCTTTAGTATAGGCTACTTATCGTAATGAACGATCATTTTCAGTTTTTGGTCCCAGCTCTAGCGTAGTGTAGTGTAGTGTGAGTTACCTGGTCTCTCTGTGCGTGATAAGACAGCGTGTGGAACAATAGCGCCCCCCACAGGAGCAACAGGTGTAGGAGGATGGAAATCCACAGACGGAGCAGAACAGACGAGGGGGGAGCGAGGAGGGAGGGGCTGCAGCTGACAGGTAGTTAGGCTCCTCCCTCTCAGACACATTCTGCCAATCACAACACAGCAAGGACGGGGTTAGCCTCTCAGCAAAAACGGGGGCTATAGATGGGTTAGCGAACAAAGCGCTTCCTTGGGGCAGAAGTCAGCGTATTGTTGTGATTCTGGATGGCCAGATTGCTAGCAAAAATGACAAGAAACTGCCATGTGGGGAATCGTAAGTAGGATCATCAAATCAAATTTATTTATATAGCCCTTCGTACATCAGCTGATATCTCAAAGTGCTGTACAGAAACCCAGCCTAAAACCCCAAACAGCAAGCAATGCAGGTGTAGAAGCACGGATCGTTTCAGCTCGTTTTATCTTGTTCTTGAGGTGTTCAGACTGATTTCATATCAATGCTAATATGGCTCAAAATTTTTAGCTAGCTAACCAACCAACCAACCAACCAACAACTGTAAGGATGTATTTGAAAGGATACAAGAGCTAGTTGTGCAAATGTATGTTTTCAATAAACATTGGAGACAAAATATAGCTTACATATTGTCAACAATCTAAGCCAACCCTGTCTATTTTGCATGTATTGGTTTTGTTGCTAAACAACCAACCAGTCTATGGGAAGATCTCAATTAATGATTTCAAAGGAAATTATTAGTATTATTAGTATAAGAGCCAATTCCTCCACCAATCCAATGCTTTTAGATTTGTGGGTAGTAGTGAATGGGTTTACTTTGGGGCGTTCTGGATCAGACAAGGCTTAAGTTTACTTTTTTGAATTTAGTGAATAAGTTCACACTTCAGGAGAAAGGAGATATTATTGGTACGCACTAGAGGTCGACCGATTATGATTTTTCAACACTGATACCGATTATTGGAGGACCCAAAAAAGTCGATGCCGATTAATCGTCCGATTTAAAAAATGTATTTGTAATGATGACAATTACAACAATACTGAATTAAACACTATTTTTAACTTAACATAATACATCAATAAAATCAATTTAGCCTCAAGTAGATAATGAAACATGTTCAATTTGGTTTAAATAATGCAAAAACAAAGTGTTGGAGAAGAAAGTAAAAGTGCAATATGTGCCATGTAAGAACGCTAACGTTTCAGTTCCTTGCTCAGAACATGAGAACATATGAAAGCTGGTGGTTCCTTTTAACATGAGTCTTCAATATTCCCAGGTAAGAAGTTTTAGGTTGTAGTTATTATAGGACTATGTCCATCTATACCATTTGTATTTCATTAACCTTAGACTATTGGATGTTCTTATAGGCACTTTAGTATTGCCAGTGTAACAGTATAGCTTCCGTCCCTCTCCTCGCTCCTCCCTGGGCTCAAACCAGCAACACAATGACAACAGCCACCACATCGAAGCAGCGTTACCCATGCAGAGCAAGGGGAACAACTACTCCAAGGCTCAGAGCAAGTGAAGTTTGAAACGCTATTAGTGCGCGCTAACTAGCCAGCCATTTCACTTCGGTCACACCAGCCTCATCTCGGAGTTGATAGGTTTACGCGCCTGCTTCTGCCTACCACCGCTCAGTCAGATACTTAGATACTTGTTTGCTCAGTCAGATTATATGCAACACAGGACACGCTAGATAATATCTAGTAATATCAACCATGTGTAGTTAAATAGTGATTATGATTGATTGTTTTTTATAAGATACGTTTAATGCTAGCTAGCAACTTACCTTGGCTTACTGCATTTGCGTAACAGGCAGTCTCCTTGTGGAGTGCAACGAGAGAGAGGCAGGTCGTTATTGCGTTGGACTAGTTAACTGTAAGGTTGCAAGATTGGATCCCCCGAGCTGACAAGGTGAAAATCTGTCGTTCTGCCCCTGAACGAGGCAGTTAACCCACCGTTCCTAGGCCGTCATTGAAAATAAGAATGTGTTCTTAACTGACTTGCCCAGTTAAATAAAGGTGTAAAAAAAGTATCTTTTAAATAAAAATAAATAAAATCGGCGCCCAAAAATACCGATTTCCGATTGTTATGAAAACTTGAAATTGGCCCTAATTAATCGGCCATTCCGATTAATCAGTCGACCTCTAGTACGCACCCAGGGTCACGTTCAGAAGTCTCTATAGCAGAGGTCAACCGATTAATCGGAATGGCCGATTAATTAGGGCCGATTTCAAGTTTTCATAACATTCGGTAATCAGCATTTTTGGACACCGATCATGGCCGATTACATTGCACCCCACGAGGAGACTGCGTGGCAGGCTGACTACCTGTTATGCGAGTGCAGCAAGGAGCCAAGGTAAGGTGCTAGCTAACATTAAACGTATCTTGTAAAAAACAATCAATCTTAACATAATCACTAGTTAACCTAGTAATTTCACCAACCATGTGTAGTTATCTTGCATGTCCTGCGTTGCATATAATCGATGCGGTGCCTGTTAATTTATCATTGAATCATAGCCTACTTCGCCAAACGGGTGATTTAACAAGTGCATTTGTGAAAAAAGCAGTCGTTGCACCAATGTGTACCAAACCATTAACGTCTTTCTAAAAATCAATACACAAGTATATATTTTTAAACCTGCATATTTAGTTAAAAGAAATTCATGTTAGCAGGCAATATTAAACTTGGGAAATTGTGTCACTTCTCTTCCGTTCATTGCACGCAGAGTCAGGGTATATGCAACAGTTTGGGCCGCCTGGCTGGTTGCGAAATAATTTACCAGAATTTTACGTAATTATGACATAACATTGAAGGTTGTGCAATGTAACAGGAATATTTAGACTTATGGATGCCACCCGTTAGATAAAATACGGAACAGTTCCGTATTTCACTAAAAGAATAAACGTTTTAATTTCAAAATGATAGTTTTCCGGATTTGACCATATTAATGACCCAAGGCTCGTATTTCTGTGTGTTATAATGTTATTATTAAGTCTATGATTTGATATTTAATAGAGCAGTCTGACTGAGCGGTGGTAGGCAGCAGCAGGCTCGTAAGCATTCATTCAAACAGCACTTTCGGGCGTTTTCCAGCAGCACTTCGCAATGCTTCAAGTATTGTGCTGTTTATGACTTCAAGCCTATCAATTCCCGAGATTAGGCTGGTGTAACCGACATGAAATGGCTAGCTAGTTAGCGGGGTGCGCGCTAATAGCGTTTCAAACGTGACCCGTTCTGAGACTTGGAGTAGTTGTTCCCCTTGCTCTGCAAGGTCCGCGGATTTTGTGGAGCGATGGGTAACGATGCTTTGAGGGTGGCTGTTGTCGATGTGTTCCTGGTTCGCGCCCAGGTAGGGGCGAGGAGAGGGACGGAAGCTATACTGTTACACTGGCAATACTAAAGTTCCTATAAGAACATCCAATAATCAAAGGTATATGAAATACAAATGGTAGAGAGAGAAATAGTCCTATAATTCCTATAATAACCTCAACATAAACTTCTTATCTGGGAATATTGAAGACTCATGTTAAAAGGAACCACCAGCTTTCATATGTTCTCATGTTCTGAGCAAGGAACTAGAACTTTAGCTTTCTTACATAGCACATATTGCACTTTTACTTTCTTCTCCAACACTTTGTTTTTGCATTATTTAAACCTAATTGAACATGTTTTATTATTTATTTGAGGCTAAATTGATTTGATTGATGTATTATATTAAGTTAAAATAAAAGTGTTCATTCAGTATTGTTGTAATTGTCATTATTACAAATAAATATAATAATTTTTAAAAAATTAAAAAATTAAAATCGGCTTTTTTTGGTCCTCCAATAATCGGTATTGGTATCAGCGTTGAAAAATCATAATCGGTCGACCTCTATAGAGCTGACGTCATTCCTTATTCTACGTGAGTGAAATGTGCTACATGGCATTTAGCAGACACTTTTATCCAAAGCACTTTAGAGACATGCGTGCATACATTTTTATCGCTTGGGTGATCCCGGGACTTGAACCAGTTACAAGCATCATGTTCTACCAACTGAGCTACAGAGGACCATACATACGAGGGTTAGCGTCAATTCCGTTTCAATTCAGAAAGTAAACGAAATTCCATTTCAACATTTCCCTTACTGAAAAGCATTGGAATTTCAGTGTACTTCCTGAATTGACTGGAATTCAAATGAAATTGACACCAACCCTGATACATACCATCACAATGTATTTCTATCTGAACGTTCTGTCAGGATGCTCCCCTCTGCACATGATGCTGGTGTGTTTCAAATGACACCCACTTCTCCATATGGCGGACTACTTGTGGGGTTAGAGGTGTTCTCAGTCTATTACCTACCTCTTCTTCTAGTAGAGTCTGGAAGTTTTTGCGAAATCTCTGTTTGAAGTGATCACCTCTAGTTTTCCTCTTCTTCTTACCTAGAGACAGAAAGAAAGAGGGAAGGCGGAAGAGAGGCAGGAGAAGAGGGAGTGAAAGAGAAAGGATAAAGAGATTAAAGAGAAGGGAGGCAGAAGTACACATGAAGAAATTACTATAGAGCTCTCCACCAAACAATAGCACTGGGCAGATCTAAAAGGCGTTTCCTCACACACCGGGTTCCTCTCCTTCGCTAAAGGCGGGCAGGCGGGCAGTAGGACCAGAGGGAGGCAGGGAGGAGAGAGGGTCATCCTGGAAGTTGTCCTTCTCTAGAGCATCCAGCTGCCGATTTAACCTCCGCTGGCGTGTTGCATCGTCCAACACACGCCTCTGTCCTGCCTCCGCTACACGGGCTGGGAAAGATAGAGGGAGTAGGGGTAGTGAGGGAGAGAGAGAGAAAGATGTTTTTATTAAAATATACTTTTTTGGTTACTATATAATTCCAGATCTGTTATTTCATAGTTTTGATGTCTTCCCTATTATTCTACAATGTAGACAATAGTAAAAATAAAGAAAAACCCTTGAATGAGTAGAGAATATTCAGGAAAAAAAATCCATGTTTTGTATCGAGTGAGAAATTCCAGCTTGCATGTAATTTACATATTTTGGTCCGCTGTCATCTACTTCTACACATGGCCGTGTCGCTTAGAAAAGAGCTGGACACAGACATTTATAAGACACAATTTTCTTCGGAATCGTGAACGAAGAAAGTATCGCCCAAGTACAGGTTAGTTGAATGTGTCTGCAATGCTTTACTCAGACCGAGTTTTCTTAAAGCTGCAATAGGGCTGGACAGGTTTCCTGTGGAGATTAAGATGCAGGGAGCCAGCGCGAGACATGGCTCGGAAAGCGTTCTTCAGTCCATGGATGAGAAATGCATTGTACTCCAAACTGTTCCATTATCCCAACTGTTATACAGAGAATTGTACGACTGCTAGTTAAGTAAACTGCCGTGTTTCGTTCTCATGCTAGCTAACAGTAGCCACTGCAGCCAATCTCTCATTCCATTCAAAGTGGTTTGGAGGCTGGATATTTTTTGAGTGGATTAAAGTGCGCAGGTAGCCTAGTAAAAGACTCATTTGAAGTAATTGTTTGACAATCAGATGAAAACATCATGACTGGTTCTGTTTGCCACAATAAAAAGTAATACATTTCTAAAGTTAAATCTCAAATATTTACAACTAGTCCCACAGAGATCCTATTGAATTAATAACATAGAATTACATATAGAATGTATGATTCGGCTCACATGTTTTTGGTTTAGGAGGTACTGTATAGCGAATAAATTAAATCCACTTTCACCCCTGCTTAAGCTACACGTCTGTCCGACCCTAGTGCAGCTGTAAGCAAGTGGGTCAGATCTGCTGGCTAGGTTTACACTAGCTACATATCAACGACTATCACACAGCTGGAACAGCTAAAGCCTGACTCGAAGAGCTAGTAATGGTCGGACTAGACGATGATTTATTAGCTAACCTTGCTGTTGGAAAAGTACTGAAAATTACTTTCTGTTGTCATGTACTTCCTCTCATTGCAATTGAATACCCTTTTCGCCTGCTTTCTAGGTTAATATGAGATGATCTAGTTATATGTTTCGGTATAGTATGTCATAGTATGTATAGTTTTTCCGGTATAGTATGCTCACAACCGGTATTTTTTGTGATGATTGCGCATTTGTACGATCTGGACACAACACCACCAGGTTAGCCAGTTAGCAAGCTCAAGTGACAAACGTACGGTTGTTTGTTAATTAAATTGTTATTGTATTATTGATTTGTGAACTCAAGTTATGTACTCGATATAGTTATTATAATCAGAAGCAACCATTTCACTAAGAAAATAGAGTTAAACTCACCCGAAGACTTCTTTTCAAAAACCATTTGATCCTTTCTACTTTAGCAGGAAACGTGTTCGGATAATCTACGTAGGCCTGCAGCGAACAATTTGTCCCAGATTATTTTTCTTGCGCGTTTCTCTTCGTGTGACATGGTCGCCTTCTTGTGGTATCTATGAGCATGGAATTAAAATGATATTTCTAGTGGTACGAAATAGATCAAATATGATCATATGGATTATAATAATTTATTGACCCAAATAAATCTCACAAATATATACACCGGTATATAATAATTTAGCGCTATTAAAATGTTTAAACTTTATTTCTCAATGATAGCAAATCATTCACATTTGTACTAATCACGAAATAAAAATCAAATCAAAGGGATGACATACTTTGAGAGCTCTAGAGTCTTCTAGAAAGTAATGAAGTATATAGGCCTTACATACCCTTACATGAAACCCCCAAAACAACGAAAGAATTATGGAATGTAAAAAATAAACAAAATATGAATATTTTCATTAATTTGAACCTCTAAACGTCTAGGGAGTATTGGTTTCGTGGAAATAAACTCTGGTATAGTGGTATATTATATATAAACATTCTTTACTATTCAAAAACCTGGATGTGGGTCAGTCATACCTGAAGCAACATGGGACAGGTATATCTGAGTGCATACACATAACCCATACAGTGCATTCGGAAAGTATTCAGACCCCTTGACTTTTCCACATTTGGTTATGTTACAGCCAGCCTTATTCTATAATTGATAAAATCGTTTTTTCCCCACATCAATATACACACAATACCACATAATGACAAAGGGAAAACAGGTTCTTAGAAATGTTAGCAAATGTAGAAATATATTTTAAAAAACGTAATTTATTTACATAAGTATTCAGACCCTTTGCTATGAGACTCGAAATTGAGCCCAGTTGCATCCTGTTTCCATTGATGATTTTTTTTTAAAGAAGTTTTTATCTAACCTTTATTAAACTAGGCAAGTCAGTTAAGAGCAAATTCTTATTTACAATGACGGCCTACCAAAAGGCAAAATGCCTCCTGCTGGGATGGGGGCTGGAATTAAATATAAAAAATATAGGACAAAACATACATCACGACAAAAGAGACACTACAACACTACATAAAGAGAGAACTGAAAATAGCTGTGCAACGACGCTCCCCACCCAACCTAATAGAGCTTGAGAGGATCTGCAGAGAAGAATGGGAGAAACTCCTCAAATACCCAAGAGGACTTGAGGCTGTAATCGCTGCCAAAGGTACTTCAACAAAGTTCTGAGTAAAGAGTTTGAATACTTATGTAAACGTGATATTTCTGTTTTTTATTTTAGCAAAAATGTTGAAAGCCATTTTTGCTTTGTCATTGTGGGGTAGTGTGTGTAGTTTGATGAATGAAAAAAACACACAATTGAATGCATTTCAGAATAAGGCTGTAACGTGGAAAAAATCAAGGGGTCTAAAAACTTTCCAAATGCACTGTATATGGCCAGCTTTTGATGTGGTTAAATGATCCTGACTGCTTTTGCCATACAGTTGAAGTCATATGTTTACATACACTTAGGTTGGAGTCATTAAAACTTGTTTTTCAACCACTCCACAATGTGTAGTTAACAAACTATAGTTTTGTCAAATCATCTACTTTGTGCATGACAAGTAATTTTTCCAACAATTGTTTACAGACAGATTATTTAACTTATAATTCACTGTATCACAATTCCAGCCACTAAGTTGACTGTGCCTTTAAAAAGCTTGGAAAACTCCAGAAAATGATGTCATGGCTTTAGAAGCTTCTGATAGGCTAATTGAACTCATTTGAGTCAATTGGAGGTGTACCTGTGGATGTATTTCAAGGCCTACCTTCAAACTCAGTGCCTCTTTGCTTGAAATCATGGAAAAATCTAAAGAAATCAGCCAAGACCTCAGAAAAAAAATTGCGGACCTCCACAAGTCTGGTTCATCCTTGGGAGCAATTTCCAAAAGCCTGAAGGTACCATGTTAATATATACAAACAATAGTACGTAAGCATAAACACCATGGGACCACGCAGCCGTCATACCGATCAGAAAGGAGACGCGTTCTGTCTCCTAGAGAAGAACACACTTTGGTGCGAAAAGTGCAAATCAATCCCAGAACAACAGCAAAGGACCTTGTGAAGATGCTGGAGGCAAAAGGTACAAAAGTATCCATATCCACAGTAAAACGAGTCCTATATCGACATAACCTGAAAGGCCCTTCAGCAAGGAAGAAGTCATCAAAACCGCCATAAAAAAAGCCAAACTACGGTTTGCAACTGCACATGGGGACAAAACACTTACTTTTTGGAGAAATGTCTCTGGTCTGATGAAACAAAAACATAACTGTTTGGCCATAGTGACCATTGTTATGTTTGGAGGAAAAAGGTGGAGGCTTGCAAGCTGAAGAACACCATACCAACCGTGAAGCATGGGGTGGCTGCATCATGTTGTGGGGGTGCTTTGCTGCAGGAGGGACTAATGCACTTCACAAAATAGATGGCATCATGAGGATGGAAAATGGTTGATGTATTGAAGTAACATCTCAAGACATCAGTCAGGGAGTTAAAGCTTGGTCGCAAATAGGTTTTCCAAATGGACGATGACCCCAAACATACTTCCAAAGTTGTGGCAAAAAGGACAACAAAGTCAAGGTATTGGAGTGGCCATCACAAAGACCTGACCTCAATCGCATAGAAAATGTGTGGGCAGAACTGAAAAAGCATGTGCGAGCAAGGAGACCTACAAACCTGACTCAGTTACATCAGCTCTGTCAGGAGGAATGGGCCAAAATTCACCCAACGTATTGTGGAAGGCATGTGGAAGGCTACCCGAAACGTTTGACCCAAGTTAAACAATTTTAAGGCAATGCTACCAAATACTAATGGAGTGTATTTAAACTTCTGACCCACTGGGAATGTGATGAAAGAAATAAAAGCTGGAATAAATCATTCTCTCTTCTATTATTCTGACATTTCACATTCTTAAAATAAATTGGTGATCCCAACTGACCTGAGACAGGGAATTTTTACTCTGATTAAATGTCAGGAATTGTGAAAAACTGAGTTTAAATGTATTTGGCTAAGGTGTATGTAAACTCCAGAGTTCAACTGTATATGTGCAAATACAGTACCAGTCAAAAGTTTGGACACACCTACTCATTCAAGGGTTGTCCTCTATTTTTAATATTTTCTACATTGTATAATAGTGAAGACATCAAAACTATGAAATAACACATATGGAATCGCGTAGTAACCAAACACGTTGGCTGCTTTTCCTTCACTCTGCGGTCCAACTCACCCAAACCATCTCAATTGGGTTGAGTTAGGGTGATTGTAGAGGCCAGGTCATCTGATGCAGCTCTCCATCACTCTCCTTCTTGGTTAAATAGCCATTACACAGCCTGTAGGTGTGTTTTGGGTCATTGTCCTGTTGAAAAACAAATGATTGTTCCACTAAGCGCAAACCAGATGGGATGGCGTATCGCTGCAGAATTCTGTGGTATTCATGCTGGTTAAGTGTGTGTTGAATTCTAAATAAATCAGAGTGTCACCAGCAAAGCACCCTCACAATATCATACCTCCTCCTCCATGCTTCACGGTGGGAACCACACATGCGGAGATCATCCGTTCACCTAGTCTGTGTCTCACAAAGACATAGTGATTGGAACCAAAAATCGCACATTTGAACTCATCAGACCAAAGGACGGAGTTCCACTGGTCTAATGTCCATTGCTCGTGTTTCTTGGTCCAAGCAAGTCTCTTCTTATTATTGGTGTCTTTTAGTAGTGGTTTCTTTGCAGCAATTCAACCATGAAGGCCTGATTCATGCAGTCTCCTCTCAACAGTTGATGTTGAGATGTGTCTTACTTGAACTCTGTGAAGCATTTATTTGGGCTGCAATTTCTGGTAGGCTGGTAATTCTAATGAACGTATCCTCTGCATCAGAGTTAACTCTTGGTCTTCCTTTCCTGTGGTGGTCCTCATGAGAGCCAATTTCAGCATAGCGCTTGATGGTTTTTGCGACTGCACTTGAAGAAACTTTCAAAGTTCTTGACATTTTTCGGATTGACTGACCTTCATGTCTTGAAGTAATGATGGGATGTTTCTCTTTGCTTATTTGAGCTGTTCTTGCCATAATATGGACTTGGTCTTGTACCAAATAGGGCTATCTTCTGTATACCACCCCTACCTTGTCACAACACAACTGATTGGCTCAAACACATTAAGAAGGAAAGAAATCCACAAATTAACTTTTAACAAGGCACATCTGTTAATTGAAATGCATTCCAGGTGACTACCTCATGAAGCTGGTTGAAGCTGTCATCAAGGAAAAGGGTGGCTACTTTGATTAATCTAAAATATTTTTTAGTTTTACATGATTCCATATGTGTTATTTAATTGTGTTTTCTACAATGTAGAAAATAGTGAAAATATAGAAAAACCCTGGAAGGAGTAGGTTTGTCCAAATTTTTTGACTGGTACTGTATATGCATAGTCACTTTACAAATTACCATGACTAACCTGTACCCCTGCACATTGACTCTGTACTGGTGTTGTGCTGAAAATCTCCCCCCTGACAGAATTCTCCCCCCTCTTCGCGTGAACTCGCACACACTCAATTCTTTATTGCTCTCGACTTGCTTGATAGTAGAGATTTCTGATCACGTTAGACTGCATTTCATTTGATTTTTTATGTCGGTTTGATCATGGGGGAGGCACTAGGAATGTCTGCAGTTTTTGGTTTGGCTACGTGTATTAGTCTATAAATAAAGCTCTTTGCCAAAATTCATCACCTCCCCCATGTCTTATTCGTCTAGTAGTTGTTCTGAAATGTGTATTGCTTGCCTAAATTTGTCTCCCTCCTCTATGTTTAATTCTCAATTGGATTTATATGTTTAAATGAATGACTAGAATATTCCACCCTGAAACCATATGATTGTATGAAATTCATTAGAATCATGAGATTATTCGAATGATGTGTGTGGTTTTAGTCAGTAGAATTATATAGCTGTGAGTGTTTTTAGTCAGAATTAGGGTAAAACATTATATCTGTACAATATATTGTTTATAGTATCTTAAACACAGACTGTCTGAGCAAAATTCGGTGCCAACCTGACAAGAGATTGGGAGAGGACAGGAAGTACGTCCCAAGGTCTCCCTAATCTCTGTTGGCTGAGTAGTGAGACAGTATGTGCGTAGGATACCTAATGTTTGTGTGTGTATGTATGTATGTGCGTAGGATATCTACTGTTTGTGTGGAAGTATGTGCGCAGCTATAAAATGGATGTCTTTGTATTCTTGACTTTAGAACGTTCTCTGAATAAACTGTACTAGCCTTTTGCATAAACTGAGTCTTTGACTAATTATTATTATACCAATGGTCTTACAAACCTCTGGGATTAGTCAAAGCTATTGATTGTTATTATCATTGGGATTGAAAATTCTTGTGACATTAATATAACACACATACAGTTGAAGTCAGAAGTTTACATTAAATCAAATCAAAGTTTATTATCACGTAAGCTAAATAGAACAGGTGTAGACCTTACAGTGAAATGCTTACTTACAGGCTCTAACCAATAGTGCAAAAAAGGTATTAGGTGAACAATAGGTAAGTAAAGAAATAAAAACAACAGTAAAAAGACAGTGAAAAACAGTAGCGAGGTGTGGCGTACAGCAGGTCAGCCACCTATTCTTTTGGACTATTATTTTAATAAATACCTTTGAAACTGAGCTAATCCTACTCTGTCCGTGTCTGATCTGTGTAAACGTTTTGACCCAACCCCCTGGTCTGCCACAAGTGGTGGAGATTGCGGGCACTCTGACAACGTGGTCAGATCAGGGTTGACGGTTACGCAGCATCAGCATGGACAAGTTGATAGCTCAGTTCATCCGGGCCCAACAAGCCCAACAGGCGGTGCAGGAACGAACGCTGGAGGAACAGCGGCTACAAAATGTCCGCCTCATTGAGGAAATCAGGAAGCTACAAGGAGGAGCGTCTACTGAATCACATCCAAACCAATTTTTAATCGAGCTAACAGAAGATGACAACATCGAGACCTACCTCTGTACGTTTGAACTACGGAAAGGATGGCCAAGGCATAAGTGGGCCAGTCTGCTGGCTCCGGTCCTCTCTGGGAATGCCCAAAAGGCGTATTGGGAACTGAACGATGAACAAGCGGCTAACTACGACAGACTCAACCAGGAGATACTCAGCCACTACGGGTACAGCCTGGCCCACGGGCTCAACTATTCCACAACTGGAGGTTCGTAGCCGACGCATCCCCTCGAGCCCAGATGAGCAACCCACTACGCATCCCCAGGGGATGGCTCCTAACTGACATACCCACCCTCTCCATTCTAGTCAAAGTGGTCCTGGATCGCTTCCTACGGGCACTACCCCACGACATGAAGAGGGCAGCGAGTCTATGCGCACCCCAGACCTTGGCGGGCCTCCTGGAAGCAGTGGAGATGCATCAGAACACTCAGGCCCTGCTGAGTGGGAGCCGGGCTGAGTCGACGACCCATTCGAAGGAGTCTGAAGGACAGCCCCACTGCTGGGTACCCCAAACCGACAGTCAGCAGGGTCAAAGGACCGCAAACCCGTGGAGAGACGGCTGGGGTATGGCCAACCCACCACCCACGACCCCAGGTAGATGGAGACCAAACGAGGTGTTTTGAGTGTGGTGCCCGGGGGCACATGGCCTGGAATTGCCCCGCTCAAGAGGAGTCGATGCCATCAGCAAGCCATGGAAGTGAGGTGTGTCACGCAGTGAACTACGTCACCTCCTGTTGGGCACACCATGAATCAACTGCACCTATGGTCCCGGTGAAGGTTGACGGACTCGACACGGAAATTCTATTAGACTCTGGAAGTATGGTTACCCTAGTAACCACGAGCCTGCTGAACCAGGTGACTGAACGGGGTAGGGAGATGTCCATTTCCTGTGTTCACGGGGACACAAAACGTTATCCAACCCAATGGGCCAACATTGTGACGCCACAAGGGAACTGCCAGCTGATGGTGGGTGCAGTACCAGAGTTGCCGGTACCTATCCTAGTGGGATGAGATTATCCACTGTTCGCGGCCCTGTGGGGGCACGAGCTGAGGAAGAAGATACGAAGCCGTCTGAAGATGAGAGCGAGGACGACCCATCGCCTGTGCGGCCCGGAAGCAAACGGTTGACCAACCTGTATCTACGGGTCCGGAGTTGATTGAGGGCCAGTCGAGACACCCCCTGGGGGCCAACTGAGGGGACAATTCGGGATGGCCCAGTGGGAGGACCCTAACTTGAAAGCCGACGCAGCCCAAGTGATAGCAGTGGATGGACAGCTACTTCCGGGGGTGAGTGACTGGCGATACCCCCATTTCCAAATCAAGAATAACCTTTTGTATCAGGTGGAACGTGGGAACTGTTCTTCAGCTGGCCCACACCCACCTGTTGGGGCGCACTTGGGAATGGAGAAGATCCGAGAACGGATCGCCGCCCAGTTCCACTGGCCCGGGATGAGGAGGGCCATGGAAGACTAGTGTCGCAGCTGCCCGGAGTGTCAAATGACTGCCCCAAAGGCACACTTCCAAAAGCCACTGGTCCCCCTACCGAACATCGGGGTGCCCTTTGAACGCATTGTCATGGACATGGTGGGGCCACTGGTAAAAACAGCACGAGGACACCGGTACATCCTGGTAATCATAGACTATGCCACCCGGTATCCCGAGGCCATTCCCCTAAGGACAGCGGTGTCCAAGGGAATCGCCCGGGAGCTGTCCCACCTCCTTAGCTGGGTGGGCATCCCGAACGAGATCCTGACAAACCAAGGTACTGAGTTTATGTCCTTATGTCCCACCTAATGAAAGATTTGTCCTCCACAGGGTTTTCCCCTTTCGAACTCGCCCTACTGGACCTCGCCAAAGAGGTGTGGGAGGCCCAACCGACCCCCTTACGCAGCATGGTAGAGCACGTGGAGATGATGAGGGAGCGGATGACAGCCAAATGGCCAGTCGTGAAGGAACATATGGAGAAGGCCCAACGAGCCCAAGCCCAGGTCTACAATCGGGGAGCCCAGCCCCTGAAAATTTGAGGTGGGAGACAGGGTGTTGGT
The DNA here is from genome assembly GCF_034236695.1 of Oncorhynchus nerka. Taxonomy (NCBI): domain Eukaryota; kingdom Metazoa; phylum Chordata; class Actinopteri; order Salmoniformes; family Salmonidae; genus Oncorhynchus; species Oncorhynchus nerka. The sequence continues at coordinate 54,782,548 of NC_088403.1, forward strand.
CTTGATCCCCACGGCCGAAAGTAAGTTCCTGGCAACATGACACGGGTCCTATGAGGTGATCGAGAAGCTGGGACCTGTCAATTACCGCGTACGGCAGCCCGGAAGATGGAAACCCTAACAGATTTACCACGTGAACCTGTTGAAGAAATTACACGAGAGGACAGGCTTTTCCATGTTATGGCCGGGACCCAGGACACCGACGGTAGCAGTGGTGGTCCCGAGCAATGAGGACCAAGAGCAAGAGCTCAGGGATATCGTCGATCGGAACACGTCAGTGTTCTCCGAGAAGCCTGGGCCGCATGACCCTGATTGAGCACCACATCCGTACCCAGGCCGGGGAAATGGTATGAAAGAGGCAATATCGGATTCCAGAGGCCCGAAGGAAGGCCGTAAACAGGAAGTGGAGGCTATGCTGTGGATAGGGGTCGTTGAAGTCTCACAGTGCATGGTGCAGACCCGTTGTGTTGGTGCCCAAACCGGACGGTAGCCTGCGCTTCTGTAATGATTTCCGGGGTGTGAACGATATAAGCTTGTTCGACACCTACCCTATGCCGAGGGTGGACGAGCTCATCGACCAATTGGGAAAGGCAGCCTCCTCCCAGGAGAAGACCAGACGGATTGTATCAGTACCGGGCGCTCCCGTTCGGTCTCCATTGAGCCCCGCCTACATTCCATGATATTATCATCCACAGCCAAGGTTAGGAAGAGCACCTGACGCGCCTCCAGGCGATGCTGAACGCGCTCAGACAAGCCGGGTTGACCGCGAACCCCAAGAAATGCAAACTAGGGTTCGAGGAGGTGGAGTACCTGGGGTATTTGATCGGACGGGGGAACATCAAACCCCAGTAGAGGAAGGTTCACGCGGTACGTTACTGGCCTGTTCCACGCACCAAGACACAGGTCAAGTGCTTCCTGGGACTGGCAGGATACTATAGACGGTTTATCCCCAACTTTGTGGCTATAGCTTCCCCCCCTAACCGATCTAACCAGGGCCCGCCTCCCAAAAACAGTAAAATGGATGGACGAGACAGAGGTGGCGTTCACCTCCCTGAAGGAAGCGCTGTGCTTCTATCCGATTCTCGTAGATGTGGTTAAAGTGACTGTGCATATATGATGAACAGAGAGTAGCAGTAGCGTAAAGAGGGGTTGGCGGGTGGTGGGACACAATGCAGAAGCCTGGTTAGCCAATGTGCGGGCGCACTGGTTGGTCGGGCCAATTGATGTAGTATGTACATACATCAATGTATAATTAAAGTGACTATGCATATATGATAAACAGAGTAGCAGCAACGTAAAAGAGGGGTTGGGGTGGGGGGGCACACAATGCAGATAGTCCGGGTATCCATTTGATTATCTGTTCAGGAGTCTTATGGCTTGGGGGTAAAAACTGTTGAGAAGCCTACACTTGGCACTCCGGTACCACTTGCCATGCGTTAGTAGAGAGAACAGTCTATGACTAGGGTGGCTGGGGTCTTTTACAATTTTTTGGGCCTTCCTCTGACACCGCCTGGTGTAGAGGTCCTGGATGGCAGGCAGCTTAGCCCCAGTGATGTACTGGGCTGTACTCACTACCCTCTGTAGTGCCTTGTGGTCGGAGGCTGAGCAATTGCAGTACAAGGCAGTGACGCAACCAGTCATGGTGCTCTCGGTGTTGCAGCTGTATAACCTTGAGGATCTCAGGACCCATGCCAAATCTTTTTAGTTTCCTGAGGGGGAATAAGCTCTTCACGACTGTCTTGGTGTGTTTGGACCATTCTAGTTTGTTGGTGATGTGGACACCAAGGAACTTGAAGCTCTCAACCTGCTCCACTACAGCCCTGTCGATGAGAATGGGGGCGTGCTCGGTGCTCCTTTTCCTGTAGTCCACAATCATCTCCTTAGTCTTGGTTACATACACTTAGGTTGGAGTCATTGAAACTCGTTTTTCAACCACTCCACAAACTTCTTGTTAACAAACTTTCACTTATAATCACAATTCCAGTGGGTCAGAAGTTTACATACACTAAATTGACTGTGCCTTTAAACAGCTTGTAAAATTCCAGAAAATGATGTCATAGCTTTAGAAGCTTCTGATTGATTGACACCATGTGACTAATTGACTAATTGACACCATGTGAGTCAATTGGGGGTGTAGCTGTGGATGTATTTCAAGGCCAACCTTCAAACTCAGTGCCACTTTGCTTGACATCATAGGAATATCAAAAGAAGTCAGCCAAGACCTCAGAAAGAAAATGTAAACAACTGAATTCAATTATTAATTTCGGTTTGTTCTATAGAAAGTATTTGACTCTAGCCACAAAATTAAGGAAATTAGAAGGGCGGGATTTCGGCAAGGCCATGTTCTTGCCTTCCCGAAATCCCCCCTTCTAAATTCCATAATTTTGTGGCTAGAGTCAAATACATTCTGTGGCACACATCAGAGTCAAATACTTTCTATAGAACAACCTTTACGTAGGCAACCGAAATTAATAATTAATGTGCTTTATATTAAACATAGAGGAGGGAGTAAAATGTAGGCAAGCAATAAACACTTCAGAACAACTACTAAATCGAATAAGACATGGGAGCGATGACGAATTTTGGCAAAGATATTTATTTATTGAAACAAACAGCCAAACTGAAAACTGCAGACATTACTCGTGCCTCCCCCGAGGTAAATCCGACATAATATATTTTTTATTTTGTATTAAACGCAGCCTAACGTGATCAGTGACCCCAAACTGTATGGGAGTCGCAGCAATGAAGAATTGAGTGCGTGCGCGTTCACGCGAAGGGGGGGACTCTGGCAGGGGGGAGATTTTCGGCACAACACCTGTACCACATGTATATAGCCTCGTTATTGTTATTTCAGTCACATGAGTGCATGTATGGCCTGATATATGCTTCTGATATGGTTAAACAGTTTTCTTTTGCTGCCATCATGTAATGCCAATGTTGACAGAATACGTCACTTACACACATGCTAAACACTTGTTTAGCATATCAGGTAGTACCGTAGGCCTTTGTTTTTAGTGCAGCAAACCAATCCAATAGAATACTGTTGAGAAATGCGATGGATACAACAACGCCACATCCACTATATCCTGCCAGGGGCGGAAGTCTGGAAGTCTGTTCCAAACAGTAATCATTCCAACACGGAGTGTGAAGTGTCAGCATCTCTCCCGTCGCACGCCCATAATTCCTGGTAACCATTCCCTTGTTGTCTACATTTTAATTTACCAATATTTTGACGCGTTTTACATGTTTGTTCATTTTAAGTATTGCACCACAGATACGCATTTTTTAACCAACTAAAAGGAAAATCATTTTGCAACAGGATTGTTCGCCGCGCGTCTTTATTTTTTTTTGAGCGCTAATCATCGCTTGTGTTTATCCATCTACAACAATTATTTCCTGCCATCGTGGTAGGTCGGCTGTGTAGCCGTCTCTCAGACATAGCAAAGGATTAAGTTACTGCTGGTGGCGGATTATTCTATTGGCTTCCTCTTGTCACGTTCTAGTCTTCGGCCTTTATATTTTCCAATTGAAGTTGCCTGAAATCGAGGTAGAGTAACTGAAATGTCCGTTTTGTTTAACTAAAACTCCTTGCTGTTGTATTTACTTCGACTAATCTCCTCAAACCTCACATGGTCAAAATGCTTCTCCAAGTAGGGCAGGCTACTTTTAGGCTATTTGTTGATACATTATCTTAGTTGTATTTTGTGTCCTTTTATTTTTATATTTTCTGACCCACCTTTCCATTAATGTTGATGCTAATAATGTGCGTTGTGCATCTACAGTATTTGCTAACTACACCTACCACTCCCAGTGACAGTCTTACATTCAAATGATCTGGATGCAAGCCAAGCCAACATTTCTCACTATCACGTTGTTATAGGCTACATTGTTACGTTAGATGTAACACATGTTAACACCCTTGTTTAGATGGATACTGGATCGTCAACTATAAAGCATTGAGTAGCACCCCCTCCCCTCTGAAGTCGTCTCTCTAACTGCCAAACCCCCCCCCCCCCCCAAATGTTCTTAGAACTGACGTACTCACATTATTGGAGAATTTGGCTGTTGTACATTGTTTACTTACGTTCTTATCCCCAGCCTCATTAAATGTTACTGATTAACTGAATATACATTTTTTTATTGGTTAGTTCCATATTGTGTACCCCAATCAGCTCCTATTGAGCTGATAATGGTTTCACAGAGACAGGACCAGACAATTTGTTTCATAGGCTTGACTCTTGACATTGTAGCCTCCTTGAGGATGTTCTTAAAAGAACATGGCTCAAAACGTTTTGGAACTCATAGGCCTACCAGTTACCACGAGTCTATTAGTACTGACTTGCAAGAAGCAAAACTAGCGCCACCAGAATTCTAATCGCTACTGGCATGTGAGTGTCTCAATATGTATTTGATGTGGTAGATATATTGGAACCATGGTACATTTCTCACCTGGGGTGTGGCTGCATAGGCTAGCTACATCATTAAAAGTTGAGGATAAAAACCTCCACATCGATTTGTCATGTTGTTGCTTAGGGTGTATTATTGTTAACAAGTAATATCTCCCTCTTCAGTCATGTCGTTCCGAAGAGGCGTGGTCAGACAGAGCAAGTTTAGGCACGTTTTCGCCCAGGCATGGAAGGCTGAGCACTGCATCGATGATGTCCGAGTGTCCCGTGTCACATGGGACGGGCCCCTCTGCGCTGTGAACCCCAAATTCACCGCAGTCATCATTGAATCAGGCGGAGGAGGGGCCTTCCTCGTTCTGCCACTCAACAAGGTTTGTACTCGCCCACATAAACATCCAACCTCTCTCAGATTGAGGATAAGCATCGGATCAATACCCCAAAGGTGTTTATGGGCAATTCCATGGTAATGGTATTTGCTGAGACTCTGATTTTTCACTTTAAAATATATACCAAACAAAAACCATTGATTTCAAAGTTTAACAAACCAAAGAAGGAAGAACTTCCACATTCAGAGGAAGAACTGTGCACCTACAAAGTTTAGAATAAAACTGAGGGCGATTTTACCGTAATTCTGTTACCAAAATTGCATCTGCACAGTTTTTCCAGTAAATGTTTTTATTTTTTATTAACCATGTAAATTGTTCAAAGTAGTCATTGTGCAAGGAGTTCTATGGTTTGTTAAACTTTGAGATCTTGGCTTTTGTTTGACATACATTTTAAAGTAAAGCATAATTCCGTTGCCATGGAATTGCTCTTACTGGGCTGACGTTACATGATGGGTTGTAGCAATATGTTAGCAACTCTGAGTCTTTCTGACCCACTGATTTTCATGTTAAACAGTGCTTTTCGGTTGGTGAGTAAGTAGCATTGAGATCGACCTTGGAGGTTGTGACTTATCTGATGATGAATTGTCACCTGGCCCACATGACACCTGCTTCTCTCCCACAGAGTGGCAGGATTGACCAGGCCACTCCCACGGTGTGTGGACACGCAGCCCCGGTGCTGGACGTCCAGTGGTGTCCTCATGACGACAACATCATCGCCAGTGCCTCGGAGGACTGCACCGTAAAGGTGAGTGATGGGAACGTAGCTGCCTTCTAAAAAAGCAGCGTAAGCAGTTCACAGTAGTCTGTGATGACACTTTCAACCCTTGTCTAGATCTGGGCTTAGATTTAGGTGGACTGCTGGATGATAGTTATAGGTTCATTGAGGGGACATAGCAGATGCACTATTATATGATGGCATTATGTTGGCCTTGTGATAGATGTTCTACTATCCAGAGGGAATATTTGTGTTGAGAATGTTGCAGATGCAGTCATTGGTTAGGCCTATAGAGTTGAAACAAAGGTTCAGTTGTATGCTCTACTCCTGTAACAAAGTGTTGTCATTGGTTGTATTGTCTATGACAGGTTTGGGAGGTCCCTGATGGAGGGCTGACAGGGCCAATGACAGAGCCTGTAGTGACACTGGAGGGCCACAGCAAACGAGTGGGGATTCTGGCCTGGCACCCGACAGCCTTCAACATCCTCCTAACTGCAGGTAACCTCACCTATCTGCACCTCATTCTCTCACGTCGGATACTGTGATCATAATGCCATGGCCGTCTGAGAGGACAATGCATGGCAGACAACTTGAGGTGCAGACATTGTCCCCTGTCCACTGACTATCCAACTCACTAGCGATGCCTCTTGTATCAATGAATGTGATTGGTAAAAGGAAAGGTAGACATGGTAGGGGCACAATTGGATCCCCAGGTCCATGATAATGTGAGACCTCTTATGTTAGGACATTTCTGAGAAAGAAGAACTGAGTATTTTAAGAGGGAAGTGTTGCATGTAGTCACGCTCACACCTGGAAATGTAGACATAATGATAGTGTTAGGACACAGTTTGGTCACTCGTCAGGGTAGCATGTAGCTAGCTAGTTAGCCACCCATGTGTCGAACGTTGGACCCTGTGTGATTGCCAGAGAAAGCTAACACGTAGCAGTCAATGTAAATGGTGAGAGTCTAAGGACAGCTCTAAACGTACTGGAGAGGTGTTACATGAAAGACAGTTCATTTGAAAGACAGTTCCATTCCAAATGCATTATACAAGCTAGGAATTGAGTTTCCTTCCCTTGCAATTAACAGCATGTGATTATTATTTGACCCTGCTGGTCAACTATGAACGTTTGAACATCTTGAAGAAAGATCTGGCCTTATTGGCCATGTACTCTTATAATCTCTACCCGGCACAGCCAAAAGAAGACTGGCCACCCCTCAGAGCCTGGTTCTTCTCTAGGTTTCTTCCAAGGTTCCTGCCTTTTTCGGGAGTTTTTCCTAGCCACCGTGCTTCTGCATAGCTTGCTGTTTGGGGTTTTCGGCAGAGTTTCTGTATAAGCACTTTGTGACATCTGCTGATGTAAAAAGGGCTTTATAAATACATTTGATGTAGTTTGCAAGTTTTAAAGGAGACTGTGGTTAACATGAAACTAAAGAGGTTTCAAGAGGTCGTAGGAAGGTTTCAAATGTTAGAATAAAAAACATGAGCTGGTGCACACCCAGAGAATTATTTTAAGTAGAGGTGCTGACTAATGGCGGATAAACTATAAGCTATAAAAATAATAGTCGCAGTCCTATACAGTGAGTACCATAATTCATTGGACAGTGACCATTTTTTTGGTTCTTTTGGTTCTGTACTCTAGCACTTTTGAGTTTGAAAGGATACAATGACAATGAGGGTGAAGTGCAGTCTGTCAGCTTTAATTTGAGGGTATTTTCATACGTATCAGATTAACCGTTTGGAAATGACAGCACCTTTTGTACATGGTCCCCCCATTTTAAGGTACAAGTGTTTGTTGTATTGGCTTCACAAATGTATGTCGTTAGGCAGGTGTATTCATTTGTGTCGTTGGTGAATGCAGGAGAGCTGTTGAGGAATAGTATTGATTCTAGACTTTGCTATTGCCTTTAGAGGTTGTTGTTGGGGTGTGACAACATGAGGAAGACAGCAGTGTCGATGCAAATGAAGCTGGCCGTCATAAGGCTCAGAAATTAAAATCAATCAATCGGGAACATTGCAAAAACCCTGGACATGTCCAAGTCAACAGTTTGGTTCATCATTAACAAGACAAAAAACAACCGGTGAACTCAATTATGTCAAAAGACCCAGTAGACTGAGGAAGACCACTGTAGTGGATGACCGGAGAAAAACCCCCCAGACAACAGGCCAACAGATCAAAAACACTCTCCTGAATGCAGGTGTAGATGTGTCAAAGTCTACCATACGTAGAATACTACACCAGCAGGACTACAGAGGGTACACTACAAGATGCAAACCACTGATAAGCCTGAAGAACAGAAAGGCCAGATTACAGTTAGCTAAAAAGCACCTAAAAGAGCTCCAAGAGTTCTGGAAAGAAGCATTGTGGACAGATGAGACAAAGATTATAATGTACCAGAGTGATGGAAAGAGGAAAGTGTGGAGAGAAAAAAGACATGCCCATGATCCAAAGCATACCACCTCATCCGTGAAACATGGTGGAGGGGGTGTTATGGCTTGGGTCTGTATGGCTGCCAGTGGAACAGGCTCACTTGTCTTCATCAATGATGTGACTGCAGACAGAAGAAGAACAATGAATTATGAAGTCTACAGAAATATTTGTTCTGCTCAGATAAAACCAAATGCCTCCTAACTCATTGGACGGCACTTCATCATGCAACAAGACAATGACCCTGAACATACTGCTAGAGCAACAAAGGGTTTTTTTGATGGCCAAAAAGTGGAAAAACCTTGACTGGCAGAGTCAATCACCGGATCTGAATCCAATTGAACATGCATTTTACATGCTGAAGAGGAGACTGAAGGCAATAAGTCCCCGAAACAAGCAGGAACTGAAGATTGCTGCATTACAGGCAGCCATTACAGAAGATACCCAGCGTCTGGTGATGTCGATGCATCGCAGACTTCAAGCAGTCATTGTATGCAAAGGATATGTGACCAAATATTAACAATGATTACTTTATTCTTAAACTGTCCAATGTTTTTTGATGGCCAAAATGGGGGGGGGCTGGGACTATGTACAAAAGCTTCTATAATTTCCAAACGGTTCATCCGATATGTATGAAAATACCCTCAAATTAAAGCTGACAGTCTGCACTTCACCCTCATTGTCATTGTATCCTTTCAATCTCAGTGCTAGAGTACGGAACCAAAACAACAAAAAAATTGTCACTGTCCAATTAATTATGGTGCTCAGTGTGTGTGTGTATATACACTGCTCAAAAAAATAAAGGGAACACTAAAATAACACATCCTAGATCTGAATGAATGAAATATTCTTATTAAATACTTTTTTTCTTTACATAGTTGAATGTGCTGACAAAATCACACAAATTTATCAACCCATGGAGGTCTGGATTTGGAGTCACACTCAAAATTAAAGTGGAAAACCACACTACATGCTGATCCAACTTTGATGTAATGTCCTTAAAACAAGTCAAAATGAGGCTCAGTAGTGTGTGTGTGGCCTCCACGTGCCTGTATGACCTCCCTACAATGCCTGTGCATGCTCCTGATGAGGTGGCGGATGGTCTCCTGAGGGATCCCCTCCCAGACCTGGACTAAAGCATCCACCAACTCCTGGACAGTCTGTGGTGCAACGTGGCGTTGCTGGATTGAGCGAGACATGATGTCCCAGATGTGCTCAATTGGATTCAGGTCTGGGGAACGGGCGGGCCAGTCCATAGCATCAATGCCTTCCTCTTGCAGGAACTGCTGACACACTCCAGCCACATGAGGTCTAGCATTGTCTTGCATTAGGAGGAACCCAGGGCCAACCGCACCAGCATATGGTCTCACAAGGGGTCTGAGGATCTCATCTCGGTACCTAATGGCAGTCAGGCTACCTCTGGCGAGCACATGGAGGGCTGTGCGGCCCCCCAAATAAATGCCACCCCACACCATGACTGACCAACCGCCAAACCGGTCATGCTGGAGGATGTTGCAGGCAGCAGAACGTTCTCCACGGTGTCTCCAGACTCTGTCACGTCTGTCACATTAGCTCAGTGTGAACCTGCTTTCATCTGTGTAGAGCATAGGGCGCCAGCGGCGAATTTGCCAATCTTGGTGTTCTCTGGCAAATGCCAAACGTCCTGTACAGTGTTGGGCTGTAAGCACAACCCCCACCTGTGGACGTTGGGCCCTCATACCACCCTCATGGAGTCTGTTTCTGACCGTTTGAGCAGACACATGCACATTTGTGGCCTGCTGGAGATCATTTTGCAGGGCTCTGGCAGTGCTCCTCTTTGCACAAAGGCGGAGGTAGCGGTCCTGCTGCTGGGTTGTTGCCCTCCTACGGCCTCCTCCACGTCTCCTGGGGTACTGGCCTGTCTCCTGGTAGCGCCTCCATACTCTGGACACTACGCTGACAGACACAGCAAACCTTCTTGCCACAGCTTGCATTGATGTGCCATCCTGGATGAGCTGCACTACCTGAGCCAGTTGTGTGGTTGTTGACTCCGTCTCATGCTACCACTAGAGTGAAAGCACCGCCAGCATTCAAAAGTGACCAAAACATCAGCCAGGAAGCATAGGAACTGAGAAGTGGTCTGTGGTCACCACCTGTAGAACCACTCCTTTATTGGGGGTGTCTTGCTAATTGCCTATTTCCACCTGTTGTCTATTCCATTTGCACAACAGCATGTAAAATTGTCAATCAGTGTTGCTTCCTAAGTGGACAGTTTGATTTCACAGAAGTGTGATTGACTTGGAGTTACATTGTGTTGTTTAAGTGGTCCCTTTATTTTTTTGAGCAGTGTGTGTGTGTATATATATATATATATATCTCTCTCTCAGTAGACCCATATACACACACATTCTTTTTCAGGTGACCCAATAAATTACTGGGTGTCTATATAGTGTGCGACTATTTAAAAAAATATATTTTTTATATGTAGCTTAAGGTTTCAAATGTTGAAAGCAATTTGGTTTATCTGCATTATTTAGGATGTTATGTCTGTATTTTGACTATTTGCATGCTTTTCAAATACATTTGATTGTATCCATATGACATTTGCGTTTAGGTTTTAGTTGTCTACAACTACAGAACTCCTACACACAATTTTACTTCTGCACTTTTATTGTGGTTGACGTCTTGGTGAACTGAGATTGGTAGTGTGCTTGTTATAACTCTCTTCTGTGAACACTGTTTTGTCTGTGCTTCCCTAGATGCTGTGTAAACACCTGTTTTGAATGTTGCGTCTCTTCTCTCCTTTCTTGTCGCTGTCTGTGTCTCTCTTTCTCTGTATCGCTCTCTCTGTGTCTTTGTCTCTCTGTATGTGTGGCTCTCTCCTCTCGCTCTCTCTCTCTCTCAGGCTGTGATAACCTGGTGTGTGTGTGGGACGTGGGCACGGGGGAGCTGGTCTACCAGATAGCCGATGCCCACCCCGACCTGATCTACAGCGTGAGCTGGAACCGGGAGGGCAGTGCCATCTGCACCGTGTGCAAGGACAAGGCGTTGCGTGTCATCGACCCGCGACGGGGCACCGTCCTCAAAGTGAGTCCTGTCTGTCCTTTGTCGTATGACACACCCATGCAAATGAATGGAAAGAAGTCTTAAGAGATTTGGATATAATGACGAGATATCTACAGTTGAAGTCGGAAGTTTACATACACCTTAGCCAAATACCTTTAAACTCAGTTTTCACAATTCCTGACATTTAATCCTAGTAAAAATTCCCTGTCATAGGTCCGTTAGGAACTCCACTTTATTTTAAGAATGTGAAATGTCAGAATAATAGTAGAGGGAATTATTTCAGCTTTTATTTATTTCATCACATTCCCAGTGGGTCAGACGTTTACATACACTCAATTAGTATTTGGTAGCATTGCCTTTAAATTGTTTAACTTGGGTCAAACATTTCAGGTAGACTTCCACAAACTTCCCACAATAAGTTGGGTGAATTTTGGCCCATTCCTCCTGACAGAGCTGGTGTAACTGAGTCAGGTTTGTAGGCCTCCTTGCTCGCATACACTTTTTCAGTTCTGCACACAAATGTTCTATAGGGTTGAGGTTAGGGCTTTGTGATGGCCACTCCAATACCTTGACTTTGTCCTTAAGTCATTTTGCTACAACTTTGGAAGTATGCTTGGGGTTATTGGTTGCAAATGGGTCTTCCAAATGGACAATCTTTAACTTTAAAGATCTTTAAATTGTGTCTTGGGATGTTGCTTCAATATATCCACATAATTTTCCATCGTCATGTTGCCATCTATTTTGTGAAGTCCACCAGTCCCTCCTGCAGCAAAGCACCCCCACAACATGATGCTGCCACTCCCGTGCTTCATGGTTGGGATGGTATTCTTCGGCTTGCAAGCCTCCCCCTTTTTCCTCCAAACATAATGATGGTCATTATGGCCAAACAGTTCTATTTTTGTTTCATCAGACCAGAGGACATTTCTCCACGAAGTACAATCTTTGTCCCCATGTGCAGTTGCAAACCGTAGTCTGGCTTTTTTTATGGCGGTTTTGGAGCAGTGGCTTCTTCCTTGAAAACCTGATGGAGTCTGCAAAAGACCTGAGACTGGGACGGAGATTTGTCTTCCAACAAGACAATGATCCAAAACATAAAGCAAAATCTACAATGGAATGGTTCAAAAATAAACATATCCAGGTGTTAGAATGGCCAAGTCAAAGTCCAGACCTGAATCCAATCGAGAATCTGTGGAAAGAACTGAAAACTGCTGTTCACAAATGCTCTCCATCCAACCTCACTGAGCTCGAGCTGTTTTGCAAGGAGGAATGGGAAAACATTTCAGTCTCTCGATGTGCAAAACTGATAGAGACATACCTCAAGCGACTTACAGCTGTAATCGCAGCAAAAGGTGGCGCTACAAAGTATTAACTTAAGGGGGCTGAATAATTTTGCACGCCCAATTTTTCAGTTTTTGATTTGTTAAAAAAGTTTGAAATATCCAATAAATGTCGTTCCACTTCATGATTGTGTCCCACTTGTTGTTGATTCTTCACAAAAAAATACAGTTTTATATCTTTATGTTTGAAGCCTGAAATGTGGCAAAAGGTCGCAAAGTTCAAGAGGGCCGAATACTTTCGCAAGGCACTGTAGATACGGGAGGAAACAGGTACAAAAGTATTTTCACAAGGTCCTTTGCTGTTCTGGGATTGATTTGCACCAAAGTCTCCTTCCTGAGCAGTATGACGGCTGCGTGGTCCCATAGTGTTTATACTTGCGTACTATTGTTTGTACAGATGCACATAGTATCTTCAGGCGTTTGGAAATTGCTCCCAAGGCAACCAGACTTGTGGAGTTCTACACTTTTTTTTCCTCTGAGGTTTTGACTGATTTCTTTAGATTTTCCCATGATGTCAAGCAAAGTGGCACTGAGTTTGAAGGTAGGCCTTGAAATACATCCACAGGTACACCTCCAATTGACTCAAATGATGTCAATTAGCCTATCAGAAGCTTCTAAAGCCATGACATAATTTTCTGGAATTTTCCAAGCTTTTTAAAGGCACAGGCAACTTAGTGTATTTAAACTTCTGACCCACTGGAATTGTGATACAGTGAAATAATCTGTCTGTAAACAATTGTTGGAAAAATTACTTGTGTCATGCACAAAGTAGATGTCCTAACTGACTTGCCAAAACTATAGTTTGTTAACAAGAAATTTGTGGATTGGTTGAAAAACGAGTTTTAATGACTCCAACCTAAGTGTATGTAAACTTCCGACTTCAACTGTACATCTCCATCTTAAAAACGGGATTTGTTGTCCACAGAGCAGAACGGTGGGCTGTCAAGCTCCTGCCTATTCCTCTCTTTGGATTGATGGCTGCATTTAGTTAATACTTTTTTGAATATTAGAATTTGTGGCGTTAATGTCAACCGCCTGTATTCAATGGAGAGATGCGTTGCTCCTAGCCACATGTCATGAAAACGCATAGCCATCTAAAGACAATTCTGCTATAAAAAATATAAAAAATAAAATCTTAAAGTTGCCGGGGTGTCACGAGTCCTTATATCAGTATGCTCGTAACAACCTAAGTATTATGAAACTTCAATTCGATCAAATAAACCTCACGTAGCAAATAAGCCATTAAATGTTTTGGTCGTTGACCAAATTTGAAACTCATTGACTTCCATACCAAAAGTCCTTGCTTGGTGAGTGAAATAAATGAAATAAATCTGTCTGGAGAAGACAGATTTTTCACCCAGCTGTCCCTCTCGCTTTGCCTTTTCCTATGGTCTTTAAGTACCAATAACAAGCAATACAACTTTATTATCCTTAAAGGTGAAAGTAACCAACACAAAGTGGACTGTAACACACAAACTCTCCACTGCTTAAGAAAATCTCCTTATCAAAGAAAATTGGATTCAGCCAAATCCCCCAAGTACTGTATATTGTTTAGATTGTATGAACTCTACCTTCTGTACATGTGGCTTTTGACATTGACTCTACCTACCACTTGTTGCTGTGTGCCTCAGGTGAAAGAGAAGGTCCACGACGGCACCAGGCCCATGAGGGCCGTGTTCCTCTCGGACGGGAAGATCCTGACCACGGGCTTCAGCCGCATGAGTGAAAGGCAGCTGGCCTTGTGGGATACGGTACGGCAGCTGGATGGACACATTTCATATACACTGAGTATAGCAAACATTAGGAACACTTTCCTAATATTGAGTTGTACCCCCCCCCCCCCCCCCCTTTGGTCTCAGAAGAGCCTAAATTGGAGCATGGACTTAATAAGGTGTCAAAGCGTTCCACAGGGATGCTGGCCCGTGTTGACTCCAATGCTTCCCACAGTTGTGTCAAGTTGGCTGGATGTCCTTTGGGTGGTGGACCGTTCTTGATACACACAGGAAACTGTTGAGTTTGAAAAACCCAGCAGTGTTGCAGCTCTTGACAAAAACCGGTTCACCAAGCACCTACTACCATACTCCGTTCAAGGACACTTAAATCTTTTGTCTTGCCCGTTCACCCTCTGAAGGACACACATAGACAATCTATGTCTCAATTGTCTCAAGGCTTAGAAATCCTTCTTTAACCGTCTCCTCCCCTTCTGCACTGATTTTGAAGAGACATTGATAGGGATCATAGTTTTCACCTGGTCAGCCCTGTTTATTTTCCCTTGACGCAGCACCTAGGGGTCCACTACACACTGACCAAGTAGTGGGAGCTAAGTGAAAACGAACTGTAAACAATGGAATCTTCATAGTGCCTTGGAAAGGTAGCTAGATCAACAGGTTCAGCTGCTATATGTTCAGCCAGGCACAGCAGTGACGTACATTATCAGCATGAGATGAAGTACATTCAAATCCAAGCTCATAGTTTCAAGTTTTGTTAGTCGTAAGGGATAAGTACAGACGGTATACACAGCCCAACAATCTCGACAATGAAACAATAATAAATAAGTAAATATAAGAATACAAACAAAGTAAATGTCTCAGTAGAATAAAATAAACATTTTAGCATAAGTATAATACAGGAAGGAACAATTTACGTTCCAATATTTACACATGTGTCAGGGAAGGGGCAGTGCAGGGGACATTTTTTACATTTAACAGTATTATCAATACGAGTCTGGTAGCAGTGTGTGTGTGTGAATGAGTAAGTGATTGCACTCAGACATCATGCTCCGATACAGTTTGCTTGACTGTAAGGGAGTGAACAGCACGTGGCTGGGGGGTGTGGGGTCCTTGATGATGCAGGACTTCCTCAGGCACCGTTTCAAGTAGATGTCCTGGATGGGTGGGAACACGGCCCCAGTGATGTATTAGGTCCTCTTCGCCACCTGTTGGAGGGCCTTGCGGTCGTGGACAGAGCAATTCCTGTACCAGGCCGTGATGCAACCGGTCAAGACGCTCTCGATGGTGCAGCGGTAGTATTTGGAGAGAACCCGGGGCGGTGTTGGTCCATGTCCATGTGTACGCCGAGGAACTTAAAAATGCTGACTGTTTCTACTGCAGTCGCGTTGATGTTAGGGGCTTGCTTCCTGAAGTCAACAATCAACTTCTTTGTTTTGTTGACGTTGAGGGAGAGGTTAATGTCCTGGCACCACAATGCTAGTTAATTTACCTCCTGATAGGTTGACTCGTTGTTGGTATCAGGCCTACAACCGTGGTGTTGTCAGCAAACTTGATGATGGATGTTGGTGTCGTGCAAAGGCACACGGTCGTGGGTAAACAGCGAGTGAGGACACATCCCTGGGGGGCGCCTGTGTCAAGTCAGTGTGGAGGAGGTGTTGCCAATGCTCACAGCCTGTGGTCTTCCCGTCAGGGCTCTGAGTTTGGTGACGAGCTTTGAGGGAACAATAGGATTCAAATGCTGTAGTCAATGAACAGTATTTGGTATTTGTGTTGCAGAATGATATGTCTGAGCCAATGGCAGTGCAGGAGATGGACACCAGTAACGGTGTTCTCCTTCCCTACTACGACCCTGACACTAACATGGTCTACCTGTGTGGAAAGGTACAGTACACCCATTTCCTACAACACTTTCAACAAATTCTGCTGGTGGCATAGGATCACATTAGAAGATCCCCCTCTGGATGTTTGGTTCAGTCCCTTTTGTCTGGTGATCACTCTCAGGGGGACTGCACCATCCGGTACTTTGAGGTGACGGACGAGTCGCCTTACGTCCATTTTCTCAGCCTGTACAGCAGCAAAGAGCCCCAGCGAGGAGCAGGCTTTCTCAGCAAGAGGGGCGTGGACGTCAACAAGTGTGAGATCGCCAGGTGAACAGGTTTTTCAGCATGACTTCATGGTTGTTAGTTGAATTCTTCCTCTGTGTATTTGCTTCCTTTGTTTTCTCATTCACCACTCCTCTCTCACTCCTACATTCCCCCTTTCATGCCCTCCCACTGTAATTAATTTCTATCTTGTCTTTCTTTCATTCATTCACGCTTTCATTGTCTCATTCATTCACTCTCGCTTTCTTTCATTTAATCTCGGTCTCCTCTCTTTCTCATATGGCAGGTTCTACAAATTGCATGAGAGGAAAGTAGAGCCCATTTCTATGACGGTACCACGGAAGGTAAGCCATGCAGTTCGAAACAAAGCCATTTGAATTCACAAATTTTTGGACTAAGGCCATATTCCAATAGCCATACTAGTGTCCCACTTAGAATCCATGCCCACAACATAACATTCTACTAAGTGGCATGTTAATGTGGATATTGGAACAGAGAGTTTTCCTCAAACCTCCCTCTCCTCTCTTGCCGCCTCAGTCAGACCTGTTCCAGGGGGACCTGTACCCGGACACTGCCGGTGTGGAGCCCTCTCTCTTGGCCGAGGATTGGATCGCTGGGCAGGACGCGGCACCCCTGCTAGTCTCTCTGAGCGGGGGCTATGCTGGCACCCCCTCCAAGCACAGAGACAAGCTCAGGAACAAGCCCAAGCTGCTGTTGCAGGGCTCCGGGACGGATTCTTCCCCAGTCCCCCGGCAGGCCGCCTCTCCCACGGCAACCACCACCGCCAAGGAAATGGAGAGCGAGGGGGTGGGGGTGGTGCAGCAGAGGGTCACTCGAGCAGAAGGAGAAGGAGCATCCGATAGCGCGAGAAGAGAGGTGAGAATGGAGTTTGGTTATACGTGGGTATGGCAGTAAGCATAGCAGGGGTGTATTCACCAGGACACACTGTAGCCACTTTAATAAACGGATCACTTGTCACTTTAATAATGCCACTTTAATAATATTTATATATCTTGCATTACTCATCCCATATGTATATACTGTATTTTATTGCATCTTGCCTATGCCGCTCTGTCATTGCTCATCCGTATATTTATATGTACATATTCTTATTCCATTCCTTTACTTAGATTTTTGTGTATTAGGTAGTTATTGTGGAATTGTTAGATATTGCTGCACTGTCGGAACTAGAGGCACACGCATTTCGCTACACTCGCAACATCTGCTAACCATGTGTATGTGACGAATTGATTTGGGATTTAGCTAAACATTTTGTAACGAGAGTTTCTTATTGCTCAAGTTTAGGGTGTCTCCCTTAGAGAAGTAAGTATGAGTATGGAGGTAGAAGTGCCAGAAAAGTTACTATTTAGGATGTCATCATGTATGTGACTGCATTCCCCCTCTTCACCTCCCTCTCGTCCCATCTATCCCCCCATCCCTCTCCCCCGCTCCAGGAGGAGGTGCTGAGTGAGGTGCTAGCGGAGGTGAAGGCCCTTCGTTCGGTGGTCTTGGCCCAGGGCCAGAGGATCGAGCTTTTGGAGAGGCAGCTGGTCCGCATCGAGGACGGGGATGTCTGATTGGCCGATTGGGCATCACCACTACATCCAAAGGGCATTCTTACTAAAACTTCATAGACCATAGCCTTACTAGAATCAACAGCAGTACCTTAAGCTGAGTGGGAGGATGTAGTGAAGTGTAGCTCCGTGACTAACTGTGTATATCGCAGAGGGGCTGAGAATAAGGTGAACTGTTATAGTGAAGGTGTTTTGTGGGTGAATCTAAATTGTGTTTCCTTGTTCCCTCGCATCCTCTCCCCTCGCCTTCTCAAAACGCATTGGAGGACAAGGTCAGAGGTTCCTCCCCTCGAGACTTCTCTTCCAATGGGTTTTGAGAAGGAAGAGGGAACAAGGACACACAATTGAGATGCACCCTACATCTCTTTCGATGCTGCTTCAGTTAGATGGCAGATGATATAGGATGAATGGAGATCATCTGTATAAAACATCCATACTGCAGTAAGACATGTCACCGGATTTTTTGAAGGAGCATCGATGGTGACAGTATTTGAAGGTGTATCACTACAAAGACATGCGGAATCAATCATAGCCTACTCACGAATCCTTATGACATCTGGCACAAAGGTCTATGTTCATTTGGTACATTTTGCGAAATGGCACATCAGTATACATTGTATGTGTGTACACCCTCAATAAATGTTACCATGTAGATCATTGCCAGATCATTTACAGTTGCTGTGTTCATTGAAGCACTGGCATTGTGAATCCTTTAGGGATTGTTTCATCAGGTAGTTACAGCTGCTAATCATGTCATATCAAATGTGATACTCCATTATTAGTACTTATACATTTGTACATGTATGGCTTTATACATTACCATCATAGGAAGCTATTACTCTAAAATCAGACCATTGGTATTATAAATATAATTGTATATGCTAATAGCGCTGTGCTGTTTACAAAACTGCACTGGTTCATTGCGATTGGATTAGTTGTATTGAATTGTGCTGTACAGCGCATATATTGACATATAAAGAAAAACAGATCGGTCAATTTCCAAATAATGTTTATTTTGATATGAAGCTCTTTTTCTTACAAATGATGTGAAGGACGTGAGTTGGAGGTAGCTTAAAAACATTCCTATTATGTGTGTTGTTTCTCTTTTTGGATGGTTTTTGTAATGATTTTTTTTTCAACCTTAGAAGGTAATACTTAATTTGTGCTCTCCAACTAAGTTGTCTTAGGTGAATGAAGCAACATGCAGTATCATTTGTCACAAAGGGTTATAAATTCCAATGACGGCTTATAACAGAGTTCAAGTTAAGTGTTACCTCAGAGAATGTGTTCCAAGCAGAACTAACGTAATATTCCATTAAAACCATAGCAGTTGTATGAGTGTCACGAGGCACAGAACTTTAAAACGTTACAATGAAATTAGATTGAACTTTATTATTTTTTTACTGTGAATGATGTAATCCAAGCCAGTAGAACCTACTAGACTAATGTAGCAGCAGCTGCTGTGTTTCTATTTGAAGATGGGAAAGAAAGGGCATACGATGCTCGACTGTTGGACGGAACTGAAAAAGAATAGTTCACTGTTACATTTAGATTTGTTTGCATTTATCCGCAGTTTATACCTCACCCCTTTTGCAGCCTTGGGTACTGTTCACATATAGCCTGGTCCCAGATCTGTTTAAGGCTGTATTGTCTACAATGACTACAGGAGTTGGCGAGACAGCACACACAGTCCTGGGACCAGGTTAGTTCACATCGGGCTCATGTGTTTGTTTTATTTACTTGATTAATATTTCTGTATGCTCTGTCATAATACACATTTTATGTGTGTGGTTGTGAACAAATAGAGGATGAGAATAACACTCCACTGTGCAAATCTTCCAATAAACACTCCTTTCTCTTTTGCATTGTGCAACAGGCACTTAATTACCCTCACTGGTCATGTGTCAGGAAGTCATAGCTGTCATTAAAATGTATTAGTAAGCCAGTGTACTGACATACACACAAAAAAATAGGAAAGTTAACAAACGGGGAATATGTTCTACCAGTAGTACAATTATTTAGTTTCATAGCAAACGTGTATCCTAGTGATTATCTTGTGTTATCAAATTTTGTTAGTCACATGCACCGAATACAACAGGTGTAGTACACCTTAGTGAAATTCTTACTTACGAGCCCCCAACCAACAATGCAGTTAAAAAAAATACGGACAAGAATAAGAGAGAAAAGTAACAAGTCATTAAAGAGCAGCAGTAAAACCACAATAGCGAGACTATATACATGGGGATACCGGTACAAAGTCTATGTGCGGGTGCACTGGTTAGTTGAGGTAGTATGTACATGTGGGTAGAGTTATTTAAGTGACCATGCATAGATGACGACAACCGAGAGTAGCAGCGGTGTAAGGGGGGGGGGTAGCCATTTGAGTAGATGTTCAGGAGTCTTGTGGCTTGGGGGTAGAAGCTGTTTAGAAGCCTCTTGGACCTAGACTTGGCGCTCCGTTACCCTCTGTAATCAATGCACTTATTGATGAAGCCGATGACTGATGTGGTGTACTCCCGGAACATATTCCAGTCTGTGCTGCAAAACAGTCCTTTAGCTTAGCATCCGCTTCATCTGCTTCATTATTGATCTCTTCACTGGTGCTTCATGCTTACATGTTTTGCTTGTAAACAGGAATCAAAGAGGATATAACTTTGTTCAGATTTGCCAAATGGAGGGCGAGTGAGTTTTGTATGCGTCTCTGTGTGTGGAGTATAGGTGTTCCAGAGATTTTTTTCTTCTGGTTGCACGTTTAACATGCTGATAAAAATTTGGTAAAACTGATTTAAGTTTCCCTGCATTAAAGTCCTACTACTACTAGGAGCACCACCTCTGGGTGAGCGTTTTCTTGTTTGCTTATTGTGGAATACAGCACATTCAATTCCGTCAGTGCCAGCCTCTGACTGTGGTGGTATGTGAACAGCTACGAGAAATACAGATAAACTCTCTAGGTAGAAAGTGTGGTCTACAGCTTATCATGAGATATTCTACCTCAGATGAGCAATAGCGCGATACTTCCTTAGATATCGTGCACCAGCTGTTTTTTACAAAAATACATAGTCCGCCGCCCCTTGTCTATCTTGCCGGTATAGCGTGTAACCAGCCAGCTGTATGTTAATAGGGTCGACGTTCAGCCACGACGCCGTGAAGCATAAGATGTTACAGTTTTAATGTCCCATTGATAGTTTAATCTTCCGCGTAGCTCATCGATTTTTTTCTCCATGTTTGCTAGCAGAATGGAGGGAAGTGGGGGTTTATTAGATCGCCTACGAATTCACGCAAATCGCGGGGATCTGGGCCTGTTACCGAGAAAGCCGTATATCCTTCGCGTCGGGCTCGTCAGAGTCGTCAAAGGGAAAAAAAAGGATTCTGCTTCTGCCTAGAAGTTATTTTCGGTCATAAGAGACGGTAGCGACAACATTATGTACAAAATAGGCGAAAAGTTGCAAATAAACGAACAAAGGAACACAATAGGTTGGGGACACGTAAAACGTCTGCCTTCATCTCCGGCGCCGTAACCCAGTAGTTATCATCTTATGTTATCATCTTGTGTTATCATACACTGTGTAACCCAGTGGTTATCATCTTGTGTTATCATACAGGGTAAGCATGCTCCTGAAGCTTTTCTGATTGGTTCCTCAACTCCTTGGAAAGAAGAACTCGATTATATTCAGCATTAGAAATGGACTGTCAAGTTTAGTCCTCCCACAACATCATAGCAAAATTTACATGAATTCAAATCTACCTCTACGGTTCCCCAGTAGTTTATGGTGTTGTGTTTGTACTAGCCAGTGGAGCACATAACAGGATGTGGTCCCAGGTTGAAAGAGCATCAGCTCTGTGTCTTTTGAACCACTCACTTCCTTCCTCTGGGCTCTGCAGTGTCTGTCAGCCGAGTGGTTCTACACTGCTTCAACTCTTAACATTCGGAAAGTATTCAGACCCTTACACTTTTTTCCACATTTTGTTACGTTACAGCCTTATTCTAAAATTGATTAAATTGTTTTCCCTCATCAATCTACACACAATACTCCCCATAATGAAAAAGTAAAAATTTAGTTGTAGAGATTTTTGCAATTGTATAAAGAAATACAAACTGAAATATCACATTTACATAAGTATTCAGAACCCATGCTCCGTTCATCTTTCCCTCGTTCCTGACTAGTCTCCCAGTCCCTGCCGCTGAAAAATATCCCCACAGCATGATGCTGCCACTACCATACTTCACCGTAGGGATGGTATTGGCCAGGTGATGAGCGGGGCCTGGTTTCCTCCAGATATGACGGTTAGCATTCAGGCCAAAGAGTTCAATCTTGGTTTCATCAGACCAGAACATCTTGTTTCTCGTGGTCTGAGAGTCCTTTGGGTGCCTTTTGGCAAACTCCAAGCGGGCTGTCGTGTGCCTTTTCCTGAGGAGTGGCTTCCGTCTGGCCACTCTACTATAAAGGCCTGATTGGTGGAGTGTTGCAGAGATGGTTGTCCTTCTGGAAGGTTCTCCCATCTCCACAGAGGAACTCCAGAGCTCAGTCAGAGTAACCATCGGATATCTGGTCATCTCCCTGACCAAGGCCCTTCTCTCCCGATTGCTCAATGTGGCTGAGCAGCCAGCTCTAGGAGGAGTCTTGGTGGTTCCAAACTTCGTCCATTTAAGAATTATGGAGGCCACTGTGTTCTTGGGGGCCGTCAATGCTGCATAAATGTTTTGGTACCCTTCTCCAGATCTGTGCCTCAACACAATCCTGTCCGGAACTCTACGGACAATTCCTTTAACTTCAGGGCTTGGTTTTTGCTCTGACATGCACTGTCAACTGTGGGACCTTATACAGTCAGGTGTGGCCTTTCCAGGAACGAGTTTGGGAAATCCTGATAAAACTGATATCAATTGCTCTTTAGAGTGTGAGCTGCTTTTACAAGAGTTGGTATTTATTAGCAGAATCACTATGTCCATTTAGGTTCAGCCACTCTGTGGTCATTGGACTGTATGCGTCTGTGAACCTTGAACTTCAAATCAAATTTTATTTGTCACATACACATGGTTAGCAGATGTTAATGCGAGTGTAGTGAAATACTTGTGCTTCTAGTTCCGACAATGCAGTAATAACCAACGAGTAATCTAACCTAACAATTCCATAACAACTACCTTATACACACAGTGTAAAGGAATGAAAGAGTATGTACATAAAAATATATGAATGAGTGATGGTACAGAAAGGCATTGGCAAGATGCAGTAGATGGTATCGAGTACAGTATATACATATGAGATGAGTAATGTAGGGTATGTAAACATATAAAAGTGGCATTGTTTAAAGTGGCTAGTGATACATGTATTACATCAAGATGGCAAGATGCAGTAGATGGTATCGAGTACAGTATATACATATGAGATGAGTAATGTAGGGTATGTCAACATATGAAGTGGCATTGTTTAAAGTGGCTAGTGACACATTTTTTACATACATTTTTACATTATTAAAGTGGCTGGGGTTGAGTCAGTATGTTGGCAGCAGCCACTCAATGTTAGTCGTGGCTGTTTAACAGTCTGATGGCCTTGAGATAGAAGCTGTTTTTCAGTCTCTCTGTCCCTGCTTTGATGCACCTGTACTGACCTCGCCTTTTGGATGATAGCGGGGTAAGCAGGCAGTGGCTCGGGTGGTTGTTGTCCTTGATGATCTTTATGGCCTTCCTGTGACATCGGGTGGTGTAGGTGTCCTGGAGGGCAGGTAGTCTGCCCCCAGTGATGCGTTGTGCAGACCTCACTACCCTCCTGGAGAGCCTTACGGTTGTGGGCGGAGCAGTTGCCGTACCAGGAGGTGATACAGCCCGACAGGATGCTCTCGATTGTGCATTTGTAAAGGTTTGTGAGTGCTTTTGGTGACAAGCCAAATTTCTTCAGCCTCCTGAGGTTGAAGAGGCGCTGCTGCGCCTTCTTCACCACGCTGTCTGTGTGGGTGACCAATTCAATTTGTCCGTGATGTGTGCGCTGAGGAACTTAAAACTTACTACCCTCTCCACTACTGTCCCGTCAATGTGAATAGGGGGGTGCTCCCTCTGCTGTTTCCTGAAGTCCACGATCATCTCCTTTGTTTTGTTGATGTTGAGTGTGAGGTTATTTTCCTGACACCACACTCCGAGGGCCCTCACCACCTCCCTGTAGGCCGTCTCATCGTTGTTGGTAATCAAGCCTACCACTGTAGTGTCGTCTGCAAACTTGATGATTGAGTTGGAGGCGTGCATGGCCACGCAGTCGTGGGTGAACATGGAGTACAGGAGAGGGCTCAGAACGCATCCTTGGGGGCCCCAGTGTTGAGGATCAGCGGTGTGTTTTTGTAATCCACGATTGACTGCAGGCCCTGCCACATAACTCTCGTGTCTGAGCCGTTGAATTGCGACTCTACTTTGTCTCTATACTGATGCTTAGCTTGTTTGATTGCCTTGCGGAGGGAATAGCTACACTGTTTGTATTCGGTCATGTTTCCGGTCACCTTGCCCTGATTAAAAGCAGTGGTTCGAGCTTTCAGTTTTGCGCGAATGCTGCCATCAACACAGATGCACTTGCTAATAAACTCGCTCACCGAATCAGCATATTCGTCAATGTTGTTGTTTGACGCAATACGGAACATATCCCAGTCCACGTGATCGAAGCAATCTTGAAGTGTGGAATCAGATTGGTCTGACCAGCATTGAACCGACCTGAGCAAGGGAGCTTGCTGTTTTAGTTTCTGTCTATAGGCAGGGAGCAACAAAATGGAGTCGTGGTCAGCTTTTCCGAAATTAGGGCGGGGGAGGGCCTTATATGCATTGCACAATCGATATACTGATAGAATTTAGGGAGTCTTGTTTAGCCTTGTTAAAATCCCCAGCTACAATGAATGCAGCCTTGGGATATGTGGTTTCCAGTTTACATAGAGTCAAATGAAGTTTGTTCAGGGCCATCGATGTGTCTGCTTGGGGGGGAATATATGCGGCTGTGATTATAATCGAAGAGAATTCTCTCGGTAGATAATGCGGTCGGCATTTGATTGTGAGGAATTCTAAGTCAGGTGAACAGAAGGACTTGAGTTCCTGTATGTTGTTATGATCACACCACGTCTCGTTAATCATAAGGCATACCCCCCTGCCGTTCTTCTTACCAGAAAGATGCTTGTTTCTGTTGCCGCGATGCGTGAAGAAACCAGCTGGCTGTACCGACTCCGATAGCATGTCTCGAGTGAGCCATGTTTCCGTGAAGCGAAGAACATTACAGTCTCTTATGTCTCTCTGGAATGCTACCCTTGCTCGGATTTCATCTACCTTGTTGTCAAGAGACTGGACATTGGCGAGTAGTATGCTCGGGAGCGGTGCACGATGTGCCCGTCTCCGGCGCCTGACCAGAAGAACGCTTCGTCTGCCCCTTTTACGGCATCGTTGTTTTGGTTCGCCTGCTGGGATCCGATCCATTGTCCTGGGTGGGGGACCAAACAGAGGATCCGCTTCGGGAAAGTCGTATTCCTGGTCATAATGATGGTGAGTTGACGTTGCTCTTATATCCAATAGTTTCTCCCGGCTGTATGTAATAAAACCTAAGATTACCTGGGGTAACAATGTAAGAAATAACACGTAAAAAAAACAAAAAACTCCGTCCTATGAACGGCCATCTCTGTCGGCGCCGGAAGTTGACTTTGCACATATAGTATGTTAATTGGTGGGTTCCTTTAGTGACATCAACCCTCCATGGTTGTACAAATCAATTCCATAGAATCTTTTCTTGTGTCTATTTTCAAAGGATAAAGCTAAGAGCTGTGGTGGAAATTATTACACAGGGACACTCGAAGTCAATCTTAAATGAATCATTCTTTTTTGTCAGCAAGCTGGAGAGGTCACGGTCAAACTTAGATGCATAAAGTACCGGTCTGAAGTGAGCTCTAACGGGGCAGTCCCTTATATACTGACAAGTTATATTTGCATGATGTAGCTTATTCATCATTCATAGTTAATGTTTGCTTCATTCATGTGACGACCAAATACTGGGTCATGCATGTGACAGACCAATACCTCACAGGGCTTCTTCTCTCTAAGCTGAGACCTTGAAACTGAGATATCCCTTTCTCTAAACAAGGTTCTAGATGTGCTGCCAAATTGCAGATACTGACAATGAGGATTCGTTCAATCAGTCACTTGCATGAACACAGAAATTGGTTATTAGAAAAGCACAAACATTCACATTTCCATAACATTCCATCCTCTTATCACTTGTGTGATGATAATCATTACATTTTAATGTAAGCATTTTGATTATAGCTTCTATATCATAATATTCTATACTCCTATTAAAGTTAGGGAAATCAACGCAGAAAAAAAACAGGCACTTCATAATTTCAAGCCCTTCATTTTGGGTTAATCAATCTAATTAGTATGGTAATACAATTTTTTATTTTACCTTTATTTAACTAGGCAAGTCAGTTAAGAACAAATTCTTATTTACAACGAATGCCTAGGAACAGTGGGTTAACTGCCTTGTTTAGGGGCAGAATTATATATTTTTTTTAACCTTGTCAGCTCTGGGATTCGATCTAGCAACCTTTCAAACAGGGATTCCAACCAAGTTGCAGTCGTCCACTGGTTGTGGGGAATTATTCTTAGCAACAGCGGCAATGTATTCGGCGAGATCAGTCATATTAGAAGAGTGATCTGGGACAAAGGTACAACATTCATCTCCATTGTTTGCACAAGTGTCCCCTTTACCTGCCAAAAGATAGTTAAGAGCCTCTCTGTTTTGCAGAGCCAATTTACGCAATTCTTTTAGCATTGCTAATTTTCTCTATATCTCTAGAGATCTCCCGAATTTGGCCTAGAGCACATTCATATTAACTTTCACAGAGAAGAGAGAGAACACATGTTATAACAGTTTCACACCAACCTTGATAAGAATGGGATTGGGGCAAGGTTAGCCCAAGCTACAATCTAGTGGCTCTCCTCACAATTTAGGGGCATAGCTCTGTCTCTAGAAGCCTCTCCTTTCCATGTCATAATTATAAATATTGATAAATTATCCAACCCAAATTTAGAATGACAGTCCTTAGTGCTTCACGTTGGTTCTATCACTTAAATTTAAGACCCTCATCAATAAATCAAACAGAGTATTAACGACTAACAAATATTAATTAACAGGTGGGTTGTGTGTGGGTGCTGGCATGTATATAGTAAAAATCGTAGGGTAAAAACAAACAAAATGGCCAGGCCTTACTTAATTTGGGAGCTCCCTTAACAGCTGGATCCGGGTACCTTTAACTGCTCTCCTAAGGCACTTGCCTTGGGGATCCTTTCAAAGGGAGAGATACAGAATCATTGATAAACATAGAAAAAAAACTTGATATACACATCAGATACAGTGTCCCGTCAAGCTGAATAGGCACCGTCTAAAGTAAACAAAGCCAGAGTCCCTCTCTTGTAATCATTGTCATTTCGACCTGTTGCGTTGACATACAATTCTGTACAAACTATCCCTGGGACATAAACTTAGTCTCAATATAAAACCTGTTGTTTAACAAATCTGCTAGGACCTTCAAAAAGTTGGTGCTGGCTTATCAGCTCAATATTCGGTACTAAAAACATTTACTTGGATCTACTTCTTCTGGACACAGTTCCACGTAATGGAAACATATTGTTGTTTTAGATGACATTATCTTCTTAGTTTAATCGCTGGTGCTACCCATACTATAGAATTGAGTAATACATTGTCAAAAACGTGTCTTATTCAATTATTCATACCTCTGTCCCAAATTTCCCCACCGTGTCTTGTACAGCCTGTTTGAATTCAGTGTGTACTGGCAGCTATTGTTCCACAGGAAGCTGATCTCTAACCCAAACAACAGATTACTTAAACACAAGAGCAATGGACCAGGCCTTGAAGAGTGAGCCTGGTCCAATGCTCAATCCCTTTGTCTACTACTTGAAATTACTCAGATATTACGTTATTGGAGTGCTATCTGAAAGCCAATTACTATTCACTTTGTTACTTTCACTAGTCTCCATATCTGTTTCCTTCTTTCCCAATAGGAAGACCTTCTCAATCACTTTGTTAATACACACAGATCACTCTCAAACAACATTCTGCTAGATAAACAGTTATTATAACTGTTATGCAGATGAGTAAGGACCCAACAGCGATTCAACAGAAACAGAGTCTTTTAATGTCCAAACAGGGAAAACATAAATCCTCAATCTTTACAGGAGATGTCCAAACAGGGAAAACATAAATCCTCTCTTTGCAGGAGAGTCCTCCTTCTAGTAGTAGAGGAGAATTGCAGGGCTAGCGGCAACCGACTGCAGGTCCCTCGGGGTAGGCGCGGGCCGTAGAGGACAGAGACACCTGCTCACACGCAGCATCTGAAGAAGAGGCAGATTACGACAGGACGGGACAAGGGCAAGGCAAACAAGAATCCGACAAGGACAGAAGCAGAAACAGAGAGAGAAATAGAGACTTAATCAGAGGGCAAAAGAGGGGACAGGTGTGAGAGAGTAAACGAGGTCGTTAGGAGAATGAGGAACAGCTGGGAGCAGGAACGGAACGATAGCGAGAGAGAGTAACCAATACGACCAGCAGGGGGAAACGAAGAGAAGGGAAAGCACAGGGACAAGACATAACATGACAGTACCCCCCCACTCACCGAGCGCCTCCTGGCGCACTCGAGGAGGAAACCTGGCGGCAACGGAGGAAATCATCGATCAGCGAACGGTCCAGCACGTCCCGAGATGGAACCCAACTCCTTTCCTCAGGACCGTAACCCTCCCAATCCACTAGGTACTGATGACCACGGCCCCGAGGACGCATGTCCATAATCTTCCGAACCCTGTAGATAGGTGCGCCCTCGACAAGGACGGGGGGGAAGACGAACGGGGGCGCGAAGAAAAGGCTTGACACAGGAGACATGGAAGACCGGGTGGACGCGACGAAGATGTCGCGGAAGAAGAAATCGCACTGCGACAGGATTAACGACCTGAGAAATACGGAACGGACCAATGAACCGCGGGTCAACTTGCGAGAAGCTGTCATAAGGGGAAGGTTACGAGTGGAGAGCCATACTCTCTGACCGCGACAATACCTAGGACTCTTAGTCCTACGCTTATTAGCGGCTCTCACAGTCTGCGCCCTATAACGGCAAAGTGCAGACCTGACCCTCCTCCAGGTGCGCTCACAACGTTGGACAAAAGCCTGAGCGGAGGGGACGCTGGACTCGGCGAGCTGGGACGAGAACAGAGGAGGCTGGTACCCGAGGCTACTCTGAAAAGGAGATAGCCCGGTCGCAGACGAAGGAAGCGAGTTGTGAGCGTATTCTGCCCAGGGAGCTGTTCTGCCCAAGACGCAGGGTTTCGAAAGAAAGACTGCGTAAGATGCGACCAATCGTCTGATTGGCCCGTTCTGCTTGACCGTTAGACTGGGGTGAAAACCGGAAGAGAGACTGACGGAAGCCCCAATCAAACGGCAAAACTCCCTCCAAAATTGAGACGTGAATTGCGGACCCCTGTCCGAAACGGCGTCTGACGGAAGGCCATGAATTCTGAAAACATTCTCAATTATGATTTGTGCCGTCTCTTTAGCAGAAGGGAGTTTAGCGAGGGGAATAAAATGAGCCGCCTTAGAGAACCTATCGACAACCGTTAGAATAACAGTCTTCCCCGCTGACGAAGGAAGACCGGTAATAAAGTCTAAGGCGATGTGAGACCACGGTCGAGAGGGAATGGAAAGCGGTCTGAGACGGCCGGCAGGAGGAGAGTTACCGGACTTAGTCTGCGCGCAGTCCGAACAAGCAGCCACGAAACGACGCGTGTCACGCTCCTGAGTGGGCCACCAGAAACGCTGGCGAATAGAAGCAAGCGTACCCCGAACGCCGGGATGGCCGGCTAACTTGGCAGAGTGAGCCCACTGAAGAACGGCCAGACGGTAGGAACGGGAACGAAAAGAAGGTTCCTAGGACAAGCGGCGCGACGGAGTGTGAGTGAGTGCTTGCTTTACCTGCCTCTCAATTCCCCAGACAGTCAACCCGACAACACGCCCCTCAGGGAGAATCCCTCGGGGTCGGTGGAGGCTACTGAAGAACTGAAGAGACGGGACAAAGCATCAGGCTTGGTGTTCTTTGAGCCCGGACGATAAGAAATAACGAACTCGAAACGAGCGAAAAACAGCGCCCAACGAGCCTGACGAGCATTAAGTCGTTTGGCAGAACGGATGTACTCAAGGTTCTTATGGTCAGTCCAAACGACAAAAGGAACGGTCGCCCCCTCCAACCACTGTCGCCATTCGCCTAGGGCTAAGCGGATGGCGAGCAGTTCGCGGTTTCCCACATCATAGTTACGTTCCGACGGCGACAGGCGATGAGAAAAATACGCGCAAGGATGGACCTTATCGTCAGAATGGGAGCGCTGGGACAGAATGGCTCCCACGCCCACCTCTGACGCGTCAACCTCGACAATGAACTGTCTAGAGACGTCAGGTGTAACAAGGATAGGAGCGGATGTAAAACGCTTCTTGAGGAGATCAAAAGCTCCCTGGGCGGAAACGGACCACTTAAAGCACGTCTTGACAGAAGTAAGGGCTGTGAGAGGAGCTGCCACCTGACCGAAATTACGAATGAAACGACGATAGAAATTCGCGAAACCGAGAAAGCGCTGCAGCTCGACACGTGACTTAGGGACGGGCCAATCACTGACAGCTTGGACCTTAGCGGAATCCATCTGAATGCCTTCAGCGGAAATAACAGAACCGAGAAATGTGACGGAAGACACATGAAAAGCGCACTTCTCAGCCTTCACATAAAGACAATTCTCTAAAAGGCGCTGGAGGACACGTCGAACGTGCTGAACATGAATCTGGAGTGACGGTGAAAAAAAATCAGGATATCGTCAAGGTAAACGAAAACAAAGATGTTCAGCATGTCTCTCAGTACATCATTCACTAATGCCTGAAAGACAGCTGGAGCGTTAGCGAGACCGAACGGCAGAACCCGGTATTCAAAATGCCCTAACGGAGTGTTAAACGCCGTTTTCCACTCGTCCCCCTCCCTGATGCGCACGAGATGGTAAGCGTTACGAAGGTCCAACTTAGTGAAAAACCTGGCTCCCTGCAGGATCTCGAAGGCTGAAGACATAAGGGGAAGCGGATAACGATTCTTAACCGTTATGTCATTCAGCCCTCGATAATCCACGCAGGGGCGCAGGGTCCCGTCTTTTTCTTAACAAAAAAAAACCCGCTCCGGCGGGAGAGGAGGAAGGGACTACGGTACCGGCGTCGAGAGCTACAGACAAATAATCTTCGAGAGCCTTACGTTCGGGAGCCGACAGAGAATATAGTCTACCCCGGGGAGTGGTACCCGGAAAGAGATCTATACTACAATCATACGACCGGTGAGGAGGAAGGGAGGTGGCCCTGGACCGACTGAAGACCGTGCGCAGATCATGATATTCCTCCGGCACCCCTGTCAAATCACCAGGCTCCTCCTGTGAAGAGGGGGCAGAAGAAACAGGAGGGATAGCAGACATTAAACATTTCATGACAAGAGACGTTCCAGGAGAGGATAGAATTACTTGACCAATTAATAGAAGGATTATGACACACTAGCCAGGGATGGCCCAAAACAACAGGTGAAAAAGGTGAACGAAAAATCAAAAAAGAAATGGTTTCGCTATGATTACCAGAGACAGTGAGGGTTAAAGGTAGCGTTTCACGCTGAATACTGGGGAGAGGACTACCATCCAAGGCGAACATGGCCGTGGGCTCCCTAACTGTCTGAGAGGAATGTCATGTTCCCGAGCCCAGGCTTCGTCCATAAAACAGCCCTCCGCCCCCAGAGTCTATCAAGGCACTGCAGGAAGCTGCCGAACCGGTCCAGCGTAGATGGACCGACAAGGTAGTACAGGATCTTGAAGGAGAGACCTGAGTAGTAGCGCTCACCAGTAGCCCTCCGCTTACTGATGAGCTCTGGCTTTTACTGGACATGAAATGACAAAATGACCAGCGGAACCGCAATAGAGACAGAGGCGGTTGGTGATTCTCCGTTCCCTCTCCTTAGTCGAGATGCGAATACCCCCAGCTGCATGGGCTCAGCACCTGAGCCACTGGAGGAAGATGGTAGTGATGCGGAGAGGGGGGAAACGGATAACGCGAGCTCTCTTCCACGAGCTCGGTGACGAAGATCTACCCGTCGTTCTATCCGAATAGCGAGTTCAATCAAAGAATCCACGCTGGAAGGAACCTCCCGGGAGAGAATCTCATCCTTTACCTCCGCGTGGAGACCCTCCAGAAAACGAGCGAGCAACGCCGGCTCGTTCCAGTCACTGGAGGCAGCAAGAGTGCGAAACTCTATAGAGTAGTCCGTTATGGATCGATTCCTTGACATAGGGAAGACAGGGCCCTGGAAGCTTCTTTCCCAAAAACTGAACGATCAAAAACCCGTATCATCTCCTCCTTAAAGTTCTGATACTGGTTAGTACACTCAGCCCTTGCCTCCCAGATTGCCGTGCCCCACTCACGAGCCCGTCCTGTAAGGAGAGATATGACGTAGGCGATACGAGCTGTACCCCTGGAGTACGTGTTGGGCTGGAGAGAGAACACAATATCACACTGGGTGAGGAACGAGCGGCATTCAGTAGGCTCCCCAGAGTAACACGGTGGGTTATTAATTCTGGGCTCCGGAGACTCGGAAGCCCTGGAAGTAGCCGGTGGATCAAGGCGGAGATTGTGAATATGTTTCGAGAGGTCGGAGACTTGGGCGGCCAGGGTCTCAACGGCATGTCGAGCAGCAGACAATTCCTGCTCGTGTCTGCCTAGCATCGCTCCCTGGATCTCGACGGCTGAGTAGAGAGGATCCGAAGTCGCTGGGTCCATTCTTGGTCGGATTCTTCTGTTATGCAGATGAGTAAGGACCCAACAGCGATTCAACAGAAACAGAGTCTTTTAATGTCCAAACAGGGAAAACATAAATCCTCTATCTTTGCAGGAGTGTCCTCCTTCTAGTAGTAGAGGAGAATTGCAGGGCTAGCGGCAACCGACTGCAGGTCCCTCGGGGTAGGCGCGGGCCGTAGAGGACAGAGACACCTGCTCACACGCAGCATCTGAAGAAGAGGCAGATTACGACAGGACGGGACAAGGGCAAGGCAAACAAGAATCCGACAAGGACAGAAGCAGAAACAGAGAGAGAAATAGAGACTTAATCAGAGGGCAAAAGAGGGGACAGGTGTGAGAGAGTAAACGAGGTCGTTAGGAGAATGAGGAACAGCTGGGAGCAGGAACGGAACGATAGCGAGAGAGAGTAACCAATACGACCAGCAGGGGGAAACGAAGAGAAGGGAAAGCACAGGGACAAGACATAACATGACAATAACTAGGCTAGCACCGCCTATCAGTTCACTGTCATTGGAATGTTCTATCCATAAGGTTTCTGGCACTTGAGACAAAATAGACTGGGAGGCAGTGTCAGACCCCCAGTCATCCTGGGGACTGGTTCAATTTGCCTGCTTACTCATTGGTTTAATATCTCATAGTTTGGGATATCAATGAAAACTCCATCAGAGGTACAATCAATTGTAGCATTAAGTTTAGTTAACAGAAAATCATGTTCAACATTCATTGGTTCTATTTATAGTTTAAATTTTTAGGGGTAAGTCAAGTCCCATACAATGCTTTAACCTTATCATACCTCAAATTATCCATAAAGGGATCACTCTGAACATTTCTCATAATACCTTTGACACAACTTACATAGTCTACATGTGGGTGTGCAAATTGTATATATATATTTTTCTATTGTTACATCTCTAGTAACCCATTATACTCAATATTATGTTACTTTATCTCTAAAGTTTCAATCTCTTATTATCCACATTTCAATCAGCTATTTATCCATATTTCTTAATATCCACATTTCAATCAATCTTATTATTCAAATTGCAATCAGCTTAATTTGTCATATCTCACAATCACGCAACTTTCACATCGACTTTCACTTTCACAAAATCATTCCCTAAAAACAAAATCCTATGGAACAATCCTTGGATTGCTTTTCAGAATGCACATTGGTCCACATGGACAACTAGGTGAAGGATGTTTTGAACTAACAAAAATAGTTCTGCGAGCAGTTGTTACAAAAATAACAAAATAGATTGAAGTGTTTTGTCCAAATACTGGTGGAGTAAACTAATAAAAGAATGTATGACCTGACCAGAGAAGTCCAGGACCTGAAGAACAGTTTGCAGTTCTCCCAGTGTCAGCTCGATGAGTTGAAACAGGAGAACGGCAAGATGACAGCAATCTGTAAATCATTGAGAGAGGACATCAATTCTGTGTATGAATCCATGATAACAATGACGGATAAATCAAATTATCTCGAGGTACAATCAAGACAGAACAACATGGTTGTGGACGGAATTGCAGAATCTCCACGAGACCTGGAGGGAGTCTGAGGACAAAGTGAGGGAAGTGATCTCAGAGAAATTGAAGATGGACCAGCGGAAGATTGAGGTGGAGCGCACCAACAGAACTGGAAATCCCACCACCGGTCCAGGTGACATGCCCAGGCCGAGGTTGCTGTTCTGGAAGGTAGCTGTTCTAGAAAGAGCCAAGAGCTTGAGAGGAATGTATATCTTCCTCAACAAGGACTATCCTGAAGCTGTGTGCCAGAAGAGAAAATACCTTATCCCAGCCATGAAAGCTGCCAGAGCGCGTGTGGACATTGCTTACATCCGCTATGACAGGCTCATTGTCCACCCTCCCTCCTAAAAATGCCTGGAAGGGATGAGAGAACCAAGACTATGGGTTCATAGCTTTAACCTCACAACACACACCACACTTTCGAACACCAACTGATTAATGGACTGCAGAATGTATATTTTTGTCTCTTGCTTTATCTCTGATAAGCTACCCAGGAAAGGGCTGAAAATAGCCCATATTAATATATGTAGCCTATGAAATAAGGTTAATGAAATCAATAACTTGCTGACATCAGATAACATTAATCTATTAACCATTTCTGAGACTCACTTAGATAATTCATTTGATGATACAATACAAGGATATAACATCTATAGAAGAGGCAGAAATGCTTATGGGGAAGTGTTGCTGTATATATTCAGAGCCATATCACTGTAATGCTTAGAGAAGCTCATATGTCAAGTGTTATTGAAGTGTTGTGGTTTCAGGTTCACTTGGCACATTTAAAGCCTTTTCTGTTGGGGTGTTGCTATAGGCCAACAAGTGCTAACAGTTAGTATCTAAATAATATGTGTGAAATGCTTGATAGTGTATGTGAGGTAAACAGAGAGGTCTACTTTCTTGGGGACCTGAATATTGACTGGTTTTCATCAAGCTGTCCGCTCAAGAGGAAGCTTCTTACTGTAACCAGTGCCTGTAATCTGGTTCAGGTAATTAATCAACCTACCAGGGTGTTTACAACCATTACAGGAACAAGATCATCCACATGTATCGATCACATTTTTAGAACTTTGTTCTAAAGCTGTATA
Organism: Oncorhynchus nerka; assembly: GCF_034236695.1. NCBI lineage: Eukaryota > Metazoa > Chordata > Actinopteri > Salmoniformes > Salmonidae > Oncorhynchus > Oncorhynchus nerka. The sequence continues at coordinate 54,817,761 of NC_088403.1, forward strand.
TGTGCCCATTGGATGCAGTGATCACAATATCGTGGCTATATCCAGGAAAGCCAAAGTTCCAAAAGCTGGGCCTAAAATTGTGTATAAGGGATCATACAAAAGATTTAGCTGTAGATGATGTAAAAAATATTTGTTGGCAAGTCAGTTAAGAACAAGTTCTTATTTACAATGATGGCCTACAAAGGAACAGTGCTTTGTTCAGGGACAGGATGTCAGATTTATAAACCTTGTCAGCTCAGTGATTCGATCCAGCAACCTTTCATTTACTGGCCCAACACTCTAACCACTAGGCTACCTACCGCTCTAAAATGAATAAGGAGCATCCAGATGCTGCACTTGATGAATTTATGAAATAGCTTTTTCCAATTATTGATAAACATGCACCTGTTAAGAAGCTGACTGTTTGAACTGTTCAGGCTCCGTGGATTGATGAGGAATCGAAAAACGTTACGGTTGAAAGAGATGAGGCAAAAGGAGTGGCTAATAAGTCTGGATGCACATCTGATCCTCATGTAGCTACCCTGCACACCAGCTGCCAAACCTTCAATCTGCACTACAGCTAAAGTACACAGAACACTACAGCTTCCTCTTTCTATGTATATTTGGGTGGACACTTGACTTTCTTATCACCCCTTGCAACATTTCTCCTTCACCCTGCTTGAGTTAGTGGGTTGGTTTATCTATCAATCTATCAAAGTCTCTCTGTCTCTATCTCTCTCTCTCTCTGTCTTTCTCTCTCTGTCTCAGTACATTGTTGTAATGATGTGCAAATAGTTAAAGTACAAAAGGGAAAATAAATAAACATAAATATAGGTTGTATTTACAATGGTGTTTGTTCTTCACTGGTTGCCCTTTTCTTGTGGCAACGGGTCACACATCTTGCTGATGTGATGGCACTCTGTGGTATTTCACCCAATAGATATGGGAGTTTATCAAAATTGGATTTGTTTTCGAATTCTTTGTGGATCTGTGTAATCTGAGGGAAATACGTGTCTCTAATATGGTCACACATTCGGCAGGAGGTTATCTCTCTCTCTCTCTCTCTCTCTCTCTCTCTCTCTCTCTCTCTCTCTCTCTCTCAGTCTCTCTGTGTTTCTCTCTCTCCGCCCACATTATATCCCCTCTCGCTCTATTTCTTACACGCCTATCTTTAAGTTTCTGTATCCCCATCTCTTGTTAAAAAAGTGCCACCACTAACACCTGCCTCGTTGGGTCTGCCTCTCTTGAAACCATCATTCAGACTGTTCATTTTATAGCAACACGTTGGTGAGTTTACATTTTTTTTTTTTAAATCAATCATAATTCATCAAATCGCCCCTATGTTTGGCATTTTATGGCGTGGATCTGTTTGAACATTTTCTCTCATCTTCCTATGTGTGACCATCTTGTCACGGCTCTTTCCACTCTCTGTATGTCCATCCTTCAGCTTCCCACTCTCCACTCAATCTCTCCCTCCACATCTCCTCCTCACTTTTCTTCCACCACTGTTTCTCTCCTTCCACTGTGTTTTTATTCAGTCTTTTTAGGACTTTTACATATTTCCACCCCTTTTCTTTTTTTGTGTGTGGTCACCATGGTGTATTCAGTTTCAGAACTGTAAGAAGAATCTTAGTTTATGTAGTTCAGTCCTTGAGCTGTTCTTGTCTATTGATGTTTTGTATTATAGCATGTTTTATTACTTGTGTGGAGCCCAGGAAGTGTAGCTGCACCTTCAGCAACAGCTAATGGGGTATCTGAATAAAATGCCAATAACAATCTACAAAATGAAAGAATTGCATTTGGGGTGAAGGGTGTGGTTAATGGTTACATATCAAGTGGGCCTTTGCTTAAAACATGTATGTTATCTGTGCTAATGCTGCATAAGTGTTATGCATATAAACAGAGTATGTAAACAGCACATCCCTCAGTGAGATCCTTATTAAAGATCCTTATTAAATCAGTGCTCCACCCCAATACAGCTACCTTTACAAAGGCAGTCTAATTCTAATATTTCTCCTACTAATTGGTCTTTTGACCAATCACATCAGCTCTGAAAAAGATCTGATGTGAAAAGATCTACTGTGGTTGTTCAAAAGACCAATTAGTGGAAAAAAGATCAGAATTGGCTGCCTGTCTAAACACAGCCTACTGTACCCTGCCTGCCTGCACCACATGAAAATGTGTAACGGGAAATGTTCAGATATGCCTTCGACTTATTGACTGGTTGGTCATATGCATAAATATAAAGGCATTGTAGGATGTAGAAAGAGAGAGAAAACATTGCTTAACATATTTTGCATAATCAAGTTGGCAATCTATGATTAACTATGCCTTGTTGATAACTTTAATCTGATGAGCAGAATGTCACATTTGTACGTCATATGTAACAACAAGTCCACATACTCTACCGTTCCAAAGTTTGGTGTCACTGAGAAATGTCTTTGTTTTTGAAAGAAAAGCACATTTCTATCCATTAAAATAACATCAAAATGATCAGAAATAGAGTGTAGACATTGTTAATGTTGTAAATGACTATTGTAGCTGGAAATTGTAGTTTTTTTGATGGAATATCTACATAAGCTAACAGAGGGCCATTATCAGCACCATCACTCCTGTGTTTAAATGGCACATTGTGTTAGCTAATCCAAGTTTATCATTTTAAAAGGCTAATTGATCATTAGAAAACCCTTTTGCAATTATGTTAGCACAGCTGAAAACTGTTGTGCTGTTTAAAGAAGCAATAAAACTGGCCTTCTTTAGACTAGTTGAGTATCTGGAGCATCAGCATTTGTGGGTTCGATTACAGGCTCAAAATGGCCAGAAACATAGGACTTTCTTCTGAAACTCGTCAGTCTATTCTGGTTCTGAGAAATGCAAGAGGATAAGTACATTAGAATGTCTAGTTTGAGAAACCAACGCTTCACAAGTCCTCAACTGGCAGCTTCATTAAATAGTACCCGCAAAACACCAGTCTCAACGTCAACAGTGAAGAGGCAAGTCCGGGATGCTGGCCTTCTAGGCAGAGTTCCTCTGTCCAGTGTATGTGTTCTTTTGCCCATCATAATCTTTTCTTTTTATTGGCCAGTGAGATATGGCTTTTTCTTTGCAACTCTGCCTTGAACAAGAACAAGAACAAGAATAGACTGACTAGTTTCAGAAGAAAGTTATTTGTGTCTGGCTATTTTTAGCTGTAATCGAACCCACAAATGCTGATGCTCCAGATACACAACTAGTCTAAAGAAGTCAGTTTTATTGCTTCTTTAATCAGCACAACAGTTTTCAGCTGTGCTAACATAAATACAAAAGGGTTTTGTAACGAATCTCTTCGTTGTCTGAGGAGGAGTAGGAAGGATCAGACCCATATGCAGCGTGGTAAGTGTCCATGTTAATTTATTAGACTGAACACAAACCACGAAACAGTTTTGTAAGGTGACATACACTAAACAGAAAACAACTACCCACAAATCATAGTGGGAACACAGGCTACCTAAGTATGGTTCTCAATCAGAGACAACGATTGACAGCTGCCTCTGATTGGGAACCATATCAGGCCAAAAGCAGAAATACAAAACCTAGAACAAAAAAATTGAATGCCCATCCCAACTCACGCCCTGACCAAACTAAAACAGAGACATAAAAAAGGAACTAAGGTCAGGACGTGACAGGTTTTCTAATACTCAATTAGACTTTTAAAATGATAAACTTGGATTAGCTAACACAACGTGCCATTGGAGCACAGGAGTGCTGGTAATGGGCCTCTGTACGCCTATGGAGAAATTCCATTAAAAATCAGCAGTTTCCAGTCATTTACAACATTAACAATGTCTACACTGTATTTCTGAAAAATTTGATGTTATTTTAATGGACAAAAAAAAAGCTTTTCTTTCAAAAACAAGGACATTTCTAAGTGACCCCAAACGTTTGAAAGGTTGTGTACATGAATCCCAATGCATTCCTGTCTGAACCAGAACTATAAATGAATCTTTACTCAATATGTCAGCTATCGACACAGATTTGGGGAAACCACAGGTGCACTTATTTTAAAATGAATTTGTCGACTCTGACAGGCATCCATATTTATCTATACAAGCATCCATATTCATCTATATAACCGTTTCCAATTGACTGTTATAATTATTCAAGACCGAGGGAGAGAAAGCATCTGCTGGCTTCCTGTTAGTGAGTCACACAGGCAGAATCAGGGGGAGAATCTCAATTGCATACTCCCCACGTCCTCTCTCCGCTCTCCTCGCCTCCTTCTCAAAACCCATTGGATGAGAAAAACAGAGGTCCCACCCCTCTGACCTTCTCCTCCAATGGGTTTTGAGAAGAAGGTGAGGAGACAGGAGTGAGGACGCAAAGAGTATGCAATTGAGATTCTCCCATTGCCGCCGCCTCATACTCACTTCCTGTGTTTGGCAGGTGTGACGTGCTGTATCTGCAGGGACAGTACAGCACAATGAAACAATAGCATGGCACATCAATCACCATGACACCACAACTGTCAGAACCATTCACAACCAGTCAATGTGACAGTTTCTGATTACAATAATCATATTATTATTCATGGGCAGGTTTTAGTCTACATTTAAAACCAGCCATACTTTATCCTGTAAAATATTTTTTCCGAGAGTCCACCTTTCCGCCACAAACATTTCTATTTCAGGTGTAAATAACTGTATATATATTTTTAAAATTCCGCATGGATATTGTAATTGGGAGGTGAAATGTTTTGCTTGTCAGGAGGTATAATGAACACTACTCAATTATACTGCAAACATTTTCGTCAGTAGGTAGCTAATGTTACTATATTTTCTTTACAGATCCAGTCATTAATAAATCAATGTATGGATCACCTCCAATTGAAAGGAAATAAACTGGATCTCCACCGCAGCAGTTTTACCTTGGATTGAGCAAAGATTTCTTCAACTTTTCTGAGAACTATTTGAAGAGGTACGTTGCGACATGTTCTAATAAGAGGCCAAACATTACTGGATTTGAACAGCTTTAGAATAAGATACTTGTATTTTGTGACTGTCACAGTTGGGGTCAATTCCATTTCAATTCAGTCTGACAATTGAAATGTAATTTTTATAGTGCAGATGAGGCCAACCAATCACTTCAGGATCTGAATCAGAGATACTGTACATGCCTTTAGATCCAACCCAATGTCCCTGTCAAATGTCAGTTTAAACAGTTTTTCCAATGTTACTCTCCCTTGTAGGCATGATTAATTACGATCCAGAAATGAAAGACCAAACCACATCCTCCTTTGTCGTCTTGACTGTCTTCTTCATCCTGGTCACCCTCGTTGCCCTCCTGGTCGTCCTGTACATGTGGCTAAACCGCCAGACTAATGGCCAGTACACAGTCCACCAACTGGTCCTTGGGGAGGGTGGGGCCAGGGACCGGGTGAGGGGCGGGGTCCAAGTCCTGGAGGTGTGGTTCAGGAGTCGCCTTTGGCCTCTCAGTGAGGATGAGGAGACTGCAGGAGAGGAGGAACAGAGAGACAAAGAGGAGGATGTAGAGAGAGTGAGTGAGGGAGGGGAAAGCAAGGGGGAGGGGAAGAAGGAGGAGGGGGATGAGAGGGAGGGCCGAGTGGACGACTCTTCGGATGACTGCTCCAGTGCGGAGGGCTGTGGCCTAACGGAGAGTGTGAAGGTCATGGACGAGAAGAAGGAGAGGAGAGAGTGTGAGGGAAGCGAGAGGAGAATATGGAAGAAAAGGGGGATAGCAAAGGTGATGAGGGAGCAGTGGGAGGAGAAGAAAGTGGACGGGGAGGTTTGCTGATACACCTGCATCAGTCCTCTGGTAGTGCTATCTGGTCTGAAGATTATGAGGGAGGCAAAGACAACAATCATGTGACTGCATTGTGAGGAAAGGATCAGAAAGGGGATAGAGTTCCATTAATACATTTTTGTACAGTAATAGCGCTTGACAGAACATTGGCTACTTGTCATCATCACCATCATCATCATTGTCATAATTGTAAACCTTACAAACCAGTGTTATAACAATCAAGGCAGAAAACAACAGAGTACTAAATCAATCCAATCATCAAAGTGGCTGACAAGAGCAACAATTGCAGCTTGAATTACATGAAGCTGTATTAATGTATTTTAGATATAAAATATAATTTTTAAACGGTTTCAAAGTTTCATGGGTTTCAAAGTTTTGGGGTTTGCACTGTTGCTATGAGATGATTTGTATTGTAAATATTTGTGTTCTGTATATTTTATGAATTTAATAGCTATTTAGATCCTTCTTCCTGGAGATCTACTGTCCTGTAGGTTTTCAGTCTAATCCTAATTTAGCATATCTGATTCAGCTAGTTAAGTTATTGTTGAGCAGCTAATTAGTAGAATCAGGTCTGTTAAATTAGGGTTGGACTGAAAACCCACAGGATGGTAGATCTCCAGGAAGAGGGTTGTGCAGCCCTGGCCTATGGCTTGACTTTGTGCTATACTGTTTCATGTCTTATGTGCATGATGTTTATTTCCAGAGTGACAATTTTATACTTTTTATTATCTGTTACAACTTAAAGGCCCAGTGCAGTCAAAATTATGTTTTGTATCATGTTGTACAGCAAATCATGGAACAAACACTGTAAAAGTGTGAAAAGATTTGATCAGTGTTATTCCTGATAGTTGCTGGTGGAAAATACAATCTACACAGGGCCTTTACATTTTTATTTTTGATGAGAGACTGTTACAGAGGAGTGTAAATGTTTTTTTAAGGCTGGAACATGTTGAATGATATTGTTGGATGTTATAATTCTGTAATGTATTGATTGTTGTTGCCTTTTTGACCAGGTCTCCATTGAAAAAGAGGGTCTTAATGTGCTTTTCCTGGTTAAATGAAGGTTAAGAACATTTTTTAAATCAGCAGGTTTGCATGGCATTCCCCTCCCACTCAGACCACTTCCTGACAGTCCTAGCAAAATTCTTGCCTGAGAATTTTTTGTTGTTGCAAAAAGGCTATTTTTGTCCATTTTAATGAAAAACTATTATAATAAGGTTCTTAATTGTTACCCAGAAGTAATTTGATATTGATATAAAAACGGTTGCATGAGGCTTTTAAGTGTTTGCGCTGATGTGGTTATATTGTCTGTTTCCTTTTCTTAAAACTGCATTGTTGGTTAAGGGCTTGTAAGCAAGCAATTCACTATTGTATTCGGCGCATGTGATAAATAATATTTGATTCGATTTAATTTGATTGATAGTTTTTGTTGAAATAAAAAAACATTTTCCAAATTACTATTATTTAAGTGTGTTTTTCCCCAATGTTTTAAAAAAGTATTCTAAAAAGTGTAGGCTATAATACTTACACTTTTTAAAGTCATAAATATAATTTTAGCGAAAAATATATACAAGCTATTATTTTATGAGATTTACTAACTTTATAACCCTTTTTGCGAGTCTGTTAATAGCCAATGGGGATGTAGCTCAGTGGTAGAGCGCATGCTTCGCATGTATGAGGCCCCGGGTTCAATCCCCGGCATCTCCATGTTTTTTTTACCTATTGTCTACCCAAGAAATTCATTACAACACAAGCTGATAATTTGGAATTAAACTCATACTAACTCATAATAACACATTTAATCATGTCCTTTATTTATTATGTTTTATTATATAGGGCTGTGACTATGGATGCTGCTTGCACATTACGCTTCATTGTCCGCTCAGCAATGGGCGGAGTATTGGGCATTGCTTCTGGAATTTGATTGGTTACTTTACCTATAAACTGTGCGGGGTGAAACACTGGTCCAAGCATTTACGCCAACATTTAGTCAAATATTATTTTTGCCGGGAGCACCCACGGAATAATTTTCAGTGGTCCTCTCATATAAATGCAACCCACTCATAAAACCAAGACACATCATGGACCAATTGCACGACCTGGCTATGCAGACCCAAATGCGATTTCATAGAGATTCAAACAAATAGTCTAAACAAAGCTATTGCATTGAACGTCAGGGTAATTATATAACGTGAATCCGTGATTTTTATCGCCACAAGCGTCTTGGATTTGCAATACTAGGCTATATTTTCTAACAGAACGAGATGGATAATCGCTAAACCGTAAAACCGAAAATACCATAGCCCACACTGGATTGGCTTTGATTGGAGGTAGCAGAAGGCGAACTAAAAGTAGGCTACCCGGCATTGGTAAATATGTCTATATTGATTTACTTTAGGCTATAGCCTACCTACAAATAAACCAATACGCCTAACATGTTAAGGGAATACAGTGGGATAAAGCTGTGGAACTCCTAACAGTTGTTGGTCTTTTCAGTGACCAGTGGGCGCTCGCTGCATATATGTTACATTGTATCTATTAAAATAATGCACAATGAAACTATAACTGGCACTTGTTACAGTAACCCACTTTATTCATGTTTGATGTATCCAAACTCAGTGCACCACCACCATAGCACATAGCATCTTCACACACCCAAATTGGATTGTGCCATATAAATGATTTCAGTAGCCTAACCTATACGTCATTTTTCTGCATACGGACCAAAATGCAAGGAACCTGCTTGTTTTTTTGCCCTGCTATATGAAAAACGATTCTAATGATTTATTGATTCGCTTGAACAAAGGAACGAAATATTGTTGTATGCTACCTGTACGGGATATCAACATGGAAGGTAGGCTGCACAGACGATAGGTAGCCTACCTATGACAGAGCTGCAATAGTATAGTTAATATAAACATATTTCGATAGCCTATCCTAGCTGGTAAATGTCTCAAGATGGATGCAGCTGCGCACAGAGATGTGTGTAAAATAGGACATTTCTAAAAAGAAAACCACCTAGACGCGTAATTTGTGCTATTTTCTTTTGCAGGAGTAGGATGTTACTAGCGTCGGCCGTGGTGGTATGGGAATGGCTGAACGAGCACGGGCGCTGGCGGCCTTACAGCCCAGCGGTCTCTCACCACATCGAGGCAGTCATCCGCAACGACCCACGGGGTGGTAGTGTTGTCTTAGGCCAGGTGGACACTCGCCTCTCGCCCTACATCGTCGACTTGCATTCCATGCACCAGTTCCGACAAGATACTGGTAAGACGAATGTGATTGACAACCGTGACATAGCCCTATTTGTATTGAGGGATTTTTGAATTGGCCCTAAGCTATTACAGTGTTATTACTGCAGTGAAACCGATGATGTAGCATACGACACAGCAATACAATAGCCTGCACTTCTTGTTTAACTCATATAACCTACATTTGGTTTCATGTTTTAAATGACAGCCTTATGTTATTGTTTGATGCGACATCTTATGCAGACTAGGCTATAGCCTATGTGTGCATGCACGGTTGCAGACTGTTGTTGTTCACTGAGATTTTTCAAGGCCTTGTTTGTTAACTGCAGTTGCCTCCATTATCCCAAACCGTTTTCTTTTTCTTTTTATCTAGATCATGTGTTTTGAATTTTTACAAAACATTATTTCACAAGATTCTCTCAGCATCATCACTGTTATCATATTTACATTTTTAGATCTGGATAACATGGTTAGGGGCTAAAGAGAAACCTAGCATAGAGATAGTTAAATATAACATCTAACATAAAATAGAGAGGTAGCCAAATTGTGCTAGTAATATCTTAAACCTCAACACCGAGTAGCCTGCATCACTTCCATGTTGCTACAAGCTGATCTTATGCTCCTTCTCTCCACATCTTGCAAGTGCAGTCCACTCTTGATAAATGCAACGGCTTGGAATACGCCTTTACATCATGCAGTAAACTGGAGCATGCTGGTATCTGGAAATAAATATATGGAAATATATGGAAAGCTACTGAATTGGGCCTGGAAAACTGCATGCTTAAAAAGTTTGTTCTCATTAGGGAGTCCACTTATCATTAGGTCCATGCAATCTCATTCATTGTAATCTAAAAGGAAAAACTGATCCTAAATCAGCGCTCATATTCTGAGACACTTGATGCATACAGGCCCCTGGAATCTGCTATGTACATTGAATACATACAGTACTACTGGAGGGGTTTTCAGCTTCTGTGTTCACTACTTCAAAGGCTGTGAGCGTACAGTGTGCCAATACTCAGCGGTTAGTCACTGGTTGTAGTGTGTTTGTGGACATCTACAGTGTATGTAGGCCAAAGTTATGGATGAGCTGTTCAGGCCTCTCATTATGAGTATGCAAAACATGATCATGATTAAAGATGAGAAGGCCGAGGGGAAATTGGGGTCGATTTTAGCTTGCCCGCTTGTTTGTGTGGAGTTATACCACATTGATCAGTAGTATGTTTTTGTTGGAAGCAGAGGGTACATACTATTTTATCACACAGTCATCATGACACATACCCATACCATCCAATCCTGGATTGGGTTCACAGTGCAACTGCAAGGCTCACATGCTTTCTCATGAGCAGCACATTTCCAAATTAAATCTCTATAAAACTCCTGTATATACTATACTTTCACCTATGACTGGCTATCTGAATGGAGAGGGTGAAGGTGAAATGCTATCTGAACCTTCCTTCATCCCCACACTTTCAATTATAGGCCTCTTATTAAGGATGTTAATGCTCTTCTGTAGAATGGTACTGATTGTCTCAAGCCCTCCAGACTTTAGGTGCTGGCAAAGAGAGAAGTCTTCACACATTGAAGTGAAGAAAGTATAGGATAACACAAAGGGAAGAATTGTCACTCTGGCCAAGACCACCGCCCTCCTCTCAACTTTGGCTGACAAAAGCTTTTGTGCAGTCTGCCTGCTTCCCAGGCCGGGATAGCTGCGGGGAGAGAGGGGGTAGGCTTCCCTTGTCCCAAAACTAGAGAGAGAGATGAATTGCAGAAGTCTGAGGTCATTGAGAGAAGGGAGTAGTTGGGTTGAGTTCAGATTCAATTAAATAATTACTCTGTTGCATTCCAGGCATTGTTGTGTGTCTAGTATAGTCTCTAAATTGTAATAGACTATACTAAGTATGTATGTTTTTCAAGTATACTTTACATTCAAACCCTAATGTTTTGAACAACATACTGTATTGATAAATTCATTATATTGGTTTGTGTCTTCTTAGTTGAAGCTTTAGTTTTCTATTGTCGCAGTTGTCTTGTTCTCAACTGGCCTATCTGGTTAAATAAAGGTGAAATAAAAATAAATAAAAGAGCCCTTTTGCACAATTTATTCTCCCAAAATGTAGTTTTCGTTAAAACAATCAACCGTCATTCATTGTCTGCTAGTCATTCTCAATTTAATATTTTTGCAGGATTAGAAGTGATTTAAATCCCAGGTAATAGGTGAACAGTATGGACAGGGCTTTATTGAACATTCTCTGAGTTCAGTCTCTGGATTCCCTGGGAAAGCAAACATGACCAGCTCAGAGAACCGACCAAGGCCAACGACCAATCACAATCCAGAACATGGCGTGCGGTTACCAAGGGAAAGCTGTTAGCCTGTTTGCCCATATTCTTAGCGAGCACACACCTATATGTCAAATTTGCTGGTTGTGTAATCTGCTTGACTACAACAAATATTACAGCAGGGCCTACAGAACATTTAGCTCATGTAGCTCTGTTGGTCTCAGTCAACAACAAAGCCTTAATTTTAAAAATGTATTCATGTTTTTCCTTTCCTTTTCTTTTTACTTGAACTGGTCATATCAAATCACATAAAAGTAGAAACACAATCATGTTCTAGAGATATGGCTAGAAACATACTAGTGATTTGTGTCAATGTTTGTCTATTAATGCAGTGTCTTAGTGTAATAATATATGTTGTCAGTGTTGTGAACAATGGGTGTGTGACAGTGTGTGGTTAGTTGACAGGTCTTCTGGAACAGGTCCTTCTTGTTCCCCTCTCTGTAGTTCTGTGGCGTGACCCTCGTCTTTCTACCGTTACCCCAGGTACCCTCAGACCGGTTCGCCGCAGCTTCTACGACCCCACGTCGGCGCCGGGTCAGGGCTGGCTGTGGGAGTGGGAGAACGACACAGGCTCGTGGACAGCCTACGACACAGAGGTGGGCATCGCCATCCAGGCGGCACGCGACCGCCAGCAGCCCTGGCTGGACCTGGCGCCACTGGGATTCTGCTACCTCATTCACTTCCAGAGTATGACCCAGATCAACGGGCAGACACAACGCTGCCGCCGCATCCAGCGCCGCTCTGACCTGGCTTACCCACTTGTTTCGGGTCCCCTTCCCAAGTCACATCACGCCTGGGGGCCCAGCCCCGGGGGACTGTTGGGGGTGTCCGGAGTAGGCATGGGGGTGGGGTTGAGCGGGATGGGGAACGGGAACGGTAGCGCCTACCCCAGCGGCGCCCTGCCAGCCTCCGCAATCACCTCCCTGGGCCAGCCCTGCGCCTGTCAGCAATGCATGCTGCTCCTAAGCGTCAAGGCGGGCGCCATGGCAACAGCCCACACCCTGGGCAGGAGGCCACCCCAGAACAAGCCTCCCAGCCCCAAACTGGGTGGGGGTTACTCGGCCATGGGGGGGTCCTACTCGCTCACCCTCCCACGTCCCCCCTCCTCCATGGGCAGGTCCCTTCCTCCCCACAGAACGTCTGTGGTCGGAGCTAGCGGTGGCTTGGGGGTCGGAGGGGGCGGTGGCTTTGCCCACTCACTCTCCCTCCTGGGTTCGGCCACCGCTGCCCTGTCCCTCTCCTCCACCCGGCCCCCTCCCCGCCTCTACCCCCCTTCCGCCTCCTCCGCCTCCTCCGCCCTCCTCCATCACTTCCAACAGTGCTACTCTTCCCCCTCCTCTTCCTTCTCCATGGCATCCATGGCTTCCTCTGCCCCTCTGTCGATGCCCGCGCCCCCCCTCCTCTCATCTCCACATCAGCTTCCTCCTGCACCCCCTCGCCCTCTGCCCGCGTCCTGGGGCCGGTGTCTTCAGCGGCGGCGGCCTGTGCCGCCCCCCTACCTCCCCGTGCCAGCCTGGCTGGGCTGAGCCGACCCGCCCTGCAGCGCATCGCCATGGCCCAGTCCAGAGCCCTTATCGCCTCCGGGTGAGTCACTGCTCCAGCTGTTGCTATGTCACTACAGTTCACTTAATATTACACCTTATCCTTTTATAGGATCAATTATCCAGGTACTATCCCAATACTACACCTGTTCGGGCAGGGACCTCACTATATAATATTATCACGATACTTACAGTAGGTAAACGATACAATTTGTGTCACGATTTATCACCATTCTATATGCACTTCGGTTTGATACTGCGATTTCATTGCAAATTCAATGTTCCAAACATATTGCTCACTGTATGCAGAGGGACAAGAGAGAGCCATAATAACATGAGTTTTGATCAGTCATGTAAATAAAAGTGCTGAAAACAAGTTGGCTCACCATTTAAAAAGAAGATATTGGTCAAGCTATAGGAGGAGAAATACTCATGTTTTGGTGCAAGCACAGCTGACTACCACGAGCAATTTTTTTGTTGTTGCTGTTGTTGAGAGTCTATACTCGGAAGTCATAGAATCAGTATATTATCATTAAAATCAATAGACATGGGAACACTGCTTGTGTTGTTGTTACATATTGAATGGCTCTTCAGAGAATCTCTATTGAACATGCATTTTACTACAGAACTAGGCTTAACCCATCTCTGGGAAGTCGTCCCAAAGAGTTTTGCCAAGTTTTCTTTCTGAAGACAAGGGCCTTTCAGTGTTGAGAATGAGATTCAGTAGTGTTATGTACCCTATGCAATGGGTAATCCCATCATGATACACGGTCGACTAACCCAACGTATGGACTTGTCTATCGCAGATAAACACCACACGAGGCAGGAAAAATGAAGATAGGCAAGGAATTTATACATTGTGATCCGAAGCGTTTCCACTAGCGTAGACATGCCTCCATAATCACTGCCCATATCTGACATAAACAGCTCATTAGAATTCATAAGCCTTTAATCCTTACGATAAATTCATTTCCATGTGAAAGCAACGCCCAAACAACGTATTCATATAAAGAATGCAGCATTTTCTCAAGTGTCACTCAGATTTGATTCACCCAGTTAGAATGTGAGGGACAGGAGGGGACAGGAGGGTGGAGGAGGGAGTGGGGAGATACTGACATCTAACACACACAGTTCCCAGGCCTATTCTCATTCTTACAGGCCCCTCTACCCCTGTTAGTGTGAGTTAGTGTGTGTGTATGTCAGGGTGCGGTCACCGCGGCAACCATTGTGGGCACAGCCGAGGCCTGGTTCCCATTTACAAAACAATGTTGGGACATGGGCAGAGGCAGGGGGTTCTCAGGGCAGGGGGTATGGGGAGATCCCAACGTTGTAGCGACTGGCCCAAGTGTTACCCTGAGAAACCGAAGCTGCGTGACTGTCCTGTGGTATTGGTTGGGGATGGTTGGGGAGTTGGCCCTGAGAGTGAATGTGACATTGATGGGGGGGTGGCAATGGGGGTAATATGGAGACATGAGACTTGTTGATAGGGGACATTTGGTTGAGGAGGGACTGGGAAGGGGGGGGGGTTGTCAGAGGCATACGTCTCCAGTCTTAGAGACACAAAGCAGCGTCTCAGTTTGAGATGTGTTCCCGGTTCCTGAGGGGCTTGGTTTAGACAACTACCATATTGCTTTCACCAATGGCATCTTTTCAGATTGACAAGGGGCCATTCGGAAGTGTCTAGGGTAGGGACTTGGGGCCATGTCACACTGGTAAATGCTATAATGAGCCACTACCCAGTACCCACGCATGTGTAAATGGGAAAGGATAGGAGAGACAGGTTTAAGCTCCACCTTCTTCCATATCACTTTTGCATGTGCCAGTGATTTGGGATTGAGTGCAAGATACTGTGTGGTATGGGATCCTGGCAAAGGACAACCCAGGTCGTTTTTTAAACTGAGCTAGCAGATACTTAGGGAATACATACATGCAAATAGATGAGTTGTCACCTGAGGATAGGCCCACAGGGCGAGTATCAATATTGACATAGTTACTGGCGCTGTTTGGAGGAATGTGTTATTGTGAGAAGAGTGAGAGTGTAGCAATGATCTCTTCTTAGCACTAGAGGGCACTTTTGCTGAGTGACCAACTCACTGGGAAGAGCTAAGACTTCTTTTTAAGAACAAATTCTTATTTACAATGACGGCCTACCCTAACCCGGACGACGCTGGGCCAATTGTGCGCCACCCTATGGGACTCCCAATCACGACCGGTTGTGATACAGCCTGGAATCGAAACCAGGGTCTATAGTGACGCCTCTAGCACTGAGATGCAGTGTCTTAGACCGCTACGCCCCTCGGGAGCCCCAAACTATACTTGAACTATACCAGACAGACAGTAGCTGAAGTCTGGTGTCAGTGGCTGAGAGATGGATTCGTGGGTTTGTGGAGGGTTGGCTATTTGTGGAAGTCTAGTTTGTTTGACAAGAATCACTGATAACTTGCTTATGAATTCATTTTCAATTATATTTTTTTGTGAAGTGACATATAGTTTTATGAGAGGGCAGTTTCAGACAGTTTCAGGCCTATTTTGTGGGGGGAAAATGTGATTTCCAAAATAATAAACCAACAATGACGAGACAGCCTACAGGGAGGAGGTGAGGGCCCTGGGAGTGTGGTGCCAGGAAAATAACCACTCAACGTCAATAAAACAAAGGAGCTGATTGTGGACTTCAGGAAACAGCAGAGGGAGCACTCCCCTATCCACATTGACGGGACCGCAGTGGAGAAGATGGAATGCTTCAAGTTCCTCGGCATATTCACATCACTGACAAACTGAAATGGTCCACCCACGCAGACACTGTGGTGAAGAAGGAGCAACAGAGGCTCTTCAACTTCAGGATGCTGAAGGAATTTGGCTTGGCACCTAAAACCCTCACAAACTTTTACAGATGCACAATTGAGAGCATCCTGTCGGGCTGTATCACCGCCTGGTACGGCAATTGCACCTGCCCTCCAGGACACCTACAGCACCCGATGTCACAGGAAGGCCAAACAGATAATCAAGGACAACAACCAACCGAACCACTGCCTGTTCACCCTGCTATCACCTAGAAGGCGAGGTCAGTACAGGTACATCAAAGCTGGGACCGAGAGACTGAAAAACAGCTTCTATCTCAAGGCATCAGACTGTTAAATAGCCATCACTAGCACATTAGAGGCTGCTGCCCTATATACATAGACTTGAAATCACTGACCACTTAATAATGGAACACTAGTCACTTTAATAATGTTTACATATTTATATTCTGTCTTCTATTCTATTCTACTGCATTTTAGTCTATGCCGCTCCGATATTGCTCTTCCAAATATTTATATATTCTTAATTCTGTTCCTTTACTTTAGATTTGTGTATATTGTGTATATTGTTGTGAAATTGTTAGATATTACTTGTTAGATATTACTGCACTGTTGGAGCTAGAAACACTCGCTACACCCGCAATAGCATCTGCTAAACACGTGTGTGTGACTAATAACGTTTGATTTGAGGGACAAATTCAAGGTGCTTCCAGGACTAGGCTTAATCCAGGACTAGGCTTAAGCCAGGACTAGGCCTAATACGTTTAATTGATTAATGCATTCAACACTTCATAGCATAGTTGTAAACTCACAGTTGTTTGGCAAGTGAAGTATGTGAGGACAGACGCTGGGAGACGACAAGCAAGTACAGGGGGTGAATATTTAATAAATAACCGACATGAAACAAAACAAGGACAGCGTTTGGACAGGGGGAACAACACAACATTAATGCTGACATGGGTATGAAACAGATATAGGGGAGGCAATCAATAAGTGATTGAGTCCAATGAAGCGCTGATGCGCTAATGATGGGCTGCCTGGCGCAGGTGGAGCGGGAGTAGGCGTGACAGTACCCCCCCCGGCGAGCCTGGCGGGCCGTCTGAGGCATGGGAGCTGGCTGAGGCGTGGAAGCCAGACGAGCCGCCTGAGGCGTGGGAGCGTGGGAGCCCGACAAGCCAGCTGAGACTTGGGAGCCCAAGGAGCCGGCTGAGGTATGACTTGGGATGGGAGCCTGCCGAGCCAATTGAGGCAAGAACACCTCTCAAGTCAGCTAAGGCACCCCCGGTTCTTTCGGCAGCGGAACCTGGACCCGAAGTCACCAACAAAAAAACAAGAAACAAAAAACTCCCTTATGCGTCCAGTATTGTGGTGTCAGCATTCTGTGATGACAAATGCTGGGATACGAGAAGCATGTATAGGGAGTGAATATTTAATAAATAAACGACATGAAACAAAACAAGGATAGCGTCTGGACAGACAAAACTACATTAATGCTGACACCGGGATGAAACTGAGGAATAGACAGATATAGGGGAAGCAATCAATAAGTGACGGATTTCAGGTGATTCCAATGAACCTTGATGCGCATAACGATGGTGATAGGTGTGCATAAGAATGGGTCGCTTGGCGCCTTCGAGCGCCAGAGAGGGGGAGCAGGGGGCAGGCGTGACAAAATGAGTGGTTGGGGCATGGTCAACCATGTCAAGAGATTAACCCATGATGTTACAGGGTCAACTCCTTTCTCCCCTGTCACGTGTGTGCATGTCAGTGGTCCAGGCACAGTGTTCCTGGCAATTGTGTGTGTATTTCCAGGTATCTGTGAACCAGACAGTTGTTTTAGGATCTGACCCACAACACATGATTTTAGATCTAGTGGGTGTATATGTTTCCTATGGCCAGGCTGTGTGTGACTATTCTTGTCATGTAAATTCTATCAAACAAACGTCTGGGGCCCCTCAGGGGTGTGTACTTAGTTCCCTCCTGTATTCCCTGTTCACCCATGACTGCATGGCCAAACACGACTCCAACACCATCATTAAGTTTGCTGACGACACAACAGTGGTATGCCTGATCACCGACAACGATGAGACAGCCTATAGGGAGGAGGTCAGAGAACTGTCAGTGTGGTGCCAGGACAACAACCTCTCCCTCAATGTGAGCAAGACAAAGGAGCTGATCTTGGACTACAGGAAAGGCGTGCCGAACAGGTCCACATTAACATTGACGGGGCTGTAGTGGAGCAGGTCGAGAGTTTCAAGTTCCTTGGTGTCCACATCACCAACAAACTAACATGGTCCAAACACACCAAGCCAGTCGTGAAGAGGGCACGACAAAGTCTATTCCCCCTCAGGAGACTGAAAAGATTTGGCATGGGTCCTCAGATCCTCAAAAGGTTCTACAGCTGCACCATTGAGAGCATCCTGAACAGTTGCATCACCGCCTGGTATGTCAACTACTCGGCATCTGACCGTAAGGCACTACAGAGGGTAGTGCGAACAGCCCAGTACGTCACCGGGGCCAAGCTTCCTGCCATCCAGGACCTATATAATAGGCGGTGTCAGAGGAAAGCCCATAAAATTATCAGAGACTCCCTTCACCCAAGTTATAGACTGCTTTCTCTGCTACCGCACTGCAAGCGGTACCGGCGAGCCAAGTCTAGGACCAAAATGCTCCTCAACAGCTTCTAACCCCAAGCTATTAGACTGCTGAACAATTCATAAAAATCGCCACCGGACTATTTACATTGACTGCTACTCGCTGTTTGTTACCTATGCATAGTCACTTCGCCCCCGCCTACATGTACAGATTACCTCAACTAGCCTGTACCACTGCACACTGGCTCGGTACCGGTGCCCCCTGTATATAGCCTCATTGTTGTTATTCTTATAGTGTTACTTTTTATTATTACTTTTTATTTTAGCCTACTTGGTAAATATTTTCTTCTTGACCTGCACTGTTGGTTATAAGGGCTTGTAAGTAAGCATTTCACTGTAAAGTCTACACTTGTTGTATTCGGCGCATGTGGCAAATAAAGTTTGATTTGACACTTCCGGGTTGGAGCGAGCGGTCGCATCTGCACTCGGTCCGCAGGTAGTATTACATTTCATTATAGTACAACGGTTTGATTTGTCTAATCTTAGCAATTTCTTCTTAGCTAGCTACATAGCCGTCTTTGTATCATAGATAATTGCGTAATTATCGTATTTCGTCGTCCTAACGCAGTCTACACTGCCCTGCAGCTAGCCAGCTAGCTAACGTCCACCGTTAGCTAGTCCACCGTCTACCGATTAGCAGCACAACTATTACACTCAACTGAACGACTTGATTAGTGTAGTGTTAGCTAGCTACATAGTTGTCTTTGCTGTCTTCGTATCCAAGATAATTGTGTAGTTTAGAGTGTGTAGTTTTATGTCGTCCTTAACGTAGGAGACTCTGCTAGCTAGCCAACAGCTAGCCAACGTCTACCGAACAGAACTTCTGCACTCAACAATCCGGTCGCATTTCGCTTCGCTCCACAGGTAGTATCACATTTTTAATTTAATTTCATTACAGTACAACGGCTTGATTTGTTTGATCGTAGCTAGCTACATAGCTAGCTACATAGCCGTCTTTGTATCAAAGATAATTGTGTAGTCTAGAGCGATTTCCTAGGTTAGCTAGCCAGCTATTGTCGTTCTTTTAACGCAACGTAACGTAATCAACACTGCTAGCTAGCCCCGAATAGCAGCACAGTAGAAACTATTACACTCAACGGAACGACTTGATTAGTGTAGTGTCAACAACGCAGCCAATGCCAGCTAGCCTACATAGTCAACAACGCAGCCTCTGCCAGCTAGCCTACTTCAGCAGTACTGTATCATTTTAATCATTTTAGTCAATAAGATTTTTGCTACGTAAGCTTAACTTTCTGAACACTCGAGACGTGTAGTCCACTTGTCATTCCAATCTCCTTTGCATTAGCGTAGCCTCTTGTGTAGCCTGTCAACTATGTGTCTGTCTATCCCTGTTCTCTCCTCTCTGCACAGACCATACAAACGCTCCACACCGCGTGGCCGCGGCCACCCTAATCTGGTGGTCCCAGCGCGCACGACCCACGTGGAGTTCCAGGTCTCCGGTAGCCTCTGGAACTGCCGATCTGCGGCCAACAAGGCAGAGTTCATCTCAGCCTATGCCTCCCTCCAGTCCCTCGACTTCTTGGCACTGACGGAAACATGGATCACCACAGACAACACTGCTACTCCTACTGCTCTCTCTTCGTCTGCCCACGTGTTCTCGCACACCCCGAGAGCTTCTGGTCAGCGGGGTGGTGGCACCGGGATCCTCATCTCTCCCAAGTGGTCATTCTCTCTTTCTCCCCTTACCCATCTGTCTATCGCCTCCTTTGAATTCCATGCTGTCACAGTTACCAGCCCTTTCAAGCTTAACATCCTTATCATTTATCGCCCTCCAGGTTCCCTCGGAGAGTTCATCAATGAGCTTGATGCCTTGATAAGCTCCTTTCCTGAGGACGGCTCACCTCTCACAGTTCTGGGCGACTTTAACCTCCCCACGTCTACCTTTGACTCATTCCTCTCTGCCTCCTTCTTTCCACTCCTCTCCTCTTTTGACCTCACCCTCTCACCTTCCCCCCTACTCACAAGGCAGGAAATACGCTCGACCTCATCTTTACTAGATGCTGTTCTTCCACTAACCTCATTGCAACTCCCCTCCAAGTCTCCGACCACTACCTTGTATCCTTTTCCCTCTCGCTCTCATCCAACACTTCCCACACTGCCCCTACTCGGATGGTATCGCGCCGTCCCAACCTTCGCTCTCTCTCCCCCACTTCTCTCCTCTTCCATCCTATCATCTCTTCCCTCTGCTCAAACCTTCTCCAACCTATCTCCCGATTCTGCCTCCTCAACCCTCCTCTCCTCCCTTTCTGCATCCTTTGACTCTCTATGTCCCCTATCCTCCAGGCCGGCTCGGTCCTCCCCTCCCGCTCCGTGGCTCGCCGAGCGGAAATGGAGGAAAACTCGCCTCCCTGCGGACCTGACATCCTTTCACTCCCTCCTCTCTACATTTTCCTCTTCTCTCTCTGCTGCTAAAGCCACTTTCTACCACTCTAAATTCCAAGCATCTGCCTCTAACCCTAGGAAGCTCTTTGCAACCTTCTCCTCCCTCCTGAATCCTCCTCCCCCCCCCCTCCTCCCTCTCTGCAGATGACTTCGTCAACCATTTTGAAAAGAAGGTCGACGACATCCGATCCTCGTTTGCTAAGTCAAACGACACCGCTGGTTCTGCTCACACTGCCCTACCCTGTGCTCTGACCTCTTTCTCCCCTCTCTCTCAGATGAAATCTCGCGTCTTGTGACGGCCGGCCGCCCAACAACCTGCCCGCTTGACCCTATCCCCTCCTCTCTTCTCCAGACCATTTCCGGAGACCTTCTCCCTTACCTCACCTCGCTCATCAACTCATCCCTGACCGCTGGCTACGTCCCTTCCGTCTTCAAGAGAGCGAGAGTTGCACCCCTTCTGAAAAAACCTACACTCGATCCCTCCGATGTCAACAACTACAGACCAGTATCCCTTCTTTCTTTTCTCTCCAAAACTCTTGAACGTGCCGTCCTTGGCCAGCTCTCCCGCTATCTCTCTCAGAATGACCTTCTTGATCCAAATCAGTCAGGTTTCAAGACTAGTCATTCAACTGAGACTGCTCTTCTCTGTATCACGGAGGCGCTCCGCACTGCTAAAGCTAACTCTCTCTCCTCTGCTCTCATCCTTCTAGACCTATCGGCTGCCTTCGATACTGTGAACCATCAGATCCTCCTCTCCACCCTCTCCGAGTTGGGCATCTCCGGCGCGGCCCACGCTTGGATTGCGTCCTACCTGACAGGTCGCTCCTACCAGGTGGCGTGGCGAGAATCCGTCTCCACACCACGTGCTCTCACCACTGGTGTCCCCCAGGGCTCTGTTCTAGGCCCTCTCCTATTCTCGCTATACACCTAGTCACTTGGCTCTGTCATAACCTCACATGGTCTCTCCTATCATTGCTATGCAGACGACACACAATTAATCTTCTCCTTTCCCCCTTCTGATGACCAGGTGGCGAATCGCATCTCTGCATGTCTGGCAGACATATCAGTGTGGATGACGGATCACCACCTCAAGCTGAACCTCGGCAAGACGGAGCTGCTCTTCCTCCCGGGGAAGGACTGCCCGTTCCATGATCTCGCCATCACGGTTGACAACTCCATTGTGTCCTCCTCCCAGAGCGCTAAGAACCTTGGCGTGATCCTGGACAACACCCTGTCGTTCTCAACTAACATCAAGGCGGTGGCCCGTTCCTGTAGGTTCATGCTCTACAACATCCGCAGAGTACGACCCTGCCTCACACAGGAAGCGGCGCAGGTCCTAATCCAGGCACTTGTCATCTCCCGTCTGGATTACTGCAACTCGCTGTTGGCTGGGCTCCCTGCCTGTGCCATTAAACCCCTACAACTCATCCAGAACGCCGCAGCCCGTCTGGTGTTCAACCTTCCCAAGTTCTCTCACGTCACCCCGCTCCTCCGCTCCCTCCACTGGCTTCCAGTTGAAGCTCGCATCCGCAACAAGACCATGGTGCTTGCCTACGGAGCTGTGAGGGGAACGGCACCTCAGTACCTCCAGGCTCTGATCAGGCCCTACACCCAAACAAGGGCACTGCGTTTATCCACCTCTGGCCTGCTCGCCTCCCTACCACTGAGGAAGTACAGTTCCCGCTCAGCCCAGTCAAAACTGTTCGCTGCTCTGGCCCCCCAATGGTGGACAAACTCCCTCACGACGCCAGGACAGCGGAGTCAATCACCACCTTCCGGAGACACCTGAAACCCCACCTCTTTAAGGAATACCTAGGATAGGATAAAGTAATCCCTCTCACCCCCCCCCCCCCCCTTAAAAGATTTAGATGCACTACTGTTCCACTGGATGTCATAAGGTGAATTCACCAATTTGTAAGTCGCTCTGGATAAGAGTGTCTGCTAAATTACTTAAATGTAAAATGTAAATGTATATGCAATAGTTAATTGGATCAGTCTAAAAGTTTGCACATACACTGCTGACATCTAGTGGCCAAGGTCTAAATTGCGCCTGGGCTAGAATAATTTGTTATGGCCTTTCTCTTGCATTTCAAAGATGATGGTACAAAAAAACACATGGTTTTTTTCTTTGGATTATCTTTTACCAGATCTAATGTGTTATATTCTCCTACATTTATTTCACATTACCACAAACTTCAAACTGTTTCCTTTCAAATGGTATCAAGAAAAGGCATATCCTTGCTTCAGGTCCTGAGCTACAGGCAGTTAGATTTGGGTATGTCATTTTTGGCAACAACAACAAAAAGGGGTGGATCCTTATTAATCACCGAGACCAATCCCAGCCCCTGCTTCACGTCATGTACTATCCCTCAGTGAAATCCCACAGCATTGCCTAGAGGGTTAGTGGGTGTGACCCAGATAATGTCACTACTACAGTATGTCTGCCGTATGGCGGCCTTGCACGAGTTATCTCGGTGTGGTGACATCAACAGATGGAAACAGGTGGATTATCCCTATAAGAGCCAAGGGAATAAGATGGGGCAATCATACACCTACTGACTGATCTAGAGAGGAGAGGGAGACTGGAGCAGGGAGATATGGCGTGTCTGAGGTTAACAAGGATTTCTTCTTTAGATTTGGAAAGGAGAAGGAAGATTGAGAAAGATTAAAGCTTGGAGAAGCGTTAAGCAGATAGCGTCTTTGGGATAAAACATTTATTCGTAGCTGAGGGGTTTTGCAGATTCAGCTGAGAAACAAACTCCACAATCAATGTCAAGATGACCATAATCAAATTCAACGCAAAGTGAGTACGGTTTCTGATTGGATTATACTGCGAATAATGTGGAGTCTCATCATGCGAATGATACAGCACAGCAGTCTTTCAGTTGTCCCACAGAGAAGACCGTAGGCAATGATGGGCAATTTAAATCCTGGCTATTGAATTCTGTTTCAATTCCTGTCAGTTATATTGGGCATGAAAGTTTTCTACAGGAGTGATATTCCATTTCTGAGGTGATTGGAATTAAGATGAAATTGACCAACAGGGCAACTCTGCTGACTCCAAAGGGTTCTATTTCACAACCTTCTATGTACTGAACAATAAAGCAGTGCTGGCTCAGGTGAGGGTTGTTGTTTTCAGCCAGGGTTTAGACAACTAGGGGAGTCCTGGTTGGCGCAGCGACATGTCAACATGGTGCTATTCTAGTCCATGAGCCACTTAGCCATTGTGTCTAAAACGTGACTTGGTAAAAGCTCTTTGACTTGCCAACAAGATGTGACACAGCAAACAGCAGACGCTATGGTCACCTGTGCGTTTCTCACCTGCAGTTTACCTATGACACAGCAATTAGTGTGCCTAATCCTAATCTGACTGTGTGTGATTGTGTGTGGTGTGTGTTTGTGTCTGCTATGGGTGTGTGTGTGTTACGAAGTGGTGTTTTAACCCTAGTGTGTGTTTTGTATTTCAGAGTCCCAACGGTTCCTGTGAAGAACCTCAATGGATCCAGCCCTGTTCACCCTGCATTGGCAGGTAGGAACAGCCATTAAGACACTATCAAAACAATATAAACAACAAGCCTAGTTTCTTAGTTGAGCTATTAAGGAAATGCCAGTGTCCAAATTAATTTTCGCTCTTAGTTTCTAGGCCTATCAACGGCCACTTTATCTAACAATGATAGACAGTGTTACAGAGAATCAGGCTTAATTTCTTAATTAATGTGACCCACATATGGTCAATGAGAGTAGCTTCTGATGGATGAGATTGTGTCTAAACAGTGTCAATAGATGGTGATGGAGAAGTGGTCTCACTGCTCCTTCTGCTGGTTGTCTTTAGGTATTACAGGGATCCTGATGAGCGCCGCAGGACTTCCTGTCTGTCTGACCCGACCCCCCAAGCTGGTGCTCCACCCCCCTCCTGTCAGCAAGAGTGACATCAAGCCCGTTCCCGGCCTCGGCCACTGCTGCCGCAAGACCACCAAGAAGCAGGCTCGCAAAGGTAGGTGTAGCATGCACAGACACACACACACACACACACACACACACACACACACACACACACACACACACACACACACAGACAGACAGACAGACAGACAGACAGACAGACAGACAGACAGACAGACAGACAGACAGACAGACCAGGCAGACAGACACCAGCATAGGAAATGTTTTAATAAATGTGAAAATATCTCTTCCTCCCTTTCACTCAGGCAAGACCCCCGAGGAAGTAGTGAAGAGGTACCTTCAGAAGGTACGCAGTCCCCCAGAGGAGGACTGCACTATCTGCATGGAGGCCCTGCCTGGGCCCTCGGGCTACAAAGGCCCCGGTGTTGGGGGCATCCAGCGGGCAGAGTCGGTGGGTCGCCTGGCCCAGTGTGGGCACCAGTACCACCTACAATGTCTGGTGGCCATGTACAACAATGGCAACAAGGATGGCAGCCTTCAGTGCCCCACCTGCAAGACCATCTACGGCGTGAAGACGGGCAACCAGCCACCTGGCAAGATGGAGTATCACGTTATCCCCCATTCGCTGCCTGGCCACCCCGACTGCAAGACCATCCGCATCATCTATAACATCCCGCCAGGCATCCAGGTAACAGCCTTATTGCTTATCCAAATCTGATCTTCTGTAAATCATGATGTTGGCCATCATTTTCAATTCCCTCTTTAGTACTTAGGAAGAACTACTGTACATGTCACTTGTTTACATTCTAATCGTGACCTTTCACCTTTCCCAGGGCCCTGAGCACCCGAACCCAGGCAAGCCCTTCACCGCCCGGGGATTCCCCCGACACTGCTACCTCCCTGACAGCGAGAAGGGACGCAAGGTAAACACCAGCCTACTTCCTGTTTAATGTTTAACTTCTTGATTACTAGTTTACCCAGTTGTACCGGTTTGCTGTGGATGAAATGACAGGACTATGTGGCTAACTAATTTCCTCTTTCTCTCTCTCTCACTCCGTCTCTTTCTCCCCCCCAGGTACTGAGGCTGCTGCTGGTGGCGTGGGACCGGCGGCTCATCTTCTCAGTGGGCACATCCAGCACCACGGGCGAGTCGGACACAGTCATCTGGAATGAGGTGCACCACAAGACGGAGTTCGGCTCCAACCTGACGGGACACGGCTACCCCGACCCAGGCCACCTGGACAACGTTTTGGAGGAGCTTAAGGCCCAGGGGATCACCGAGGAGGAGTGCCTACCCAGAGACTGAGCTAAAGATGGGCCAATGGGGAAACAGCTACAGAGAGACTTGTCAGACACTGGAGGGCAGAGCTAAAACAATGAACATACAGAGTCAGAGAGACAAAGGAATGGAGAGGGGGAGTCATAGACATATGAATATGTTTAAAAAAAGAGAAGTACAGAAATGAACACAGACGGTACAATTGTGACACCCACAGAAACAGACAGCCTGAAAGACAGCATACGAGAAGAAATGAATGAACCGATGAACAGATGAGCCAAAAAAAGAACCAATGGGGGGACATAAAACAAATAGAGAAACAGACAAATAGACTTTCTGGCTCTAGTTTCTAGGGACGTTAACTGAGGTACGACATTAGAAACCCTCTGAACAGGTGGGCTGTGGGTCGGCTCCGCTGCATGGGTCACTTGTATGATGGAATGTATATTTTCTTCTGCTACATTAATGGGGTTGTCACAAAATGTAATTCAGTGAGAGGTTTGAGGCCACAGTGCACATGCAATTCAGTGTTGGACAGAAGCTGTCGTTTAGACCCTGAGAGTTTGACAAGAATGTACTGAATCTTAATTGGTCCATTTGAATTCAATGGTGTACCAAGTTTACCAGAGCGGCTGTAAGTGGTAGGATGAGCGCTACAAATGGGTATTAAAGGGAATATGCTTAATAGGGTATTGAATGGAAGAGAATACTAGGCTTAAAGTATTAGACCTTTGGCAGCATAGTAACAAATCTCTCGTTACAGAAAACATAACCTAACATAGCAGGCTTAAAAGAATCGTCTGAGCGGCGTTTCTTTCTTTCTAGTCCTGACAAGAAAATAAAAAAACTGTTAGGGGATTATCTCCTCTGAATCTGCACTGTTTAACCAATCCGGTAAATGTGGAGGAGTTGAGATGGAGTGTCCCCAAAGACGGTTAGCTCTGTGATGTCGCCTCGTTAACGTCCAAAAGAAGAAGTCTGTCTCTATTTCCATTTGCTATGAAAACCGGGTGCGTCCGTTTAAACCTACCCCACTGAGGGCGCAGAAAACTTTACAGAGAACGTTCAAAATATCTCAAGTTTATGACTGGATATGTGTGAGCATGAGTGTTTACTGCCCTCTAGTGGTACTTATCGAAAATACATTCCCTTTTCCTCTCTAGGTTCTTATCGGTATTTTATTAATTGCTGTACCATTTGGAAAATGCATTGTTGTACATTTTAAATAGTTGATATATATTGGCTCAGTTGAGTTGAGTATCATTTTTACATTCCATTTTGTTCTTAATTTTTAACATTGTATGTTGTCTATTTGATTGCCAGAGCATTATTTTCTATATGTGGCATTGTAAGGAGACGTGTCAAGCTTGAGTCTTCTCGGGAGGGCTCCTGAGTATTACGAGCCACTATGAGTTGTTCAAAAAGTTTCACTGAACATCGATTTTAGAGTCATCCATTGCCAATCAATATGAATGATTTGGGAACCCTCTTGATGGGGTGGGTGAGTCTAAATGTACAAAATAAGAGTCCTCCTCAGACCATGGGTGCATCTCAATAGTCTGGTGTAGCTTCCTCTCCTATTCTTTCATGTCAATTCAGATGAAAGAACAGGAATGGAAAAAAGGCCCCTATAGACAGTTGAGAAGTCAGAAATAAAGTTATGATTGGACCTGCCACCAGAGGTCAGATTTGCACTGCACAGGGCATACTCTCTTTTTTCCTTTAGTCAAAAGGAAACATGGAAAGTTAGATATACCAGTTAAAACTACTTTGAGTTTCATTGTATTTTCTTTGTTTTGGACACCGTTGGCACCATTGGCAGCTCTAAAGAAAGCAAACCTATTGTTTTTGCCATAACGAGGTACAATTTGAAAGATTTGCTCTGTCGCCAAAACAACCTGTGGTCAAGCAGTCCAGTCGGTTTGTGTTAGGTTCATGACGGACCTGCTCATAAAGCGGTACCGTTGACAATATTTATCAGTATGTGTTAACATACAATGTTAGGCCAACCTTTATACTTTCTGTATGCAATGGATGTATGTGTTAATGTACACGACTTAAAACCATTAAACCATTTTTAAAGGTATAATGTAACTGTTCACTTAATACCTCCTTTATTTAATGTGCTCTCTATTTTTTTAATCGTTTGTATCAAATTGTTTTGTTCAAATAATTCAAAGCCACTATTTTTCCACTTTGAGGTATTGTTTGGCCGCATTTAAAGCTGTGTGACTACATGAAGACTTACATACCCATTCTACTTTGTGAGTAGGGGTACATGCATTTGGGAGAGAGGGAGGGAGAGAGAGGTGGTGGGAGAGAGGGAGAGGTGACCTTGTAATTCTTTCGACGATTCCTGCGGGTGGATTGGGAAATGTAGGACTTTATGTAGTCAGTCGTGTTTTATGTCAGTTCTTGCAATGCTCAGTTTGGTACATATCATTTTGTTTCCCAGGCACATGTCTGTGAATGGGAATGAAACAATGGTTGAAGGCTCATTCACACTTTGTATAAAACCTCTGTAAACGTTGTAATGGCGAGAACGAGTGACGTGGAGACATCTATGTTGGCAGAGAAAGTAGTAACATGTAAAAAAGATTTGAAGTAACCGTGGGACTATTAAATTAACATGACTATTATGATAACGGTGTTGGTGTTTTTTTAATGTGATGATGTGTGGCATTAAGGGTTTCCCTATTGGCAGGGGCAAGTAAACTAAGTAGTTGTTAAAGGTGTGCAATTCTTTTACTGAAACAACCAAACTGCAATAATTCCAGTAGCCTTAATTAACCTGATCTCTCTGGTTCCTCACCATTGTTAAAGTGAAAGATGGCCAATTATTGGCATTTCTGTGGGTAAACGTGTTTGGGCAAGTGACCATTTTCAAGCAACCAAAAAATATTCCTGATTTGTCTGATGGAAAGTGCCTTTCAGAATACAGTAATTCTCCCCTCCATTGTTTTCTCATTTATGCATGATTTATTTTGACAAAGAGTACAGTAATTCTATTAGGTTCTTCTCCAGATTAGTTACAGTCTATTGGTTCAGTCTAACCTTGCGAAACCACGAGGGACAGTTCATCTCTAGATTAGTCTATGCTCTGGATTAGTTGTCTGGATTGTGTCCACTTTAAAGAATGAGAAAAGCCATATACAGTAGTGTGAGTAGCCTATTAGATTAAACAATGACTGCTGAATTTCTGCTCTTCTTTTAGTTGCTAGGCAAATGTGTAGCACAGTAGCCAACACTCCGACTAGAATTTGGCAGTCTTTGTAGACTAGCAGTCAGTTGCTATATATCACTGTGCGGTTATGAGAGGACTTTTGTGCCACATAGTGCAATTTCTGGCCAATTAAGTCCAATTTCTCATTAGGTTTTGATTTATTTGACAGGCTCGAGCTGCTTGAATACATTTGCGGATATGCAGACGGTCAAGGGGTATAAGTAGATTAACATAGTCTGTAATTCATGAAATGGATATGGTTGGAATAGGCTCCAAATTCATAAGGATTCTATGAGGCTTGCCATTGTTGAAAGTCTTGGAGTTCCCTTTTTCAGATAACAACACATTATTTGATTTTTGTACAGGGTTAATTTGACGAATGAAGTGAGAACATGGCCCTGGCACCACCAAGCTACTACAGGCATAATCCTTACAATGTCAAAAAGGGTCTCTTGAAACATTATCCATGTTTGATATTATACAAATGATTTAATTATGTATAATGAACAAAAATAAAAATGCAACATGCAACAATTTAAACTATTTTACTGAGTCACAGCTCATTTAAGGAAGTCAGCCAATTGAAATAAATGCATTAGGCTCTAATCTATGGATTTCACATGACTGGGCAGGGGCGCAGCCATGGATGGGCACGGAAGGTCATAAGCCCACCCACTGGGGAGCCAGGCCCAGCTAATCAAAATGATTTTTTTCTCACAAAAGGGCTTTATTACAGACAGAAATACTCCTCAGTTTCATCAGCTGTCCGGGTGGCTGGTCTCAGACGATCCCGCAGTGTAGTTTCATGTGGTCTGTGGTTGTGAGGCTGATTGGATATACTGCCAAATTCTCTAAAACGACATTGGAGGAGGCTTAAGGTTGAGAAATTAACATGACATTTTCTGACAACAGTTCTGGTGGACATTCCTGCAGTCAGCATGCCAATTGCACCTCCTCAAAACTTGAGACATCTGTGGCATTGTGTTGTGTGACAAACTGCACATTTAGAGTGGCCTTTTATTGTCCACAGCACAAGGTGCACCTGTTCCTGTCAGCTTCTTGATATGCCACACCTGTCAGGTGGATGGATTATCTTGGCAAAGGAGAAATGCTCACTAACAAGGATGTAAACAAATTTGTGCACAACATTTTAGAGAAATAAGCTTTTTGTGCCTATAGAACATTTCTGGGATATTTTATTTGGGACCAACACTTTACATGTTGCGTTTAAATTCTTGTTAAGTATAGAACTAGAAATACATATGAAGCAAGGTTTGCTCTTCTGCCATCTTTTGCTACTTCGGGACAGATATGAAAACACATCCATATGTAGTGTTTTGTGGTCATGTGTGACTTAGCAGCGATCATGGGTTCAAACTCCCACAGGGAACACTTACAAAAAATGTATGTAATCAATTTATTGTAAGTTGCTTTGGATAACAGTGTCTGGTAAGTGCTCTAACATAAACCTCTAGTTCTCTGTCCATTTCAATAATGGATGTTTTCTATAGATAAGTGACAGCAGTGATGGATTGTGAGAAGCTGCCAGTGTTATGGCATGACTAAACGACTGTCAGTTTCTATGGAGCAGATGGACCAGGAGGTCAAATAAGGGTCAAATAGTGTAAAGACATAGTGACAAAAAGTGTCACTAATAAAGACAAAGTGATGGTAAGTCACAGATGGATCCGTCTATTAGTGGCAATATAATCTCTTTCGACTTCAATGAGGCCCCTTCTTGGAAATTTGAGGATTGGTTGGGGGTGTTTTCACATGTAGCCCTCTTTAAAAGCAAGCTCCAAGGTGAGAAAAGGATGTACTATGTACTCCTGTTGGAGATCTCAGCAGGCTACCCGAACAGACACTATTACGTCCATGTTGTCTCCAGAGTGTTTTGTGTAAACTAGTATTGAAACCTGTCATTGACTACAGTATAATGGAAACTAGTATTGAAACCTGCCATTGACTACAGTATAATGGAAACTAGTATTGAAACCTGTCATTGACTACAGTATAATGGAAACTAATATTGAAACCTGTCATTGACTACAGTATAATGGAAACTAGTATTGAAACCTGTCATTCACTACAGTATAATGGAAACTAGTATTGAAACCTGCCATTGACTACAGTATAATGGAAACTAGTATTGAAACCTGTCATTCACTACAGTATAATGGAAACTAGTATTGAAACCTGCCATTGACTACAGTATAATGGAAACTAGTATTGAAACCTGTCATTCACTACAGTATAATGGAAATTAGTATTGAAACCTGTCATTCACTACAGTATAATGGAAACTAGTATTGAAACCTGTCATTGACTACAGTATAATGGAAACTAGTATTGAAACCTGTCATTGACTACAGTATAATGGAAACTAGTATTGAAACCTGCCATTGACTACAGTATAATGGAAACTAGTATTGAAACCTGTCATTGACTACAGTATAATGGAAACTAGTATTGAAACCTGCCATTGACTACAGTATAATGGAAACTAGTATTGAAACCTGCCATTGACTACAGTATAATGGAAACTAGTATTGAAACCTGCCATTGACTACAGTATAATGGAAACTAGTATTGAAACCTGTCATTCACTACAGTATAATGGAAACTAGTATTGAAACCTGT
Organism: Oncorhynchus nerka; assembly: GCF_034236695.1. Taxonomy (NCBI): domain Eukaryota; kingdom Metazoa; phylum Chordata; class Actinopteri; order Salmoniformes; family Salmonidae; genus Oncorhynchus; species Oncorhynchus nerka. Next base: position 54,849,568 of record NC_088403.1, read on the forward strand.
CATTGACTACAGTATAATGGAAACTAGTATTGAAACTTGCCATTGACTACAGTATAATGGAAACTAGTATTGAAACCTGCCATTGGCTACAGTATACTGGCTCGTATCCATCAGTGCACACTGTTTTGTAGGCCCGGGGTGATACCGGTATCGCAATATTTTTTCCATGCCAAAAATTAAAACGCAAAGCAGACCAAACTCAGACCAAAAACCTCTTGTATGTAAAATATTGTGTGCTATAGCTTGGGAAATAAATACATGTGACTCTGGATGACAACATAATGAGACATTGTAAAAACCACCAATATTGATCTGTTTATTTACTGGATCTTCCCCCACTATTAGTACTACAACTATTTTCACATTGCTAAAACTAACATCAACAAACAAAAAACTATTAGAAATGAACAGTAAACATTGCACTAAAAAAGGTTAAAAAAAGATAAGCATTTCAAGTGTTATATTATCAGTGTTTTAGCAATGTGAAAATAGTTGTAGTACAAATAGAGGGGGAAGATACAGTAAATAAACAGATCAATATTGGTGGTATTTACAATGCCTCTCCCTCCCTCCCTTTCTCTCTCTCTTTCTTGTTTTTTTGATGATGTTAAATGTATTTCTTCTCACTTTAATGTATTGTTTATTTCACTTGGTTTGGCAAGGTAAACATATGTTTCCCATAAAGCCCCTTAGAAATGAATTGAGGGAGAGAAAAAGAGAGAAAGAAAGAGAGAGAGAGAGAGAGAGAGGGGGAGATAGAGAGGGGGAGAAAGAGAGAGAGAGAGAGAGAGAGAGAGAGAGAGGGAGAGAGAGAGAGAGAGAGAGAGAGAGAGAGAGAGAGAGAGAGAGAGAGAGAGAGAGAGAGAGAGAGAGAGAGAGAGAGAGAGAGAGAGAGAGAAAGAGAGAGAATTCAACATCCCAATTAGGATCTGGCTAAAAATACTTGAAACAGTTATAGAACCCTTTGATGTCTGGGTTCTGCTTACCAACCAATAATTCACAAAATGGGACAAACACCAAACTGCATGCAGAATTCTGCAAAAACATCCTCTGTATCTAACGTAAAACACCAAATAATGCATGCAGAGCAGAATTAGGATGATACCCAATGATCAAAATCCAGAAAAGAGACGTTAAATTCTACAACCACCTAAAATGAAGCAATTTCCAAACCTTCTATAACAAAGTCATCACTTACAGAGAGATTAACCTAGAGAAGAGTCCCCTCAGCAAGCTGGTCCTGGGGCTCTGTTCACAAACATACACCCCACAAAGCCCCAGGACAGAAACAAAATTAGACCCAAACAAATCATGAGAAAACAAAAAGATAATTACTTGACACATTGGAAAGAATTAACCAAAAAACCAAGTAAACTGGAATGCAGTTTGGCCCTAAACAGAGAGTACACAGTGGCAGAATACCTGACCACTGTGACTGACCCCAAATGAAGGAGAACTCTGACTATGCACAGACTCAGTGAGCATACTGAAAGGTTGCTGGATCGAATCCCCGTGCTGACAAGGTAAAAATCTGTCGTTCTGCCCCTGAGCAAGGCAGTTAACCCATTGTTCCCTGGGAGTCGAAGACGTGGATGTCGATTATGTCAGCCTCTTTGATTCAGAGGGGTTAGGTTAAATGCGGAAGACACATTTCAGTTGAATGCACTCAGTTGTACAACTGACTAGGTATCCCCCTTTCCCTTTCCCTTAGCCTTGTTATTGAGAGAGGCCTCAGTAGGCAGACCTGGCTCTCAAGAGAAGACAGGCTATGTGCACACTATGTGGAAACCGAGCTGCACTTCCTAACCTCCTGCCAAATATATGACCATATTAGAGACACATATTTTCCTCAGATTACACAGACCCACAAAGAATTTGAATACAAATCAGATTTGGATAAACTCCCAAATCTATTAGGTGAAATACCACAGTGTGCCATCACAGTAGCAAGATGTGTGACCTGTCATCACAAAAAAGGGTGAACCAGTGAAGCACAAACACCACTGTAAATACAAACTATATTTGTGTTGATTTATTTGCCCTTTTGCACATTGTTACAACACTGTACATAGCCATACTATAACATTTGAAATGTCTCTATTATTTTGAAACTTTTTTTAGTGTAATGCTTACTGTTAATTTCTAATTATTTATTTAACTTACGTTTATTATCTATTTCAATTGCTTTGGCAATGTAAACATGTTTCCCATGCCAATAAAGTCCATTGAATTGAATTGAGAGAGAAATAACATGCTGAGCTCACCCTTGCAGGCCAAGGCCCATATTGTGGTGTGGGTGGGGGAGGGTGTTCAATTGTCCACACATAAGCTGACCTACCGACAGGACTCCCATTGTCTTGGATAATTAGAATACACTGACTCCCCCCTGAATGTACTCTACAACTACCAATACATACCCATTTCAATACAATTGTTCCCCCTGCATTTTCATATAATTTGCATATCATTTAATTGTGCATTGAGAATAGTATCCACACACTGCCAAAGTATGCTGCTTTTGATAAAAAATGTAGGTGTCTTTTCCTCAGGTGAAGAGTAATATACTCCTGTTTGCACCACTTTGACTGCAAAAAGCCAGTCCCTGTCTGTTATTAAAAGCATTTAAATGCTTTAACATCTTGGCAGCCTGCCCAGTCCAAAGGCCTGTTGCCAAGGAAACAAATGACACCTGCTCTCTTGCTCTACTCCCTCCCCCAAGGCTCATATTTCAAATCTGTTTTTCCTGTAATCTCTGGTATACCTCATTGCCTTTCAGCTAAAAGCTTTTTGTTGTTGCATTGGAGCAAGAGAGCGAGAGAGAGGAAGTGAAAGAGAGGGAGTGGTTAAGAGAGGGGGGGAGGGAGAAAGAGGGGCCTCCTCCTAGTTGCTAGGGCAACTTGACATCACAGTGACGATTTCCTCCATTTAAAAGCTTTTAACCGGATCCCTCTCCTGCCCTAGGGCCCATTTTGAGTCCTCTTTCAGCTAAGCTCGGGGGAAGGGCACAGCACAGGCAGAGCGGTGTGTGACTGTTTGCAACCACATTCCACTGACATAATGCTAGACAGCAGAGAAGGGCTTCAAACTAAACCGTTTTTGGGGCCTATTTTTCTTTACAGAACCAAAACAGGAAGAGAGTGCTTTTTGAGAGGGCTTTCAAAATGGCTGCAGAGGAGAGTTTTAGTTACCTCATTCCGGGCCACAGCGAGAAGCACAGAAGGGCCCGAAACTGGACCGATGCAGAGATGAAGGGGCTTCTGTATGTATGGGAACAGAATGTCGCCGAGCTGAAGAAATGTAAGAGGAACGCCAAGATCTACGAGAAGATGGCCCAGAGGTTCTTTGAGCTCACCGGAGAACAACGCCACCGGGAGGAGATAAAGATGAAAATCACCAACATGTCTTTCCAGTACAGGCAAGTGTAAGAAATACCTTCTATTTATTTTGGGGGGTGGGGGTTGAAAAAGGTGGCAACATAAATCCATAAAAATCTTGTATTGTATGAATGCACTTTAATATCCAGAAAGAACTGAAGTAGGCTACGTTGGAATGTAACTCCACAGGTGTCAGAGCATCCTGCATAACTAGAACTCAATACAGGCTGCTATGATACTTAGAAACCCAGACTTCTTATGTCACCTACTTAACCCAAACCAATATATACCATCCTTAACTCCTTATTTGACAGGAAAATGAAGTGCACAACCAATGGGAGCGGTGGGACACCCGACTGGCCGTACTACAAAGCAATAGAGAAGCTCCTCACCAAGACTGACGACAATGGGACTATGAACTCGTTTGAGCTCCAGTCTCCTGGCCCCTCCACCTCCACAGAGGCCTCGATGTCCCATGCAGAGGGCCTCCCCACGGGCTTCCTTCCGGAGTACACAGGCTCCTCGGACGAGATGGAGATGAGGAAGGACCTGATTGGATGGGAGAGCTCTGGCAGCCTGCACTCTGGACTTCCCTGTCCCGAGTAAGGCCATGTTTACATATTGGGCTTCAAATGAGGAAACAGAGAGAGAGAAAGAAAAAGAGGACACCTCCTGAGAGAGAGAGAGAGAGAGAGAGAGAGAGAGAGAGAGAGAGAGAGAGGGGGTATCAAGCTGAGGTATTGAGCTAAACTGCCTAATTTCACATTATTTTGTAGTGAAACCGCTTTACCAAGTTTGATCGAAAATGGCCCTACATACAGAACTCTTGAATGCTTGTATTACTCTCTCTATAAATGATGTCATTACCATTGCTTTAACTAACAAAACCCCTTTCTGTCCAGTTCCCACCCGGCGCCGGCCAAGAGGAAGAAAGTGCACCAGCACCTGTCTCTGAAGCGGCGGAAGCTGAAGGTGATGGAGGCCATGCTGCAGGAGCAGCGGAAGGTGAGCCGGGCGGTGGAGGAGACATGCCGCGAGGTGCGCCGCGTCATGCACCAGCAGAACTTCCTCCAGGTGCAGAGCCTGCAGCTCCAGGAGCGCATGATGAACCTGCTGGAGAAGATGATCCAGCCACTGACGACCCCCACGCCAGCCTGGGGTGCTGCTGCCCAGCCTGGGGTCAAAGAGCCAGGCCAGGGATGAAGGGTCCAGAGTGAGGGGTCAAGGAGGGTAGTGGTGGTGGTAAGGACTCCCTAAAAACACACCACTTCGATGCAAGTGACTTTTCGTAGCAGGTTAGGTGAGCATTTCTGCTGACCCTAAAACCTAACCCTTTCCCTAACCTTAACCTAATTATCCTAACCTGCTACATTAATTATCCTAACCTGCTGCGTAAGTTCTCCTAACCTGCTACGAAAAGACATAGCTGTATCGAAATTGCGTCCCGGTGGTGCTCACTATATGGCTATGCTAGAAAATAAATGCCATATGCTACATGACTATGTGTTATATGCTACATGGCTATGTTTTATATGCTACATGGCTATGTGTTATATGCTACATGGCTATGTGTTATATGCTACATGGCTATGTGTTATATGCTATAATATGGCTATGCTTCACCTGGTGTATGGCACTTTTTAACAACTGATTGAGAGTAAATAATGTCAATCTCACCCTAACCTTACCCCTGACCTGAATGCTCAATGGCAGAGAGAGGAAAAAGCAACTTGCTCATCAGTGCTGAGGCCGGTTTTGTCCTTTCTAGCATGGCTATCTAGTGGTTGCTGTGAGAGAGTGAGAGGTCAGGCGTGAGGGTTCAGAGGTGTATGGCTGAGGCTGCTTTAAGACAAGTTCCACCATTCATTGATCGTTTTGAGCGATATCTACAAGCTAGGAAAATACTGTGCTTATTCACATTAACAAAAGACAACGTTTGTCCACAAATTCTATATTTTAATGACAAAAGGCATGGGCATTTGGTGTTGTATCACTTATTTTTTAATGTGTGTCCTGCTATGGTGTATGCATCTTCCAACTAGCATAGCCTACTTGTTTGAAATGTATGACTGAAATAAAAACATATGTTCTGTTGTCATTTTTTGTCTCTTTCAACTATTCCTGATACAATCTTGTCTCCCTTTCATCCTAAATATTGTCATAATGTAGCCGACATAAAGTCAGCATTCACACTGTGTGTACTGTAATGTAATATGATCTCCAAACAATAACACATCATATTAAATGATAACATACAGTACCAGTCAAAAGTCTGCACACACCTGCTCATTCAAGGGTTTTTCTTTATTTTTCCTATTTCCTACCAAAAAAATATATTTTAGATTTTAGATTCTTCCAAGTAGCCACCCTTTGCCTTGATAAAGTCAGAGCATCTGCTGTCTTAGCCACTGCCTGTCACCAAGGGTGTACCCCAAGGCTCGATCCTAGGCCCCACACTTTTCTCAATTTACATAAACAGCATAGCTCAGCTGGCCCCTCCCCGGATTTTATGTTAAACGCTCTACGAAAAAGCTTTCTTAGTGTCCAACAAGCTTTCTCTGCCCTTAACCTTGTTCTGAACACCTCCAAAACAATGCCCCTTTCCCCACAGGTGTGATTACTACCTCTGAGGGTTTAGAGCTTGAGGTAGTCACCTCATACAATTGCTTGGGAGTATGGCTAGTCGATACACTGTCCTTCTCTCAGCACAAAGCTGTAGGCTAAAGTTAAAATCTAGACTTGGTTTCCTCTATTGTAATCGCTGCTCTTTAACCCCAGCCGCCAAACTAACCCTGATTCAGATGATCATCCTACCCATGCTAGATTACGGAGACGTAATTTATAGATTGGCAGGTAAGGGTGCTCTTGAGTGGCTAGATATTCTTTACCATTCTGCCATTAGATTTGCAATCAATGCTCTTACAGGGCACATTACTGCACTCTATATATACTCTTCTGTAAACTGGTCAGCTCTGTATACCCGTCGCAAGACCCGCTGGTTGATGCTTATTTATAACACACTCTTAGGCCTCACTCCCCCCTATCTGAGATATCTACGGTAGCCCTCATCCTCCACATACAACACCCGGTCTGACAGTAACATTCTGGAGGTGTGTTGAGTCATTGTCCTGATGAAAAATAAATGACAGTCCCACTAAATGTAAACCAGATGGGATGGCGTATCGCTGCAGAATGCTGTGGTAGCCATGCTGGTTAAGTATGCCTTGAAATCTAAATAAATCACAAACAGTGTCACCAGTAAAGCACCCCCACACCATCACATCTCCTTCTCCATGCTTCCCGGTGGGAACCACACATGCAGAGATTTTAATTTTAATTTGATTTAATCTTTATTTAACTAGGCAAGTCAGCTAAGAACAAATTCTTATTTACAATGACGGCAAAGGCCTCCTGCGGGGACAAAACACATCACGACAAGAGAGACACCACAACACTACATAAAGAGAGACCTAAGGTCAACAACATAGCATGGCAGCAACACATGAAAACACAGCATGGTAGCAACCATGATCATCCGTTCACCTACTCTGCGTCTCACAAAGACATGGCTGTTGGAACCAAAAGTCGTAAATTTGGAGTAGATGTTGACATGTGTCTGTTACTTGAACTCTGTGAAGCATTTATTTGGGCTGCAATTTCTGAGGCTGGTAACTTTAATGAACTTATCCTCTGCAGTAGAGATAACTCAGGGTCTTCCTTTGCTGTGGCGGTGTCACAGCCTACTAGGAGTGGTGGGTTGGAATCAGGCGCAGAGAGCAGGGTTCAGTAAATCTTGATTTATTCTCCAGCCAAAAAAAAAAACGGTCACGCCAACATACAGGGCGCATAAAACAGACCAGCCCAAACACAGGACCAAACAGTCCGGAGAATACAAACATGAAAACCACAACCAACAGAGTAACAAAAAACAATCCCGCACAAAACAAAGGCGGGTCAAACTACTACATATAGGGAAGCTAATTAAACCAAAATACACACAGGTGAAACTAATAAGACAAAACCAACAGACAAACGAAAAAGGGATCGGTAGCGGTTAGTAGGACGGTGACGACGACCACCGAACAGGCAGGGGAGCCAACTTCGGCGGAAGTCGTGACAGGCGGTCCTCATGAGAGCCAGTTTCATCATAGCGCTTGATGGTTTTTGCGACTGAAAAATTGACTGACCGGGTTGACTGACATTCATGTTTTAAAGTAATGATGGACTGTCGTTTCTCTTTGCTTATTTGAGCGGTTCTTGCCATAATATGGACTTGGTCTTTTACCAAATAGGACTATCTTCTGTATACCACCACTACCTTGTCACAACTGATTGGCTCAAATGCATTAAGAAGTAAATACATTTCACAAATTAACTTTTAACAAGGCACACCTGTTAATTGAAATGCATTCCAAGTGACTACCCCGTGAAGTAGGCTTGAGAGAATGCAAAGAGTGTGCAAAGCTGTCATCAAGTCAAAGGGTAGCTACTTTGAAGAATCTCCGATATAAAATATATTTAGATTTTTTGACACTTTTTTGGTTACTACATGATTCAATGTGTTATTTCATAGTTTTGATGTCTTCACTATTAGTGTCTATCACTATTCTACAACGTAGAAAATAGTAAAAATAAAGAAAAACCTTGTAATAAGAAGGTGTGTCTAAACTTTTGACGGGTACTGTATAATGTGTAACAAAACATATTACAGATGTAGGATCTTAATTTGATCATCCTGAGAACTTATTTGCGATGCAGGACATTGTAACGATTTTCCTCGTCATCTGAGGAAGAGTAGTCAAGATCGGACCAATGCGCAGCGTGGTATGTGTCCATGTTAATATTTAATAAATCAACTGAACACTGAATAACAAAACAACAAAGAGAGTGAATGAAGCAGTCCTGTAAGGTGCAAATACACAAAACAGAAAACAACTACCCACAAAACAAGTGGGAAAAACAGGCTACCTAAGTATGGTTCTCAATCAGAGACAACGATTGACAGCTGCCTCTGATTGAGAACCATACCAGGCCAAACACATAGACAACCAAAACTAGAACAACACATAGAATGCCCACCCCAACTCACGCCCTGACCAATTTAAACAAGAAACATAACAAAGGAACTAAAGTCAGGACATGACAGACATGTTTAACTTGTAGTGTATTTGAGGTTTTAAAAGGCTTCTGAATTTCCACTTTCAAATGGCAGACTTGATTTTCCCTTATGAAAAATGTATCAACCCTTAAAATAAAAGTGCATGAAATATAATCCACACCATTCACATTTTCTGTTGCTGCTGGATTATTTTCCTGCTGTAGCAAACTGGCTCAAATTAAGATCCTACATCTACACTACTGTTCAAAAGTTCGGGGTCACGTAGAAATGTCTTTGTTTTCCATGAAAACATGCATGAAATTAGTTGCAAAATGAATAGGAAATATAGTCAAGACGTTGACAAGGTAATACATAATTATTTTTAATTGAAATAATAATTGTGTCCTTTAAACTTTGCTTTCGTCAAAGAATCCTCCATTTGCAGCAATTACAGCCTTGCAGACCTTTGGCATTCTATTTGTCAATTTGTTAAAGTAATCAGAAGAGATTTCACCCCATGCTTCCTGAAGCACCTCCTACAAGTTGGATTGGCTTGATTGGCACTTCTTACATAGCATACCGTCAAGTTGCTCCCACAACAGCTCAATAGGGTTGAGATCCAGTGACTGTGCTGGCCACTCCATTATAGACAGAATACCAGCTGACTGCTTCTTCCCTAAATAGTTCTTGCATAGTTTGGAGCTGTGTTTTGGGTCATTGTCCTGTTGTAGGAGGAAATTGGCTCCAATTAAGCGCTGTCCTCAGGGAATGGCACGGCGTTGCAAAATGGAATGATAGCCTTCCTTCTTCCAGATCCCTTTTACCCTGTTCAAATCTCCCACTTTACCACCACCAAAGCACCCCCAAACCATCACATTACCTTCACCATGCTTGACAGATGGCGTCAAGCACTCCTTCAGCATCTTTTCATTTTGTATGTGTCTCACGATTGTTCTTCTTTGTGATCCGAACACCTCAAACTTAGATTAGTCTGTCCATAACACTTTTGTCCCAATCTTCCTCTGTCCAGTGTCTGTGTTATTTTGCCAATCTTAATCTTTTCTTTTTATTGGCCAGTCTGAGATATGAATTTTTCTTTGCAACTCTGCCTAGAAGGCCAGAATCCCGGAGTCACCTCTTCACTGTTTTTTGCGGGTACTATTTAACCAAGCTGCCAGTTGAGGACTTGTCTGTTTCTCAAACTAGACAATCTAGTGTACATGTCCTCTCTATTCTGGTTATATCCAGTTTGCTCTGTTCTGTGAAGGGAGTAGTACACAGCATTGTACGAGATCTGCAGGTTTTTGGTAATTTCTCGCATGGAATAGCCTTCATTTCTCAGAACAAGAATAGACTGACGAGTTTCAAAAGAAAGACCTTTGTTTCTGGCCATTTTGAGCCTGTAATCGAACCCACAAATGCTGATGCTCCAGATACTAGTCTAAGAAGGCCAGTTTTATTGATTCTTTAATCAGCACCACAGTTTTCAACTGTGCTAACATAATTACAAAATGGTTTACTAATGATCAATTAGCCTTCTAAAATGATAAACTTGGATTAGCTAACACAACGTGCCATTGGAACACACGAGTGATGGTTGCTGATATTGGGCCTCTGTACGCCTATGTAGATATTCCATTAATTATCAGCCGTTTCCAGCTACAATAGTCATTTACAACACTAACAATGTCTACACTGTATTTCTGATCAATTTATGTTATTTTAATGGACAAAAAATTTGCTTTTCTCTCAAAAACAAGGACATTTCTAAGTGACCCCAAACTTTTCAACGGTAGTGTATCTGTATGTGATATATCTGAAATGGCAGCTAGTGCCTTGACTGAAAAAGTCCTCATTCAGAGGGAAGGGAAATACAATATATGTTGTTAAAACTATTTTTTGGATCACATTGAGCGATTGAAAGTGCAAGACATCCTAATTAGACAAATCTAGGAAATGGTTAGTGTTGTGGATAATTTGAGATGACAGTTCCATTAACTCACTTAAAACTGCATTGTTTTGAAGTGCTCTCTTATGTGAAACCATGGGATTAAATAGAAGGGAGTTGAATGTAGTTTCGCCACATATAGGCTTTGCATTTTACATTTGTGAAAACAGCTAAATAATATACAGAAAAATATGCAAAAAATATCAATAGCCTGCTTATTTGATTCTATCACTTCACTATCTTACAAGGCCCAAGGTTTTTGTCCAGGGTTTTAGTAGGCCTAAACATGCATAAAACTTCTCGGCTTTCACTGTTTCCATTGACTGACTCACTGTGTCTATATGACTGTGGTGTGCAAAAGGACCATGTGACTCACTCCTATTGCGACCTTGCAGCATTTTGACCATAATTCACAGTTTTTTTCTTGTTGTTTTTCTTTCCTGGCAGGATGCAACAAATGATCACCTCTTGAGAGGTGTAATTCATCCTGTCATGTTAATTAGCTTGTTATATATACATTATTAATTTTGTGGTGGTTGCATTTAATAGCCATTTAGGCTACATCTGCATAGTTATTTGTCATGCTTAGTAAAGTGTATATTAGCGCATGTTGGTAATAAATATGTGTTTGAAATGTGACCTAAACAACATCAACAATGTTTTTATTTAGGCTATCCATTTCAGATGATCAGAACCAATAGGATCACCGCAAATATTTGAATATTGAGCTCTCAGACAGGGGGATTGGCGTAAGAAATCACGTGCTCTGAAAACGATGTCATGGTTACTATGAAAGACGCTTTGTAATTCCCCAACAATGAATGGAGGCGGGTGGAGTTTGTCATCCGTGGTATATGGAATACCATAATACCGGAGGGAAACTTTGGAAAATATAAATTATGTTACGGAAACTACGCACGTGTGGATTTCTAACTAGTTTGGACTGTTGGGAGTATGCAACCTTTAAACTGACTTCATGAAGCTTTTAAACGGTAATTTCAGTCTCAGCACTGGCAACATTATATCTAGACGTCGAGAGTTTTCGAGACTACTTTACATTTAATACTAGGAAATATTTTAGCAAGGCTATATTTTGTTTTGTTGTATTTCGATGGACAATGCCGAACTAGTCTGCTGTTTTGTAAACATTTAACTAAGAGCGGTAGAGAAACGATGTCAAACGAAACCAAATCAAGGCGCTCGAGCATGTTTCTTTAACTAACGTCTCGCTTGAATGCTCGTGCATTGATTGAACGGTTCTCGAGAAGGGGGCCAGCTGGCGCTGTCTACTCTTTGGCAAGGAGATGGTTCATTTGCACGCTGACATGGAACGAGGCTAAATGGTCTCTTCAACCCACACTTGTCTGCTTAAACTATAACAACTCATGTATATATTTTCGTATTTTTTTTTGGAGATTGTTATAGTGTGCAGCATTATTGCTGCAGAATGAAATCTTACAGTATTTTCTTTACAGTGAATGTTTCTAAAATAAAGGGGAAATATATTTTATGGCTTTTGTGCATAATACATTGTATCACACCATTATTATTTAGTTTATACATTGTATAACAAACAATATGTTGTGTACCATAATGATATCACATGATAAGTGTTACAGTTTCAGTTTGTTAAAAATAATGTTACAGTAGGCCTATGCCTAATCATTATTTGATACACTGTATCTCACTCAGCTTAAATCTCTCTCTCTTGTCTACTTTTAGTGTTTACACTTCAGTGTTGGCACTAAAAAGATACCACTCCAGAGTGTCATTCGGTTCCAACGCTCTGCATCTGAAAAAAACGGCCACATTCAGGATGAGGATGCCGGGACAGGCTGAAGGGGTGCGGAGGCGTCTGGATTTGATCTCTCCTCGTGAAGTCAGACGGGTTGAGGTTGTTCGAGGACGTGTAGGATACGGGTTTACCTTATCGGGACAAGGCCCGTGCCTCTTGAGTGGAATATTGGAGGGCAGCCCTGCAGACCATGTGGGACTGAAGCAGGGGGATCGTATAGTGAGCGTCAACGGAACTGATGTGGCAAAGGCATCCCATGAGGCTGTGGTGCAGTTGATTGGCACCTGTAAAGGCCCTTTACGGTTGGTGGTGCTTGTCGGGAGTGGGCCCTTGGTGGACCTATCCTCCAGCGACGAGGAGTTAAGGATTTCTAGAACAGAGGGAAAGGAGCTTTTTCAGAAGGGGGGAGTTTTTCGCACTGTTCCAGCCCACTCTGGCAACTTGTCCTCTAACTCCGTAAATGCCACCCCAGCTAATCCACGACCTGTGTCAGAACCTGACATGTCCCCCTGGATCCAGCCTTCGAACTCCAAAACTCAGCCTGTCTTCCTGTCTGCGGAGGAAACCGCCCGAGTGGCAGACAGCGACTCTGTTTTCAACGAGCAGGAGGATGATGTGAATCGAGACTGGAGTATTCTGAACACAGCCATGGTGGTGGGCTACCTGGGCTCTACTGAACTGATCTTGGCCTTGTCCAGACACGGCTCAGAGGACGACTGCCTACAGGTGATCCGCGGGTGTATCAGACATATGGGCACAGAGCAGGAGACCCACACGCTGGTGATGATGAAGATCATGTTCGACTGCGTCCGCCTCTGTGATGACACAGGAGCCGTCCTGGCCGCCTTCCCTGCCGAGAACCTTGTCCTGGGCGTGGTGTGTTCCGAGGACAGGCGCTTCTTTTGTCTGGTCACCACTGCACACATCTCTGGCGGCCACGTTGGCCAGAACGGTCCCCTGAGTACCTCATGCCACGTCTTCTTCATCGACCCTGAGCTGTGCCACCACAGTGACCACCTGGGCATCACAGGGCGCTTCGGCTTCGACTGCACCCCCGACCCAGACACCCAGGGCTGCCTGGAGTTCCCCCTCACTCCCCCCTCCGTTCTCCAGTTTGTATCTGTCTTATACTGTGAAATGGGGGAGGCAGTGGAGAGGCTTAGAACCAGGCTGGACAGAGACTTAGCCCACCACCTCCACACGCAACAGAATCGCAGCAGCACCAGTAAGAATGGCAGCGCCAGCAGCAACGGAGACAGTGGGATCGGAAACACCTCCCCCCCTGAGGAAAGAGCGGACAGGGATTTCCCCATCGCCCGCGGAAACGACCCTGGGGGCCAGCTCCCCAGCTGTCCATGGGAGGATTACCCCAGGCTGAAGGAGACCTCACCCAAATAGTAGCTCATCAAAATGGCTGGCTAAAACTAAACGGCCATCCTAATCCAGGCAGCACAAATTCCCTTTCCGAATCTCTACCTGGCCCGGCGTCATTAACCGGCCTATGCGGTGGTCCTCCTCCCAGGTTGGAGTTTCAGTTCAAGCCCCCGCCACCACCGTACCCTCTGGCTAAGAACCAGAACCTAACAGGAGGAGGCTCCTTCAGAAGCAGTCAGCGCTGGTTCTCTATGAGTGTTAAGCAGAGGTGGCCTAAGGGCCGAGGTGGAGAGCCCGAGTCCCAGGCAACACCGGCCACTAACAGCTGGTCAGGACCAGCCACGGTGGGTAGCACCAACGCTCTGCCACCCCCCATGAGCCAGATCCCACCAGACAGGTACCTGGCAGCAGAGACCATGATGCTGCTGCCCCAGAGGGAGGAGTGGGCCAAACGACTCTGGAGAGTAGAATCTGGAGAGCTGCTGAATGGAAATCCCAGGAAAGATGCCAATACCAAGGTGAGATAAGAAGAGGGAATGCTGTTGTGTTGCATGATGTGTCAATGCTTGTATGTGTTTACTGAATGTATTTATCCTTTATCTAACTAGGCAAGTCAGTTAAGAACAAATTATTATGTACAACAACAGCCCACCCCAGCCAAACCCTAACAACACTGGGCCAATTATGCACCACACTACGGGACTCTCAATAACAGCCAGTTGTCATACAGCCTGGAATTAAACCAGGGTCTGTAGTGACTCTTCTAACACTGAGGTGGGGTGTCTTAGACCACTGCACCACCCAGGAGCCCAGAGTAAAATTTTCCAGGGTGTAACCCTAACCCAAAGTTAAGATAGCTCCTATATTTGCTTTGTGCAACGCAACAAAAATACATGTGCATGCTCCCTTCTGTTTAGCATCTGGTTTTGTGTTTCTGTTTGCTTTATGTTCAACTACATTCTACAGGAAGTGATAAAACAGTTGCAGGAGTTGAGTTGCCAGGCACTGAGAGGTTGGACAGACCATTCACTCTGACACAACAGCAATTTCACTGCTGTGAATTGAGCTTGAAAAAGCCACCTGTTAGTGTATACCTCAATGATGTCATTGTCATAAATCCACATCCAAAGAAAGTTCAGTTCCAAACAGCCTTTTCTGTTCTTCTCCTCATTGTCCACAAGATGTCCCTGTTTCACTATTTAACTGTGATGGGAGTGAGTTTCCCCATGGAAGAAGTACTTAAATGGCTACTTACAGGTAACTGCAAAAATAATGGAAACACTTGAGTAAATGTGGGATACAAAGTTTATTGAAAGCAGGTGCTACCACACAGGTGTGGTTCCTGAGTTAATTAAGAAATGAACATTACATCATGCTTAGAGTCATGTATAAATATGTTGGGCAGGCCATTATCACAGTAAATAAAATTATATTCGTCACATTCTTCGTTAACAACAGGTGTAGACTAACATTGAAATGCTTACTTACGGGCCCTTTCCAGCAATGCAGGTGAAAGAAAATAGCAAAGTAATAATAAATACACAATGAGTAACGATAACTTGGCTACACAGGAGGTTGGTGGCACCTTAATTGGGGAAGACGGGCTCGTGGTAATGGCTGGAGCGGAATTAGTGTAATGGTATCAAATACATCAAACACATGCTTTCCATGTGTTTAATGCCATTCCATGTGCTCCGTTCCAGCCATTATTATGAGCAGTCCTCCCCTCAGCAGCCTCCACTGCTTGGCTATATATATGGGGTACCAGTACCAAGTTGATGTGCAGGGGTATGAGGTAATTGAGGTAGATAGAGTGCCTTCATAAAGTATTCATACCTCTTGACTTATTCCACATTTAGTTGTGTTACAGACTTTGTTTCTCACCCATTTACACACAATACCCCATAATGACAAAGTGAAAACATGTTTTTAGATTATTTTTTTTAGCAAATTTATTGAAAATGAAATACAGAAATATCTTGTTTTCATAAGTATTCACACCTGAGTCAATACTTTGTAGAAGCATCTTTGGCAGTGATTACCGCTGTCTTTCTGGGTAAGTCTATAAGAGCTTTCCACACCTGGATTGTGCAACATTTGCCCATCATTCTTTTTGAAAGTCTCCAAGCTCTGTCAAGGTCTGTCTATGGCAAGATCATTTTCAGGTCTTGCCATAGATTTTCAAGCAGATTTAAGTCCAAACTTTAATTCGGCCATTCAGGAACAAGCATTTCGCTATACCCGCAATAACATCTGCTAAATATGTGTTTGTGACCAATACAATTTGATTTGATTGATGTTGTCTTCTTGGTAAGCAACTCTAGTGTAGATTTTGCCTTGTGTTTTAGGTTATTGTCCTGCTGAAAGGTGAATTCATCTCCCAGTGTGATGGAAAGCAGATTGAACCAGGTTTTCCTCTAGGATTTTGCCTGTGCTTAGCTCCATTCTGTTTCATTTTTTATCCTGGAAGAACTTCCCAGTCCTTAACGATTACAAACATACCCATAACATGATGCAGCCATCACTATGCTTGAGTGGAGAGAGTGGTAATCAGTAATGTGTTTTATTGGATTTGCCCCACTTTGTATTCAGGACAATAAGTGGCTTAATTGCTTTGCCACATTTTTTGCAGTATTACTTTAGTGCCTTGTTGCAAACAGGATGCATGTTTTGGAATATTTTTATTCTGTGCAGGCTTCCTTCTTCTCATTCTGTCAGTTAGGTTAGTATTGTGTAGTAACTACGATGTTGTTGATCCATACACAGTTTTCTTGTCCCTCTCCTTGTTCGAGCGGCGCTCGGCGGTTGACGTCACCGGCCTAGCCATCGCCGATCCACTTTTCATTATCCATTTGTTTTGTCTTTATTTTCTACACACCTGGTTTCAATTCCCCCATTACACGTTCATTATTTAACCCTCTGGTTTCCCCCGTGTTTGTGTGTGTGCTTGTTTTATTGTTCAGGCTGTTACTGACGACTGGTATTTTGTTGCTTTGTTATTACGCCCGTTTATTTCGTGGTGCCGGTATTTTCCCGCACCATAGTATTGTGTTTATACTGGTGTTATCTTGTATTAAACACCTTGTCCACACATCTCAGCTCTCTTGTGCCTGACACCTTTCACCAGTTACCCACAGCCTTGACATTTCTTCTATCACAGCTATTCAACTCTGTAACTGTTTTAAAGTCACCATTGGCCTCACAATGTAATTCCTAAACAGTTTCCTTCCTCTCTGGCAACTGAGTTAGGAAGCACACCTGTGGCTTTGTAGTGACTGGGTGTATGGATACACTGCCCAATATATAATTAATAACTTCACAATGCTCAAAGGGTTATTCAATGTCTGCTTTTTTCTTCTTCTTACCCATCTACCATTAGGTGCTTTTCTTTGTGAGGCATTGGCAAACCTCCCAGGTCTTTGTGGTTGAATCTGTGTTTGAAATTCACTGCTTGACTGATAATTGTATGTGTGGGGTACAGAGATGGACACTATTATTGCAAAATTTTGCACAATGTTGTTTAGGCTTGCCATAACAAAGGGATTGAATTCTTATTGACTCAAGACATTTCAGCTTTTCATTTTTAAAATTAATTTGTAAAACAAAAATTGAGAAACATAATTACACTTTGATATTATATGGGGTATTGTGTGACCCCAAAAAATCTCTGTTGAATTAATTTTAAATTCAGGCTATAACACAACAAAATGTGGAAAAAGTCAAATGGTATAAATACTTCCTTAAGGCACTGTATGTACATACAGTATAACTAGGAATGAAGTGACTAGGCAACAGGATGGATAATAAACAGTAGCAGCAGCGTATGTCAAAAAAAGTTTGCGCAAAAAGTGTCAATGCAGACAGTCCGGGTACCTATTTGGCTAACTATTTAACTAACTATTTTGCAGTCTTATTGCTGGGGGGTAGAAGCTGTTCAATGTCCTGTTGGTTCCAGATTTGGTGCATCGGTACTGCTTGCCATTCGTTAGCAGAGAGGACCGTCTATGACTAGGGTGGCTGGAGTCTTTGACAATTTTTAGGGCCTTCCTCTGACACCGCCTGGTATAGAGGTCCTGGATGGCAGAGAGCTCGGCCCCAGTGATGTACTGGGCCGTACGCACTACCCTCTGTAGCGCCTTGCGGTCGGATGCCAAGCAGTTGCCATAACAAGCGGTGATGCAGCCAATCAAGATCCTCCCAATGGTGCAACTGTAAAACTTTTTGGGGATCTGAGTGCCCATGCCAAATCTTTTCAAAGCCTCCTGGGGGGGAAAGGTGTTGCCATGCCCTCTTTATGACTGTGTTGGTGTGTGTGGACCATGATAGATCCTTAGTGATGTGGACACAGAGCAATTTGAAGCTCTCGACCTGCTCCACTACAGCCCCGTCAATGTGAATGACGGCATTCAGCCCTCCGTTTCCTGTAATCCACGATCAGCTCCTTTGTCTTGCTGATTTTTGCCTACCATGAGGTGACAATCCCCCATCAACATGGCATGAGTGGTCACTGAATGGTTTGATAAGTATGAAAACGATGTAAACCATATACAATGGTTTGATAAGCATGAAAATGATGTAAACCATATACAATGGCTATCTTAGTCACCATATCTCAACCCAATTGAACACTTATGGGAGATTCTGGGCCGGTGCCTGAGAGTGTTTTCCACCACCATCAACAGAACACCAAAAGTATGGAATTTCTTTTGGAAGCAACTAGTGATGCGGGGTTTGACTCATAACCCGCAGTCCCCGCGGTTATATGTGCAGGTTGGGCGGGTTAAGGGTCATGGAATATTGTGAATAAAGAGATGCATTAAAATCCATAAATGGGTAGAATAAAGAGAAAACAATACATTAAATTAATAAATTATTGTGCAATTTATGTTATTATTCTTTTTATCTGACGTTAGTGTGTAGCCTAAGCTTTAGGGCCTGACTAGCGTGCAAAATACATAATATTTGTCAAATATTTTTTTTACTTGTTAAGTTAATGTCGATCTACTGAGACAAAAAGAACAATGTCGCTGTTTAATTCAATAAGAGAAAAGCTTTGAAATAGAGAGTTGAAAATAAATAGAAGGGAGGGCCAGAACAGTAGTCTAATGCTTGGGAAAGATTTGGTGAAAGAGGATGATAGCAGTGTTATGTGTGATGATTGTGAGGCACTATAGAAATTCGACAGTCGCAAGATGGGGACTTCAAAATGTCACATCAAGGGAACTGTACTGTTCAGGTGGGTTAAATGGAATTCTAGCCTATCTGAACTCTGGACACTGACTGTCTATAACCTCTCACATAGCTTAAGATAGTGTTAACCCCTGCCGAATTAAGCATTGCTTGCAGTGACTCGGGAACAGAAGTGTAGAAATATTATTTATTTTCACATCATGACAGAATTACAGACGGTCCCTAACGGCACGTTCAAAGTGTTGTCTTTATCAGCATCATAAAAGCTGATTGTATTTCAACCACATAAAATATGCATTCAAGCCAAACTGAAATCTTATCAAAAACATGTTGGGTCATTTTAACAGCTTCTAATTTTCCTCAAAACCGGTCAAACTGATGTCATTTGGAAATTTTGCACAAAATGTTTCGTTAGTGCATGTTCTCTGCGGTCCCTAAAAGTCTTTGCTGCTTGAGAGATGCTGAGATGAAAGCGAAAACAAACTTTACCGATGTCGACTAGATTTAAGCATTCATTCTATTGTTTTATGACATTCTGGTGAGCAAGGGTTTGTTTAGTCTTCTAGGGCAACAAGTATTGACAGAAGAGAAGCTGCATGTATCTAATTACTAACAAACAGCCTACCAAAATGTCAGAAATTATAAACAGAAACCTGGGCCTGTCAAAAAAATCGTTCTGCTATCCATTTTCTATTTGCGGGCTAGGGTTAGGTGTCGTCCTCACAGTTTCACAAGGCCGGTTGCGGATGGGTTATTAGCAGTTGCGGGCTGGTGAACAAACAGCTGACCCACGCATCACAAGGCCCAACGCCCTATTAAGACACTTTATGATGGTGTTTCCTTTATTTTGGCAGTTACCTGTATACTGTATACTCTATGTTTCCTGTTGACACAGAAGTAAAGGTGCATTCTAAACTTTTGGAAAAATCCTCAAAACATATTAAAGTACTTTGAAAAGCCAATACAGAAAGTTAACCTTTTATAATATGTTTCTCCTGTGGCTACACTATTGCATGCATGAGTACAGTAGATAAAGATGGATTTGTTCCATGGAATATCAGGCATTTGGCAAAACAGAATCTTTGCACAAATTGAGAGAATCCTCCTCTACCATCTGATGCATTTTTATTTCCGCTCTTCTTTCTGGTACAGAGAGCAGATTACCCGAGTCAGATGATAGGGGAAAATATTACGCTGTTTATCGTTGTGTTTGTCTCTCGCTGTTTATCCAAGCAAAAGTTATTATCCTGTGTGCATACACCGGATGAATAATGTGTCTGTCTGAAATGTCCTCTGTTCTGAAAATAAGTTTTGCACAGGAAGCTAAGGCAAATTACAGGATAGAGCCCATGTGATACCATGGTAATTACCGGCAGTTTTTTATTCCAGCTCAGACATTAGGCTGGGCTTTCACCCATCATTATAATAGCAGGGCTGCTGGCGAAATGTGTGTCTCATGCTTCTTCCGTGTAGCAGTGAAACGGTGAGATTAAGGTGCAGATGAAAGGGGAGGAGTTGAGTTTGATGGAGCCTTTTGAGGTAAAGTAGGTGAAAATCTATTTTTTCACTACCTCAGCTCAACTGGTGTCTGTGAAATCGTCAACATTGTGCAGAACTGAGACTAATGGGCCGTGTGTGTGTGTGTAGCCAGTCCGTTATTTTTGTACAATCTGTTGGCCAATCACAGTTATGTTGTCGGGCAGGAAGGGAGTTGCGTGTCAGGACCCCTGTTTATTTAAGGACACACCATATGGCCTGAAGGTCATGGCAGGAAGAACATCTGTCATCATCTTGGTTGGTTTACATCATCTTGGTTTAATTGCCCAGTGAGATAGTCCCTTATCACTCGCAAATCTCTCCAAAACTACAAGCTTGTACAGTGTATAGGGATATGCCTATTTTGTATGGAAATGTATTCCAGACAAAGGGATGATCACCATTGACAAGTTTACTTTACTAATCCCTAATGCTTACATCATGTTAAAGGTGTTATGTCATGTTTATGATGGTGTTATGTAGGCTCATGACCCATAGCTAAGTATGACAGAAACCATGATAGGATCAGTGGTCCATGTAGTAGTGTGATGTGTTGGCACAGTCATTATCCATTTCCTGCAGTCAAATGACCTTGTGGCCTCATGGGTAGAATGTTATTAATAGTTTTCATAATTAATCAACATTTTTTTTTTTCGAACAGTTTTGTTATATTTCAGTCTTCTGTAATGTATGTGAAGTATCAAAATGGAATTCATTTCAACTCTATATCTGACATGGTACAAGTTCTTATTTTTTTTAAAGCCCATAACCATGTGTGTGAGGTGTGTACTTTTGTTTCAAATTAGATTTGTTTAAGACTACTAAGAAATACTCAGTGTGACCTTGATTTAGCCCACTGCAGTAAAAGGTTAATGTTCTCTCTTCTCCCCATGACAGGGTTCCAAGTTCTGGGGCATTGGCGCCGGACGCTCCTCTGGCCGTCACTCCATTGGACACTCCAAGAGGCTCAGCCTGGCACGATCACTGGACGACCTGGAGGTAGGCCCTATGTCCAGTGCAGTATTTATAACTGTTGTCATATCGTTTAAAACCTAGCACCATCCTACTCGGTTTGCCTGGTATTAACCCCATTTGTGTTTCTGGAATTTGAGTTTTTTGAATTAGAGTAAAATATCTGGTGTTCAATCAACTTAATTCAATAAAACTCTGTTCTGGCTTATTGTAACATTGTAAAATGGCCCTGTAACGTTGTGTACCCATCTTTATTGGGAACTGCATTTTGAGGGCATGCGGCTCGCTTATATGCGGAGGAGTTGGTCAGCTTGACTAATTTGGACATTCAGCCGAACCTCCCTCCCCCGTTCTGCTCCAGTTTCCATTCTTTTTGAACCTTTCATTTCTGTTTGCCTTCATCTCTCATATTTGGTGCCACACTTGCGGCGAGGGTGGCTCACAAAGTGGTCTTTGTGTGGGCTCGAGGCATGGGCCCTGTTGGTTTGGCCTTGTTAACGAGCAGCCTGAGGCATGGGCCCTGTTGGTATGGCCTTGCTAACGAGCAGTGCTGCTAAATGACGTTCCCACATTTCTCCCCTATTAGCATTGCTCAGGGATTCTACAGCCCCTCGCTATCACTCACACACACACACACACACACACACACACACACACACACACACACACACACACACACACACACACCCTAAACAGTAGTGTCAAAAACTTGAGGCATCTGGTTCTGTTTAAGTTCAATAGGGTTTTCAACAAGTCTCTTTGGAACATAAACCTGTATCTTATATAAAATGGCGCCGACAGAGATGGTCGCCTCGCTTCGCATTCTTAGCAAACTATGCAGTATTTTTTTTAATGTATTATTTCTTACATTGTTATCCCAGGAATCTTAAGTCATGCTTCCAGATAAACTAAACACCGTCTTTGTCCGCTTTGAGGATAATACAGTGCCACCGTCACGGCTCGCTAACAAAGACTGCTTCTCCCCTCTCTCATTCTCTGTGGCTGACGTAGTAAAACATTTAAACTTGTTAACCCTCGCAAGGCTGCTGGCCCAGATGGCATCCCTAGCTGTGTCCTCAGAGCATGCGCAGACCAGCTGGCTGGTGTGTTTACAGACATATTCAATCGCTCCCTATTCCAGTCTGTTGTCCCCACATGCTTCAAGATGGCCACCATTGTTCTTGTACCCAAGAAGGAAAAGATAAATGAACTAAATGACTACCGCCCCGTAGTACTCACTAATGTCATCATGAAGTGCTTTAAGAAGCTAGTCAAGGATCATATCACCGCCACCTTACCGGCCACCCTAGACCCACTTCAGTTTGCATACCGCCCCAACAGGTCCACAGATGACGCAATCGCCATCACACTGCACACTGCCTTATCCCATCTGGACAAAAAATAATACCTATGGAAGAATGCTGTTCATTTACTACAGCTCAGCATTCAACACCATAGTACCCTCCATGCTCACCATCAAGCTGGAGGCCCTGGCTCTCAACCCCGTCCTGTGCAACTGGGTCCTGGACTTTCTGACACGCCTCCCCCAGGTGTTGAAGGTAGGAAACAACATCTCTACTTCGCTGACCCTCAACACTGGGGCCCCACAAGGGTGTGTGCTCAGCCCTCTCCTGTACTCCCTGTTTTCCCATGACTGCGTGGCCATGCATGCCTCCAACTCAATCATCAAGTTTGCAGACGACACAACAGTAGTGGGCCTGATCACCAACAATGACAAGATAGCCTACAGGCAGGAGGTGAGGGCACTCGGAGTGTGGTGTCAGGAAAACAACCTTACAGCAACGTCAACAAAACAAAGGAGATTATCGTGGACTTCAGGAAACAGCAGGAGGGAGCACCCCCCTATCCACATCGAAGGGACAGCAGTGGAGAAGGTGGAAAGTTTGAAGTTCCTGGGCGTACACATCACAGACAAACTGAAAGGGTCCACCCACACAGACAGTGTGATGAAGAAGGCGCAACAGCCTTCTTCCGGCTGCTGACAAACTTTTACAGATGCACAATCGA
Source organism: Oncorhynchus nerka (assembly GCF_034236695.1). NCBI lineage: Eukaryota > Metazoa > Chordata > Actinopteri > Salmoniformes > Salmonidae > Oncorhynchus > Oncorhynchus nerka. Next base: position 54,872,883 of record NC_088403.1, read on the forward strand.
GGGCATCCTGTCGTGCTGTATCACTGCCTGGCGCGGCAACTGCACCTCCCTCAACCACAAGGCTCTCCAGAGGGTGGTGCGGTCTGCACAAATCAAATCAAATGTATTTATATAGCCCTTCATACATCAGCTGATATCTCAAAGTGCTGTACAGAAACCCAGCCTAAAACCCCAAACAGCAAGCAATGCAGGTGTAGAAGCACGGTGGCTAGGAAAAACTCCCTAGAAAGGCCAAAACCTATGAATAAACCTGGAGGAACCAGGCTATGAGGGGTGGCCAGTCGTCTTCTGGCTGTGCCGGGTGGAGATTATAACAGAACATGGCCAAGATGTTCAAATGTTCATAAATGACCAGCATGGTCAAATAATAATAATCACAGGCAGAACAGTTGAAACTGGAGCAGCAGCACGGCCAGGTGGACTGGGGACGGCAAGGAGTCATCATGCCAGGTAGTCCTGAGGCATGGTCCTAGGGCTCAGGTCCTCCGAGAGAAAGAAAGAGAGAGAGAGAATTAGAGAGAGCATACTTAAATTCACACAGGACACCGGATAAGACAGGAGAAGTACTCCAGATATAACAAACTGACCCTAGCCCCCCGACACATAAACTACTGCAGCATAAATACTGGAGGTTGAGACAGGAGGGGTCTGGAGACACTGTGGCCCCATCCGATGATATCCCCGGACAGGGCCAAACACAAAGCATCACCGTGGGCAAACTACCTGCCCTCCATGACACCTCCATGACACCTACAGCACCCGATGTCACAGGGAGGCCAAAAAGATCATCATGGACAACAACCTCCCGAGACACTGCCTGTTCACACCACTATAATCCAGAAGGCGAGGTCAGTACAGGTGCATCAAAGCTGGGACTGAGAGATTGAAAAACAGCTTCTAGCTCAAGGCCGTTAGACTGCTAAACAGCAGTCACTAACTCAGAGATGCTGCTGCCTAGATTGAGACCCAATCACTGGACACTTTAATAAATGGATCACTAGTCACTTTAAACAATGCCACTTTAAAAATGATTACATATCTTACATTACTCATATCACATGTATATAATGTATTTTATACCATCTACTGCACCTTGTCTATGCTGCTCGGCCATCGCTCATCCATATACTTATATGTACATATTCTCATTCACCCATTTAGATTTGTGTGTATTAGGTAGTTGTTGGGGAATTGTTCGATTACTTGTTAGATATTACTGCACTGTCGGAACTAGAAGCACAAGCATTTCGCTACTCTCGCATTAACATCTGCTAACCATGTGTATGTGACCAATAACATTTGATTTGATTTGTACAGAACAGCTTCACACAATGTAAAGTACATTTCTTATGTCTGACCTAATTGGTTTTGACATTTGGTTTTGCTCACTTTTGCGTTTGTCATCGAAGGAGTGGGCGGAAGACTCAACTTCAGAGCCTTCTGTCAGCACAGCGGCTGAATCACTCTTACCTCAACATGGCTGTTCATTAGTACTACACAGCAATAGGATGTTATGACTTAACGGTTTCTGCTCTTTTTGTCTGAGGGATTTCTTAGTCACTGGTACTGCAGAGGAGTGAATATAAGATAATGGTATTGTCAGTCAGTGTGTGAACCCTGAACCGGGAACTCTACATATATAGATTTGCTCCACTTCACCATTTTCGAACGCTAGAGCGATGTCATTGGTTGAGGCCATCTCCAATTCTTTCAAGTACACTAGGGCCTTGCAGCCTCTTCAGGGTCAAGTACACTAGGGCCTTGCTGCCTCTTCAGGGTCAACAGTTACTGTGACGGTTATGGAGAGAGACGGGGCATTTGACGTGTTGCAAGTGTCTGTGAGGTCAATAAAACGAGCTACAGCTTTCATACTTTGTTAGCATTAGCTATGATCTCTGTCTACAGAGCCTGCTAACTGCACATGCTGGATGTAAACAACTGAATTATGCACCTATAATAGGATCCCCCAAAAAAGGTCTGCTATAGGCCTAAACAAACAAAGAAAACCTGCTACCTAGTAATGAACTACTTATAGCTCTAATCCAACAGAATAAATTGGATACAACATGTTATTGTCCACACGACGAGGAAAGCCTGGGCTTCACATAAATTAAATTTCTAGATACAAAACATATTGCAATATTAGGAAAACTTTGTCATCAAAAGCATTTCAGTTGACATGTAGGACTATTATAGAGAGAAAAATGAACATTGGACTAAGGTCAGCTCGTATTGAATTAAATAATAACTCATTTTGATGTCTCTTTTATAATTGGGCTCTCAGGGTAGTAGCTCATCCTACTGTTTGATCCTCTCTATGACGCAAACTGTAATTCTCTCAGAAATAGTTTTGGCTAGCAAAACAAACGGCTATATTTGGGTTGCCACAGACTGAATGGGAATCCCCGTTCAAATTGGGGACAGCAAGTAAGAGTATTAGGATTTCCTCAAGTGTTTCCTGGAACATTAAGACTTGGGTGTATTCCACCAGCTAAATAGTATTTTGGTCAGTGGGTGGCTGCAGAGGGAATTTGAACATAGTCCGGTAAGGGAATCCCGCCTTTAAAGTATAGCATTTTCCTCAAGCTGTACTTTTCCAAGTTATGAAATGGTGGAGTTCCTAATTAAAGGCCCAGTGACGTCAAAAACATGATTTGTCATGTGTTTTATATATATTTCCACACTATGAGGTTAAAATAATACTGTGAAATTGTGAAAATTATGATAATACCGTTTTAGTGTAAGAGCTGTTTGAAATAACTGGCTGAAATGTTTTGGTGGGATGAAGTTTTGGCCTGCCTTGTGACATTAGTTAACCAATAAGCAAGAGTTCCAAACCATTTTGCTAGTTTTCAGTTTTCCCCTCCCCACACAGACCATTCCCAGACAGTCCTAGCAAAATTCTTGCTTGAGAAATTGCTATTTTCTAAGAAGCTATTTTTGTTTATTTTTGACCATTTAAATTAAAAATAATCAAATAATCACACAAGGTAATAATTGTTTCCCAGAAATGATTTGATATTAAGATTAAAACAGCTGCATTGGACCTTTTAAGGGTTTCTTAGGAATTGCTGGTCCTCTGGGAGTTTTTTGTTGCTGCAAAACAGTTGTTGTGTAAGCACGTCTGTGGTCTGATAAGAACTTAACAGTGGCGTATTTGCACATTTTTCATTGTGCAGTCATCATTTCAGCCACACTGAAACCATGACAAAGTGAGTGCAATTTACCCATGCTGCTTTAAGTCATGGTATACATTCCAGGTAATTACTATGTTTGAGGTTTTCTTCTAATGGTGGCCAAAGGCAATTAGATCCTCATCTATGGCTGTCGCCCACCCCTGGTTTCCATTTCAAGGGCTCATCACCCCAAGGGCTCAGCGTTTACCATCCTTGCTAAACCAGACACCATTGTTTCACCGGAGAACGGTATTCAGTCAAGTTTAACTACGCTATAACAGCTTCACATGATCATCAGTCAAAGATCAATGAGCCACGCTGCAAGGCTCAGTACGGGAAGGAAACATGAATATGTATGCACTCACTACTGTAAGTCTACTAAATTTGTCAATGTAGAGCAACAGAAACACATCATCTGCTCTTTCTTGATAAGGAAAGTGAGAGCCTCCATTTGGCAGGCATCCTGTAAAGACAATATATGGAATGACAAACTGGTGCATGTTGTGCAAGCTACATCAAAGGAGTTTTACACCCACAATGTAAGATTCCCTATGTTCCTCACCATATAAATAACAAGTGTCATCGTATCTCAGCCTCTCCAGATTACTAGCGTGCATGACGTTGGAATATCCCATTATACAGGGATTGGAAGGTGTTTTGTTTTGAGAGCTTTTGGATAACCTCTCACCGTTTGACGCTACGGAAGCTGCGAGCACATGTGGCGGCTCTGTTGCTTTTTCCGTGGTTAGCCATGTGCGTCAGAGCCGCGGCAACAGGGGTCAGGAATCAGTAAACACTGTTATATTTGACCTCACAGAGCCTCTGACATGTAGCTACGCCAGACTGTCCTGTCGGCTAGCCGAATCTGCTGTTTTCTGTCTGTTTCGCTTGTCCTGGTTGCCATTTGGTCTCAGCAGAGGAGCTGTGATGATCAGCGGTTGATGTATTTTGTGTGTGTGTGGAGATTACGCGATAGGAGCATCTCGTTGCACGCTGGGGCTTTGTTGTCTGTGAACTTTGTATCGCTTCTATTCATTTTTCAGCACACTTGTCAAAGCCCCGCCGGCCCCCTTCCTCCTCGCACGCCAATTCCTTCCTCATCTCAGGCTTTAATTTCTGACTTAAATCAGATGCTTTGCACACTGAATGATAAGTGTGCGTCTGTGTGTTTCTGTGGTCTATGTGTACAAATGCATTACAAATAGTGTGAAGGAATGCTTGTGAGTGTATGCTATTTTGTGTACCTATGTGTGTGCCAAGAGTTGATGGCCCTCCCTTATCTGTGAGTCTAAGCTTCCCTCACACATCATAGGCTGGATAACAAAGCTTGGTTTGCCTGCCTGAGGCTAAGAGATCCACTTTGTGGGCGTAGCAGGAACTGTGAGGAGGGATGAAGACAGAGGGAGAGAAAAATAAATGGAAAGGGAAGGATGATAGAGTGGGTAGAGGAAAGTGAGAGAGGGAGGGAGGTAGGTAGGGAGTGAGAGAGGGAGGGAGGGAGAGAGGAAGCAAGGCACAGTAGCAGCAGGGGGAGTGTGTTTGAACTCTCAGTAGCTGTCAGGATCTTGGACTGCCGCTCTCCGCCTGAGTTTAGCGCTCCCTGGCTGCAAACACACACACACCGCGGAGTGAGCTGACGAATGGACTTGTTTCCACACACCAGGCGTGTGGAGCTGCAGCAGCACTGAAGACAAGCCAAACACAAGCTGCACACAGCGCCATACATGGAGCAAACTTTAACTCTCAACTCTGTAAGTATTCTCATCAAACTCATTGAGCATCTCTCTCTCTCTTCTTCTTGCTTTTATAGTTCATGCTTATCTCTGTGCTGTGGTGTCTTCCTGCATCTCCCTGACAGTTTTCTTGCCTTCTTTGGGCTCTTTGTAACTCATATTTGACTGTTTAAGTGCCTCACAGTGGTTAGCTTGTGTGTTCCTTCAGAGGAATGTTTTGGTCAGCTCCAGCCTCTAACAGAGCTTGCATGTGTGTGTGGCTATGTGACACACTGTGCAGTTCTATACAGAGATACTGTCCTGCTTCCTGAATACTGGGACCGGGGACACAAACTGAATTTAAATCAGGCATACTAAAAGGGTTTTGTGAAGTGATGAGTGATTTTTCTCATCGTCGACTCTCATCAAGTGTTCTTTATGAACAGTTGACTGAGCGGCGCTGTGTTTGGAGTCCCTTGGCTAGTGACCCATTTCAAATGAATTAGTGTTGTTTGGAGGAGTGCAGCACAGTTTTGGTGTAAAGGACCCAACCTTAAGGACCCAACCGACATGGAGAACAATGTTATTTTTAGGGTTGCCCATAGCAGCTTAAGTTGAGGTTGAACTTGATGTGGTTGCATGTGGTTTTGCTCTGCCCCTCTCTGTTTACTGTGCACTGATTCACCCCCTGCTGTTAGACAGTCAGTTATGTTTTTGTCTTAAAGGAACTAGTGGTGGCACATCTGTTTTTGGTATATGTTCTGTCTCTGGTCTATTTTTGTCTAATCTAAATGTATGGGATCAGCCAGAGCCGTATATAGAGATACACCGTATGTACCGGTATACCTCTGGATTCTGCTTGGGACATTATGATGCTGCTGCTGTGACTTGAAAGGCGTTGCAGAAATGGTGTGTTCTTGGAAGGATTAGCAGTCGAGGGAAGATCACGACACGCTTTTATCTCGCAGACGTCACAGGATGAGAGCGTCGACGTGTGGGTGGACAGTTGCTCTCACGAAATGTGTCCTCGGGCACAGCATTATGGGATGTAAAGAGCAAGTGGCCTGACATTTCCTAAATGCCTCTTCACAGCGGTGCGCTTTTTTTCCTCCTGCAGAGGTTTCATTGCGTTAAATAAGCTGCCTCTCTGCCCACAGACTGGAAAAATGGCTAGCTGCATTGGACTCCAGATTCAGTTAGCTGCAGAACTCAGAGGATGGAAACTCTGTGACCAAACAGACAGATGCGACAGCGGTTGCTGACCACCTCGAGACCACAGAAGAAAAGCAGTGTCTGACCAACTGAGGTCAGAAATACAGTACTGTGTACTCCCACACTGACCGTGTGGTTGGTTGGTTATTGTGCATAGTACACCCAGCTCAAAACTGAATGATGTCATCACAGTGACACCAAAACCATGACATCATTCTGTCAACATTTAGCCAACTGCCTGGTGGGAAAGGAGATGTATTAAATTAGTTGGCAACAGTCAGCTCTGTTTTGTCCCATTTACCTGGTTGTGTTGAATAGCCTCCTCCTATCTGAGATATAGGCAGGCTCTGGGAATAAAGCAGTATGATTCAAGGCCATCTACCCACCCACCCACACTATTTACATTCCAATTGATTTTTTATTTATTTCTACTTTTCATCCATTTCTTCATACTGCATCGTTTGCAGTACATCTCCTGCCAAGGGTGTGGAAGTAACTCAATGAAGGAAAACCATGGAACTAGGACACCGTTTCTCATGAAAGGAAACGGTTTGAACATGTCGGAGAGAGAAACTAGTACACACTTGTTTAAAAAAAAAGTTTTTATTTGTCTTTAACCTCAAACCTGTGTCTGCTTCGTACGGGCGTGTATCTTACTGGAGTAAGAGGTGGTGTCGTGTTAGAACTAGCGTGCTAAGAGAATGCGGTTCTTCAATAATGCAGGGAATGAACGCGTTTGTTGTTATCTTTGGCCATATGTTGGCAGAGAAAGTTGAGAAACAATGCCAAGGTCCTGTCTCCTTAGCACCATCGATAGAATAAGACAAGTCCTCCCCCCCTCGACGCTATTGTGAGAGCTTTGCTAGGGCTTTGCTGTGCTTTTCTCGCTCGTGAGATATTTCAATAACTTATCGACACATATCAATGGATTGAAATCTAGGATGTAGGTTAATATAATGATTCCTTTTAGCATGTTCTTTTTATCCAAGCGTCTTACAGTACTGCATACATACTTTTTCATATCTTGCCGCAGTGGGAATCAAATTTACAACCCTGCTGTTGCAAGCACTCTACCAACGGAGCCACACAGGACTAATGCAGAATTCTATTGTGTGACCTAGTTGCTTTCTGTTGAGCAAAACAGTAACTCCTGTGGTTTGTACTATAAAGTACAGCACATGGTATGTGGTCATGGTATTTCCAGAGGCGCTTGAGGTGTATGTTGCCCCTAAAATTACAAATCTAGGTTCAGTTTACCCTCCCCCGTTCCCTGTAGGAGGTTATTAAAGGAAAATTGATCTGAGACCTGCCTGATATCATCACTGATGCAACATTCTAATCCCCCCAAAGGCGCAGCACACATGGGTGGGTGGATAAGAAGTAGCATATAGATATAAATACTAGGATTACTTAACATAAGTATTTCAGATTTATTTCATTGCATTTATTTCATTGCGGGCAACAACTCTCTAGTAGGAAGATGTGGGTGCTTCAAAGGATGGATAGATTGATTGGCCTTTGGAAGCTAAATTGGATTAGATGACACCAGTGTGTTATAATATTTCAAGTTTATTTTTATACAGGGGAACATATAACTCTCCCTACTCTCAGCCACTCAGTCTCTGTAACAGTTTGTACATAAACACAGCAATCCACACTGTCTCTGTCTGTTTCCCTCCAGAAACGTCTATTTTTGCCCCTCTGAGAGCTGCCCCAAACTTGTCCCCATGCCAAATACCCATGAGGACTAACTAGACGACGACATCTGTTTGCCTTTCCCCTATGGGGACTGACTTAACCGAAACCCCCATCCCCGTTTTCTCTCCCAGACTCCCCCAGCCAGTTAAGGTTCCCAGTATGACAGTGGTGGTCGGTGCCGTTTTAAGATGAGGGAGGACGATTCTTTTTTTATGAGCATGGCCTTATTTTTATTACAGGATATTGGATAACTGTTCATATTCATATTCTTTTCACCCAGCTCAAAGTAACATCGATAGGTTTAGGCTACTTAACATTATACTCAAATTTTCCCTATACCCATCAAGAGGTTGGTACAACCTAGCCTATCAATTAAAGTTTACAACGTACACTCCAGTTCAAAAGTTTGGGGTCACTTAGAAATGTCCTTGTTTTTGAAAGAAAAGCTACATTTTTGTCCATTAAAATAACATGTGTTTGATCAGAAATACAGTGTAGACATTTTAATGTTGTAAATGACTATTGTAGCTGGAAAATGCAGATTTTTATGGAATATCTACAGTTGAAATCAGAAGTTTATATACACTTAGGTTGGAGTCATTAAAACTCGTTTTTCAACCACTCCCCACATTTCTTGTTAACAAACTATAGTTTTGGCAAGTCAGTTAGGACATTTACTTTGTGGATGACATAAGTAATTTTTCCAACAATTGTTTACAAACAGATTATTTCACTTATAATTCACTGTATCACAATTCCAGTGGGTTAGAAGTTTATATACATTAAGCTGGAAAATTCCAGAAAATGACGTCATGGCTTTAGAAGCTTCTGATAGGCTAATTGACATCATTTGAGTCAATTGGAGGTGTACCTGTGGATGTATTTCAAGGCCTACCTTCAAACTCAGTGCCTCTTTGCTTGACATCATGGGAAAATCAAAAGAAATCAGCCAAGACCTCAGAAATTGTAGACCTCCACAAGTCAGGTTCATCCTTGGGAGTAATTTCCAAACACCTGAAGGTACTACATTCATCTGTACAAACAATACTACGCAAGTATAAACACCATGGGACCATGCAGCCGTCATACTGCTCAGGAAGGAGACGCATTCTGTCTCCTAGAGATACATGTGCTTTGGTGCGAAAAGTGCAAATCAATCCCAGAACAACAGCAAAGGATCTTGTGAAGATGCTGGAGGAAACAGGTACAAAAGTATCTATATCGACAGTAAAACTAGTCCTATATCGACATAACCTGAAAGGTCGCTCACTAAGGAAGAAGTCACTGCCTTAAAACCGCCATAAAAAAGCCAGACTACGGTTTTTAACTGCACATGGGGACAAAGATCGTACTTTTTGGAGAAATGTCCTCTGGTCTGATGAAACAAAAATATAACTGTTTGGCCATAATGACCATCGTTATGTTTGGAGGGAAAAGGGGGATGCTTTCAAGCCGAAGAACACCATCCCAACCGTGAAGCACGGGGTGGCAGCATCGTGTTCTGGGGGTGCTTTGCTGCAGGAGGGACTCGTGCACTTCACAAAATAGATGGCATCATGAGGATGGAAAATTATATGGATATATTGAAGCAACATCTCAAGACATCAGTCAGGAAGTTAAAGCTTGGTCGCAAATTGGTCTTCCAAATGGACAATGACCCCAAGCATACTTCCAAAGTTGTGGCAAAATGGCTTAAGGACAACAAAGTCAAGGTATTGGAGTGGCCATCACAAGACTCTGACCTCAATCCTACAGAATATTTGTGGGCAGAACTGAAAAAGCATGTGCAAGCAAGGAGGCCTACAAACCAGCTCTGTTACACCAGCTCTGTCAGGAGGAATGGGCCAAAATTCACTCAACTTATTGTGGGAAGCTTGTGGAAGGCTACCCAAAACGTTTGACACAAGTTAAACAATTTAAAGGCAATGCTACCAAATACTAATTGAGTGTATGTAAACTTCTGACCCACTGGGAATGTGATAAAATAAATAAAAGCTGAAATAAGTCATTCCCTATACTATTATTCTGACATTTCACATTCTTAAAATAAAGTGGTGATCTTAACTGACCAAATACAGGGAATTTTTACTAGGATTAAATGTCAGGAATTGTGAAAAACTGAGTTTAAATGTATTTGGCTAAGGTGTATGTAAACTTCCGACTTCAACTGTACATATGCGTACAGAGGCGACATTATCAGCAACCATCACTCCTGTGTTCCAATGGCATGTTGTGTTAGCTAATCCAAGTGGATCATTTTAAAAGGCTAATTGATCATTAGAAAACTCTTTTGCAATCATGTTAGCACGTCCTCCGTAAGTTGTTATAATTACTGTGTAAGTCTGTGGAAGGGGGTGAGCCTCCTAGTTTTTGTATTGAAGTCAATGTACTCAGAGGAGGACGGAAACTAGCTGTCCCACGGCTACACTATGGTACTACCCTACAGAGTGCTGTTGAGGCTACTGTAGAACTTCATAGCAAAACTATAAATTATTTGGTAACGTGATTGTATTTCGTATAGTGTAGCCACTGCAGTATGACCAGAAGAACCAACAAGGCACTGGATCACAAGGTCACGGAATTGAATATTACACTCAGCAGAAAGTCAGGGAATGGGACTATTTCAATGTCAAGGCCCAGTCCATCTCCCTTAGTCTAGTTACACACTGAAAAACTCAAAGCTTACAAATCACAAGGCCCTCTCATCATCATAGGCTAAAACAAAACCACCGGTGGCGGCCTCTGATTGGCTAAGTACTAGGTGCAAAGCAGCATGACAGAAATATGATGCCAAGTTTTCATTAGTTTCTTTGAGAAGATACAGTATATAAAGTGATCTGTGCATTTGAACACAGCGTAAATACACCAATTTCAGTTTTGCACATCAAAACCGAATGCTGCACGTGCTGCCTCAGTTTTGACCAGATTAGATTTAAAATGAGCAGCCAGCTCACAAACGAACGAGTACACCAGGGAGAACGCAACAAGCATGCAGATGCAATAAGTGAAAACATATTATATAACTGGGGATAGCTAGCTTACATAATGTCACAAAGCATGATGTGCTAGCCAGTTAAAGTTCATTCTGAAATAACTTCACATTTACGAGTTAGTCAGAACTGAGTTTAGAAAGACTTGATAGCTGCTTATCAAAGGTAGATAACTGGTTAATTCGACCCCCCCCCCAAAAAAAATTACCAAACTATTTCTCAATGTGTTTGAAAATTACTGTTGCTGGCTAATTAATTAGATCATGCTTTGTGATACACCCGGTTTTATGCTGTTTTAGTCCACACATGTCGCCCTTTCACCTATAGTAGAACCTGATGAACAACATGGAGGGGGGGCAGTAAGCCACGTGCGGAAGTAAGGCGTCTGGCGCGAGAGATGTATTGGGAGGGAGTTCTGACTGAATGCACATTTGAGCGCCCCCAGGATGTCCATTTACTTTGTGATGTTATAATTTATGCTAGCAGTTCCCCATCATAGCCAATAGCTGGCAAAACAATCCAAGCAATGTTCGCAAAGCCTATGCACCCACGGAGGCGGAGATGCTGCTGCTGTTTGTTTTGAACAATATTTTTTGTTAAATATATTAATTCAAAAAATATATATATTTATTTTGTTGAGAAAACATAAATCTTGTTTTTTTTTAGACGAATGACAAATGGGGCGTGGCCCTTAATGCTATAATAAGATCACCCTTGATTTTTTAAACACTGCATGAAACCCTTCAAGCTTTCTCTCTCTGTAGTGGGGCTATTTTTGGGAGACTAAGGGGGAAGAATCTAGGGCTAATTACAAGTGCAAGGTTTCAGTTTGGAAAGCCCATTTCTTGTGTAGCTGTGGGGGAGAAAGCAGGGCGAGGGCGTGTTGGGGTCTAATGTGGCCAACTCTGCACGCCTTCAAGGCTCTCCTCCGTCATAGTCAACAAGGCTGTGATGTCTGAATATTTTTCTTGAGTGGACCAGTTCGATCTTCCTCAATGTTCCTCAACTGATTTACTGCAAAGATGTTTTCAGCTCAACGTTGAACGTCACACACTGTACAGTAAGCCTGTTATGATAGTTTGAGATGTCAGATGTTATCCAATCTATTCTCAATTAAGTTATCAATTTTTTACATTCCATCTGCATTCAGAGCGACACTAGCAATTGCTTAATGGAGCGAATGTCATGCCTCGGAAATACATTAGGTCACTGTACCTATACGAAGGGTCAGGCGGGGTTAAATTGATATTACCCGTCTCTGGAACAAGGAAGAAACACTCAGTTCTGACTGTTATATAGTCTGGGTTTGGTGTGTCTGACCCTGAGAGATGTAGAGCATCAGGAATGAGAAAGGTAAACATCTCCAGTGAGAGGAATGCTAACACAGTAACACTCCCAGCTAACGTGTCATGGCTGCCCTAGTATGACCTGTCTAACAGTGACACAGATATATACACTACATGACCAAAATTATCTCATTCCAAAATCATGGGCATTAATATGGAGTTGGTCACCCCCCTTTGCTGCTATAACAGCCTCCACTCTTCTGGGAAGGCATTCCACTAGATGTTGGAACATTGCTGCGGGGACTTGCTTCCATTCAGCCACAAGAGCATAAGTGAGGTCGGGCACTGATGATGGGCGATTAGGCCTGGCTCGCAGTCGGCATTCCAATTCATCCCAAAGTTGTTTGATGGGGTTGAGGTCAGTCAAGTTCTTCCACACCGATCTCGACAAACCATTTCTGTATGGACCTTGCTTTCTGCACAGGGGCTTGCTGAAACAGGAAAGGGCCTTCCCCAAACTGTTACCACAAAGTTGGAAGCACAGAATGGTCTAGAATGTCATTGTATGCTGTAGCGTAAATATTTCCCTTCACTAGAGCTAAGAGGCCTAGCCAGAACCATGAAAAACAACCGTAGACTATTATTCCTCCTCCACCAAACTTTACAGTTGGCACTATGCATTGGGGCAGGTAGCGTTCTCCTGGCATCTGCCAAACCCAGATTCGTCCGTCAGACTCCCAGATGGTAAAGCGTGATTCATCACTCCAGAGAACGCGTTTCCACTGCTCCAGAGACCAATGGCGGCAAACTTTACTGGTATGGCTCATGGTGATCTTTGGTTGCTCGGCCATGTGTGGCTGCTCGGCCATGGAAACCCATTTCATGAAGCTCCTGATGAACAGTTCTTGTGCTGACGTTGCTTTCAGAGGCAGTTTGGAACTTGGTAGTGAATGTTGCAACTGACAGACTGTTTTTATGCATTTCAGCACTCGGCGGTCACGTTCTGTAAGCTTGTGTTGCCTACCACTTCGCGTCTGAGTTGTAGTTGCTCCCAGACATTTCCACTTCACAATAACAGCACATACAGTTGACTGGGGTAGCTCTAGCAGGACAGACATTTGTCAAACTGACATTTGTTGAACTGGAAAAGTGGAATCTTGAAAGTCACTGAGCTCTCCAGTAAGGTCATTCTACTGCTAATGTTTGTCTATGGAGATTGGATGGGTGCTCGTTTTTATACACCTGTCAGCAACGGGTGTGACTGAAATACCCGAATAATAATAATAATTTGAAGAGGTGTCCACATACTTTGGTATATGTAGTGTATAGACACAGACTTGCACATACACACACGTGTGGGCGTACACACGGGCGTGCTCGCATACATGTACACACACACACACACACACACACACACACACACACACACACACAGCTCACAGTCTACAATAACATACCAGTTTAACACATACCAGTTTAAGTCCAGACTGGAGCCGACCCCATCTGCTGCGGCTGTAACGGCTAATTGGAGAGCCAATTCTTCTTAAAGAAGAATGACTGTGATTAGCACAGATCAGGGAGATTAGGAGATGAAACGCAGCAGGACAATGGTTGTTGTTCACATGCAAATCAGACTGACCTTAAATGACAGTTAAAGGTCTTTGTTTCTGGAATTGATTACACCAAAGGCTGAATGGTTGTGTACAGCTAATTGGTTCCAGTGGACTCCAGTTCCTTGTTTGACCTGATCATGGTCCTTCCTTGCTGCTCTTCAAAGCAAAGATATTTAGGCTGCGACATTGTGTATGCTTGTGAGAAGATCTTTGTAGTAGAATTATTCAAAACAAGTAGACATTTTATTGAATTTGCAAACAAATAGCCCCAGATAAGTGCTTTAGGCTACATCCAAACACCAGCAATGAATGATCACCCATTGAAGTCATGAAAAATGTATGAACACTGACTGTATGCAAGCCATGGTCAGATTTTTTAGGAATAATCCTCTTAGTTTTAGCCTTGGTCTTACATGCCCACTTTGCCTTTAGGAAGTAGATGGCACATTTAGGGAGAGACTACTCTAATTGCGTTCAATTTGTTTACTATCCCTCACTGTCACCCAATCATCATTCATGAGCTCATCATCAGATTTGAGCTGATGTTACACAGTGTCTAGCAGACCTACAGGGACGTTGTGGCTAAACAGATTTCCCAGTGAAAACATTTTGAAGCACACAACACAATGCTGTCGCTCTGTCTGGGGGCGTATCTTCACTTGCTCACATATTGCCAGAGGAGTCTCTATTCTCTCTCTTCTTCTCCTCTCTTTGTTGGGGAAGAAATGCATTTTCCATCTTATCAGTCAAAGGAAGCGGCTTCCAAACCCCTCTCTTGATGTTATTTTCAGAGGAATAGTTTTTAGTCTGCCATAAGAGAGCAGGAAGAGATTAGTTGTCTGCTTCAATTGGAGATTGCTTTGTTTTGAACTTCTGACGAGTGCTGCCGAGGTCTTGTTGACATTGGAGTGTTCGCATAGGAATAGAGTATAGGGAGGAAAGGAAATATCTGACTAATTGATTTGGTTGTTGGGAGTGTTGGCTCAGGGATTATTAAAGCTGGAATCATTAATGGTAAAGCTGTCACATCCGTTTGCGATATTACAACAACAAAAAGGTTTCTGCAAACAACAAAAACAGTTGTTTCCTCTTCGGACATCATTACACATGCGATGGACCAGCAGAATATGTACTGCACATTTTTTTACCACTTTGGGCGACGCTCCTCTCCTCCGCTTCGTCAACAAAACAATAAGAAGGGCCGTGGGGTGGTTAGTGATGCTGTCTCCCCTGCTGCGGATTCCATCTTATGGAGTCTCATCATGGGAGGCCTTCATTTTGAGTATTACAACCACTGGGACTCAATAGACAATGGTTGGAACAGGCTTAGGCATTTTGGAAAATGTCATTAAGCATAAAGTGTGGGAATATTCTGCTAGGCTTTCTTCTTTCAGCTCTCAGTCAGTAAGCAAGAGTCGTAAGCATGACAATTGGATGAGGAACTGATCTAAAAAGATGCTGCACATTAAATAAAAACAAATGGATTGGTTATTTAGTCAATTTGTACACATGCTATATTAATAGTATATATGCCATTTAGCAGACGCTTTTATCCAAAGCTACTTACAGTCATGCGTGCATATATTTTATGTATGGGTTATCCTGGGAATTGAACCCACTATCCTGGCGTTCTCGCCCTTTGGCTATGCTAGTTACCCAGCGGATTTCTTCCCTGATAGCTAGTAATACTGTAGCTAGTGATCGCTAGTGATAGCAGAGAGGTAGAGGCGAAGCCAGAGGGCTGACTTTGCTCCAAAAATAAGCATTAACCCGTCAAAAAGGAGATTTTTTTTGTATGGAGGTCAATGAGAGAGTGTCGAATACATAAAGCTTATTTGATCGAATAGAAGTTTCGTAATGTTTAGGTTTTTACAAATGTACTGATATAAGCGGATGCACGTGGCATCCCGGCAACTTTGAGAAAACAATGTTTTATCGGAGTTGTGCCTGTTATTCACTTCTGCCTTATCATTGGCTAAAATGTTACCCCCTTTTAAAGAAATGTATTCTCATAGTTACAACATTGAGTCCAGTCTCTTGTGGTGATAGTGATTCATAAGCAAGGTCTATTTGAAACATCGCCATCTCCTGGTAGCAGATTCAGAGGCTTAAAGCCCACAAAAGCTTGAAAACCCCATAACATTTTTGCTGACAATTTGGAAAAAAAACTCAAACTGAACATAATTCATTATGTTTTTTATTTGTTATTTTAGTTAGTTGTGCAGTCAAAGATAATAGATTCAGAATAGTTTTAGTTTTTCAAGCGGTTTAGTTAATTATTTTTTATTCATGACTGTTTTGTCTTTGTTTTCATTTTCGTTTACCACACACACACACACACACACACACACTTTTTGTCTCTTTGTCTGTCTGTCAGTCTCTCGCTCTCTTTTTTCTCTCTCGTTTGACACAGACCATGACTGAGAGGACGTTCACATGATAAATATTAATAGACCATAATATACCATGTTCAAATGCACTAGGACATAAAACAATCCTCTGTGAAATCTTAACATGTTAAGAAGTACTGCATGTGAAACCAGGCTTACACGGCACTTCCAGGCCATGATGAAATGATGGGAACTCTGTGTTAAGAGAGGAATGAAATGGAATAAGGCTTGTCCATCAGCTATGAAAAAACATTGGAATGGGCCACCCATGTTTGGGAAAATAGAGTGGGTTCCAAAGCAATTTGCACACAGATCCCAGAGATTGCCAAAGAACATCAGAACTGCGACTCAGTCCGACTCCAATGCCAAAGGTTTCTAAACGTATTTTCCTTCTCTTTTGTGGAAAGGAAAAACTGCTAGTAGAACCAGTCAAATAGTTGACAGGATTATTTTCATTAAATCATACATTGTTTTCTTGGTTATAGAAATGGTCGATTGCTTTTGTAGTTGGAGTTGATAGTTATGGTGGATCAAATTATAGCTGAACGGTGCAACCTGATGAGGATAAATGATAAATCTTATTTGAAAATTCATCTGGTTTCAATGTATCGGTGACTCAAGCCCTCTCAAGGCAATGCATATAGAAAACTGTGTCTGGAAACAAAAGAATAGGAAAGCGGCCAATGTGGTTTGACATTTTTCGAGGAGGAGGGAGCAGGGGTTTGTGTTTTATTTCATCCGAATCCCTCACGCACTGTGGTTGCGGAGGCTGAATGTACTGTATTGCTCATGTGGGTTGCCACGGCAACAGTGAGCGCAGGAGTATAGGGGAACTGAGGTCCTCCGGTCCGGTACCTCTTCAAATTCCTCCGGCTCTCTCTGACTTGTACAGACATGGTGGCAGCATTTGGGTGGGGACCAGCGGCGAAGCTTTCACTCCCGTGGGGACTCCCTCGTTGTTATTCCTACAATGAGGTCCTCACCGGTGACACTGTCATTCCTCCCCTGCTCAACATCCTCCTCCTGACCTGGCCTCGGTGCTAGCTGTCGGACTCAGAGCACTCTTTCCTCGCTTGATGCTGCCATGCAGCTGCTTCTCCTGTCATTGACACGGTCACCACATTCACTGTCAGTGTCAGGGACATTGTTGTTAGTCTCAATCTTGTCATGCTGCTCAACTTGACTAAATAAATGTGTTAAAGGCCCATGTGACCAGGTTTTCCCTTCCTTTTCTCTTCGCATTTCAGACCCAGGTTTATACCTACGTTCCATTCTAGCCAGAGCTCCGATTTTTAGCTAGCTAGCCGGCTAGATCTGACGCAGATGAGCAGACTGTCACAGATTGGTCGGATCCTAAAATGCATTATGCGAATCCATGACAATGGACGAATGCGCCAATGATATGCGAGGTAATATCTTATATAAATGCAGATATAAAAGGTAACATTTTACAGGACACCCAGCATCATAACATGTTATGACACGGTCATATCATAATATGTCATAACAGTTGACATATTTAGATCTGTTGTGACATAAATTGTGTTATTTTATGGCTGGTTATGACACCTGCATAAGAGTGTCAAAACCCACAAAACCTACCACACAAGGCAGAACGTTCCATACACCAAAGCCTACGTGTCAACTGTATGTTTATGTTATCTATTTAAAAAAATGTTTTGACCATGTTAAATTATCATTGTAATTGCGCACATATTGATGTCAGACGTGCACCTACCCCAATGCTGTAATCTGGGATTAATGCAGGAGCAGATTTCAAGTGCAGGACAAGACACCCTCTTTTTGACTGATGACTGACCCACCATGCTGGTGTTACAAGCACCATACTCTACCAACTGAGCTACAGTTGGGTGGCTGTGGTCTGGGGTCTCTAAGTAAGCATTTCACTGTAAGGTCTACACCTGTTGTATTCGGCACATGTGACAAATAAAATGTGATTTGATTTGATATAAGGAGATTTACGTGATAGGCCTATCTGGCTTATATGATTATGATGGTCGTAATACTTCTTGACAGTCTCATAAAGTGTATTTTCTTAGTCCAAGTAAAGTGAAACAGGATGGTCATAATGCTTCATGACAGTGTCAGTGTTTCTACAAGTTTAAAATATGATGAAAAAACATGACTGTAAAGAATACATTACAACAACAACAAAGGATTTTAGAAACAAGCTTTCAAATGAAAGGAAACTTCTTTGCAGAGAAAAAAACGAATTTGAATAAATGTGGCACGCTTATTATGTAGGTGTCATAACCAGCCATAAAATAACACAATATATGTCACAACAAGTGTAAATATATGGGTCATGACAGTGTTATGACCATATTATGACAGGTTATAACAAGTTATGTCGGTTTTTATGACATTATGACATGGTTATGACCTTGTCATGAAGTGTTATGACATCGGGTGTCAAGTAAAGTGTTACCATATCATTTTATTTTCTTTGTCACCATTTTTTTAATGATATGACAGACATTCTTGGGGGCTCCCCTTATTGGCTGCATTGAAGCTCCTCCCCTGGTGGGGAGTGTTCAGGTATGCGCTCAGACACATATCTGTCTGCCTGTTAACATACACCAGACTCCGAGAACAATGAGTCTCAAAAAGAGACTCTCCTTCAAGAAAGCCTGGTACTTCAACACCGTAAGTAAACTTCTGAGAACTTCGTAGGAGAGTTTCATTCTTTTGTCTTGTGGTGGTAAAGGACTCCTGTTTTTGTTAAAGCATCTGCTTTAGTAATTACTCTCTCTCTCGTTCTTTTTCTATCTTTTCCTCTCTCTCTTTCTCTATCCTCTCCTCCCACTCAAAACAGCTGTGTCGGGCGTTCTCTCTCACTAACATCAGTCTGGAGTGGGGAATCATATTCATTGTGGTAACGTTTGTTTTCACAGTTGTGCTGTGAGACAGAGGAACTGCTTCAACTTGCGTGAAGGTTGAAAAGGCATTTCTCTCTGTGTGATCAAGAAAGAGAATATCTCTTAACCCAAACCCTTCTAAACAAGTGAAGAAGTGGGATGTGATCTGCCATAGTTTTAACTTCTTCTACAACTCTGGTCTTTAAAATAATATTTTTTAAATGTAGTTTTATTTATTTCACCGTTATTTAACCAGGTAGGCTAGTTGAGAAAAAGTTATCATTTACAACTGCGACCTGGCCAAGATAAAGAATAGCAATTGGACACATACAACAACACAGAGTTACACATGGAATAAACAAAACATAGTCAATAATATGGCGGAACAAAAGAAAAGAAAAAGTCTATATACAGTGAGTGCAAATGAGGTAAGATAAGGGAGTTAAGGCAATAAATAGGCCATGGTGGCGAAGTAATTACAATATAGCAATTTATAGACTGGAATGGTAGGTGTGCAGAAGATGAATGTGCAAGTAGAGATACTGGGGTGCAAAGGGGCAAGATAAATGAATAAATACTGTATGGGGATGAGGTAGGTAGATAGATGGGCTGTTTACAGATGGGCTATGTACAGGTGCAGTGATCTGTGAGCTGCTCTGACAGCTGGTGAGGGAGATATGAGTCTCCAGCTTCAGAGATTTTTCCAGTTCGTTCCAGTCATTGGCAGCAGAGAACTGGAAGGAAAGACGACCAAAGGAGGAATTGGCTTTAGGGGTGACCAGTGAGATATACCTGCTGGAGCGCATGCTATGAGTGAGTGCAGCTATGGTGACCAGTGAGCTGAGATAAGGCTGGGCTTTACCTAGCAGAGACTTGTAGATAACCTGTAGCCAGTTATCAGGCTAGTAATAGGGGTTGCAACAATTTCGGCAGATCATTTTAGAAAGAGAGGGTCCAGATTGTCTAGCCAGGCTGATTTGTAGGGGTCCAGATTTTTCAGCTCTTTCAGAACATCAGCTATCTGGATTTGGGTAAAGGAAAAATGGTGTGGGATTTGGCGGGTTGCTGTGGAGGGTGCCGGGCAGTTGACCGGTGTAGGGGTAGCCAGGTGGAAATCATGGCCAGCCGTAGAGAAATGCTTATTTAAATTCTCAATTATAGTGGATTTATGGGTGGTGACAGTGTTTCCTAGCCTCAGAGCAGTGGGCAGCTGGGTGGAGGTACTCTTATTCTCCATGGACTTTACAGTGTCCCAGAACTTTTTTGAGTTAGTACTACAGGATGCAAATTTCTGTTTGAAAAAGCTAGCCTTAGCTTTCCTAACTGCCTGTGTATATTTGTTCCTAACTTCCCAGAAAAGTTGCATATCACGGGGGCTATTCGATGCTAATACAGAACGCCACAGGATGTTTTTGTGCTGGTCAAGGGCAGACAGGTCTGGAGTGAACCAAGGACTATATCTATTCCTAGTTTTACATTTTTTGAATGGGGCATGCTTATTTAAGATGGTGAGGAAGGCACTTTTAAAGAATAGCCAGGCATCATCTAATATACACCATTTAGCAGACGCTTTTATCTGAAGTGATTTACAGTCATGTGTGCATACATTTTTACATTCAGGTGGTCCTGGGACTCGAACCCACCACGCTGGCGTTATAAGCACCATGCTCTACCAACCTAGTTACAGCTGGGTGGCAGTGGCCTGTGATCTGAGCTACATCTCAGCTGAGCAACAGTTTGGTACCTGGGTCAGTGTTGAATGTGTGGTGTTTCGGACAAACCTGCAGGGTTTAGGACAAACCTGCATTTGTGTTGGAAATGTATGCATAGCCTGTGGCTGCCATATGTTAATGCTTACATTGGAAAAGTTGAGTGTTAACATCATTGTGGTTGTACATTGTCTCACTGGATACAGTTGAAGTCGGAAGTTTACATACACCGTAGCCAAATACATTTAAACTCATTTTTTCACATTTCCTGACATTTAATCCTAGTAAAAATTCCCTGTCTTAGGTCAGTTAGGATCACCATTTTATTTTAAGAATGTGAAATGTCAGAATAATAGTATAGAGAATGATTTATTTCAGCTTTTATTGATTTTATCACATTCCCAGTGGGTCAGAAGTTTACATACACTCAATTAGTATTTGGTAGCATTGCCTTTAAATGGTTTAACTTATGTCAGACGTTTCGGGTAGCCTTCCACATGCTTCTGGGTGAATTTTGGCCCATTCCTCCTGACAGAGCTGGTGTAACTGAGTCAGGTTTATAGGCATTCCTTGCTCGCACACGCTTGTTCAGTTCTGCCCCCAAATGTTCTATAGGATTGAGGTCAGGGCTTTGTGATGGCCACTCCAATACCTTGACTTTGTTGTCCTTAAGCCATTTTGCCACAACTGTGGAAATACGCTTGGGGTCATTGTCCATTTGGAAGACCCATTTGCGACCAAGCTTTAACTTCCTGACTGATGTGTTGAGATGCTGCTTCAATATATCCACATAATTTTCCATCCTCATGATGCCATCTATTTTGTGAAGTGCACCAGTCCCTCCTGCAGCAAAGCACCCCCAAAACATGATGCTGCCACCCCCATGCTTTCAACAGACCAGACCAAAAAGTACAATCTTTGTCCCCATGTGCAGTTGCAAACCGTAGTCTGGCTTTTTTATGGTGGTTTTGGAGCAGTGGCTCCTTCCTTGCTGAGCAGCCTTTCAGGTTATGTTGATATAGGACTTGTTTTACTGTGGATATAGATACTTTTGTACCTGTTTCCTCCAGCATCTTCAGAAGGTCCTTTGCTGTTGTTCTGGGATTGATTTGCACAAGTACGTTCATCTCTAGGAGACAGAACATGTTTCCTTCCTGATGACGGCTGCGTGGTCCCATGGTGTTTATACTTGCCTACTATTGTTTGTACAGATGAACGCGGTACCTTCAGGCGTTTGGAAATTGCTCCCAAGGATGAATCAGACTTGTGGAGGTCTCCAATTTTTCTTCTGAGGTCTTGGCTGATTTCTCTTTATTTTCCCATGATGTCAAGCAAAGTGGCACTGAGTATGAAGGTAAGCCTAGAAATAGATCCACAGGTACACCTCCAATTGACTCAAATTATGTCAATTAACTTATCAGAAGCTTCTAAAGCCATGACATAATTTTCTGGAATTTTCCAAGCTGTTTAAAGCCAAAATCAACTTAGTGTATGTACACTTCTGACCCACTGGAATTGTGATACATTGAATTATAAGTGAAACAGTCTGCAAACGATTGTTGAATAAATTACTTGTGTCATGCACAAAGTAGATGTCCTAACCGACTTGCCAAAACTATAGTTTGTTAACAAGAAATTTGTGGAGTGGTTGAAAAACGAGTTTTAATGACTCCAACCTAAGTGTATGTAAACTTCCGACTTCAACTGTATGTTCATTACACATGGCTGTCATACGCTTGTCTTGATTTGGATGCCAAGCCATTATCATATTGGATGCTTTTGCTTCATTCATCTCAATCAATTTACATATTAGCTATACAATTAGCCACAACAACTTGGGATTAAAAACTATAATTTTATACGTACAGAGGGATCTGTTAGCAGAAAAAGCATTTGATTAAATAAAAGTTAACAAATAAATGTGCTTTACAGAGCTTTTTCTGTTGTTGCAGTTTTATAGCTACATTCCTGCAGTTCTACACATTTTGCCATGGGGTGGGGAGAAATTTCTGCAGTTTTAAAATATAATTTCCTGTAATTTGACACATTTTGCCATGATGTATGCCATGTTAATATGATATCTGAGTGAGATGACTAACAAAATCAATGTGGGCCCCCCTGGAGGTAAGGGCCATGATTAGATGTCTAGACTAACTAGAAAAATTTACCAGCTGATGAACAACAGAGTTTCAAAATTGCACCTTTTATTTTAACCCTCAACAGTAAGTTGAGACTCCGACTGAGTTCCTAATTATTTTTTTTATTTTATTTTTTTACAAATTACAGAGGTCCTGACCTCAGAGTCCTCATATATAGCTACGGCCCTGCTGCCTAGTGCCACCCATGGATAGAGCCAGTCACTGGAGGTGTGAACAGAGGATGAGAGCAGAGCAGTTGAGACAACAGAGGTGGGCAGCCATCACTGGATCTCTTCACAGGGGTGTACTGCTGTGGAAGAAATAATGAGCTGGAAAACACACAGAGGTGTGTGTGTGTGTGTAGTTCCAGCAACCACTGTGGGCAGTCACCACACACACACACACGCACAGAGACACAGGCACGCACACACTCTGTTTCGTGAATCAACAGTGTGACAACTTTCGTAGGTGTGGCGAGATAAATCAAAGGAGTGTTGAAACTGCTATTTTTTTATGGATTATTTGTCGTAAAGTGTAGCCTACATATGTGAAAGGCAACCTGACATGATCTGACATGTATAATTATCGTTCATCAGAAACGCTTCTCATATGACACATAGTGATTTAGGAGGGAAGGTACTTGGTTGGCTATGATCCGCGATGTGTCATGATGAGATGTGCTGTATTATGCTCTCCTATGAGGCAACATGAATGAAAGATTGGTTGGTAAGTCCATCATCCTAGAGAACAGGATATGGCTGACATCTCAACTGTTTTTCCCATCAATGTAACACAACACAAGGCCTTGAAATGTCATTCTACTCTAGTGACTGATTTTGTGTTGATATTTGAGTCATTGAGCAGACACTCTTATCCAGAGTGACTTACAGGAACAATGAGGGTTAAGTGCCTTGCTCAAGGGCACAATGGCATATTTTTTACCTAGTCGGCTTGGGGTTTCGAACCAGCAACTTTTCAGTTACTGGCCCATTGAACTTAACCGCCATGCTTCCCACCACTCACCTGTATAACTGGGACGTTCTACGAAAATTGTGGCATTTTGACCAGCTATTTTATTTTTATGTTTAAAAAAGTAATAATACTAAGTCAGATAATAGTCAACCCCTTAAAAATGTTAATTAACAACATGCCTGCTTAATGTATTTTGCTATTTTACAACATATACAAAAAAAAACTGTAGCGTTTTTATCACTGGTATTACCCATATTTGGATGAAAATTCAGGCTTTCCAGAATATAATTTGACTATTTAATTTGAATATATAATCAAAGACAGAAAAGTTTCATGATAATGAAAAGATGGCGGCCATAGTAGCTCAAACCACAATTATTTTTTATCAAATTCCCTTTTCCCTTTACTGTAAACTGTGGAACACCGGTGACACATCTTAAGGCTTCACATGAAATTACCAAATTAATCATCAAACTGTTAATAGAAGAGAGATTGCAGACTCACCATGTGCTTTTCAAAACAGCCACACCTCCGAAGAACCTTTGACCCAGTAAAAGGCTGGCAAGCATGTTGCATGTTTTTATTATGGTGGTTTTTATAATGGGGTATCACGAAGGACATGAAATTGAGAGGTATTCCCTGTAAATTATTTATAATATTTAGTTAATATTTTAGTTTAGTAATCCACTAAATAACTATAATTCTTTCCTTTGTATTATGACATTTAAAGTGTGTAAAAAAATTATGTATTTTCAACTCTAAATGTCACTTAACCACGACTCCTGACCCGAGGGACAAGCTATGATATATAAAGCATTTTTTTTGCAATAGAACTGACTTACATATGTTTTATTAACACAAAAACACTTCAATTAAAACAAAAACATATATTTTGTGTTATTATCTGACGTTTTTAATGTGTTTTTCCTCGTGGTTAATGCGGCGGACTGGAAAGCAACCACTTTCGTAGAATGACCCAATTGCATGGTTTCAGTAGGGACTTTTTATGAGTTATAAACTAACCAAGACGTGTGTCATATCATAGATGATGGCTGTCTGTAGTTTAGAATAAAATGTGGTTACTGGCGACTACTCTGTATTTAAAGGTGGTGCTTTTAGTACTTTTAACTGACAGATCTACTGAAGCAACAGTTGAGTGGGTGCTCTCTCCACCCCCCACCCTCCTCTCTGTTTTCTATTGAACCCTTCATCTTCTCTCCCTTTGACTCCTGGCTGTATGTGTTCTAGCCACCACACAAGAGGTGGCTTTTAGGACCCATCTGTATACGGTTGGTTCAGCAGTCTTGTGGTTGTTGAGTGAAGACTAGATGTTGTGGTTCTTGGGACTGCCCTTTGTTTCGCCTCTGTGAGAGAGGGAAAACCCTGCAAGGATTAAAAATGGTCACCGTCACTCCCAAAATGGAATGGACCACAGTGGGTGCACATGACTGTGATCCCTAACCCTCAGATGGTTCAACATTATTTACCACTGACTGACTCTGAGACTGAGTCAGTCAGTGGGCGGGTTCAAAATGTGTCTGGTCATATTCCTCAAGTCATTGATCAATGAAGGATGTTATTTTAGATGCATAAATTGCTTCTCCCAGCTGTGACCAATAGTAGGTCCACAAAGATATTTAAATGATCTCTTGTTATGCAATCTTTTGTCATTAAGCTTTGCTAATTTTGCATAGCAATACTTTTCTCTCCCCAAAATGATCAAATCAAATCAAATTTTATTTGTCACGTGTGCCGAATACAACAGGTGTAGTAGACCTTACAGTGAAATGCTTTACTTACAGGCCCTAACCAACAGTGCATTTTTTAAGTAAAAAATACGTATTAGGTAAACAATAGATAAGTAAACTTTTTTTTTTTTTTACTGTAAAATGACAGTGAAAATAACAGTAGCGAGGCTATATACAGGTGGTACCGGTACAGAGTCAATGTGCGGGGGTACTGGTCAGTTGGGCTAATTGAGGTAATATGTACATGTAGGTATAGTTAAAGTGATTATGCATAGATGATAAACAGAGAGTAGCAGCAGCGTAAAAGAGGGTGTTGGCAGGTGGGGGGTGGCGGGAGACAATGCAAATAGTCCGGGTAGCCAATGTCCGGGTCACCGGTTAGTCGGGCTAATTCAGGTAATATATACATGAATGTATAGTTAATGTATAGTGACTATGCATAGATGATAAACAGAGACTAGGCTCCAGTGTTGAGGATCAGCGTGGCAGATGTGTTGCTACCTACCCTCACCACCTGGGGGTGGCCCGTTAGGAAGTTCAGGATCCAGTTGCTGAGGGAGTTGTTTAGTCCCAAGATCCTTAGCTTAGTGATGAGCTTTGAGGGCACTATGGTGTTGAACGCTAAGCTATCGTCGATGAATAGCATTTTCACGTGGTGTTCCTTTTGTCCAAGTGGGAGATGGCAGTGTGGAGTGCAATAGAGATTGCATCATCTGTGGATCTGTTTGAGCGGTATGCAAATTAGAGTGGGTCTAGGGATTCCCGGATAATGATGTTAATGTGAGCCATAACCAGCCTGTCAATGCACCTTATGGCTACAGACGTGAGTGCTACGGGCCCGTAGTCATTTAGGCAGGTTACATTAGTGTTCTTGGGCACAGGGACTATGGTGGTCTGCTTGAAGCATGTTGGTATTACAGACTCAATCAGGGACAGGTCAGTGAAGACACCTGCCAGTTGGTCAGCACATGCTTTGATCACACATCCTAGCGACCTTGTGAATGTTGACCTGTTTAAAGGTCTTACTCACGTTGGCTACGGAGAGCATGATCACACAGTAGTTCGGAACAGCTGATGCTCTCATGCAAGCCTCAGTGTTGCTTGCTTCAAAACGAGCATAGAAGTGATTTAGCTCGTCTGGTAGGCTTGTGTCACTGGGCAGCTCGCGGCTGTGCTTCCCTTTGTAGTCTGTAATAGTTTGCAAGCCCTGCCACATCCAATGTGCGTCTGAGCCGGTGTAGTACGATTCAATCTTAGTCCTGTATTGGCAGGTTGCCTGTTTGATGGTTCGTCGGAGGGCATAGCAGGATTTCTTATAAGCTTCCAAGTTAGAGTCCCGCACCTTGAAAGTGGCAGCTCTACCCTTTAGCTCAGTGCAAATGTTGCCTGTAATCCATGGCTTCTGGTTTTGGTATGTACGTACAGTTACTGTGGGGATAACATCCTCAATGCACTTATTGTTAAAGCCAGTGACTGATGAGGTATACTCCTCAATGCCATCGGAAGAATCCTGGAACATTTTCCAGTCTGTGCTAGCAAAACAGTCCTGTAGTTTAGCATCTGCTTCATCTGACCACTTTTTTTATAGACCGAGTCATTGGTGCTTCCTGCTTTAATTTTTTGCTTGTATGCAGGTATCAGGAGGATAGAATTATGATCAGATTTTCCAAATTGAGGGCGAGGGAGAGCTTTGTCTTTGTGTGTGGAGTAAAGGTGATCTAGATTTTTTTCCCTCTGGTTGCGCATTTAACATGATAATATAAATTAGGTAAAACTGATTTAAGTTTCCCTGCATTAAAGTCCCCGGCCACTAGGAGCGCTGCATCTGGGTGTGTGGTTTCCTGTTTGCTTATTTCCTTATACAGCTGACTGAGTGCGGTCTTAGTGCCAGCATCCATCTGTGGTGGTAAATCAACATCCACAAAAAAAATTATGAAAACTCTCTTGGCAAATAGTGTGGTCTACAGCTTATCATAAGATACGCAAGCAAAATCTAGAGACTTCCATAGATTTCGTGCACAAGCTGTTGTTTCCAAATATACACAGATATATACACCCCTCGTCTTACTGGAGTGTGCTGTTCTATCTAGACGGTGCTGCGTATGTCCCGCCAGCTGAATGTTTTCCATGTTGTCATTCCGCCACAATTCGGTGAAACACAAGATATTACAGTTTTTGATGACCCGTTGGTAGGGTATTCGTGATCATACCTCGTCTAATTTATTGGCCAAATATTGTACGTTGGCAAGTAATATTGACGGTAAGGACAGATTTCCCACTCGCCGTCAGCGGATCCTTACGAGGCACCCGCCCTGTGTCCTCTATACCTGCGTCTCTTTCGCTTGCCAATGACGGGGATTTCGGCCTTGTCAGGTGTCTGAAGTACAGCCTGTGCGTCCTGCTTGTTGAAGAAAAAATCTTTGTCTAATCCGAGGTGAGTGATCACTGTCCTGATGTCCAGAAGCTCTTTTTTGCCGTAAGATACGGTTGCAGAAACATTATGTACAAAATAAGTTACAAATAACGTGACAAAAAACACATAATAGCACAATTGGTTAGTCGCCCATAAGACGACTGCCATTTCTTCCGGCGCCATCTATATGATTTATCTCAAGCATTAGCCTGGTTGGAAGTGCCTTGTCTAGACATATCCAGTGGACAGAAAAGTACCTTGTACCTATGGCAAAATATGGTGGTGGATCTTTGATGTTATGGGGCTATTTGCTTCCACTGGTCCTGGGGCCCTTGTTAAAGGTCAACGGCATCATGAACTTTACCAAGTAACAGGACAATTTAGCCAAAAACTTGGTTGCCTCTGGCAGGAGGCTGAAACTTGGCCAGCAAGACAATAACCCCAAGTACAACATTTTGCAATGGCCTGGGGGCCTTGTTAAGTCTCCGGACTTAAACCGGAGTGATTTGAATTGAAGAGGGCAGTCCATAAGAGCAAACAAAGGATATCAAGGACCTGGAAAGATTCTGTATGGAGGAATGGTCAAAGATCCCTCCCAATGTGTTCTCCAATCAAATGTTTACATTTTAGAAAAAGGCTGCATCGTTATCCCTTTTAGAGATATTTTGAAATGACTTGTTAAACAAAATCTCTTTCACTGAATTATGAAATATTGAATTTCTCAATTGTTTTGAGCGTACAATACAGCTCAGTATTTGTATAATTTATTATATAGAGTATTTTTTGCTCATCTTTACCAAGGGTGCCAATCATTTTGGAGGTGACTGTATCTACCAGCATGTTCACACTGAAGTGGCTTCTCATAACCTCGTAGGAAATCAGTCTCTCTTTCTAAATGAATCCTCCAACACACTGATTAATAGTGTGTTCTTGGACCAAGCTGAACGATGCTCTACTAATTTCTTCTGCTGCATTTGAAAATATTTGCCTTTCAGCTGTAAACCTTTATTTTAGCCTTACTAAACCAATCTTAACAGATATCCCTGGTTTTCTGCCATTCTCTCACCAGCAATGTCTTCAAATTGTTTGCTAAGTAAACATTTGTAGCTGCTGTATAAAATCAACCTATTCTTGTGAAGAGAAGAGACCATTTCGCTAATAAATATGCCAGTAATGAAATTCTACGAGGGTGTATTCATTACGGAAACCGTTTACTGTTTAAGAACCAGATGGAAACAAACAGGGAGGGACATACTTGAATTTGTCCAATAGAAACTCTTGCTTGCATTTTCCGTTTGGAGTAAACAGACAAAACGTTTTGCAACAGAATCAGCATAATGGTTACACCTGGGCTTTGTGATTATTTTTTTCTCTTTCCAAAGATGCTTGTCAGAATTGCTGATCACTCTATGGCCTATAGTCTTGTATAGACTTTCATTGCCCACTCAGCCCCTGAATTAGCATGTGAAAAGTGGCCTATTATAGTGCAAGCACTAATGGCTCCTCATTATGACTTCTAGTCTGACCAGACACCAGTGAGAGGGAACATGCCACTTGGCTCTTGTCTGTGTGTGTGTGTGTGTGTGTGTGTGTGTGTGTGTGTGTGTGTGTGTGTGTGTGTGTGTGTGTGTGTGTGTGTGTGTGTGTGTGTGTGTGTGTGAGAGAGAGTGTGCATCTCCGAACATGTTCATGTGCCCCGAGTGTGTTTTTGTGTGTCCAAAGCATGTGAGTCATAGGTAGTGAGTGTGTGTGTGGTGAGAAGTGGGACCCATTCTTGAGGTGTGAACAGCTGTGGGTGTGTGTGGCAGAGGCCCTGGGCTGGATCCACCCACATCCCACATTAATAGCCACACACACACACACACACACACACTGAGAGAGACATTCTGTGCTCAGGCTCCAGTGGTTCCTTGCCTCGGAGCAGGAGGAGGTCATGACGGCATCTTCTCACTCATGTCTCTTTTTGTTGTCTTTCAGTCGGCTGCTTCCTCAGAAGGTGGTGAGTACATTTCTCTTTTCATTACACTTGTTCTTACATTCACTTTATCTGTGATGACAGAACACAGTACATATTTTTGCTTCCTGCACCTGTATGTACTAGGCTAAGTAATAAGCTTTAAGTTGAGTTCAACAAAAGTGTTCCAAAACAAGCATGGGCCAAATGGGGCGTTTTGTCCCTCCATGGACCTTTTTGTTGAACAATAAAAGTCACTTTTTGTGTGCCTTTTTCTTGAAAGCGTCTTTCTCCGTTTCCTGTATGTTTGCTTTTTATTGTATGTTTATTAAGCTCTCCACAACACGCAACTCTGAGGTTATTGAATTAAACAGGCTCACAGAATATGATGTCAACCTATTTATTTACGACCTCAACAAAAGGCTCTTGTGCAGGGGTTTTACGACAGGGTTTCCCAACTCCTCGAGTATTCCAACCAGCACACGTTTTTGTTGTGGCCCCAGACAAACTCACCTGATTCCACTTATTGAGGGCTCGATGATTAGTTGAATCAGGTGGGCTTGTCTGGGGCTGCAACAAAAAATGTGTGAAGTTCGGGACACTGGAGGACTGGTGTTGGGAAACACTGTTTTAGGATAGGGTTTGGGATTGTGTGTTTGCTGTTGGTTTACCCTTTCACAGACGTTTAATAATGTTTGCTGAACGCCATGTTCGATGGCGCTGTGGTTTTGGAGGAGCTGCTTAGCTCTTTCAATGAGCATGTGGCGAAGAAACTCTATGCTATTTATCCAGAAAACCATCCCATTATAAAGCAACACAGGCCCCATATTTGCTCTCTGCTGGCAAACTCAAGATTCCAAACCAAATACCAAATATCGTGTCAACTTCAAACCAAATATCACGTCACTGAGGTCAATTGGCAGAGTTTTGAAATTAAATTATAAACAAATGTCTGGGACAAATTGATTTGTGTATTAGAAAATGGAATACATATCTTGCGTCTTTTAATGGGAGATGTGAGGGCTTGTAAAAACCAGCTTGTTTTATGCCTTTACAACTCTGCTGACACCTACTGATTCAGCTGGGCGAGTTGGCTAACAAAAGCATGAGCTTCTATAGTTAGACTGTATCCCGAGGCATTACTCACAACATTGTAAGGTAGTCAGTCACGAACAGTCATGATTCAGTGTCCAAGTTGTCATGTAATATTTGCAATAGCATTTAGAGGCTACTTGTAATTATTATTTGTCCTGTGCTTGTGCATGCTTATCAGTGATCAGATACCCTGGTGCTGGAGGCTATGGATTCATCTGTGTAGTGTTTTCAGAAAGCTCCCAAAAGAGGCTTAAAATTCCTCAATTCCTCAATTCCGTAAGCAGATCGTGAACACTTCTCTTGCCTGACATTGACCATTCAAGAGCATTTTGGTAACAGACCTTACTGTCTTCCTTTTTGTGTTTTTGATATTTTGCTTTCTGGTTGGTGGGACTTTGAAATGGGCATCTGCCGCCATGATAGCAGGCACTAACTGAGTCATTGGAAGTACTTGTTAAAATAGGCTTCTTTCTCTAGATTTCACAGTTCCCAAGCTATTCCCTTCTTTTGAGTGGTTTTGGACTAATAGCATTTTCTTCCCTCTCTTTGAACTAGCTTAGAATTGAGTCCCTGAATGAACTTTTCTCTGCTGTAGACTATGGTGCAGCTTTAAGGCTGTTGTTGTCAGAACAGTTCTGGTCCCTACCCCCGTTGTCCCCTAACCACTTTCCCTACCATTTTCCTCTCTCTCCAGACCATGGTGGTGGTGTGCAGCTCCAGGGCTGCTGCAGCCAGAGCAGTCTGAACAGCAATGGCAGTCTGCCCGGCGCCGGCAGCCACAGGAGGCTGTCAGAGCGCCGGGTGGCCAGCTGGGCCGCCTGCTTCGAGCGCCTGCTCCAGGACCCCATTGGCGTCCGCTACTTCTCAGTATGTACTGTAAAGAACTCTGGGAAATTGAATTTTATTTTAGTTCACTGTTAGTTTAGTTATGTGATCTGAAACCCAACAAACTCAACAGTCCATTATCTTCCTCATTCTCTATTCTGTTAGATGAAATCTATACTCGTCTTCCTCAGACGTCCAAAATTATGTTTTAGTTTGCATGTTACGTGATGTTACAGTTCTATCTCATTCTCCATTCTGTATGATGAAATCAATGTGAAGCTACCTCAGACATACATGGGTATTCAACAAGGAAAAAGCGCAGTGGAACTGACTTCGAGGTCCAGAGTTGAGTTTGAAGGCGTTACACCATTCTCTTCTTGTGGAATAGAAGCAATAGTCAACTATATAGTGTTAGGTTCTAATTATCAGAGTAAGAACTCGACGGACACTATGAAAGCTTAAACTAAGTTTATTCTTCCCAAAGGATCGAACAGCTGAACTGACAAACATGTTTACAATAGTGGTGGTATATGTACCCCACTTTGGATGGAGTCTCTTCCTTCTCGCTAAACATTGTATCTTTATTGCTAGGCAGGATACTAGGTGATACAGGCAATAAACTTTTCCTTCTCCCTTAACGTGACCTGACCTAAACCCCCTTCATCACTAATCCATGACTCTCACCTGATCAATGCCTGCCACATATGATCGTTTTCCCTACACTCAGTACATTCCAAGCTTAATTGCACCCACCTTCCTCCTACAGATAACCATCCACTTCTGGTGTAGACCATCTAAACCATAGCACTCAATATTTCAATTGGATACCTGATAATTAACCCTATTTCAAGTTTAGGCGTTAGAACCCAGAATCCATCAATAGCCAATCAACACTGGACCCGGACACTCCAGGCTTACTGCAGGTATGATAAAGCTGTTGTTTGTGTCTCCACAGGAATTCCTCAAGAAGGAATTCAGTGAGGAGAATATCTTGTTCTGGCAGGGCTGCGAATACTTCAGTCATATACCTGCAACGGACAAAAAGCAGGTAAGGTTCTTCCTTGTACACATCACCAAGACCAAACCATACTTTCCTATCTAGTCCATAGGCTTTGGATGTCATGGATTGATTAAAAAAGAGCCCTCAATATACTGGACATGTCTGTGTGTCTCGACAGACAATTCCTTAGTGCCTTTAGAAGTGCTGGTTGTGCAGCACCTTGTGTGGCTGAGTGAGGATCTGTGTGTAAAACACCAGAATCAGTCCCCTTCATAACAATGGACTAAGTAATGTCATAGTTGTGTGTGTGTTTTTAAAACATATTCCTCTCCTCTCCAGCTATCCCAGAGGGCAGGGGAGATCTACAACAGCTTCCTGTCCAGTAAAGCCACCACGCCGGTCAACATCGACAGTCAGGCCCAACTGGCCGACGACGTCCTCACCTCCCCATGTCCAAACATGTTCAAGGCTCAGCAATTACAAGTGAGAGGACCAACTGCCTACTACTCTATGTTATGTTGTTGAATAAATAATAATATACTTTATTGTCAACCCTCCCTTATACACACACACATAAGGCTGGGAGCAGCACAGTGTCAACTGCCGGGGCAGCACTGCTGGAACCATTTTTATTAATTCAGTGTCATCTGCCTGTTTCCAAAATGGCTATTGTGCTTTACCAAGGTCAAACACAAACTGGCACACACCCCCACAAACTCACAGGCCTGTACAACGTCAGTGTAGATCTGTCCAATGTTGATACAAACATGACTTAATCATAGCTATTACCACATATGTCATAACACATGGCATAACTGATTGTGACCCTTTGTAACACCTGTCCCTTTTCTATCCCCATTTTGTCTGTAGATCTTCAACCTGATGAAGTTTGACAGCTACTCCAGGTTCCTCAAGTCTGGCCTGTATCAGGAGTGCATGCTGGCCGAGGTGGAGGGACGACCTTTACCTGACCCCTACCAGATCCCTTGTAGCCCTGCCCCCTCCAAGCACAGCGCCAGCTCCTCCCTCTCCCTCTCCACGCCCATTAAGGTACTCGCCTTGTACTAAAGTAACCTTAACAGCCAAAATAGTATCTGCTATTGTCTTAGTAACCATCGCAGATGTTTGTGTCATTCGCCTGTGGGATGCACATTTTGTGTTGTAGCCAGTATAGGTGTTTGTTAACCTTCAAAACATCAGGGTCATATTCACTAGATACCAAATGGAAGAAAACAGATCAAAGGGGACTACCTGAACTTGTCCAATAAGAAACAAATTTTCCATTGCAATTTCCTTTTTTCTCTAAATGTTTTCAATAGCAAAATGGTTTGCTACGTTGTGCACTAATGTATACAACACAGGTGTTAGACATGTTGTTTGACCTAGTTGTTTTGTTGACCAATAGGAGGCAAGGAAGCAGAGGTCAGGAAGGTCACTTAATGAGGACCCCGGAGACGAGCATGATGAGCATAAGAAACGGGGCACCTTCTTTTCTTGGTCCCGGAACCGGAGCTTTGGAAAGGGACCCAAGAAAAAGGACATTGGAGAAATCAACCTCGGTCAGCAATTCTCAGTCATAGAATGTCACAAGGAGTTAATCTTATGTATTCAATTCAAATAACGTTTTTTTCCTGTGAGGGAACTTCTTGTGTATGGTTTCAATATTGACATGAAGCTTTCTGGCATGCATTATGTTCTTTGGTCAGGCAATACACAGCACAGCACTGCATGCTATAAATTCGTTATGATGAAAGGTGAACTCCTGAAGCAGCATTGTGTTTTGAGCTTCATCTGATTTATGTCATTGGCGATGTTACACAAATGTTTTCCCTTGATAGTAGCTTGTCTTTTATATGTAGTTGTATTGATGCTTGTCTTTTATGTGTAGCTGTGTTGTGATGATGCATGGATAGTAGCTTGTCTTATGTGTAGCTGTGTTGTGATGATGCATGGATAGTAGCTTGTCTTATGTGTAGCTGTGTTGTGATGATGCATGGATAGTAGCTTGTCTTTTATGTGTTGCTGTGTTGTGATGATGCATGGATAGTAAGTAGGGATGGGATGATACCAGTACTGCGCTACTAGTTTTTATCGTGGCAGCGAAAAAACCCACAAAGGTAAACAAACCTAATGTTGGAAACAAACATCATTATGTTGTCATCCAGAGTCGCATGTATTTATTTCCCGAGCTATAGCACACAATATTGTACATACAGTTGGTTTTTAAAGGAACTGCTTCTTGTTCTCATTTTTTGCATGGAAAAAATAATCGCAATATTGGTACGTTTTCTGTGTATATGTGGAATGAATTCCTAACTGTGACCTCTGACCTCCCTGGCCTTCCTGTGTTGGGTAGATTCCTGGAGCAGCAACGGTCGGAGGGAATCACAGGGCTCCTTGTCCTCAGGTGCCAGTCTGGAGTTGGCCACTTCCTGTTCAGCGGGCAAGATCGAGGTAACATCCGCATGGACGGCCAGGCCAGGTCGCCATGGCAACACTGAACCAAGATAGCTCTGTAGTAGAAGCAGACATTATACAGATCACGACTCTGTTTAGTTTTGTGGCATGTTGCCTGAAAGTCCTCTTGGCTTGGGTATGCCGCTGTCAAAATGGTTATGACAGGTGTTATATGAAACATATGACTTCGTCACGTTCGTCATAACGATGAGACCAAGGCGCAGCGTGATAAGCATACATTCTTCTTTTAATGAAGGAAAAACACTAAACAAACTAACGTGACGCTATATAACACTAGTGCTGACAGGCAACTACACATAGACAATAACCCACAAAACCAAAATGGAAAATGGCAACCTAAATAGGATCCCCAATCAGAGACAACGATAAACAGCTATCTCTGATTGGGAACCAATTCAGGCCACCATAGACCTATAATAAACCTAGACTAACAAACACCCCTAGATATACAAAAAAACTTAGACAGGACAAACAAGCATACCCACCCTCGTCACACCCTGACCTGACCAAAATAATACATAAAACATAGAAAACTAAGGTCAGGGCGTGACAGACTTAATGGGGGTTCATTTAAAGGTTCAGACGTTCAATGTAGTTTTTTTTTTACCCCATAAGGAAATTTGGTTTGCAGACAGGACGAACATTAAACACTACATACAATACAAGACATAGAGACATTGTTGCTGTTTTTAACTCTTGGTCCTCTCTCTTGCTTCTATGGAGTTCTATCTCTGATTATGGTTTGTCCTGTGTAGGGGGACAATCGTCACTCAGTGCCGGTGTGGGACAGGTTGTCCTCCGCCAAGCACTGCAATGTGACCTTGCCGGATGGCTCGTGCTCCTCTGTGACCCTGCGGTCGGGAGCCACCATCAGGGAGGTGCTCCGGGTCCTCTGTCAGAAACTCTGCATCAATATGGTCGCTGTCGACCTCTTCCTGGTGGGAGGAGAGAAGGTGAGGGAAGCACACTGATTCTTAGCACAGTTACTGTGCATCTCAATGTGGATTTAGAGTGACATTATCCAGATTCATTGATGTATTAAGTAGGGCTGTCAAACGATTAAAATAATGAATCAAGTTAATGGCATTATTAATCGTGATTAATCGCAATTTTAGAATTTGCTCAAATTTGGCCCTAAAGAAAGATTTTTCCATTTAAAAAGCAGTGCTTGGCGTTACTGGTAGGGTCATGGCAGTGACCATATTACTGCCACACTGGCAGTTATGAGTCATGACATCAGTAAAATTCCACGTGGCCTGGAACTCAGGGCTCTATTGTCCCTCTAACCACTCTGACATCAATGCAAACACAATTGAAATTCACATCAAATACTTATCATCAAAACAGTATTGT
Source organism: Oncorhynchus nerka (assembly GCF_034236695.1). Lineage (NCBI taxonomy): Eukaryota > Metazoa > Chordata > Actinopteri > Salmoniformes > Salmonidae > Oncorhynchus > Oncorhynchus nerka. The sequence continues at coordinate 54,909,524 of NC_088403.1, forward strand.
GCTTTAAAAACTCACCTCACTGTGATTGATCAAGTTGAAGAAAGAGGTTCAACAACAGGTTGAAATTGAGTGTAAAATATGGTCCTTGTGGATGTTGTTTCAAAGCCTAATACAACGAAATGGACAGCGCTTTCTAAAGTGATGATTCATTCAAAACACCCATACGCATATTAGAGCTGATGCATAGCATAGACCTATATACACTACCGTTCAAAAGTTTGGGGTCACTTAGAAATGTCCTTGTTTTTGAAAGAAAAGCACTTTTTTTTTGTCCATTAAAATAACATTGATCAAAAATACAGTGTAGATGTTGTTAATGTTGTAAATGACTATTGTAGCTGGAATATCTACATAGGGGTACAGAGGTCCATTATCAGCAACCATCACTCCTGTGTTCCAATGGCACGTTGTGTTAGCTAATCCAAGTTTATCATTTTAAAAGGCTAATTGATCATTAGAAAACTATTTTGCAATTATGTTAGCACAGCTGAAAACTGTTGTCCTGATTAAAGAAGCAATACAACTGGCCTTCTTTACAGGCTCAAAAGGGCCAGAAACAAATACCTTTTTTCCGAAACTCGTCAGTCTATTCTTGTTCTGAGAAATAAAGGCTATTCCATGTGAGAAATTGCCAAGAAACTGAAGATCTCGTACAACGCCGTGTACCACTCCCTTCACAGAACAGAGCAAACGGTCTCTAATCAGAATAGAAAGATGAGTGTTAGGCCCCGGTGCACAACTGAGGAAGAGGACAAGTACATTAGAGTGTCTAGTTTGAGAAACAGACACCTTACAATTCCTCAACGGTCAGCTTCATTAAATAGTACTTGCAAAACACCAGTCTCAACGTCAACAGTATCACATATGAAGGTAAGACCCAGATGCAGACCACATCGAATAAACAATAGTTTAATATTCCAAACGGGGGCAGGCAACCCAAAGGGGGGCAAATGTACAGGCCGGCAGGCTCAGGGTCAGGGGCAGGCATAGTGATCAGGCAGGCGGGCTCGGAGTCAGGACAGGCAAGGGTCATAACCAGGAGGGCGAGAGAAAAGAGACTGGAAAACGCAGGAGCTGAGACACAAAACACCGGTTGACTTGAACAAGACGAACTGGCAACGGACAAACAGAGAACACAGGTATATATACATAGGGCATAATGGGGAAGATGGGCAACACCTGGAGAGGGGTGGAGACAATCACAAGGACAGGTGAAACAGATCAGGGTGTGACAAACAGTGAAGAGGCGACTCTGGGTGTCACGCCCTGACCTGAGAGCTGTTTTATTTCTCTATTTGGTTAGGTCAGGGTGTGATTTGGGTGGGCATTCTATGTTTTCTATTTCTTTGTTTTTGGCTGAGTGGTTCCCAATCAGAGGCAGCTGTCTATCGTTGTCTCTGATTTGGAATCATACTTAGGCAGCCTTTTCCCCACCTAATGTTGTGGGTGATTATTTATTTTCTGTGTGTGTTTGTGTTGCTTCACGTTCGGTTTCTGTTTATCTAAGTTTCAATTTATTAATAGATGTGGAATTATCTATGACAGGGAGTTTGAAGACAGTGAACATGACAGAATTACCCACCAAAAACGGACCAAGCAGCGTGGCCAGGAGTAGTGGACACGGGAAGAAATCCTGGATGGAGAAGGACCCTGGACAAGGGCCGGAGAGTATCGCCGTCCAAGGGAGCAGATGGAGGCAGCGAGAGCGGAACGGCGATGATATGAGGAGTTTAATCAACAACAGAAGCCCGAGAGGCAGCTCCAAAAAAATGTTTGGGGTCGGCACATGGGGAGATTGGCAGAGTCAGGGTTTAGACCTGAGCCAACTCCCCGTGCTTACCGTGGGGAGCGTGTGACTGGTCAGGCACTGTGTTATGCAGTGATGCGCACTGTGTCTCCAGTGCACTTCACAGCCCAATTCGTCCTGTGCCTGCGCCCCGCATTTGCCGGGCGAAAGTAAGCATCCAGCCAGGACGGGTTGTGCCAGCTCTACGCTCGAGACCTCCAGTGCGCCTCCACGGCCCAGTGTATCCGGTGCCTGCTCCACGCACCAGGCTTCCAGTGCATCTCCCCAATCCCCAAGACCTGTTCCGGTTCCACGTACAAGGCCTCCAGTATGTCTCAGCCTGGCAAGCCCTGTGGCATCTCCATGCTCCAGGCTTACAGTACATCTCCTCAGTCCGGTGAGACCTGTTCTGGCTCCATGTACGAAGCCTCTAGTGATGATCCATGGCACGAAGCTTCCAGTGATGATCCATGGCCCGGAGCCAGTAGTCATGATCTATGGCACGAAGCCTCTGGTAATAATCCATGGCCTGGAGCCTCCAGTGATAATCCATGGCACGAAGCCTCCAGTGCTGATCCATGGCCCGGAGCCGGCAGCGAAAATCCAGGGCCCGGAGCCTCCAGCGACGGTCCCCAGTCCGGAGCCTCCAGCAATGGTCTCCAGTCCGGAGCTTCCAGCGACGGTCTCCAGTCCGGAGCCTCCAACGACAGTCCCTAGTCCGAAGTCTCCAGCAACGGTCCGCAGTCCGGAGTCTCGGTAACCCAGCGGGGGTCTGCAGTCCGGAGCCTCCAGTGGGGGTTCCCAATCCAGAGACTCCGGCGATGATCCACGGTCCGGTTCCTCCGGCAACAATCCACGGTCCGCAGTCTCTGGCGACGATCCATGGTCCGGTTCCACGGAAGTGGAGGGATCAGCATGCGGAGTGGGGGCTACGTCCCGAACTGGAGCCGCCACCGAGGATAGATGCCCACCCGGAACCTCCCCCGGAACCTCCCCTTATGTCAGGGTGTGATTTGGGTGGGCATTCTATGTTTTCTATTTCTTTGTTTTTGCCGAGTGTGGTTCTCAATCCGGGGCAGCTGTCTATCGTTGTCTCTGATTGGGAATCATACTTAGGCAGGCTTTTTCCCACCTAATGTTGTGGGTAATTATTTATTTTCTGTGTGTGTTTGTGTGCGCCACGGTTGCGTCACGTTCGGTTTCTGTTTACCTGTTTTTTTGTGAAAGTTTCACTTTATTGAAAGATGTGGAATTACATGCACACTGCGCCATGGCTCATCTATGACAGGGAGTTTGAAGACAGTGAACGTGACAGTGAGATGCTGGCCTTCTAGGCAGAGTTGCTAAGAAAAAGCCATATCTCAGAATGGCCAATAAAAAGAAAAGGTTAAGATGGGTGAAAAAACACAGACACTGGTCAGAGGAACTCCTGGAGTCGCCTCTTCACTGTTGACGTTGAGACTGCTGTTTTGCGGGTACTATTTAACCAAGCTGCCAGTTGAGGACTTGTGAGGCGTCTGTTTCTCAAACTAGACACTCTAATGTACTTGTCCTCTTGCTCAGTTGTGCACCCACTCCTCTTTCTATTCTGGTTAGAGTCAGTTTGCTCTGTTCTGTGAAGGGAGTAGTACACAGCGTTGTACGAGGTCTTCAGTTTCTTGGCATTTTCTCGCATGGAATAGCCTTCATTTCTCAGAACAAGAATTGACTGACGAGTTTCAGAAGAAAGTTATTTGTTCCTAGTCATTTTGAGCCTGTAATCGATCCCACAAATGCTGATGCTCCAGATACTAAACTAGTCTAAAGAAGGCCAGTTTTATTGCTTTTTTAATAAGGACAACAGTTTTCAGCTGTGCTAACATAATTGCAAAAGGGTTTTCTAATGATCAATTAGCCTTTTAAAATGATAAACTTGGATTAGCTAACACAACGTGCCATTGGAACACAGGAGTGATGGTTGCTGATAATGGGCCTCTGTACACCGATGTAGATATTCCATAAAAAACCTGCCGTTTCCAGCTACAATAGTCATTTACAACATTAACAATGTCTACACTGTGTTTCTGACCAATTTTATGTTATTTTAATGGACAAAAAGGTGCTTTTCTTTCAAAAGCTAAAGCAAAAACTAAAATAATGATTGTGCCATTATACAATAGATAGTCTAATAGCCTGCCACATATTACTCACGGCAGAAAAACATACAAAAAAACTGATTTAAGATGTCTTTGGTGTAAGATATAATTGGTCTAGCCCAGTTCCCAAACCTTTTTACAGTCCCGTACCCCTTTAAACATTCAACCTCCAGCTGCATACCCCCTTTTGCACCAGGGTAAGCGCACTCTCAAATGTTGTTTTTTTGCCACAATTGTAAGCCTGCCACACACACACTATACGATACATTTATTAAACATAAGAATGAGTGTGAGTTTTGGTCACAACCAGGCTTGTAGGAAGTGACAAAGAGCTCTTATAGGACCAGGGCACAAATAATAATATAATAATCAATCATTTTGCTCTTTATTTAGCCACCTTAACATATAAAACTTTATTTGTTCATTGGAAATTGTGAATAACTTACCACAGGTTAATGAGAAGGGTGTGCTTGAAGGGATGGGTTGTATTATAGCGAGTCTCAGTCTTAAATCATTTTCCACCCACAGTTTGTGCCTGTATTTAGTTTTCATGCTAGTGAGGGCATCAGTGTCTTAACAGTGCGATTTGCCTAGGCAGGATACTCCAAAAATCGGGCAGTGACTTCTGATTAAATTCGATTTTCACAGAACCGCTTGTTGCAATTTCGATTGATTAAATATCGGTAAGTGGACTGGAGGCAGGGCATGAAAGGGACAAGAATCCAGTTGTTTGTGTCATCAGTTTCGGGAAGGTACCTGCGTAAATGCGCACCCAACTCGCTCAGATGCTTCGCTATATCACATTTGACATTGTCTGTAAGCTTCATTTGCACACAAAAAAATCATACAATGATGGAAAGAGCTGTGTGTTGTCCTTGTTTATGCAGAGAGAGAAGAGCTCCAACTTCTTAATCATAGCCTCAATTTTGTCACGCACATTGAATATAGTTGCAGAATTTCCCTGTAATCCTAGATTCAGGTCATTCAGGCGATAAAAAACATCACCCAGATAGGCCAGTCGTGTGAGAAACTCATCATCATGCAAGCGGTCAGACAAGTGAAAATTATGGTCAGTAAAGAAAACTCTCAATTTAAAAAAAACGTGTCAATACTTTGCCCGTTGATAACCAGCGCACTTCTGTATGTTGTAAAAGTGTTACATGGTTGCTGCCCATATCATTGCATAGTGCAGAAAATACACAACAGTTCAGGGGCCTTGCTTTAACAAAGTTAACAATTTTCACTGTAGTGTCCAAAACATCTTTCAAGCTGTCAGGCATTCCCTTGGCAGCAAGATCCTCTTGGTGGTCTACCCAAGTGGCGTCGGCAGCAACTGCTTGCACCCACGTTACCACTCTGCCCCTGAACAAGGCAGTTAACCCACTGTTTCCCGGTAGGCCGTCATTGAAAATAAGAATTTGTCCTTAACTGACTTGCCTAGAAAAATAAAGGTAAAAACATTTTATTTTTAAATGTAATACATGATTTGGGCTAGAGGCACACAGTCTTCAGCGAGTTAGCTAAAAACGCCCAAAAAACTGTAGCTGTGTTCCATGTTGGGTTCTGCGCTGAAAAGGTTCCATGCGGAAACACGTGCACTTAAAAGGTTCCGTGCAGTGAAGAAATGGAGCCGTGATTAATGGCGTTTTGGATAAAAGCGTCTGCTAAATGGCATATATATTATTATCATTATATTGGTTAGGCATTGCTTCATGGCTTTATGAGTAGTTTTTCATGTTGTTTTCATTTTGTTTAGCCTTTAGTGCTGGACCAAGATTGCATGACCCTCAGCTCACGGGAACTCAGGATGGAAAAGCGCACCCTTTTCAGGTAATAGCAGATGCATCTACTGTATACACTACATGGCAAAAAAGTATGTGGACAACCATTCAAATGACTATTTCAGCCACACCTGTTGCTGACATGTGTATAAAATCGAGCACACAGCTATGCAATCTCCATAGACAAACATTGGCAGTAGAATTGCCCATACGGAAGAGCTCAGTGACTTTCAACGTGGTAGTTCGTCCAATTTCTGCCCTGATAGAGCTGCCTCGGTCAACTGTAAGTGCTGTTATTGTGAAGTGGAAATGTCTAGGAGCAACAGCAGCTCAGCCGTGAAATGGTAGGCCACACAAGCTCACAGAACGGGACCGCCGAGTGCTGAAGTGCGTAGCTCGTAAAAATCGCCAGTCCTCGCTTGCAACACTCACTGCCGAGTTCCAAACTGCCTCTGGAGGCAACATCAGCACAAAAACTGTTCCTCTGGAGCTTCATGAAATGGGTTTCCATGGCCGAGCAGCCACACACAAGCCTAAGATCACACTGCGCAATACCAAGCATCGGCTGGAGTGGTGTAAAGCTCGCTGCCATTGGACTGGAAGTGCGAGGAAATGCGTTCTCTGGAGTGATCAAATCAAATCAAATTTATTTATATAGCCCTTCGTACATCAGCTGATATCTCAAAGTGCTGTACAGAAACCCAGCCTAAAACCCCAAACAGCAAGCAATGCAGGTGTAGAATCATGCTTCACCACCTGGCTGTCCGACGGATTAATCTGGGTTTGGCAGATGCCAGGAGAACGCTACCTGCCCAAATGCATAGTGCCAACTGTAATGTTTGGTAGAGGAATAATAGTCTGGGGCTGTTTTTCATGGTTCAGGCAAGGCCCTTAGTTCCAGTGAAGGGAAATCTTAACGATTCAGCATTCAATGACATTATAGACAATTCTGTGCATCCAACTTGGTGGCAACTTGGAAGGCCCTTTCCTGTTCCAGCATGACAATGCCCATGTGCACAATGCGAGGTCATACAGAAATGGTTTGTCGAGATTGGTGTGGAAGAACTTGACTGGCCTGCACAGAGACCTGACCTCAACCCCATTGAAAACCAATGTTCACCAATTAACACCAACAACAATGCACCAATGTTCCAACATCTAGTGAAAGCCTTCCCAGAAGAGTGGAGGCTGTTATAGCAGCAAAGGGGGACCAACTCCATATAAGTGCCCATGATTTTGGAATGAGATGTTCGATGAGCAGGTGTCCCCACATATAGTGTATCTCTATATTATTATGTCTCTATATATCTCTCTCTTGCTCTCTCTCACATTCCACCCTTTTTATTTACCAATGTAAAATTTGAAATAACTCTTCGCACCTCCATTCTCCCAAGAGAATCTTAAAGAAATTGTGTGATTGGGTAAGAGAAAGTATCTGTATATTTATTTTCCCTCTATTTTTAGGCTGGACCTGGTACCCATTAACCGGTCCGTAGGCTTGAAGGCCAAACCCACCAAACCCGTCACCGAGGTCCTGCGCCCTGTCGTGGCGAAGTATGGCCTCCACCTCAACGATCTGGTGGCCAAAATAGTAAGTCTGGCTGGGTCGCCTCGAGGTTTTCTGTTTTGCAGCTGTGTATCTAACCCACCCCATCCCTTCTGTAGAGCATGACAGTGACACTGGGTGGAGTGTCATTGGTTTGGAAGGGGGAAGGAACCTCATGCTCTTCAAATGTTACTGGGTGGTTAGCTCATTCTGACTCAACCAGCCTCAGATTTTGCAGAGAGAGGGCTATAATTATGAATGACTACACTCCTGAAACATGGGGGTAGAAAGACTCCTCCCTTTCCCCCAAATCCTTGCCAGTTAGTTGGTTTATTTTTGTCCTGTGGTGTGTTTCCAAGCATTTACCCCAGTATTATACAGGAAGCTAAAGCCACATTCTAAATAGAGCGAGGGCTTCCATGTCTTACATGGTTAATGATAGTACACAGAAGTTGAGATGATACGCTACATGTTTGAATGACATGCTAATATGGCATCATCGTAATCTGTTGAAATGGATGGGAACATGCTAATAATGCTAGCAAGCTAACTTGCTAAAATGCTGTGTATTTTGACAGAGTGGAGAAACGGAGCCTTTAGACCTAGGGGCGCCAATATCCAGCCTCGACGGCCTGCGCATAGTGCTGGAAAGAGCGGATCCCTCTGCTTCAGGGAAAGGTAAAACCGCCACCACACCAACCTCCAAAACACACGCTAAGACAACAGACAAGGTCAACCAACCCTGAAGATGGTCACTGTTTCCACTCACTCCTACAGTGACCTTGCATGGTCCCAGATCTGTTTGTCTTGCTAGTGTAACCAAGCTAAGAACGTACCACAAGCTCACTCCACAGCTAGCTTGAAATGTCACTGTTGGAGCTTTCCAATTGGTACCTGTTGTATAGCTCAGACGGTTTGCACGGGTAGTCTGGTTCAAGCCCAGTCAGAGGTAGGTTCAGGGAGGCAGCGCTACATGCTAAGCTTGCACACTGACACCGATTATACCAACACCTATGGTTACTATCCATAGGAGTTATCAAGACATTTACATTACATTTAAGTCATTTAGCAGACGCTCTTATCCAGAGCGACTTACAAATTGGTGCGTTCACCTTAAGACATCCAGTGGAACAGCCACTTTACAATAGTGCATCTAAATCTTTTAAGGGGGGTGAGAAGGATTACTTTATCCTATCCTAGGTATTCCTGAAAGAGGTGGGGTTTCAGGTGTCTCCGGAAGGTGGTGATTGACTCCGCTGTCCTGGCGTCGTGAGGGAGTTTGTTCCACCGTTGGGGGGCCAGAGCAGCGAACAGTTTTGACTGGGCTGCGCGGGAACTGTACTTCCTCAGTGGTAGGGAGGCGAGCAGGCCAGAGGTGGATGAACGCAGTGCCCTTGTTTGGGTGTAGGGCCTGATCAGAGCCTGGAGGTACTGAGGTGCCGTTCCCCTCACAGCTCCGTAGGCAAGCACCATGGTCTTGTAGCGGATGCGAGCTTCAACTGGAAGCCAGTGGAGAGAGCGGAGGAGCGGGGTGACGTGAGAGAACTTGGGAAGGTTGAACACCAGACGGGCTGCGGCGTTCTGGATGAGTTGTAGGGGTTTAATGGCACAGGCAGGGAGCCCAGCCAACAGCGAGTTGCAGTAATCCAGACGGGAGATGACAAGTGCCTGGATTAGGACCTGCGCTGCTTCCTGTGTGAGGCAGGGTCGTACTCTGCGGATGTTGTAGAGCATGAACCTACAAGAACGGGCCACCGCCTTGATGTTAGTTGAGAACGACAGGGTGTAGTCCAGGATCACGCCAAGGTTCTTAGCACTCTGGGAGGAGGACACAATGGAGTTGTCAACCGTGATGGCGAGATCATGGAACGGGCAGTCCTTCCCCGGGAGGAAGAGCAGCTCCGTCTTGCCGAGGTTCAGCTTGAGGTGGTGATCCGTCATCCACACTGATATGTCTGCCAGACATGCAGAGATGCGATTCGCCACCTGGTCATCAGAAGGGGGAAAGGAGAAGATTAATTGTGTGTCGCCTGCATAGCAATGATAGGAGAGACCATGTGAGGTTATGACAGAGCCAAGTGACTTGGTGTATAGCGAGAATAGGAGAGGGCCTAGAACAGAGCCCTGGGGGACGCCAGTGGTGAGAGCGCGTGGTGAGGAGACAGATTCTCGCCACGCCACCTGGTAGGAGCGACCTGTCAGGTAGGACGCAATCCAAGCGTGGGCCGCGCCGGAGATGCCCAACTCGGAGAGGGTGGAGAGGAGGATCTGATGGTTCACAGTATCGAAGGCAGCCGATAGGTCTAGAAGGATGAGAGCAGAGGAGAGAGAGTTAGCTTTAGCAGTGCGGAGGGCCTCCATGATACAGAGAAGAGCAGTCTCAGTTGAATGACTAGTCTTGAAACCTGACTGATTTGGATCATGAAGGTCATTCTGAGAGAGATAGCGGGAGAGCTGGCCAAGGACGGCACGTTCAAGAGTTTTGGAGAGAAAAGAAAGAAGGGATACTGGTCTGTAGTTGTTGACATCGGAGGGATCGAGTGTAGGTTTTTTCAGAAGGGGTGCAACTCTCGCTCTCTTGAAGACAGAAGGGACGTAGCCAGCGGTCAGGGATGAGTTGATGAGCGAGGTGAGGTAAGGGAGAAGGTCTCCGGAAATGGTCTGGAGAAGAGAGGAGGGAATAGGGTCAAGCGGGCAGGTTGTTGGGCGGCCGGCCGTCACAAGACGCGAGATTTCATCTGGAGAGAGAGGGGAGAAAGAGGTCAGAGCACAGGGTAGGGCAGTGTGAGCAGAACCAGCGGTGTCGTTTGACTTAGCAAACGAGGATCGGATGTCGTCGACCTTCTTTTCAAAATGGTTGACGAAGTCATCTGCAGAGAGGGAGGAGGGGGGGGAGGAGGATTCAGGAGGGAGGAGAAGGTGGCAAAGAGCTTCCTAGGGTTAGAGGCAGATGCTTGGACTTTAGAGTGGTAGAAAGTGGCTTTAGCAGCAGAGACAGAAGAGGAAAATGTAGAGAGGAGGGAGTGAAAGGATGCCAGGTCCGCAGGGAGGCGAGTTTTCCTCCATTTCCGCTCGGCTGCCCGGAGCCCTGTTCTGTGAGCTCGCAATGAGTCGTCGAGCCACGGAGCAGGAGGGGAGGACCGAGCCGGCCTGGAGGATAGGGGACATAGAGAATCAAGGGATGCAGAAAGGGAGGAGAGGAGGGTTGAGGAGGCAGAATCAGGAGATAGGTTGGAGAAGGTTTGAGCAGAGGGAAGAGATGATAGGATGGAAGAGGAGAGAGTAGCGGGGGAGAGAGAGCGAAGATTGGGACGGCGCGATACCATCCGAGTAGGGACAGTGTGGGAAGTGTTGGATGAGAGCAAGAGGGAAAAGGATACAAGGTAGTGGTCGGAGACTTGGAGGGGAGTTGCAGTGAGGTTAGTGGAAGAACAGCATCTAGTAAAGATGAGGTCGAGCGTATTGCCTGCCTTGTGAGTAGAGGGGGAAGGTGAGAGGGTGAGGTCAAAGAGGAGAGGAGTGGAAAGAAGGAGGCAGAGAGGAATGAGTCAAAGGTAGACGTGGGGAGGTTAAAGTCGCCCAGAACTGTGAGAGGTGAGCCATCCTCAGGAAAGGAGCTTATCAAGGCATCAAGCTCATTGATGAACTCTCCGAGGGAACCTGGAGGGCGATAAATGATAAGGATGTTAAGCTTGAAAGGGCTGGTAACTGTGACAGCATGGAATTCAAAGGAGGCGATAGACAGATGGGTAAGGGGAGAAAGAGAGAATGACCACTTGGGAGAGATGAGGATCCCGGTGCCACCACCCCCGCTGACCAGAAGCTCTCGGGTGTGCGAGAACACGTGGGCGGACGAAGAGAGAGCAGTAGGAGTAGCAGTGTTATCTGTGGTGATCCATGTTTCCGTCAGTGCCAAGAAGTCGAGGGACTGGAGGGAGGCATAGGCTGAGATGAACTCTGCCTTGTTGGCCGCAGATCGGCAGTTCCAGAGGCTACCGGAGACCTGGAACTCCACGTGGGTCGTGCGCTGGGACCACCAGATTAGAGTGGCGCGGCCACGCGGTGTGGAGCGTTTGTATGGTCTGTGCAGAGAGGAGAGAACAGGGATAGACAGACACATAGTTGACAGGCTACAGAAGAGGCTACGCTAATGCAAAGGAGATTGGAATGACAAATGGACTACACGTCTCGAATGTTCAGAAAGTTAAGCTTACGTAGCAGGAATCTTATTGACTAAAATAATTCAAATGATACAGTACTGCTGAAGTAGGCTAGCTGGCAGTGGCTGCGTTGTTGTTGTTCTATCTCTCTATAGTGCTGTTTCTTGTATTATGGTCTCTTGTTTCTTTAGAGGTTTCACTTTGTTGTCCTTTTTCTTTTCCTTTTTCTTCTGTCCTTATTTTGTCTTCCTTTCTTCTGTTAACTAGATATTTTTTGTACGGCACAAACAGATCTGGGACCAGGCTAATAGAGACTCACTGGAATACTCAAACCCCCAATCACCCTAAGATAGTGACTGGAGAAATCCAGCGGCGACATTTTTCCAATATTGACCTTGCACTTCAGCCCATCTGTTTCCAGGAATTCAAACCGCTCTTGTAATCTATGTCCTGTTTTGTTGTCCCACTTACTTCTAGTGATAAGCAAATATATCAGAGTTATGGAGGATGCATGGGATGGCTCATTGGCTCAGATTCACCTCCATATTGTTTTTCTCTATCTATAGATTCCAAGTCCAAGTCAGCCTCCTTGAAAGGCCATCTGCCATCTTTGACCAGCAGGAGTCTTTCAGCAACAGTAAGGAGACTTCCTTATTTTATCCCTGTCTTCACTTTTCTCAAGTATCCTTAAACTTCTAAATGTTCTGTCTCCGGCTCCCCTGCTATGCTGCTTCTTAACAATTTAACGTCACATAATAATTGCTCAAGTGCTCTACTCTACTTTGTTCCAAGTGGTTTCCTTGCTTGAATGCTGGCTGCAGCTGACTTGAACACTGACTGACCCCCTGCTTTGTAGTTCAGCCTCCAGATCTCCTTTATAGTTGAAATCTGACCTTGTCCCCTAGGGATATTACATTAACCTGATTTACTAAGCTCCAACGAAACAACGCGCATCAAATAAACAACACACATAAAAGGAACAACGGGCCTGTGTTTTATGTTTATTTTTTTCTTTACTTCTGAAAATAACAGGGCAACACGTGCAAACACTTAAACACTCACAGTGTAAGTAAATCTGTCCGGGATATGTCGTAGTGGTGTTAGTAAAGGGCATGCACAGCCTCCTCCCTCCCCCTTAATGGAGTGCGTTGTTGTTGTTGCATCTGCAGGGAGATGACAGGTCATCAGGAAAGGCAAGCGGACAAGACCCGTCGCTCCCTACGGAAAAGAGAAAACCGAAAAAGATTAATATAGATGAAGCTGAAGGTAAATCATCCCCCTCTCTTTCTACCCTGTGGTGGCTTCTCTGAGCTTTGCTTCGCTGCGTCACCAACACCATCTCTTTGGCAGCATTAAAAGGAGCCTTCAACCTTCACAGTTATATCTCAGTGCAGCGTGGGGCTGTGTACCGTACACGTTAAACGAACTAATCCTCTTTTTATCTGACCTGTTTCCTTGTTCTTGGGGAGGGTTTTAGGAATAGGAAGTAACTTTCTCTCTCTTTAGAATTCTTCGAGCTCCTGAGCCGGGCACAGAGCAGCCGGAGAAATGCCCAGAGAGGCCTCCTGAACAAAGAGGACCTGGAGTTACCTGACTTCCTGCGGTTAACCACCTGCTCCCCCTCCACTGCCTCCCTAGACGCGACTTGCTCCACCCCCACCTCCATCAAACAGGGCCAGGGGGCAGGCAGGGTGAACGGGGTGGGCGGCACCCCCGCCCGCGGTCCCCTCAACGCCAGCCTGCGCTCCGAGAGCCTGGACTCCTCCCTCAGCAGCGCCAATGGACACTCCCACTCCGCTGCGGGGCGCAGGGCACTGCCCCCAGCTCGCCACCCCATACCCACCTTCGGCGCCACCCTCTCCCCCATCCCCCGCCTCTTGGAGGCTAGAGGCCCGGGCCTCAGAACGCTGGAGGAAGACACCCATGCTGACCTGACCCTGGTGGGAGAGGGGGACATCAACAGCCCCAACAGCACCCTTCTGCCCCCTCGCCGGTGCCGCTGTCCTACGAGGGCAGCCTGCCCGAGGCTAACTTCACCCCTCCTACGCCCTGCGCCCAAACCTCCCAGGATGGATGTGGGAATGGCCAGTCCAGCTCAGGTATTTCCACATTGTGACTATGCATTAGCGTGTTGATGTGTGTGTGTGTGTATGTGTTTGTGTATGTGTGAGAAACGGAGAGTGTGTGATCGTGTGTGTCTGAAGGTGACCTGATTTCCAATGACAACTCATTTTATACTGACTTCAATGCACTTTATGTACAACTGCTCTCTCAGTTGTACCCCAATCATTTTGACTCATTTGAATACTTTCTAATGAACATAGATAGCATTGTTTGTGGTCACTTTCAATAGTAAGTTGAGTTCAATTGTAAATAGTGATGTATATATTTAGAAATGAATGACATTTACATTCGCATACCACTGAACTGATGGGGTTTACAACCTAACTGAGATTTGAGGTGATAGTCAACCATAGAAAGTTTCGTATTGTTGTACCACAGAGTATATGAGTATATGATATATATATATATATGAGGATACAGATTTGACCAAGGTGAATAAACTCTCATTATACATTCATAATGCTTTAATGGTCAAAATGACAATTTTCATTACAATCCATGAAAAATAGTCCTACTATAATTTGACAGCAACCAATTGTAGCAAGCTACAATTACCATGCAGGTGTGAATTGTTTGGTTTGATTGATTGTAATAGAAAACCTGAAAGATTGCCATGAGTCACAGCCAGCATTCATGTCAATCCATAAAAGCTCTATGCTTGCATTGTGAGTTTATAATTGGTGTGTAGTTCTCTGCCCAGTACACAGCTACTGACAAGATAAAACGTAACCAAAGAGTTATGAAATTGTTATTTGAGCAGATGATCATATACCTGTACATTGTATTATTTGTATTGAATTATTTGAATTGAAAAGCTGTATTTTTTTCCATCCCATCCTCTAATGCAATGCAATTCAACAATGCCAATAAGTATTTCACTCTGGTTTTAAAATTCAATGAAATATATAGAGAAAGAAAACTAAAATTGTTTTTTTTCTTCACAAAATTGTGATAATTATAGACAGTGATGATAGAGCTAGTTTAACATGAACGGTAATCATTGTTGAATTGCATGTCACACTCTGTCTGGAATCATCCTCTCCCTCTGTGGATGCCTGTTGTAGATAATCATGAAAATTAATTCTGTATCTGTGTTTGATTAGATCTAATAAATGTTAGACCTGGAATCACATCGTCTGTCTTTTTACAAGTTTGTAATCTCAAATTCAGTTACCACTCCATGTCTCCCCTTCACCAACTTTCCCCAACACGACCTATATCTCTTTCATTTAGTTTGTCTTCCACCTCCTTCTCCCTGTCCTGTTCTTGCATGCTAGCTACTTTGTCTGTGCTCTTCTGAGAAGGTTGTGTCGTCTGTGTCTGGGTAATTCAGATTTTTTGGTTGTGTTTGTGTTTAATTCTGATTGTTTTGTCTGTGTGAGGGGGTCATTCGGTGTTGTGTTTGTGTGTAATTCTGATTGTTTTGTCTGTGTGAGAGGGTCATTCGGTGTTGTGTTTGTGTGTAATTCTGATTGTTTTGTCTGTGTGAGAGGGTCATTCGGTGTTGTGTTTGTGTGTAATTCTGATTGTTATGTCTGTGTGAGGGGGTCATTCGGTGTTGTGTTTGTGTGTAATTCTGATTGTTTTGTCTTTCTAAGGGATTGCAACATTTCTGTAACTTTCCCAAAATCCCCAGGTTTTCCAGAACTCCTGGTTGGAAGATTATTTCCTCTTGATTCCAGGAATCTTCCAACCAGGATTTCTGAGGGAAAAAATGCATTTACTGTAATGTACCTCATCTAATGTATAATGCTTTTAGTATGAGCCGTGTATATCTGTATCACTCCTGGATTTTCATTTCCCATACCCCCTACCCACTGGTCAGTTTCTCGTTCTCCACTATATACAGTAGGACCTTTAAGTGAGGTTGATAGTTGTGGTGAGCCAGAGAAGTTGGTGAATGCAGTCAACTAACTCCTGATAATTGCAGTTTTAGAGTTTCCAATGATTTTGCATGCTCTGATTGAATGCACGCTACCACAACAGTCCCAAATGAATCTAGTTTTGCCTGTTATCATTCACTATCTAATGTCTATCTCTATTGGGATGGGTTAGTCTGTCAAAACAGAATGAGCAGTGATGGGAGTCGATCACAATCACCAGCATTATTATCTGCAACTGGTAGTTTGCCATGACGCAGAGTCAGTGTTAGCCAGTTTATCTGTGTGCTTTTACCGTAGTCTAGGTGTCTCACTGGTGTTCAAACACCTATTAGAATAATAACAACACACTTTGAAATCCCAATTTAAACGTGAGCCTTATCCAGCTGTGCTGGTTGAAGAACTGTACAGCTAAAAAAATCTGTCAAGAAGCAAGACAGCTAGAATTACATAAGGTGTTTACATGTCTCAGCTCATCTATTTAGTATGTATTAGGATCCCATTAGCTGTTTCCAGGGCAGCAGCAACTCTTCCTGGGTTCAAACAGGATTTAAACAATTATATTAAAACAAAACAACAGCCTACGTCATAAATAAAACAATACATCATACAGGACATTATTACTTTCTAATTACAAATGTACAATACTACAATACAGCAATATTACAATGTGTTTGTGGTAGAGTGTCTGTGTGTGTGTGTGTGTGTGTATCTCTTTACTGTCCGTGTTTTGAGGTGAGGTTTTATCCCCAAAAAATTGAACTGCTCACTTGAATTACTACGTAGAGGCATGTAGTCACGCCTCTACGTAGTACTGTGCACTTTCCCAGAGTATGTTCTGGACATGGGGACTGTGAAGAGAACCCTGGTGGTATGCCTTGTGCTGTATGTATGGGTGTCTGAGTTGTGTGTTAGCGGTTTGAATAGACAGTTCGGTGATTTCAACGTGTCAATACCTCTCACAAAGACAAGTAGTGATGCAGTCAATCCCTCCTCTACTTTGATTCAGGAGAGATTGACATGCATGTTATTGATATTAGCCCTCAGTGTACATTTAAGGGCCAGCCATGCTGCTCTGTTCTGGGCCAACTGTAATTTGCCTATGCACTTCTTTGTGTCACTTGACCACATAACTGGGCAGTAGTCCAGGTGTGTTTTGTGGATTATGATGTCAAGAAAGCAGAGCAACAACCTATATGTTTTGACTTATATGTTTTTTTTTTACCATGTCAGTTTACAATCAAGCGTTATACCCAGCAGTCTCCTAAACTTGCTCAATTGCCACTTTATCATTACAAGATTTAGATGAGGTTAGGGATTAGCTAATTTTTTGTCCCAAATAAAATTATTTTCGTTTTTTATATATATCTAGCTTATTACTAGCCACCCATTCTAAAACTGACTGCAGCTCTTTGTTAAGTGTTGCAGTGATTTCACTTGCTGTGGTAGCTGACGTATATAATGTTGAGTCATCAGCGTACATAAACACACAGGCTTTACTTAATGCTAGTGGTAGGTCATTAGTAAAAATTGAAAAAAGTAAGGGGCCAAGATGGCTACCTTGAGGTATGCCAAACTATACCTGGTTTATGTTAGAGAGGCTTCCATTAAAGAACACCCTCTGTGTTCTGTTAGACAGGAAACTCTTGAAACATGATATGGCAGAGGATATAAAGCAAAAAAGTGTTTTCAGCATCTGACCTGGGTTCAAATAGAATTAATTTAGTTTCAAATACTTAAGCATGTGCTTGATGAAACTTGTCTGACGCAATGGAACCATTGGAATAGTCCCCAAAGTGCAAAACAATGGAATAGTCTTCTGAAGTGCATCCATCTAGCACTCCAGGCAGGCTCAATCAAAACATTGAAATATTTGAATGAAAATAAATTAGGTTTAACCGATGCCTGCAGCTCAAAGGGTGGCACACTTCAAAGTCCGTCACTCCGGAGGACACGACGTGTCTAGCCCTGACCTTTTCTAAATGGCTCTGTCAATAGATATCTGTAAGGTGATATGTGTACACAGGATGATACGAGTGGGTAGAATAAGACTCACAGAGTCTCTCTCTGCTCGTCTTTTCTGGTTACTAAGCGCATCAGTCAGATTCTGCCACATTGGGAACCATGGTAACAGGTCCGCCTTGCATCAGTTGACTGTGCTGCTACAGAGAGAAACTGTTGCTATTTTTGTGTGTGGGGGGGGGTTGTTCTGTCTCTGTCATTTTCTCTCGCTCTCACTCTCACTCACTGCCCGCTCCAAGCTAAACAGAAAGTCCCTGCATGTAAATGTGTATCATTTTTATTCTTTATTATGCATGCAGTATTTATGTTCTGTTCTTTACCTGTGCCTTGCAGAATGCTCTTGCTTGCACGACAGCCAGTATGCATCTGTATGCACGACAGCCAGTATGCATCTGTATGCACGACAGCCAGTATGCATCTGTATGCATGACAGCCAGTATGCATCTGTATGCACGACAGCCAGTATGCATCTGTATGCACGACAGCCAGTATGCATCTGTATGCACGACAGCCAGTATGCATCTGTATGCATGACAGCCAGTACGCATCTGTCTGCATGGAGGAACGCGGCATGCACACAATTAGTGACAGTACATCTGAAAGGTAACATCTTTCTGTCACATTATGATGGCCTGGAATGAATGACCTTTGAAGACAAATTGACACATCATCAGAGGGAAATAATTGTATGTAGTGCATCAGGCACATTTCTGAGTAAACTCAAATAATTAGATGTTGTATCATTACTTTACATATAAATGCAATCATCTCACACTCAATCGAACTACTGATTGACTACAGTCAATCAAACTACTGTCTTCTTAATAATCAGTGGGATGAGTAGAAATGAAATCATTCCTCTGTTAGTTTATGTTATGGCTACTGTCAAGACTACCATTCTCTGCTGGAGAAAGTGTTTTCCGCAGGTTAACAGACACCATATTTTACAAACCAAAGGATTCATCTAACTAGGAGCCAAGGGTTTATGTTCACTGGGGTTTACGTATAAGAGTGGAATGGAGTTCACCTCCACTTTGGCTTAGATGTTAATGAACTAATATCTGTTCAAATGTTGGGCTCCCGAGTGGCACAGTGGTCTAAGACACTGCATCTCAGTGCAAGAACCAGGTACACAAATATTAATATCTGTTAGTACCTGGTTCGTATCCAGGCTGCATCACATCTGGCCGTGATTGGGGGTCCCATAGGGCGGTGCACAATTAGCCCAGCTTTGCCTGGGTTTGGCCTGGGTAGTCCGTCATTGTAAATAACAATTTGTTCTTAACTGACTTGCCTAGTTAAATAAAGGTTAAAGAAAATAGGATGAAAAAGCTAGTGATGTTCTCGTACAAACACAGAAACCCCAGCTGTAACTCAAACATATGTCCCAGTTAAAGCAACCTCTTCCAGCTGTTACCGACTACAGGTAGGCCCTAATATTTGTGTTTGTAAACTGAAGGGTTTTGACAAATGTAACTAATGACAATAAGGGTGGTTTTGGGTAGACTGGTCCCAGATCTGTCATCTCCTCCTATAACCTGGTCCCAGATATGTGGTCTCCTCCTATAACCTGATCCCAGATCTGTTGTCTCCCCCTATAACCTGATCCCAGACCAGTTTGTGCTCTTGCCAAGTCCATTCCTGTCATTGTCCAGCCAAACACGCTTGCATGACAATGAGTGTGACAGGGAGTTGGCATGATAGCATCAACAGACTGGCACTCAGACAGAGAGATTATGGGGTCAGCTCCTATAGGATATCCCAATTCAATCCCCGACTACAGCATTAATGTAAACTTATGTTGAAAAACCAAACACAGGTCTGCTAGGGTCACTCCCACCTAACATTTGAAATATCAATCAATTTGACCTCATGAGTGTGTTCTGTTGAGATACATTTACCGTTATAATAACTGAAATATACTGTATAATCTGATAGATATCTTAATTATGTGTTTCCTTTCCATGTCAAATCAAATGATGGTTGTGCAGCTGGTCCGATAAACATGTATTGGTCATTATTTGTTTAATTAATTTTTTGGCCACTAGAGGGCAACAGTATATAGTATAACTGTTCCTCCACCACCATTTAAGGCAATAACCTCATCTACCATACTTGGGTGTTCGAGGATGAGCTCAAACCTGTTCAGTTTTCTAGTCATAGTAAAGAACCAATGCATAACATTTGACACCGTGGTTTGGTTATCATATTTTTACTGTATTTATCATAGCAAGTGCATTTTTTTAAAGGACCCGTAAGTAAGCATTTCACTGTTAGTCTACACCTGTTGTTTATGAAGCATATGACAAAAACATTTTGATTTGATTTGTATAGTGATTGGTCCTGATTCTATGACTTTGTGACATCATTGGCCTCTCACATAAACTTTGCATAAATGGGACTTATTTGTCATTGCCCATATCCAGAATTTAGAACAGCTTTTATACTTTCAAATGCAATCAACCACTTAGGCACAGGGCTTAGCGTTCATCCCACTGCACCATAACAACAAAATGAAAAGGTGACAATCGTAATACTGCCAAAACCCTGTGAGGATTGTGTGCCTGAGGGACGTGGTGGCTTTCATCTTGCTTTAGATTTCACTGGCTGCATCCTGAATGGCAACCTATTCTCCATATAGTGCCCTGGTCAAAAGTATTCCACTATGTAGGGAACATTGGGAAGCAGTCTGGCTGACACACCTGAAAGCTGGATACGGCTGACCCTCAGTCTGTCTTATCATCAATCTGGCAGTAACCAGGGGGCCTTGGGGCTGATCTCAGCCAGTCTGAGCTGTGCGGCTGGTTCTGTTCCAAACTGGCCCTGGGGAGAGCTGGTCTGTCTGGGCTAGTGTGGTGCCCTAGGACATTGACAGAAGACACCTGACAGACAGCCAGCAGGCTCATGTTAAGAGCAGTGCTAAGACAAGAATTACACCTCTTAGCTCAATTCCTTAATTAGAGCTAGACGTTTATTCCAAACCACTTCAATCGCTCAATATACTTACTTATAATTCTCATTGTAATAATTTGATGTCGACTATTATTTGAAGTAGCTTCATGAGACAATTTTGAGCACATCAACTTTTTAAGTAGGCCCAAGCTTGGCAAAGAGGTTGCTGTGTGTGTTCAGCTGTGAGAATGGGAACGACGCGGAGGTTGTGTTTATAATACTGCATCTATTCTGTGAATCAGAGGCGTAGGAGCTCAGAGGGTGTATGTGTTGGAGTCACCTAGACCTCTTGTTTAAGGGCCACAGGAGGAATGAGGAGAAGTATTACTCATTGGAACTGTAATATCACAGTTACAGATGTAGCATCATCATTTGTTTCACTACTGGATTGGTTTCATCTTTCATCTTCTCGCTCTTGAACCCTCACTTCCTACTTTGTAGGAACATTCTCAGCAACAAAAGAGTGATCAAATTCAGATCCTACATCTGTAGCTTTGGACTCGACTCGCACTCTCTCAGGATCATAGAGAAGTGTTACAGCGGAACTGAATGAGTCAGCGCGCTCTAGAACCAATTGTTCTAATGTGATGTCTCATTACGTACACTGGCTTCAGTGCATATATTCTTTCTCCATCTGTGATAGTCACTCTTGTCAACACTTGTCAAGATAAAAATACAGCAAAACAAACTCACTGAAATGTACCATGGCCATAGTGACACAGCTCCATTCTGACTACAGACTTCAATCTGGATCTAAAAATGCACCTTTGATAAAGTTATGTATTATGTACCTCTGTTTGACAGTGTATCAATATCAATGCAACACTCATATCAATGCAACACTCATCAATGCAACACTACTCAGTTTTTGCACAAGTGCCACGTTTGGTTGACATCCAACACGTCTAGACCATAGTAGTTTAGCACGGTACACAGTGGACCTAATGAATAACCAGTAAGTTAAACAGTGTCAGTTTGTTCTTTTGAAGCTAAGCAGACAAGCTGAAAGGCATGCATAGCCCTTGTTATGGTTGAGATGGTTTCATGTTGTTAAATCATAGGGCACAAGTATCTGAACTGGTCCTGGACCAGAAGCCATCAAGCCAAAATACTCTGAGCCTGATGCTTTGTCACCTACGGGTCACTGCTCTGAGATCAGCTAAATGGACATACTGCATTTCAAGGGTCAGAGCTCCATCATAATGGAGACGGAAAAAGCTCTTCCGGAGGGTTTCTTAAAAGGTTGTGTCTGGATTTTCTCCCCTCCCCCTTGGTTCCGCTGTTCAATCTTTTTGTTCTCTACCATCAAAAAAGGGCGTATGTCAAGACAACCCACTGGGGACAGATGACAATTCAGCATCTATTCCACGTTGGTTCAATGTTATTTAATTTAAATGAAGTTGACTCAACCAGTGTTTGCTCAGTGGAAAAGCACTGGTGGCCCTATGACTCTGTTTTACACTGATTATAACATGGATGATCAGATCCTCTGAAAGACTTTGTATATTAGACAAGGGAGGTGTTAGACAAGTCATACCACATGCACTGCAGTAAACCGTCAGTGAATCAATAGCAACAGTTTTGGGGAAGCTACCCTAAATGAAAACATAGTTTACTTCAATGAAGTTACTTTGAAAAAGTAGTCCACTACATCCAAACTACTTTGTGAAAAATTGTCATCTGAATTGTCATCGACAATTGTCATCTTACAAACTGCAAGTACAGTTTACTTTGGGCTCATATGTTAACAGAATGTAATTTAGCCTATTAAACTAAAAAACTATTTGTTTCAAGTGACAATGTATTATTGTGTCGTCTATGTATCACTTATGTATTATTTTCTTGGTAGTGTTTAGTTCAGTAGTTAGTTAAACCGCTACATGCCTAGAAAGTTGTTATCTACTGAAAACACTACTAAGATTGGAATTTAGTTCAACTACCACCAAGGAACTGTAAATTGTAGTTCAATTACTAGTTGAACTACATGTAGTTTACTGCTCCCCAACACTGATTAGCAATTATATTCACCAATTTATGGTAGATTGGAGGCCTCAAGGCTGTGGAGTATTGGTACTTATCCTCTTTGTTGACCATTGTGGCAAATACTACAGCTGGAACATAGTTGGAGAATCTCAATTGCATACTCCTCGCGTCCTCTCTCCTCGCCGTCTTCTCAAAACCCATTGGATGGGAAAGCCAGAGGTCCCGCCCCTCTGACCTTCTCCCCCAATGGGTTTTTGAGGAGGTGAGGAGAGAGCACTCTAGGAGAATGCAATTGAGATTCTTCCAATGGCACATCCTTCTATTACTAATTTTCCAATCTCTCCCTTCCTTACCCAGAGAGAAGAAAAAGAGCATGTGCTCTTGACCGCTCCCACAAGAGGGCGCCGTATCTTGGAGCACTCCGCTCTCAGCCTGCCCTACAGGAGGTGATGGATGTGGAGGGAGTGTGTCTAGAGGAGGGGGAGGAGGAGAGGGAGGAGAGAGATAAGGTGAGGGAGGTCACCATCATCCGGGGAGAAGACTCCGAGCTCAGCCTCAGTTTCCAAGGGTATGCCACTGAGCTCCGGCAGTGCCAAAGCCGGATGAAGACCTCCCAGGTGCCCCTCAACGCCCCCGACCAATCAGAAGGGATCCAAGACTCCAACACTGACATGTACAAGGCCACAATCGTGTGAGTTCTGAGGCTGAGCAACCTTCACCAGCACTTTCCAAGCTTGAGTCACTGTTTGTTCAAACAGGAACTTACTTGACAAACAAGGGACTTTAACCGCAAAAAGCTATTGATATTCACTCCAGAACTGATAGAATGTATAATAATTGTTTTGGTGATATATATTGTATTATTTAACATTACTCTGGTGTGTGTTTAGTGGGTATACATGAAAAGAAAATGAATTGCCAGTTCAGATTGATGAACAATTTTGTAATAACCTACTGTTTGGGAATTTATCTAGGGATTGGCGACCTTGTTTGCTGATACTGCAGGTACTGCAAGGCAGGGGATATGGAACTTAACCTCTTTCAGCTGGATGAGAAGATAGGATTCACAAATTGTAGGAACACGAGAAACTCCTCGCAACTCTAGTACATTTTACTGTATTATTCTAGTCGGCAGGTAGCCTAGTGGTTAGAGCGTTGGGCCAGTAACCGAAAGGTTGCTCGATTGAATCCCCGCGCTGACAAGGTAAACATCTGTTGTTCTGCCCCTGAACAAGGCAGTTAACCCAGTGTTCCTAGGCTGTCATTGTAAATAAGAATTTGTTCTTAACTGACTTGCCTAGTTAAATAAAGGTACAAATATATATATATATATATATATATATATATTCCACGCTTTTATTGGGAACAATATATGATCCATCTTCATATCTGTAAATGTACCATTCCAGTATTATGATTGCCTTCATGTTTGGTTGTTGTTCAAATTCCACCCAATAAACATGCCTACCTTTATAATTCCAGAATGGAAGCCTCTTGTCGTTAGTCATTTTGATTTCTGTATGGTAACGAGTCATATATTGAAGGATTAAATTAAAGGGGCAACCTGGGATTTCAAACAGCCCCACCTGATGGGGGTATGTTAGACGAACTAAACTCACGAGGCATTTCTAAGTTATATTATTCAAGAATATTATTCAAGAATCAATGGCTACAGTCGTGGCCAAACGTTTTGAGAATGACACAAATATTAATTTTCACAAAGTCTGCTGCCTCAGTGTCTTTAGATATTTTTGTCAGATGTTACTATGGAATACTTGTCACGTTCTTTCAAAATCAAACCCAGAAGCAGACCAGGACAAGGAGAGTAAGAAGGTGAGTATTTATTTACAAGTGAATGGGTAGATATATCCAGGTGGCGTAGCGGGCAGCGGTGGTGAGTTGATGGGAGTAAATAGGTGGATCCAATGGGGTAGCGGAATCCTCCGACGACCAGGCGGGAATGGGGTAAATGATCCGGGTGAGTAACTGAAGACAGAACAAACGGAGGTAAGTTTAAGGCAAGCAATATGTAAAAACTAACAAAACAAATTCTATCCGACTTGAGGCTGATACTAAGGCACAACATACTGTTCATGGCTAACGATCCGGCAGGGAATGGATGTCAGGTCCGGGCTTATGAAGAGGAGAGATGATGATCAGGACCAGGTGTGCAGATAGCTGATGGGATACAGGTGCGGGTCATCAGAACTCCCAACTGGCTACATTGCCCGGCAACCAGACAGGGTGCGTTCCAGGACGCCGGAAAAAACACTCCAGGACAGAACACAGGCAAAAAACAGACTCAGGAAACGGGATTCGTGACAGTACCCCCTCTCCGACGAACGCCACCGGGCGGACTACCCGGAGCGCCAGGGTGGAGGCGGTAAAAAGTCACGAAGCAGGTCATCGTCAAGGATCTGACGCCGAGGAATCCAACTCCTCTCCTCAGGACCATATCCTTCCCAATCCACTAAATACTGGAACCCTCAACCCCGCCGTCTGGAGTCCATGATGCGGCGCACCGTGTAGACAGGACCACCTCCGATCATCCGAGGAGGAGGAGGACGAGGAGGAGGGGGCAACAGAGGACTGAGGAGAACCGGCTTGAGGCAGGAGACATGAAAGGTGGGATGTACTCTTAGTGTAGCAGGCAACTTGAGTCGGACCACAACAGAATTAATGATCTTCTCCACTACAAACGGACCAATGAACTTCGGTGACAGTTTCCTCGACTCAGTCCGTAGAGGAAGATCCCGTGTAGCCAACCAAACCATATCTCCGACGGTATAAGCGGGGGCAGGAATACGGCGACGATTCGCCTGGATCTGATACCGGTCAGAAACCTTAAGGAGGGCCTTCCTGGCCCGATGCCAGGTGCGGTGGCAACGACGAATGTGGGTCTGGACAGAAGGAACCGAGAGATCCCGCTCCTGAGAAGGAAACAAGGGAGGTTGGTAACCGTACAGGCACTGGAAGGGAGACATCCCAGTGGCAGATGAAGGGAGAGTATTATGGGCATACTCGACCCAGGGCAATTGAGAGGACCAAGAGGTGGGATCAGAGGAAACAAGACAGCGCAGCGTGGACTCCATCTTCTGGTTGGCTCTCTCCGCCTGACCATTAGATTGGGGATGAAATCCAGATGTGAGACTGACTGTAGCTCCAATGGCCAAACAGAAGGATTTCCAGACAGCAGAGGTAAACTGAGGACCACGGTCAGAAACAATGTCACAGGGCAACCCGTGGACCCTGAACACCTCCCTAACCAGGATCTCGGACGTCTCAGTGGCAGAAGGCAGTTTGGAGAGGGGAACAAAGTGGGCAAACTTGCTGAATCTATCCACAATGGTCAGAATAACCGTGTTACCAACAGAAGAGGGCAACCCCGTGACAAAATCCAGGGCCAGATGCGACCAAGGTCGCCGGGGAATAGGTAGGGGGTGAAGAAGCCCAGAGCTGGCCCGATTGGTACTCTTATTCTGCTCACAAACAGGACAAGCGGCAACAAACCTCCGGGTATCTTCTCCCATGGCAGGCCACCAAAATCGTCTGCGCAGTAGCGCCATAGTCCGAGCAACACCAGGGTGACAAGCTATCTTGCTGGCGTGGGACCACTGAAGGACAGCAGAACGAAGCGACTCAGGCACGAACAACCGACCGGGTGGACCGTTACCGGGCCCGGGCTGTGTCCGAAGAGCCGCCATCACCTCCTCCTCAATCCTCCATGTAACGGCTCCCACGACAACGTTCTGGGGAAGAATCGTCTCAGTCTTGGCCCCACTCTCCTCCGTCTTGGAGAACATCCGGGACAGGGCGTCCGCCTTCCCGTTCTTCGACCCAGGTCGGAACGTCAGGGAAAAATTGAAGCGTCCAAAAACAAAGCCCACCGGGCCTGACGGGAGTTGAGACGTTTAGCCGATTGCACGTAAGCCAGATTCTTGTGGTCAGTCCAGACCACAAACGGTTGCTCCGCTCCCTCCAACCAGTGACGCCACTCCTCCAAGGCAAGCTTCACAGCGAGAAGCTCCCGGTTACCCACATCGTAGTTTCTTTCAGCTGGAGAAAGACGACAAGAGTAGAAGGCGCAGGGATGGAGTTTACCGTCAGTGGAGCTACGCTGGGACAGGATGGCGCCCACCCCCACATCAGACGCATCCACCTCCACAACGAACTGACGGGAAGTGTCAGGTTGAGAGAGAATCGGGGCGTTGGTGAATCGGCTCTTCAAATCTAGAAATGCTCGGTCTGCCTCAGGAGACCAACAGAACTTTCTGGTGCAAGATGTCAGTACAGTTAAAGGGGCGGCCACCCGGCTGTAATCACGGATAAACCTCCGATAAAAATTCGCAAACCCCAGGAATCTCTGGAGCTGCAATCTCGTACCGGGCTGGACCCAATCCCGAACCGCCCAAACCTTCTCTTGTTCCATCTTGATCTCTCCCCCGGAGATGATGTACCCGAGGAAGGACGTTGTGTGGGCGTGAAAATCACACTTCTCAGCCTTCACGAACAGACGGTTCTCCAATAACCGCTGCAGGACCTGCTTGACATGCTGAACGTGGCTAGAAAGCTCCTTCGAGAAGATGAGGATATCATCCAGGTAAACGAACACAAAAATACCAATCATATCTCTCAGAACGTCATTCACCATGCTTTGGAACACAGCAGGAGCGTTGGTCAGTCCAAACGGCATCACCTGGTACTCGAAATGTCCCATCGGAGTATTGAACCCAGTCAACCACTCGTCCCCCTCTTTGATCCGAACCAAATGATAAGCATTACGTAAATCAAGCTTCGTAAAAACCGTAGCACCCTGTAAAGAATCGAAAGCCGAGCTCATCAAGGGCAGGGGATACTTGTTCTTGACCGTAATATCATTCAAACCCCGATAATCAATACACGGTCGAAGAGAGCCATCCTTCTTGCTCACAAAAAAAAATCCTGCTCCCAGAGGTGATGACGAGGGCCGAACGAGACCTGCAGCTAGAGACTCCTTGATGTAGGTCTCCAAGCCCTCACGTTCAGGTCGAGAGATACTGTATAACCGTCCCTTGGGAAAGGCAGCTCCAGGAAACAGATTAATCGCACAGTCATAAGGTCGGTGGGGAGGAAGGGACTGAGCCTTCTGTTTACTGAATACTTCACCCAACTCGTGATATGTTTCTGGAACCAGGGACAAATCAGGAGGAGCAGAGTCACTGACCTGACTGGAAACGGCAGGAGAACAGGCAGTCCTAAGGCAGTTAGCATGACAATCAATGCTCCAACTAGTTACCTTACCCGTCACCCAATCAAACGAGGGATTGTGTTCCTTCAGCCAGGGGTAACCAAGAACCAGAGGAACATGGGGCGAGGACAGAATGAAGAAGGAGATAAACTCTGAATGATTCCCCGACAACAATATCTTAACCGGTTCAGTCCTCATAGTGATCCGTGCCAGACTACTGCCGTTCAGAGTGGTTGCTTCAATGGCTTCCGGCAATTGCTCCTTGGAAAGCCCCAGCTGTTCCACCAAGTCGGCATCAATAAAGCTGCCATCGGCACCTGAATCGATAAAAGCGTTCATCTCTAAGCTCTGATCCTTATTCATAAGGGTCGCAGGAAAACGGGGTCTGACAGGATCTTTGAGAGGTTGAAACTGGCTCGCTAAAATTCCTCCCAAAACTAGCGAGCCGGGCAGTTTAACGGGCGCTGTGGACAAGCGGAGATGTAATGTCCCGAGCTACCACAGTAGAGACAGCTGTTGGTCTCACGTCTACGTTGGCGCTCCTCCTTAGTTAGCCCGTGTCGCCCCACTTGCATTGGTTCAGGATCTGGTGGCAAGACCCTCCACTAATCCCGTGTGGGGAATAACGATCAATACGTTCTGGTTCACTTCCTGAACCGAATGGTAACCAAGTTGCTGATTGATTGGATGGGCCCCACTGCTTCTCCCTCCTTCTCTCTCGGACTCTATTATCTACCCGAATAGATAAAGTGACCAAGCTGTCTAGGTCACTAGGCTCTGGATAGGATATCAGCTCGTCCTTGAGTTGCTCCGACAACCCCTGGTAAAAAGCCGCTTGTAGTGACTCCTCATTCCAACCACTCTCCACAGACAATATCCTGAACTCGATCATAAAGTCTGCCACACTGCGAGCTCCTTGGCGAAGAGTGAACAAACGTTTAGCTGCGTCCTTACCTCGGACTGGATGGTCAAAAAGCTTTCTCATCTCTCCCGTGAACTCCGGGTATGAAGCCATGCAGATCTCCTGTCGTTCCCAAACGGCTGAAGCCCATTCCAGAGCTCTTCCACGCAGCAGTTCAATAACAAAGGCTATCCTAGCCTTGTCAGTGGCGTAAGAATGGGGCTGCAGATCAAACACTAACCCACACTGCATAAGAAACGAACGGCATCTTCCCAAATCCCCTTCATATTTATCAGGCGTCGGTACCTTGGGTTCACGGAAGGAAACCGCCCCAGACACGGTAGGTGAGATGGGTGAAACAGGTGGTGAATGAATCGCCGGTAAACTGAGCTGATCCTGGATTTGTGTCAAGCTAGCAGATAAGTTCTGGATTGCACCCGCTATCTCCTGTAGCGCCGTCTTGTGTTGTCCCAATGTCTTCCCCTGCTGGGTAATGGCATGGCAAACAGAGTCCAGGTCCGCTGGGTTCATCCTTGGCCGGATCGTTCTGTCACGTTCTTTCAAAATCGAACCCAGATGCAGACCAGGACAAGGAGAGTAAGAAGGTGAGTATTTATTTACAAGTGAATGGGTAGATATATCCAGGTGGCGTAGCGGGCAGCGGTGGTGAGTTGATGGGAGTAAATAGGTGGATCCAATGGGGTAGCGGAATCCTCCGACGACCAGGCGGGAATGGGGTAAATGATCCGGGTGAGTAACTGAAGACAGAACAAACGGAGGTAAGTTTAAGGCAAGCAATACGTAAAAACTAACAAAACAAATTCTATCCGACTTGAGGCTGATACTATGGCACAACATACTGTTCATGGCTAACGATCCGGCAGGGAATGGATGTCAGGTCCGGGCTTATGAAGAGGAGAGATGATGATCAGGAGCAGGTGTGCAGATAGCTGATGGGATACAGGTGCGGGTCATCAGAACTCCCAACTGGCTACATTGCCCGGCAACCAGACAGGGTGCGTTCCAGGATGCCGGAAAAAACACTCCAGGACAGAACACAGGCAAAAAACAGACTCAGGAAACGGGATTCGTGACAATACTGAAGTATAATTACAAGCATTTCACAAGTGTCAAAGGCTTTTATTGACAATTACATGAAGTTGATGCAAAGAGTCAATATTTGCAGTGTTGACCCTTTTTTTTCAAGACCTCTGCAATCTGCCCTGGCATGCTGTCAATTAACTTCTGGGCCACATCCTGACTGATGGCAGCCCATTCTTGCATAATCAATGCTTGGAGTTTGTCAGAATTTGTGGATTTTTGTTTGTCCACCCGTCTCTTGAGGATTGACCACAAATTCTCAATGGGATTAAGGTTTGGGGAGTTTCCTGGCTATGGACCAAAAATATTGATTTTTTGTTCCCCTAGCCACTTAGTTATCACGTTTGCCTTATGGCAAGGTGCTCCATCATGCTGGAAAAGGCATTGTTCGTCACCAAACTGTTCCTGGATGGTTGGGAAAAGTTGCTCTCAGAGGAAGTGTTGGTACCATTTTTTATTCATGGCTGTGTTCTTAGGCAAAATTGTGAGCGAGCCCACTCCCTTGGCTGAGAAGCAACCCCACACATGAATGGTCTCAGGATGCTTTACTGTTGGCATGACACAGGACTGATGGTAGCTCTCACCTTGTCTTCTCCGGACAAGCTTTTTTTCCAGATGCCACAAACAATCAGAAAGGGGATTCATCAGAGAAAATGACTTTACCCCAGTCCTCAGCAGTCCAATCCCTGTACCTTTTGCAGAATTTCAGTCTGTCCATTATCTTTTTCCTGGAGAAATGTGGCTTCTTTGCTGCCCTTCTTGACACCAGGCCATCCTGTACTCCCTGTTCACCCACGACTGCGTGGCCACGCACGCCTCCAACTCAATCATCAAGTTTGCGGACGACACAACAGTGGTAGGCTTGATTACCAACAACGACGAGAAGGCCTACAGGGAGGAGGTGAGGGCCCTCGGAGTGTGGTGTCAGGAAAATAACCTCACACTCAACGTCAACAAAACTAAGGAGATGATTGTGGACTTCAGGAAACAGCAGAGGGAACACCCCCCTATCCACATCGATGTGGAACAGTAGTGGAGAGGGTAGCAAGTTTTAAGTTCCTTGGCATACACATCACAGACAAACTGAATTGGTCCACCCACACAGACAGCATCGTGAAGAAGGCGCAGCAGCGCCTCTTCAACCTCAGGAGGCTGAAGAAATTTGGCTTGTCACCAAAAGCACTCACAAACTTCTACAGATGCACAATCGAGAGCATCCTGGCGGGCTGTATCACCGCCTGGTACGGCAACTGCTCCGCCCACAACCATAAGGCTCTCCAGAGGGTAGTGAGGTCTGCACAACGCATCACCGGGGGCAAACTACCTGCCCTCCAGGACACCTACACCACCCGATGTTACAGGAAGGCCATAAAGATCATCAAGGACAACAACCACCCGAGCCACTGCCTGTTCACCCCGCTATCATCCAGAAGGCAAGGTCAGTACAGGTGCATCAAAGCTGGGACCGAGAGACTGAAAAACAGCTTCTATCTCAAGGCCATCAGACTGTTAAACAGCCACCACTAACATTGAGTGGCTGCTGCCAACACACTGACTCAACTCCAGCCACTTTAAAAATGGGAATTGATGGGAAATTATGTAAAATATATCACTAGCCACTTTAAACAATGCTACCTAATATAATGTTTACATACCCTACATTATTCATCTCATATGTATACGTATATACTGTACTCTATATCATCTACTGCATCTTTATGTAATAAATGTACCACTAGCCACTTTAACTATGCCACTTTGTTTACATACTCATCTCATATGTATATACTGTACTCGATACCATCTACTGTATCTTGCCTATGCCGCTCTGTACCATCACTCATTCATATATCTTTATGTACATATTCTTTATCCCCTTACACTTGTGTAGTAGTAGTTTTGGAATTGTTAGTTAGATTACTTGTTGGTTATTACTGCATTGTCGGAACTAGAAGCACAAGCATTTCGCTACACTCGCATTAACATCTGCTAATCATGTGTATGTGACAAATTCATTTTGATTTGATTTGATTTCCTCCAAAAGTCTTCGCCTCACTGTGCGTGCAGATGCACTCACACCTGCCTGCTGCCATTCCTGAGCAAGCTCTGTACTGGTGGTGCCCCGATCCTGCAGCTGAATCAACTTTAGGAGTTGGTCCTGGCGCTTGCTGGACTTTCTTGGGCCCCTTGAAGCCTTCTTCACAACAATTGAACCGCTCTCCTTGAAGTTCTTGATGATCCGATAAATGGTTGATTTAGGTGCAATCTTACTGGCAACAATATCCTTGCCTGTGAAGCCCTTTTTTTGCAAAGCTTCCAGTCTGTTATTCAAACTCAATCAGCATGACAGAGTGATCTCCAGCCTTGTCCTCTTCAACACTCACACCTGTGTTAACGAGAGATTCACTGACATGATGTCAGCTGGTCCTTTTGTGGCAGGGCTGAAATGCAGTCAAAATGTTTTTTGGGGATTCAGTTCATTTGCATGGCAAAGAGGGACTTCGCAATTAATTGCAATTCATCTGATCACTCTTCATAACATTCTGGAGTATATGCAAATTTCCATCATACAAACTGGAGCAGCAGACTTTGTGAAACTTAATATTTGTGTCATTCTCAAAACTTTTGGCCACGACTGTATATACTACCGTTCAAAAGTTTGGGGTCACTTAGAAATGTCTTTGTTTTTGAAAGAAAAGCCCATTTTTTGTCTATTAAAATAACATCAAATTGATTTAAAAAATGCAGTGTAGACATTGTTAATGTTGTAAATAACTATTGTAGCTGGAAACGGCTGATATTTTATGGAATATCTACATACTGTAGGCGTACATCACTCCTGTGATCCAATGGCACGTTGTGTTAGCTAATCCAAATGTATAATTTTAAAAGGCTAATTGATCATTAGAAAACCCTTTTGCGATTATGTTAGCACAGCTGAAAACTGTTGTCCTGATTAAAGATGCAATAAAACTGGCCTTCTTTAGACTAGTTTAGTATCTGGAGCACCAACATTTGTGGGTTCGATTACAGGTTAAAAATGGCCAGAAACATAGACCTTTCTTCTGAAACTCATCAGTCTATTCTTGTTCTGAGAAATTAAGGCTATTCCATGCGAGAAATTGCCAAGAAACTGAAGATCTCGTACAAAGATGTGTACTACTCCCTTCACAGAACATAGCAAACTGTCTCTAACCAGAATTGAAAGAGGAGTGGGAGGCCCCGGTGCATAACTTGTGCTGATAATAACCATATATATCTAACTCTGTTTCTGTGGATCCAGTTCTTACAGTAGTTAGGAAAGAATGTAAGTTCCCGTTCCGTCAAGGAGGAAGCATTCACCACCACTGTATCACCATCAGTTCATACAGACATTGGTGAGTCCAGTGTCAGTCATCTCAGTTAATTGTTAGTCACTCTAGTATCCAGTGTTTTGGAGAAACAAACAACCACTTCAACCAAATACACACAACACAACATTGCCACATGTTTCCATTACTCAAAGAGGTACCTCACTCTTGTACACTCAACAGGGGTTTCCCAGTTATTGACTGGTTGGGGTGACACAATCACACAGACATAAACACACGCACGCATAGACACATGCACACACAAAAAGCGTGCAAGCACACGCACACACACAACTACTCCCTTCACAGGGGACTACTCCCTTCACAGAACATTAGAGTGTCTAGTTTGAGAAACAGATGCCTCACAAGTCCTCAACTGGCAGCTTCGTCAAATAGTACCCGCAAAACACCAGTCTCAACGTCAACAGTGAAGAGGTGACTCTGGGATGCTGGCCTTCTAGGTAGAGTTGCAAAGAAAAATTCATATCTCAGACTGGCCAATAAAAAGTAAAGATTAAGATGGGCAAAATAACACAGACACTGGACAGAGGAAGATTGGGAAAAAAGTGTTATGGACAGACTAATCTAAGTTTGAGGTGTTCGGATCACAAAGAAGAACAATCGTGAGACACATACAAAATGAAAAGATGCTGAAGGAGTGCTTGACGCCATCTGTCAAGCATGGTGAAGGTAATGTGATGGTTTGGGGGTGCTTTGGTGGTGGAAAAGTGGGAGATTTGAACAGGGTAAAATGGATCTGGAAGAAGGAAGGCTATCATTCCATTTTGCAACGCCATGCCATTCCCTGAGGACAGCGCTTAATTGGAGCCAATTTCCTCCTACAACAGGACAATGACCCAAAGCACAGCTCCAAACTATGAAATAACTATTTAGGGAAGAAGCAGTCAGCTGGTATTCTGTCTATAATGGAGTGGCCAGCACAGTCACTGGATCTCAACCCTATTGAGCTGTTGTGGGAGCAACTTGACGGTATGCTATGTAAGAAGTGCCAATCAAGCCAATCCAACTTGTAGGAGGTGCTTCAGGAAGCATGGGGTGAAATCTCTTCTGATTACTTTAACAAATTGACAAATAGAATGCCAAAGGTCTGCAAGGCTGTAATTGCTGCAAATGGAGGATTCTTTGACGAAAGCAAAGTTTGAAGGACACAATTATTACTTCAATTAACAATCCTTATTTATAACCTTGTCAACATCTTGACTATATTTCCTATTCATTTTGCAACTCATTTCATGTATGTTTTCCTAGAAAACAAGAACATTTCTAAGTGAATCCAAACTTTTGAAAGATTGTGTATATCATTTCATTCAACAATAGATGTACAAATCTCAGATTGCCCCTTTAATTATTAATTTAGCTTGAAATAAAACATCTTTAAAATGCAAATCCTTATTACCAAACCCGATTCAAACATAGACCTGTAAAACCCTTATCATTTGGTTTATAAGATTTTCACATTACAAAATTCTCTTTGGTTTGTTTGGTCTTCTCAGTCTGTTTGCCCAGTTGGTAAATTATTAACAGTGTTAGTTATCATTAAAGTGAACAATTTCATATTTGAGCTGCACATTATAACCCACCTTTTTTTTAGCGGTCTTGTAAACTGTCAGAAATCCTGTAAGACCAGGTCTCATTGTGTAATTTACTATAGCATCTGCAGGGATGTCAAATATTGCAACCTTGGAAAATTAGAGGCTTGGTTATGGGACAGTGGGTATTCTTGCCACAGCACGCCGCACTTGGAATGTTTACAACTCTGGGACGCTGCATGGCGACCAAGCTCAGATCGAGAGGAGGGATCCCGCACCGTCACCCGCCCCCATCTGCCAAAAGGTTACTTTCCATTACATCAAAAGATCCGCTCATTCAAGATATTGCAGGTTTCATCGTGGGCGTGTCGTGCGGGAAAACGATCGATGTTTTGCGTAGAATAATGACCATAACCGAAAAGTCTGTCTAATGACCAAATTGATCTACTCAATAGAGTTTGAGTTTACAGAGGACAGTATCGCTCTTGCAGGATTTCCCACGTTCTCAATGACCAAAAGCAGACGGAGTTCTCTGGAGTTGACAGATAAGACGTGACAAGGTTTATTTAACGGACCTGCTTCAGGAAATTTACTTCAAAACATTTTGAATTATCTAAGTCAGCGACCAAACCAGCTAAAATATTATGATGCTATACTTTGTGTTACTTTTCCTACCGTATGTCCTCAGTGTACGAACGGTAAGCGAATTTAAAAACAGTTATTTCTTACAATTATTGCAGTGCTAGAGCGCAACCAGTGAACCGTTTGAAGAGGCATATTTTTACGTGCGTAATTTGGAAACAAAGTAAACGAACAATTCATTACTTTAACTTTGTTTCACTTTGATAACAGCGAATGGTACTCCCTGGATATGAAACGTTGCGTACGAGAAATGGGAACGAAAATAGCCATAAAGGTAATTATTTCCTATTCACGTTAACAACATAAAGCACCTGTTTGATTGATTACAGCTTTGTGCGTAATCTTCACTATCCTGTAGGCCTCTTTGTTTATGAAATGTTTAAATATTTTGTTTGAATAATAACTTTACACAATTGTACAATACAGCCCACCAACCATTTTACCAATCAAGAACTCAGAGATAATGATCTCATTCGTCGATGCAGTAGGAATACAGTAATATTCAGTTTGTGTGAAGGGTCCACATCTCTTTTCATACCAGAACAATGATTAGGCTGTCTAAGGGAAGGATGAAGTTATGAGATTTATGCTGCCCTTCTACTGGGCCTCCACAGTAATATAACTTAATTGGGTCCTGGCTGGAGCCACTGTCAAACTCAAAGGATTCATTGTCCCTCTGACGCTATGGGAGAACACCTGGTTGTTCATTAGCATATTCACATTAAATTGCCTCTATTCTGCCACAAAGTGGTTTTGTTTTAGAGTTTTTACTTTGAATATGATTTTTACTTCGAACTTGATCTTGTACTGCAAACTTAATGAAACAAGTTAAAATTATTTTTTGTTTTCTTGCAGAGAATGCAGAATTGACCACTAGAATATGTGTATAATAAAATATGATGACTTGTACTGATGATAACCATATGTATCTAACCCTGTTTCTGTGGATCCAGTTCTTACAGTAGATAGGAAAGAATGTAAGTTCCCGTTCCGTCAAGGAGGAAGCATTCACCACCACTGTATCACCATCAGTTCATCCAGACCTTGGTGAGTCCAGTGTCAGTCATCTCAGCTTATTGTTAGTCACTCTAGTATCCACTGTTTTGGAGACACAACCACTTCAACCAAATACACACAACACAACATTGCCACACATTTCCATTACTTAAAGAGATACCTCACTCTTGTACACTCAAAAGGGGTTTCTCGGTTATTTTTTGTTTATTTTATTTTACCTTTGTTTAACAAGGCAAGTCAGTTAAGAACAAATTCTTATTTTCAATGACGGCCTAGGAACAGTGGGTTAACTGCCTTGTTCAGGGGCAGAACTACAGATTTGTTGACTGGTGAGGTGACACAATCATACACGCATAAAGACACTCACTCATACACACACGCATAAACACACACAAAGACCATCCATCTCAATACCTTATATTACTATAATAAATATAATGACTTAATTATAGTCCTCATTAATCCAAGGGGAATTGCTCTACAACACAATGAGGTGACTGTATGCAATCTTCCACGAGCTAATCACTATGTGACCTAATTCAGCTATCTTAAAAATGGCCTAATATGTCATCACTAGTCAGCACTGCTAATTTATTCACCATAAACTGTAATGAATATGCTATATGCTATAACATGTTTACAACACGGTTACTCTGGTTTAATAACCTGAGTTAATGGTTTAAATCAGTGGTGTAAAGTACTTCAGTAAAAATACTTTAAAGTACTACTTAAGTAGTTTTTGGGGGTATCTGTACTTTACTTTACTATTTATATCTTTGACTACTTTTACTTTTACTTCACTACATTCCTTAAGATAATATTATACTTTTTACGCTATACATTTTCCTTGACACCCAAAAGTACTCTTTACATTTGGAATGCTTAGCAGGACAGGAAAATGGTCCAATTCACGTACTTATCAAGAGAACATCTCTGGTCATCCCTACTGCCTCTGATCTGGCGGACTCACTAAACACACTTACTTTGTTTGTAAATTATGTCTGAATGTTGGAGTGTACTTTTGGCTATCCGGAAATTGGTGCCGTCTGGTTTGCTTAATATAAGGAATTTGAAATTATTTATACTTTTACTTTTTATACTTAAGTATATTTTATTAATTACATTTTCTTTTGATACTTAAGTATATTTTAAACCAAATACTTTTAGACTTTTACTCAAGTAGAATTTTATTGGGTGACTTTTACTTGAGCTATTTTCCATTAAGGTATCTTTACTTTTACTCAAGTATGACAATTGGGTACTTTTTTCACCACTGGTTTAATGGTGTATATCAATGATGTCATGTCTCAAATTACAGTCTTTACTTGTTTTGATTAAACTCTTGTATTGTGAAAACGACGAGACCACAGATGTGTGTCTCATAACCACAGCTGTTGGACAGGAAGTGCTATGATATAGGTCATCATCTGTGGAACTGCGCTGCGGCTGCAGGGTAAATCCACTCAGGCTATGACAGGGCTACAGGTGTCTGCAAGTATGAACAACTAGGATGTAATTCAATATGGATGGTGTTCTTGCCATCTTCCACTCAGTTCTCAAATAACAGCAAGAGCCAAGTGCTGGCTCATCTTTAACTGTGAGGGATTTTGAGGGTGTGTGAGGGTGTATGTGAGGGTGTATGTGTGAGTGTGTGAGAGTGTATGTGTGCGTGTGTGAGGGTGTATGTGTGCGTGTGTGAGGGTGTATGTGTGCGTGTGTGAGGGTGTATGTGTGCGTGTGTGAGGGTGTATGTGTGCGTGTGTGAGGGTGTATGTGTGCGTGTGTGAGGGTGTATGTGTGCGTGTGTGAGGGTGTATGTGTGCGTGTGTGAGGGTGTATGTGTGCGTGTGTGAGGGTTTATGTGTATATGTGTGTATGTGTGTGTGTGTATATGTGCGTGTGTGAGGGTGTATGTGTGCGTGTGTGTGTGTCCTCTTAGAACCTCAGCCACTTTATCCCTTAGTTTTTCTTCCCAAAGGTTTTTTAAACCCAATGTGTTGGGTTTGGTGTATTGGGTTTTTCTAATGGACGAGGTTTTAGTTAGTGGGTGTGGATGGATGGGTGGATATAATTTTTGTCCAAAAAGGATTAAAGAAGTGCAACGTTATTAGGACCATCTCCTCAATAAATATTAAAGAATGTCATTATTAAATATGGTATCAGTTTCAAACCCACCTCCTGTAAGTACAGTGCTACTTACTGAGACATACAGGTTTCTGAGGAATAAGGGTCCATTTTAGTATACTCACAGTTCTTACCCAGGTGACTGCTAGTTGTCAATGCGCTGTTGATTTGCTATCTGACTCCTTGATCTCAATGGCTAAGTTGAAACTGCTGTGAGTGCTTTACAGGAATGTTTTTATTTCTGAATCATAGGTGTTCTCTGACGCACAACTTTGATCGGGATTTTCTGTGGGGATACTGTGCAGCTGTGACCACGCAACCCAGTGGTAAGAGGTCATTTCTGTAGAAACTGTGGACAAGACTTCATGGTCTACTAAGTCTCTATTGTCTCTGTGTATGTATCTATAAAATCTTATACACACATTTCCTGCTATTTATAGTAGTGGTATGCATAAGCATGGACTATTTTTCAATCCGTCTGAATCTTAGTGAGTTTTCCAAATGTTCTCTTACAGCTTTAAAGCTAATCACGCCAAAATTGGTACATACTATATTCTGATGTTACTGGTGTACTATACTACCATACTGTTTCTTACTAATGTTTTCACTAATATAGTTCCTTATGTATTTGTTTGATGTGTGTCAGTGTTCGTCCACTCATCACGCAGATTCACAGACCTGTGTCAGGTGAATCCCTGTCAAAATGGTGGCATCTGCACTCTGGTCCCCCACAGACGCTCCTTTGAGTGCTCCTGTCCAGAGAACTTCACCGGGAGGCACTGTGATCAGAGTGAGTCACTCACTATCATACTTTCTATATGGACTTGTGTTTCAAAGTAGTTACAATTGCCAATTGGGTTTTACTCTACATTTAGAAGTGTGGAGGTGGTAGAGAAACTGTCTACCCTTTTGAAAAATAGAGCGTTGACCCATATCTTGCTCTTCACAGTGCCAAACACAAACGATGCCCCCTAACACCTCATTGACCTGTTCCCTTCCTCCTCCTCTCACATTTCACCCAACTACCTTTTATCCCTCTGTTCTCCCCTTTGTCAGGGAAGTGCTATGAAACCATACACCTGAGATATTATGACATCGGAGAATCCTGGGGAAGGATCTACCTTCGTAACGTGGAACGGTGCACATGTGTGAACGGGGAGATCTCCTGTGAGAGAGTCCGCTATACCGGTAACGTTCATGCTTTCTTTCAACCTTTGTTGCTTTAGCCACTCCTTGCCATGTATTTCTGTTCTTGTTATCTTTTGTTAAAAATGGCGAGTGGAACCTTAGACTTGATGAGGTGCTGTCTCTTGGCAGGGGAATGGGCCCCTCGAGGGGCCCCTAAAACCTTTGGAGTATGAGGGCTTCTCTAGTAAATCTCCGTTTCAATACTTCCCATTCCGACATTCCTCAATCTCCCACACCTCTCAGATGATCAGGCTTTAGTCTCGGCTGTGTTGCCAAGCATCACACTGTTAATGCCTTAATGGTTGGGGGCGGTTTGGGCGAGGCTACCAGGCCTTGAGAAACCCTCTGAACCTCACAGACAAAAAAACAAATCACATCACGTTTGTTCCCATAGAGCAGGGATGGGCAGCTTTGATAGGGGTGGGGGACACAAATAAATGGAACTCATCATGAGGGGCCGCAGTGGCTTGTGGGTCTGCGTGCCACCCTCCACCTTGTGAGCAAAACATTTGATCTGCACCCCTCATGACAGTGAAGATAAAGATATTTAGTTTTAAAGTACATTTCCTGCAATTCTGTATATTTTGCCATGGGGCATAGAGAAAATGTTGCCGTTTTAAAGCAAGTTTGCTGCAATTCTACACATTTTGCTATGGGGCAGAGAGAAGATTTTGAAATGGTATAACTCATTTGATGCAGTACCACTTTTTTTGCCATGGGGCGGATAGAAAAATGTAAAGTTTTAAAGCTAATTTCCAGCATTTCTCCACATTTTGCCATGGGGTGGAGGGAAATGTTTGTGGTTTTGATAACTGATGATCAATGGGCCCCATCCCGGTCGGCAGTTCGACCGAGATGGGGCCCACTGCGCCACCCAGTTCGACCATGCTTACTACAAGTTTAGATAGCTGCCTGTTAGACTAACTTACCAATCTAAAACAATTTAGCTGACATGGGTTAATTGAGTGACTGCCGATGCACAATCACATTTTGTAATTGTACCTTCTGTATTCTACTATTCAAACTCTCAACAGTAAGTTGAGACCCGGACAATTCGTTTGTGGTCCTACTCTAGAGATACCAAAAGCAGGTTTTTTATTTTATTTTAATTTTACCCCTTTTTCTCCCCAATTTTGTGGTATCCAATTGTTGTAGTATCTTGTCTCATCGCTACAACTCCCGTACGGGCTCGGGAGAGACGAAGGTTGAAAGTCATGCGTCCTCCGATACACAACCCAACCAGCCATACTGCTTCTTAACACAGCACGCACCCAACCCGGAAGCCAGCCGCACCAATGTGTCGGAGGGTACACCGTGCACCTGGCAACCTTGGTTAGCGCGCACTGCGCCCGGGCCGCCACAGGAGTCGCTGGTGCGCGATGAGACAAGGACATCCCTACC
Source organism: Oncorhynchus nerka (assembly GCF_034236695.1). NCBI lineage: Eukaryota > Metazoa > Chordata > Actinopteri > Salmoniformes > Salmonidae > Oncorhynchus > Oncorhynchus nerka. Next base: position 54,950,394 of record NC_088403.1, read on the forward strand.
GACCAAGCCCTCCCTAACCCGGACGACGCTAGGCCAATTGTGCGTCGCCCCACGGACCTCCCGGTCACGGCCGGTTACGACAGAGCCTGGGCGCGAACCCAGGGACTCTGATGGCACAGCTGTTGGCCGTCTCTTTGATTCTACTCTCCATGGTTACAAGTGTAGCCTTGCTGTAGCCTTGCTCCAGACCTTGATGAGTTCAGTGTCAGCAACCGCAACTTATTGTTAGTCACTCTAGTATCCAGTGTTTTGGAGACACAAACAACCACTTCAACCACATACACACAGCACAACATTGCCACACGTTTCCATTACTCAAAGAGATACCTCACTCTTGTACACTCAAAGGGGTTTCCCAGTGACACAATCACACACGCATAAACTCACGCATAAACACACACACACACACGCACACACGCACACACGCACGCACGCACGCACGCACGCACGCACGCACGCACGCACGCACACACACACACACACACACACACACACACACACACACTGTGTGCACAAAAAAAGTGCCTAACCACTAACCCCACAATGTCTGTGACCATCCATCTCAATACCTTATATTACTATAATAAATATAATGACTTAATTATAGTCCTCATTAATCTAGGGGGAATTGCTCTACAACACAATGAGGTGACTGTATGCAATATTCCACGAGCTAATCACAAAGTGACATAATTGGGCTATCCTAAATGGCCTCATATGTCAGTACTGCTCATTTATGGGCTAATTGAGTGACTGCTGACGAAATTGCACCTTATTGCATTCTATTATTCTAACGCTAAACAGTAAATTGAGACCCTGACAATTGTTCCACGGGCCTACAAAAAGGGGGCCGCCAGTTGCCCATCCCTGCTATAGAGATACCAAAAGCAGGGTTGGCTGTCTCTTTGATTCTACTCTCCATGGTTACAAGTGTAACCTTGCTGTAGATGAAAAGACAGATTACATGACTCAACGTGACTCAGGAGGGGAGTGTGGGACACGCCCGAATCTCGCTGAGGGGTCTTTCATCTCAATGGGGGATGTTTTATGGGACTTACAAAAGAGAAAGACATTTTGGAGAGCCTGTTTGACCGGAACCTGTTTTGTCATGGTAGGAAGGATTTTTATAAGTTATGCAAACAAATGGGATTTTGCGCTACCATTTACTGGCAGAACTTCCCCTTCGTCTAGTTTTGTACAGAAGGACTTGCCTTGTCCTGCCCCCACCTTGCCAGAACTACATGTCAAATCTGCCAACTACACAGTTGTCTGTGTTAGTGAATGCATTTCTCCCACTATACGTTTACAACCCTGAACCATAAGCACTCTAGTGTAGGTAGTCTACTGTCTCACGTTGGTTTTGGTCCAACTTAACACCCTTAAAGCACTGATGTAAGACCAGCTACTGTGTTTATCATGAAATGGTGGGAGGCAGGAAATGGGTGGTTGGAACTGATCCCAGTGCTGTGGTTTGTCATAATGTAATATACCTGATGTAGTGTGTAACTGTCTTCAGTCTGCAGTGAGAACCCCTGTGAGAACGATGGCACGTGCCGTCTCATCACAGCCACCAGGGAGGAGGTGTGTGCCTGCAGGCCTGGCTACAGTGGACCCTACTGTAGCATCGGTTAGTCCAACCGCTACATGCTAACACAGTTACATTTAAATTGCTAGGTTAGCCTAGTTTAGCATAGCATAGCTTTAGCTTAGAATTACTAGTCTGAGCCAGAGGTCATTCACTGAGATAGAGAGTAGACTTTATGATGTTTATCTTACTATGTGGTTACATGTAGACCATAAACATTTAGATATTCCAAAATAAAGCAAACCGACAGTCACGCACACGCTCTCATAAACAAACACATAAACACAGGAAACTGTGATATACTTATTTTCTTATCCCTCACATCTCTTGTTGTTCAGCTCCAGAAGTAGAGTGCTATGACAACAAGGGCACAGACTACCGTGGCGTGGTGAACACCACCGTCTCTGGTGCCCTCTGTCTACCGTGGAACTCTGACCTGTTACATGATGAACTCCACATGGGCACTGTGGAGCGCGCCACCCTCAGGGGCTTGGGGGAACACTCCTACTGCAGGTGGGTGCGGCATTATGTTGTCTTTATTTCTTTAAGTCTTTATCGAGAACCAATCTGGCAAGCCAGAACAGAAGTGTAAGCCTGTCTATGCTTCATGCCACCGCTATCACAGCACTATCATTCTACTCCCCCCTGTCTGTCTGTCTGTCTGTCTGTCTGTCTGTCTGTCTGTCTGTCTGTCTGTCTGTCTGTCTGTCTGTCTGTCTGTCTGTCTGTCTGTCTGTCTGTCTGTCTGTCTGTCTGTCTGTCTGTCTGTCTGTCTGTCTGGTTTTGTTGGTGATATGGTTATTCTACCAGCTACTGCCAGAGGAGGGGCTTCCCCCTCTGACTCTGGTTCTTCTTGTTTTTCAGTGCTATTCAAACTTTTTCAGCAGGGACCATTTTCTGGCGACCCCACCCAAAATATAATGACGTAACCTTTAAAATCGGTATACTTATCAAAATGAAAACAAACGGATAAATATATTTCCTCGATAACATTTTATTTTTCAAATGGTCTTTCTCAAAAACATTTGAATATTGTCCCATACAATAATCTGTACTCTGAATGTTATGTTTCTAAAAAAAAATGTATTGAGAGAACCCCTGCGAGAACGACGAGAACAGTTTTGTCGCAACCCCGACTTTGAATACCACTGCTCTTGAGGTTTCTTTCTTCTTGGGATTTTTCCTTGGCACTGTGCTTATGCTTGCTCTTTTGGGGTCCAGGCCTGGGTCCTGTAAAGTGTGTCATAACACCAGCATAACATGTCCACTGTCCAGAAACCCAGACGGGGACAAGATGCCGTGGTGCTACACCCTCAATGACAGAGCCATCTCCTGGGAGAACTGTGACGTTCCGTCTTGTGTCATGCGTTCATGTGAGTAACTGTACTGGGGCGTCACGAAAGCAGTGTTTTTTTAGCTGCTCCACTGGAAGCTTAATGTTTCCCAGAGTGAAAAGAGCACAAGCCACTTTAGCAAGTGTTCTCGGGCGTGAGCCGTGTGTCAAAATCTTGAAGATAGAACCAGAGCATTATTTTAAGCTGAGCCGAGCAAGCTTCTCGCGGAACAGCACTGCTGACGCACAGGTTTCATTGAAATTAATGGGAGTGTTGTCACGCTTGGCAAAAGTTATGCGTCGAGTGTGACAGGGCTGGTTGATGCTTTAGATAAAAGTGGGTGGAAGTGGGAACATGCTCCCAAGGGGTGCCAAATTTGAGGTTTTCAAAATCTATGTAATTCATTGAGTGAGATTGATTGTCATGAATATTTGCCACTGTAGTCATCTGGTCATTTTGAGAAATGCCCTTGTCATCTCATTATGAATAACCTTGTTAGATGACTCCATTTAAAGGATTGATTGATTATACCTTTGTGGATGAAGTTTACTTTAGAAAATAAAGTTGGGTTAAATGAACCTGATACAAATAATAGAGCTCAGAGAGTCTCTCTGATTCGTGAGGGGCTTTATCCTTGATCGAGGGTGAAATATGCATTTGTCAGTCTTCAATTTGTACTCCCTTAAAACATTTAGGGGAGAGTGGGGTCAATTGAGTCAAGTTGAGACATCCTTGTTTCTAGGAAACCATACACGTATAATTTGACCAAATGTTTAGGAAGAGGTCATCATTTCATGGAGTCTGAGGAGGAAGAAACCACATGGAAAAAGTGGTAAGTTAGGTAAAAAGAAAAAGATTTTCACTAAGTCAAATTAATTTAATTGTGTTTCATGATACTTGTATCCAAACCAAAGTATCTAGATAATTTTTGTAGATAATACTAACTTGTTCTATATATCAGTTGGGGTCTCTAAAAGCTTCAATATGAGGTCCTAAACCTAGCATTAAAATGTATCCTTGTAGCTGTGTGAGCTAATATAGTCAAAACATTTGCCTTGGGGTATATTGAGCCAATGGCCATCAGGTAAGTTAAGCAAATTGTTGAGCCAATGGCAAGTTGAGACAAATTGAAATGTTTTCTTCCCAGGAGTAATGCAAGGCATTATCGCTGGGATATGAGGTAATAACAGGGCCTGGCCTATGTTAAAAGTGTATAAAAAGTACAAAGTGTTTGTTATTCACTCTAAAGACAAACAAGCGATTGTGATTGTGTTGAATTGTGTTTGGGAAGTAAAGATAGACATGGTTTTAAAAAGGTTGTGGTAATATTTCATTCAGTACAGAAATGTGTAGGCGGCTTAACTTACCCTGTCCCACAGCTTAATTTACCCCATAAGTTGTGACAAGAGACTACATTTTTTGGAAAAGCTGTTTTCAAAACTGTAATGTTTACATAAATTCTGATCATTTCCAGGGATACACAACATCCTGAAATATATGTAAGTATCTTTGTTAGAATTAATACAATATTTCCCTTGAGGGAATGATGCTGAATGTAAAAAAAATAGCTCAATTTACCTCACTTTCCCCTACTGTATTATAATGAGTAATGAAGAGTTGGACAGCTTTCTGAATCTCACCAAAAGCTGCATCTCATTTAAGTGGAATAGAACCATCTCTGTTTTTATATTCCCCCAAAAATGTTATTCTCTGCTTTCACAGAACAGTGACATAACCCATGACAATTAAAAGCTCAGCACTTTTTTTAATAAACAAATGGCCCTATTAGTGATAAAAAGAAGATTCTTGGAATTATACTACACTTAACTTTCCTGTACCACTCAGAAGAGAATGCTGTCTTGACACAGGTAGCCTAATGTTTATATAGAAAGTTAGTCAGAATAGCTAAGAAAAATGTGTTAATTGAGAAAAGGAAATTGAGTATCACTCAGAAAGTGCCAAATGCTTCTGCAGTAACTCGGCCAACTTGGCTCTGTTATATCGATGTCATGATGTCGTGGGTATGCACAGAAAGCAACAAAAAAATGTTGGGCCAACTGCTATTCCACCATGGCATTGAATGGCAAATGTTGGGTGACAAATGGTATGCTAATCTGAATTTCTGGCAATGTGTTATTGGGATTCTTTTCAATACTTACTATAAAACAGCTATATGTGTTGGTTGTCTTTTCAGGGGGAAATGAGCCACTGGTAAAGTCCAAAATGATAAGAAGAGGTATACTTAGAAGCCTTGTATGTAGCGATTAACTGTATTCTGGTAGGTAGTCATTTTAAGCCTAGTAGCAGCAGTAGTAGTGTTAGCAGTAGTATTTGTAGTAGTAGTAGTAGTAGCAGCTCTAGTAGTAGCAGCAGCACTAGTAGTAGTAGTAATAGAAGACTACTACTAGTAGTAGTTTAGTATTACCAGTTTATGACTAGTATTACCCTATCACATGTTGACAATGAAATCAGTGCTCTTCACAGTGAATGTGAACTGATTTGAAATGAAGCCCTTCTAAACTTAAATATGTAATATGCAGAAATCGCTCCCCCATTTCCTGGTTGCCAAAATTCTAATAGTTCGCCTAATTTCAGTTTATGTGACAAATTATGCAAGTATAGTGTAGAGAATCATTGTACCATCTAAATCGCTGTGAAATCTATTTTCCATAACCAAACATATTGTATTTTCAGCTGTTTGAAGCTGGTGTACACAAATGAAGGTAAAAGATGGAAAAATGAAACTTAAGAACTAAAAGCATAGAAATGGGACACGTCTACCGCTTCTTAGACTTGCTTTAATGAGAATGTATATGTGAACTTGGTCACTCCAGATTTGTATGAAATATGACCTACAGTTCCTTCAGAGAGAATTCACACCCCAAAAATTTTGCGTAAAAAATCTTGAGTTAAAATATGAATGACCACTGATTGGCCAGCTCATCCTCCTCTAGACCGCTGATTGGCCAGCTCATCCTCCTCAGGGCTATCACATCTGGAGCGGCAGGTAGCCTAGCGGTAAGAGTGTTGGGCCAGTAACCAAAAGGTTGCTAGTTTGAATCCCTGAGCTGACAAGCAAAGAATCTCTCATTCTGCCCCTAAACAAGGCCCTTAACCCACTGTTCCTAGGCCATCATTGTAAATAAGAGTTTGTTCTTAACTGACTTGCCTAGTTAAATAAAGGTTAAAAAAAACATCATTCTCTATGAGGAAATAGGAAGTGTTTGTGAAACAGTCTGTTTGAGGTGGGGAGTGTTTTTTCTTAAAATTATCCTTTGGCCACAAATACGAGTATAGGACGAGTCAACAATGTTATTTGGGTATGAGTTAACAGAATATGAACTTTAAAAGTGACGTTTTCCCTGGACAGTTACTTTAAGTCTGCTTCCCTGTTCCCTCACACAGCTTCTTCTCGGAGAGTGGTACAGGTGCCACGGCCGCCACCGCCACCTAACGTCCTCCCTGACACCAACCAAACCAATGACGCCAAGCCAGCCAAGAAGCCTGTGTGCGGAAAGAGGCATAAGAAGAGGATATCAGTGGCCAAGGGTCGCATCCTGGGTGGCAGCTCTGCCCTGCCCGGTACCCATCCCTGGATGGCAGCCCTCTACATAGGAGATGACAGCTTCTGCGCGGGCACCCTGGTCTCGTCCTGCTGGGTGGTCTCTGCCGCACACTGCTTCTTTCGCAGGTACTGTAGAATTAGAGGATATAGACACTACACTACTACTTGGAGCATCCATTTGTGTTGATTATGTCATCACCTATTTGGATTTTATGCCACTATGAGTCAGTTCTCTGTGGAACGGGTTCTAAATGGAACCGAAAAGGGTTCTACCTGGAACCAAAAGGGTTCTACCTGGAACCAAAAAGGGTTCGTCAAAGGCTTCTCCTTTGACAGAATTGGAACCCTTTTAGGTTTTAGGTAGAACCTTTTATTGTAAGAGTGTACTCTTAGGGTGCTTATTATTTTGTCACCTGTTTCTACCATGCTGCATTTCTTGAGGGACCATGTACAATAACAAATAAATGTTAAGCTTAGTAAGAAATAAAGATTGTCTGATCATTTCAATATTTGTATAGGTGTTTGCTTGCAATGGTTGCACTGGTACGTATAAGGCAGCAGAGAATACGAGGTTTAGGGTGCTAGCTTTCACATTCAACCTTCAACCTCACATTTGCTCACAGACGCTCATGACTTTGACCGTAACATTGCTATTTTATGAACACAAACTACAGTATAATTAGACACAAATATTGAGTTTGAGTAAAACAGCTACTCTGAGACACTTGATACAGGCTGCCCCAGGACTTAAGTTATTGATATCATACAAATGAAATATAATTGTATTCAAGTGAATTCATGTGACATAATGGTCCACTACTAGCGACAGAGAATGATGAGAAGGATGTGTTTCTGTCCTCAGTCCCCTTGTGTCGAAGATCCGTGTGATTCTGGGTCAGCTTAACTTCAACGTTACAACTTCGGACACCAAAACCTTTGGAGTGGAGAAGTACATCTTTCCAGGCCGTTTCTCTGTCTTCAATCCAACTCTCCATGACATTGGTAAATATACTATGTCACGCTCCTTTTCACTCTCACTGATTATTTGCATACACACACACTCACACAAAGTTTACATTATTGCACATGCTCTAACACTGACTCACACACGTCTTCCTAGAATACAACACTCCCCCACACACACTCTCACACACCCCAGTCTACGTATCGGCAGCGCACGCTCTGTGCTCGCAGCTGTGCATCTTGGAACAGCTGTCTCCAATGTGAAGACACAAACAGACACACACATACATACACATACATTTGGGTATGACAGTGTCTGAGCATCTGTGTCCATTCAAAAGGTACTCCCTCACTTTTTTCTCTCTTTTCTGATCTTTCCCAATTTTACAAGAGCTATTTTCTGAAAGCAAAACAGACATGATTTAATAGTGGAGCAATCGTTCTGTGTTTTCATGATTCAAGATAATCGTTCTGTGTTTTCATGATTCAAGATTTTGAATAACGACTACACTACATCCACAGCGTTCTATAACTTATTTGAATGACTTCCCCACTCCAGGTCGTAATCGTAGGACATGAACAGGGGTTCTTAATGTACACGCCAAGGCTAAATAAAGATGAAATAAATAAAACTCTTCTTCACCTTTTCCTGTCTTATGATAAGAATGTTTCTATTCCAACAGTTCTGGTGAAACTGAAAAAACAAGATGGCCACTGTGTGAGAAGGACTCAATTTATACAGCCTATCTGCCTGCCGGATAAAGCCATGACCTTCCCAGACTACTACTGTTGTCAGATCACTGGCTGGGGCCACATGCATGAGAGTAAGTGTTGTGTCAAAAACAGTCATCTGGTGTATTGCGTGTCCTTCACTGTACTGGTCAGATATGTCATTATGGTCTTGAATGTCTTCATATCACAACAATGTAACATCTCAAATAGACGTCAATGCACCATGTCCAATCACATGTTCTTCCATATAGGTCCATGTGTCCTATTCATGTCTTCACATTAATGTCTCACTGATGGAATTGTTTTCATGTGACCTAATGCTTACAGTGTATACGTCTATCCAATCACATGTTCTTCCATATAGGTCCATGTGTCCTATTCATGTCTTTACATGACTGTAATTGTTATCATGTGACCTATTGCTTACAGTGTATAACTCTATCCAAGCCATTATGGATTTATTTGCCTTATTTTCCCAAAGAGGCAAATAAATACAGCAACCTGCAGGAGGCCGGGGTGAGGATCTTCCCGTTTGAGAGGTGTATCCAGCCTGAAGTCTACGGCAACCATGTGACATCCAACATGGTCTGTGCCGGGACCGACCGATGTGTGGATGCCTGCCAGGTAAGAGTGCATAGACCTAGGGCTCCTTTTCTGGATCAAAATTTGTTTAGAATAGAAGAGCATAAATGTTTTCTTGTACATTGTACAGTCAGCCATGTGATAAGGATGTGTAATGAGTGATACAGTATAATATATAGAGGAGCCTCTGGACTGTTTCGGTTTGAGTATAGTGGGTTGCGTTCACAGAACATGCATATGGAGGAGGCTGCTGTATAAATTGCATGGCTTTCAGCTGCTTTCTCTTTAATGAAAGGTTATGGTTAACTTCCCACCTTGTTTATATGTTGTGTTGTAATGACACAAATATTGAATGTAGGTAGGAGTGCACTTGGTTTGTGTAATATAAGGTTTCAAGGGGATGACTCAGTGTGTGTGTGTATGTGTATGTGTGTGTGTGCACGTGTGTGCACGTGTGTGCACGTGTGTGTGTGTGCATGCCTGCCGGTTTGTTTGTGTTTGTGTGTCTGCTTGTTCCCCCAGGGTGACTCAGGAGGCCCCCTGGCCTGTGTGAAGGATGACGTCAGCTTCCTGTATGGAGTCATCAGCTGGGGTGATGGCTGTGGAAAGACTGGGAAGCCTGGTGTCTACACCAAAGTTGTTAGCTACGTCAACTGGATCAACACAATTATCAAGCGCAAGCCCAAGTCTAAATGAATGGACATCAGCCTTATTGTATGGACCTTACAGCTTGTGTCCTATTGTGGAATAATAGTGATTTTTGCATAACTGTGAAATAAATATTATTTTGTGACTGAATAAAGATTGTAAATATTGTTAAATGTGTGTGTAACAATTCATTATTTATGTCTTGTTAGTGAGCCATCCCCAAATGATAACCTTCAACTCATTGAGTCAATTGCAAGTAGGATTTCTTTAATATATTTTGATTAATATCACCTGTTGAAAAATCACCTGTTGAAAAATCACCTGGAAAATTCTGTAAGTTTGGGTGGGTGCGGTTCTGTGTGTTTGCGTTGGTGTTGGATGGGCGTGCACGAAGCGCGTGTACAAGGGGGGAGTGTGTGCCCCTCGGCAGTAGGCTAAAGCTATTTTGAAAATGACCTCTCATTCGGGCACCGGACAGCGACACCGCAGCTGTTTGGTTTGGAACCATGACTGAAGATGACGGATTCAGTTGTCGTGGAGGGATATGTCAAATTCAGAGATGGAAAAAAGGTGTTTACAAAACAAATTAATTCAGTGAATATGAATGTGCATCAAAGTTATACAATATATTAACGGTTGCGTCTGTTTCGTACGGTTGTCTCTTTCAGTGGAAGGATAGGTGGGTCGCACTACGCAAGCCATCGCCCGTAGCAGGTAAGTCTCTCACTGTTCTTTATTCGATGGCGCGTAACGTTGCTAGAAAAACATCAGCGCATAACTTTACTTTGTTTTTCTTTGTTAAATGTATATTATATGGTCATTTAATGGGCCTACAATTCAATTCAAAAGTTTACTGCTTGTGGTCTATTTACTACCGTAGTAAATCGATAAATAACGTTCTACTTGTCATTTAGCCTACTAAACATCCCCCAAAAAGCAACAAAGTTGCATTACTGCATGCCATGGAATTCAATATTTTCCTATGCATAGGCTAATGTGCTGATAGTTTCGAATTTTGGGTTGCTCCTTCAAACTTTGGCTGGCCCCGTATTAAAGTTCATGTGTTCTGGTGCTGGGCTACATTTTAAGAGACTGCTGCTGTATGTGTGTTTATAACTGGTTTAATATCCGGCCATTACGCTGTAATTACAGTGTAGGAAATGAAGTTGTATGTCAAATGTGTCTGTAGTTATTAAGAATTTAAACTATGGTCTTCTGATTGGAAGTGCTTACTTTTACTGTGCTATAGGCTAGTTATTGTGTCTACTGATTACACATGTTCAGATCAGTGGAGGCTGCTGAGGGGAGGACGGCTCATTATAATGGCTTTAATGGAGCAAATGGAATGGCATCAAACACAAGGAAACCATGTGTTTGATGTATTTGATACCATTCCACCCATTTCGCTCCAACCATTACTACGAGTCCATCCTCCCCAATTAAGGTGCCACCAACCTGTGGTTCAGATCTAACAGTAAATGCACTCACAATGTTATTGTGGGATATCATGTGTTGTCAGTAGTGAGGAGCACTGGCCAACTACTGTGGACCAACTTCTGTGGACCAACTACTGTCTGTTTTCACCAAATGCCTGTACGGTCACAGTAAAGCCAAGCACCCAAGATAACCATTGCCCCTGCCTTTCACACTATGTCAAGAGGTACTGGTACTTACAGTAGGCCTGGCATATTATGGTTTCTGGCCATGTCTTACAAGTGTCAGGTGCTGTCAACAGGTTTACTCAAAGTGCAAAAGTCACTGATTGACTTATCATTGTGTTGAGTGTAGCCTTTCAGGATAATATTGGAAGTCAGAGTCCTTTTGACATTTTCGAAGCAGGCCAGACAATATGGTCCATTTATTTAACTCGTATTCTTCCCCAGACAGTAAGGATGTACTGAAGTCGAGAATAAAACTCACATTTTCTAATGGTCTTTCTTCTTCCCCTATTTCATCCTCCCACCTCAGAACTGACAATACAATACAGTACATTACAATACATTACAATACAATACAACATAATGCAATACAATAACATAACATAATACAATACATTACAATACAATACAACATAATGCAATACAATAACATAACATAATACAATACATTACAATACAATACAACATAATGCAATACAATAACATAACATAATACAATACATTACAATAAAATATAATTCTATATAATAGAGTACAATACAATACATTACATTACAATAAATTACAATACAATATAATACTATTTAATAAAGTACAATAGAATACATTACAGTACATTACAATATAATAAAATATAACATAATACAATACAATAAAATAATACATTACAATAAATCACAATACAATATAATACAGTACAATACCATACAAAACAGTACAATAAATTACAATACAATTTATTATAACATAGTACAAAACAACACAATGCAGTTTAATATAATATATTACAGTACAATACAATACAATATATTTGAATACAATACAATGCAGTACAATACAGTACAGTACATTTACATTTACATTTACATTTAAGTCATTTAGCAGACGCTCTTATCCAGAGCGACTTACAAATTGGTGCGTTCACCTTAAGACATCCAGTGGAACAGCCACTTTACAATAGTGCATCTAAATCTTTCAAGGGGGGTGAGAAGGATTACTTTATCCTATCCTAGGTATTCCTGAAAGTACAATACAATGCAGTACAATATATCACAATAACATAAAATATAATACAATGCAGTACAATACAATACAGTACAGTACAGTACAATACAGTACAATACAATAAAAAGCTCAAATTGATTCTCACTCCACCCTATTCACTGGAAGGCTTCTCAATACAATGATAACTCAATGCATAACAATGTTTCCTGGCTGTAATTAACTTCCTCATACCTAGCCTCTACATTCACTAACAACTAAGACTGCTTTAAGACTAAACATTGTGGGTCAGGTTCCTGGACACAGATTAAGCATAGCCCTGGACTAAAAAGCACGTTCAAAGGATATTTCCTTTGAACACACTTTTTAGTCCAAGAATAATCTTAGTCTGTCCAGGAAACTGACCCTTTATGTTGTAGGATACAAATGTTATAGATCATCAATTTTATAGCTCATAATTTTGTGAAAATTAAGTTTTTCCTTATGTTCTCTCTTCTCTCCCAATTTTCCCAGACTGCTTGGTACTTCTGGTCTACAAAGACAAGTCGGATAAAGCCCAGGGCCACCGGGAGAGGGTCAGTGTCACCTTGGAGGACATCTGTGGTCTGGAGATAGGTCTCTCCTATGAGGGGGTGGGCTACACGCTGGTCATCATCTGCCTGGGCCAGGTTGTCATGCTGGGCTTCGACGGAAAGGAGGCTCTGCTGGCCTGGGACATCCGCATCCGCTACAGTCTGGGGGAAGGTGGGAGATGCACTGGTTTATGGTAGTCATTGTTTGTGCCCGATATTTGTACTATGTGGATTAGTTTGTGAAGTAATAAGTAGTAGATTTTAGCCTCGGACATCCGTGTCCCCTTCAGCATGATGGTTATTGCAGAGGGCCCATGTAGGTAGTATGTAATGTATATAACTCTGTTAGGTGTTGAGTCAAATCAGCGTGTTTTTAGCTGGACTTGGCACATTGGTATCTGCTACACTACATCCTAAGCAACAGGCAGTCTTACGGGTAGGTCCTTGTTGACAGTGTTCACCGATGATGACGTGCTCTTCTGGGTGACCCAAGTGTTGTGCAATATGAATTTACATAGCATGTGCATCAAACCAAATCATTTCAAAGTAAACAGTAAGGTGTTTCAGTTGTCAGTTTGATGACTGATTGGGCATGGAATGGGGTATAACTGGTTGTATCTACTCACTCGTATCTACTCACATTTTTATGCTCTGATTGTGGTGTAGAAGTTTAATAAGGCAATTTATATTTTGTAGAACTCTTATTGACTCAAACAGTGTCCAGTTGAATTGTGTTGTGGAACAAATGAGTGTAAAAAAAATCTGATGTATTGGATCTATTGTGTGGAGTATAATTGGAATGGTCAGGCGTACATATTGCAGCTGCCCTGTGTGCTTGTGTGTGTGTGCAATGTAAATGCCAGTGTGTGTGTGTTCCACTGTGTGTTTGTGAGTGAGTGTGGTAATTGTTGTGCTCTGGTGTGAAGTGTCAAATCAAATCAAATGTAATTTTATTCTTCAAATGCTTTGTAAACAACAGGTGTAGACTAACAGTGAAATGCTTATTTTACAGGCCCTTCCCAGCAATACAGAGAAAGAAAATATAGAAAAAATAGAAAAGTAACACATGCAATAATAAAATACACAATGAGTAATGACAACTTATATACATGGGGTACCAGTACCGAGTCGATGTGCAGGCGTACGAGGTAATTGAGGTAGATACACTGCATGACCAAACTGTTGCAACAAAGTTAGAAGCACAGAATCGTCTAGAATGTAATTATGTGCTGTAACGTTAAGATTTCCCTTCACTGGAACTAAGGGGCCTAGCCTGAACCACAAAAAACATCCCCAGAGACCTTTATTCCTCTATTAGGGCAAAACCTGTATTGTAGCTGGCCACCATGTCCAGAAACAAGTCCATACTTTCTGTAAGTAGCCCTGTTCAATACAATCACATTTTACCAGGATATCGTTCTGTGAGTTTGTATGGCTTACCACTTCGTGGCGGGGACGATGTTGCTCGTAGACATTTTCACTTCACAATAACAGCACTTACAGTTTACTGGGGCAGCTTGAGCAGGGCAGAAATTTGATGAACTGGCTTATTGGAAAGATGGCATCCTATGGCGGTGCCACATTTAAAGTCACTGAGCTCTTCAGTAAGGCATTCTACTGCCAATGTTTGTCTATGGAGATTGCATGGCTGGGTGCTTGTCTGTCAGCAACAGACGTGGCTGAAATAGCCAAATCCACTAATTTGAAGTGGTGTCCACATACTTTTGTATATACAGTGTATCAAGAAGCTGATTAAACAGAATGATCATTACACAGGTTCACCTTGTGCTGGGGACAATGGCCAAGCATTTGCCATACCAAGCAGTGATGCAGCCAGTCAAGATGCTCTCAATGGTCCAGCTGTAGAACCTTTTGAGGATTTGAGGTCCCATGACAAATCTTTTCAGCCTCCTGAGGGGGAAGTGGCGTTGTCGTGCCCTATTCACAACTGTGTCGGTGTGTGTAGACCATGATAGATCCTTAGTGATGTGGACACGAGGGACTTGAAGCTCTCGACCCGCTCCACTACAGCCCTGTCGATTTGATTGGGGGTGTGCTCACCGTCTTGCTGACTTGTGGCCAGGCACGCAAAAATGTCACCTGCCAGCCTGTGGCTGAGGGCCGTTGTGTGCCAGTGCTTTTGTTGTGATTTGTGACACCCCATGAATCTTTCTCAAACTGAGCGATGACACGCCGGGACTGGCTGACATTTTCTCATCTTTGGCGCCATCAATCTCTCTTCTAACAGAATTTACTCACTGATATCACTCATGTATTTTAATGTAGTTCCTGTTTGGTATCGAGGAACTCCCATTTGTACACATACTCACACACTGTTTCTCAATCACTTAAAATGCACATACACAAAACACCCAAAAGTCTACACACACACACACTTAAAACATTTATAAAACAGATAAACAGACATCACAGGTTCCTACCCTGACCAGGCCTGCTGTTCCTCTTGTGTTGCTCATTAGCAAAAATATTGAGTCAAATACATTGGTGTTTGTGACAAGCTCTGATTGATTACATTTGGGCTTCAGATCTGAGCTCTACTCTGTTCTGCTTACCGATCTCACTCTCAATGCACTCCGCTGTTTTCCTTTCTTTTTTACCATACAGTTATATCAAAGCCATACTGGAGCAATAATGTTTAGGATGAAATTGTTATTTCTTTCCCTTTTTCAGTTCAGTTCAGTACCACTTAAACAGTTGTTTGTGTCGAGGTAGTGATGTGTTTATATTAAAACAATAATTTGTTTTTATTGTATTTTGTTTAACTGGTTTTCAACTTCTCTTCTTCTCTGTCCAGTCCACAGGTTTAGCGTTGGTATCTTACCAGGCACCATGTTGGAGAGCGGGCCTGCGACCCTTCACTTGTGTAACAACCTATTGGTCCTGGTCAGGGACATTCTCCCCGTTATCATCGGCCAGTGGAATCTTCCAGACCTGCGCAGATATGGGCCTGTACCAAACGGCTTCGTCTTTGAGGGGGGGACGCGATGCGGCTACTGTGAGTTGATTGATGTTGCTGTTGTTGTTGTGCTACAGCTACTAACCATTGTGCTCTCATATTGTGTCACGAAAAAGAAGAATGGCATTGTCATTGGAGATTTCCAGTTTGACATTAGGCTTTAGCAGATGGATCCTTTAAATCTAAGCCCAATGGCCTATAAGATTAGTCTTGGACTGTCTTGGACCGTATGACTATATGATCTGATTAAGTATCATGGAACTAATAAAGCGTCTGTTTCTGCTTGGTCATAAGAATACTAATCCAATACAGTACATAACAACAGGAAATCAGACCCCACAGTTGATCTTTGATAGACTCAAATTCAAGGTGAATGTGGCATTAAGGAATTTTCTGTGGGTTATACAGGTAACTGCCAAAATAAAGGAAACACCAACATTTAAGTGTCTTAATAGGGCATTTGGCCACTACGAGCCGCCAGGAAAGCTTCAATGCGCCTTGACATAGATACTACAAGTGTCTGGAACACTATTGGAGGGATGTGACACCTTTCTTCCATGAGAAATTCCATAACTTGGTGCTTTGTCGATGGTGGTGGGAAACACTTTTTATACATGACCCTAAGCATGGTGGGATGTTAATTGCTTAATATACTCAGAAACCACAACTGTGTGGCAGCATCTGCTTTCAATATACTTTGTATCCCTCATTTACTCAAGTGATTCCTTTATTTTGGCAGTTACCTATATATAATGGCTATTATTTATGGTGACCTTTGGGACTAAACTTGATTTTATTGAGTGGACAATTACAGAAGTTCATTCAAACAACATATCCAAGCTTTTGTCAAGTTTTATTGTTCACTTACTTTGGTTACTAGACTTCGGTACCACTGTTTACAAAATGTGTTTCATGTTCACATGGAGCGTATGTTGGCATGTGCTTTCAGTCGCATGTATCACTTCACAAGTTGATCTAATTTACATGTTTCCGGGATTTATCTCATCACTGAGAGCATGAAAGATGAGTTTGGCATTCAGTGGATTTAGATCATTACATTTTCCTGTTTTTTTTCTCTCTGAGTCGTCTACCCTGTAGGAACAGCGTGCCAAATGGCATCATTCAGGCGGAGAACATTAGTGTCGGGACTATGACTACTGAGAGTGGTAAACAGAGTTGCTGGATTTTTCTTAATTTTTATGACTCATCCTTGGGGCCAGACTTATATTAAATATGCTCAATGGTGTTTGACGAGACACAGAATCATAAAAATAGCTCTTTGTAGGTTAGTTTCTTTTCGCAATGAGTCTGGAACTGATGATTTCTAGGATGGAAATCCATTCTAGACCGTTTGATTGGTCCCAAAAATCGATGGGTTGGGTGGGCAAGAACACACGTGGGTAAAGTGGCATTTGAAAATGCATCTTTGGCTTTGATACTCTGATTGGTTAGAGATGATCCAATCGCTGATGACTTCTCATTTTGACTTCAACGACGGTAGTCTCAGACTGAAGTATGTAGTGAACATAGAACAGCGGAAGAATTCAGTTTGAGTCATCAGACAAGATGGATCAGACGTATAAACATCTGCTTTTGTAACTTGGGTAGACGACATGAAATAAAGTACTTGTTGTCATGGCCGATTTTGTTTCACAAAGCATGCAAGCTTTGAATAGAAATCCAATCTCATTTAGCCTTGGTCCAGCAAAACTTAATCTCTAAATATAAAGTCAATGAAGTCATACTTGAGCTGAGAGCCCATTAAGTTTATTTCCATGGCCGTAACATGTGTATGCGATATGGTATTTTGCAGTTTACATTCTGGAATAGACTGTAAACCGTTAAAGGTGGAAAGGACGCGTGTCAACACCTGTAGTGGACACAGACAGGAACGCACAGTAAGCCGCATAGCTGAAGACATCAGAGTAATATTAATACACACCATGAACTGGAAACAGGAGACTCCAGTATGTGATCCGTGATTCATTTAGCTCTATTCAATCTTCGGCTAGAGGCGCAACTTAATATCGCAATGATCACATTCGGGGAGAGTTTTCCAATCCATGCATCATAAATAAAAGGGAAGCACATTCCTTTTTCAAAGACGGGAAACATGTGTGTGTGTGTGTGTGTGTGTGTGTGTGTGTGTACACGGGATCTATACATGGGCGCGTCTGAATGTTTAAGTGTCGCGAAGGGCGTGCATTCCAGAGATACGTTGTCGCAGCACAGTTTATCCACAGCAGATGGAGAAGTGGGGCGACAGTGTTACTGGACCTCTGGCTGGGGGGGAACGTTGCTGCATGGTGTCTGGTGGTGAACTGGCCACTTCAGTCTTTCCCATGTAGACTATCTCTAAGGCCAGGCTCAAATTCTGTCTAAAACAACTCCCAGGGATTGTCAAATATCAAAACTGAGATGTTTCAAAGCCATGTTATGACAATGGGAATGGGGATGGATAACAAAGCTACAGTATAACGAGAGAGGAAATATTCTTACTGCTTTTTATGTAGCTGGAAGCTAATGTCTGTTCAAAATCTGTAGACCAGACCAGTCTGTCCAGACCAGTCTACAGACAGTCTGCACTGGACAGCAGCTTACCAAAGAGACCTCAAAACTAAGGATACTTCCATTGAGGAATACAGGGCTTTTATAATGATTTTAAAGAGACAAGGCCGTCTGAACGCAGGTATACATTTAATAAGTGTGTTCCTATATGATTCACTGCTCATTCAGTGCTGGGTAGTTTCTTTCTAAATCTAACCTGTTACAGTTACTAGTTACTCAGTGCTCATTCAGTGTTGGGTAGGTTCCTTTCTAAATGTAATCCTTTACAGTTACGAGTTACTTAATGTGCATTCAGTGCTTTCATCTACTGCTGCTGGTGTCAGTTAATGGCCGCTTCCAGGGTTGGCCAGGTTACTTTTTACATGTAATCTGTTAGTTACTAGTTACCTGTCCAAAATTGTAATCAGTAACATACCTAGTAACATACCTTTTGGATTACCCAAACTCAGTAACGTAATCGGATTACTTTCAGTTACTTTTACTTTCCTCTTAAACGCCGCTGCATGGTCAATCCGACGTCTACATTGGCCGTGCAGTATCTACAGTGATACGACATCTGCAGAAGTCAGGGCATTCATACTTATTGCGCTTCGCAGGGCAGCGCAGAGCTGTTGTGAAGGAAGTGAGTTTGTGTTTGTACAGGACTTCCTGCCCCCACCTAACGCCAACCAATCATGTCAATGCGGAGCTGTACGGAATTCTCCGCATTGTTACAAAATTTGGTAGGCGCACGGCGATGCGAACCACATTTTCGGATTAAGGATAAATTAACCCTAAATTTAACCACAGTGCTAACCCTAACCTCAAATTAAGACCAAAAAGCACATTTCTTCCCCATAAATGTTTACAATATAGCAAATTTTGACTTGGCCCATCTAGCAGAAATCACCCAGTTCTGCCTGAAAAATGTATTCCATTGGATGCATTTGCTATTGGCCTATTGTTTACGTTTTTGTAGGTGAAACTTTAATATCTCCATAACTTGCAGCTGTTTAAGTCTATCAAAAGTGTCCAAGTTTGAGCATGTGTCCGTTAGGCCAATATATATCACTGCTCAAAAAAATAAAGGGAACACTTAAACAACACAATGTCCAAGTCAATCACACTTCTGTGAAATCAAACTGTCCACTTAGGAAGCAACACTGATTGACAATACATTTCACATGCTGTTGTGCAAATGGAATAGACAACAGGTGGAAATTATAGGCAATTAGCAAGACACCCCCAATAAAGGAGTGGTTCTGCAGGTGGTGACCACAGTTCCTATGCTTCCTGGCTGATGTTTTGGTCACTTTTGAATGCTGGCGGTGCTTTCACTCTAGTGGTAGCATGAGACGGAGTCTACAACCCACACAAGTGGCTCAGGTAGTGCAGCTCATCCAGGATAGCACATCAATGCAAGCTGTGGCAAGAAGGTTTGCTGTGTCTGTCAGCGTAGTGTCCAGAGCATGGAGGCGCTACCTGGAGACAGGCCAGTACATCAGGAGACATGGAGGAGGCAGTAGGAGGGCAACAACCCAGCAGCAGGACCGCTACCTCCGCCTTTGTGCAAGGAGGAGCAGGAGGAGCACTGCCAGAGACCTGCAAAATGACCTCCAGCAGGCCACAAATGTGCATGTGTCTGCTCAAACGGTCAGAAACAGACTCCATGAGGGTGGTATGAGGGCCTGACGTCCACAGGTGGGGGTTGTGCTTACAGCCCAACACCGTGCAGGACGTTTGGCATTTGCCAGAGAACACCAAGATTGGCAAATTCGCCACTGGCGCCCTGTGCTCTTCCCAGATGAAAGCAGGTTCACACTGAGCACATGTGACAGACGTGACAGTCTGGAGACGCCGTGGAGAACATTCTGCTGCCTGCAACATCCTCCAGCATGACCGGTTTGGCGGTGGGTCAGTCATGGTGTGGGGTGGCATTTCTTTGGGGGGCCGCACAGCCCTCCATGTGCTCGCCAGAGGTAGCCTGACTGCCATTAGGTACCGAGATGAGATCCTCAGACCCCTTGTGAGACCATATGCTGGTGCGGTTGGCCCTGGGTTCCTCCTAATGCAAGACAATGCTAGACCTCATGTGGCTGGAGTGTGTCAGCAGTTCCTGCAAGAGGAAGGCGTTGATGCTATGGACTGGCCCGCCCGTTCCCCAGACCTGAATCCAATTGAGCACATCTGGGACATCATGTCTCGCTCCATCCACCAACGCCACATTGCACCACAGACTGTCCAGGAGTTGGCGGATGCTTTAGTCCAGGTCTGGGAGGAGATCCCTCAGGAGAACATCTGCCACCTCATCAGGAGCATGCCCAGGCGTTGTAGGGAGGTCATACAGGCACGTGGAGGCCACACACACTACTGAGCCTCATTTTGACTTGTGTTAAGGACATTACATCAAAGTTGGATCAGCCTGTAGTGTGGTTTTCCACTTTAATTTTGTGTGTGACTCCAAATCCAGATCTCCATGGGTTGATAGATTTGATTTCCATTGATAATTTTTGTGTGATTTTGTTGTCAGCACATTCAACTATGTAAAGAAAAAAGTATTTAATAAGAATATTTCATTCATTCATTCAGATCTAGGATGTGTTCTTTTAGTGTTCCCTTTATTTTTTTGAGCAGTGTATATTTTTAACTAGCACAAATTAAATTCAGCATTAAACGCCCACTCATGGTCATCTTAAATTGAACTCGTATGGAGCACAACATAACGGGGGAGTTTAGAAGGGAGGAACTCAAACCTTTATTCCATAGGCTGGGATCCGCACGATGCAGCTGTCACAAGAGCGCATTTTTCACTGGCTGTCAACTTCATTACGTAGATTCTGGTGCAAAACATTTCTTAAACGGAAGCAAACAGAACGAAACGGGGAGGAACCTACCTGAATTTACCCAATAGAAACTCTTGTTTTGCTCTGTTTGCTTCCGATTTGTTTCTTTATCACAAAAACAATGATTGATAGGCAGTTTAAACTACTTCAGTTCAACCATTATTGGGTTTAAATATACAAAAACATTTCTGAAAAGCATCCAAAACAATAGCAGAGCAGCAGTGTGATTCATATTCATGGCCTATGTAGCCTATAATAGACCTAATTGATTTCCATATCGCCGGAAGGCTACATCCTTACCTCCAAGCGTTTATTCAAATTGGATAAACTTTGGATGCCGACAGCAGTCGCACCATTGGAAGACATAGCTTGGACTGTAGCCTACAAAAGACTAGTATTCCTGCTATTTTCTTGCGATCCATCAAAACGCATTTGGTGTCCTCATAGTGATCTTGTCGTCTGACTCGCTCAGGCAGAACAAACTTAAATTTGCAACTTTTTTCAATGCATATTTGAATGTCATTGAGAAAGCAGAAAGGTGTCACATTTTTGGGGGGCAAACATCCTTTCTGAATTTAAAAGTAATCAAGTTTTTCAAAAGGATCTGTAATCTGATTACAATATTTTTGCTGGTAATGTAACAGATTACAGTTGAAAAAAACCGTAATATGTTATTCCCCAACCCTGGCCGCTGCTTGGACGACTGTCAACTGCTACTGATCCTGGGTAAAAATAAGAGACCCAAAATTGACTCGCACTGCTTCACCGCAGAGCTTAGAGTTTACTTACATGCCAGTCTAAAACCCTGTCCCCCCAGCAAATGGCTGAGCCTTGGTTATGTCCTATGATTAGGACTCTATAAGGCAGAAGTGGAGGGGTTCATTACGTTAGGGTGGGGAGTGTGCAAGATGTGCTGCTTAGCTTTGTTGAAGCCTTTTCATGATGTCATCGTTCAGGAAGTATGTTATTTCACTTGTTGCTTGTTGTTGTTGTAGCCAGAGCCTTGCTACGACAACAGATGACTGCAGACGGGAGATGTTGTAACATGCTTCTTGAGTCCCCCTCAGTGTAGATGTCTGAGTGGTCTTAGCTGCTAACCTCTGACCTCTTCTTAGGGTCGGGGGCATCTAAAGAATGTGACAGGGGCCAGCTCTGTGGTGGGTGGTCTCAGGACCAAGTGACAGAAGGACCCTCTTGGTGACCTCCCTCGTGTGTCTAAGGCTTGGGGGTGATGGTTAGCAGCCTTGGTTGTTAGCGGAGAAGGCAAAACTCCTGACCCCATTAACCCTAACACCCTCTCAACCTATACCAACTTTACGCTTTTAATTGAACATTTTGAGTGACCGGAGCTGTATATCAGAGATTGACATTTTTACAGTTAATTTGTGTTGTGTGAGGCTTTATTTAGCTGTAGCTTATGTACATATTTTAGAATGTAGTGGGTTAACATCATCTAACTTCAGCGTTTTAAATTTTTTACATCTATGAGGTTGCTCTTATTTCACTCTCTGGCTAAGTTGGAATGGACAACAATTGTCTGGTTGACAATCCAGAATCATGTCCATTCAGTCTGCAAACAAAATTAATGGGTGCTAGCAATTGCTATGCTTGTGAGCCAACTGGCCAGTACAAAGATGCATCACTGTACTCTACTTCCATCCATTTATAATTGACCCAGACGGGTGTAGTGAAACATTCAACATAATCTAAAGAGTGGAATGTGACATTAAGCCGTCGGGCTATGTGTGTTTTCTACAGGGGCTGGCGTCTTCTTCCTATCATCCGTGGAGGGTGAGCAGATCAGCTTTCTGTTCGACTGCATCGTCAGAGGCATCTCCCCCAGCAGAGGCCCTTTTGGACTTCGGCCAGTCCTGTCAGGTCAGTACCAAAGGTGTTTACTGATGCGTAGGTATGAAGGTTGTCACGGCTAGATATACGGCTTGCCTAAACAAGCACAGATCGACCAGGGTGGCGTACAGGACATATGGCAGCGGGGGGTATTTTTGATCAAATTTCTGTCCAATTTAAATGGGGGTGGATGAAATGTATCCATTGGGGTCATTCTGAGATACGGTATATAGAGGTATATATAGAGGTATATAGAGGTATATATAGAGGTATATAGAGGTATATATAGAGGTATATATAGAGGTATATATAGAGGTATATAGAGGTATATATAGAGGTATATAGAGGTATATATAGAGGTATATAGAGGTATATATAGAGGTATATATAGAGGTATATAGAGGTGTATATAGAGGTATATATAGAGGTATATAGAGGTATATATAGAGGTATATAGAGGTATATATAGAGGTATATAGAGGTATATATATAGAGGTATATAGAGGTATATATAGAGGTATATAGAGGTATATATAGAGGTATATAGAGGTATATATAGAGGTATATAGAGGTAGAGTATCCATTGCCTTTTCGCCTTCTAAGTTGGCAAACACTTAAATCAAACACTTACCGTCTTAATCAAAACAAGTGTTATTCGAGAAATACTTTGAGGGGGATTTATCCTCTCTATAAAAGGAGTCCACCCCATGTGCTTTCTGGAATGCAGCCACTTCCAGAGCATGTTACATTGAGTCCCATGGATTCCATGCAATGTACTGATCCAACAGAATGATGACTGACAGCTGTTTTATACATAATTGGATTAGCTGGGTACAGACTGTTATATTAGTGAATATAATAAGATAACCACTGAACTAACTGTACCATAAGCAGCATATAGAACGGGGCCACCTTATACATATGTAATAGGATAACCACTGTACTAACGGTAACTATAGCAACAAATTACATCCAGTCACCTCTGAATGCTCTGTCACATCGTGAGAGAGGTACGGTAGAGGTTAGGGTGTGCGTTGCAGCTGTGGCAAATTCTCCAGTGTTAAATCAACACTGAGAGTCTTACATTCAACACTGGTCCAGTGTCTATAAGGGTCCACAATTTTCAGTGTTAAATCAACACACTGCTTAGTGTAAAGCCTTATTTGCACATTTCCCAGAGTGCCTTGCCTTTCAAGTGAATAGTAGAGTTACCACCCATGACTGTTTTTGTTAGTGACAGATACTGTACCTGGTTGTTGTATTCATCCATTTTCAGTCTGTGGCCTTCACCAAGTGAAATCCTAAACAAATATGTTATCATTCAAATTAAATTATTTAACACAATACAACACGTATTTCATAAGGCCTTATTTTAAGAGCCTAGTTTCAATCTAATACAGTGGCCTGAAACTCATGGTTTACAGGCAACATCAGGCCTGCAAGTCACATTATGCTGGCTTGGAAAGTGATGTATAATTTCTGTTGGAATAAAGCCAGAGTGGGAATATCCAACATTTGGAATCTTTATTCACCCGCAACATTCGGAATGATTTCCGGGTTAGGAAGACTAAGATATTAGACTACCTAAAACATCTTAACTAGAACAATCATTTCATTATCAGGTGCAATAAGTCCAAGTAACAGATTGGATTGGTTAAAGAATAATTTATGTTATTTATATTTGACTAGCATAAAATGTATTTAGTCAATCAATATACATACAAAACATAGACACTGAAAGAAACATAATGGGAAATATGTTAATGAGGGGTGTGGTTTTGTTTTAACACTGGTTATTAACACCAACACTGAGGTTATTTTACACCAATGAGTGCTAATTTAACACTTACCGAGTTAATTAAACAGCTGAATTAACACTAAAAATGTTACACTGAAAAATCAACACTAGGTAACACTGGTCAATTTGCCGTGTGGGTATTCCTGGGTTCACACATCCCCCTCGCCCAATCAGGTCTTGAACTAATTTTCTATTATTGTAGTGTGTAGTAGAATAAATACAGGAGACGATGTCAGAGGGAAAGCGGGGGGTTCAAAGTCACAGTTCACACAAACAGAGAGCACCAAACCCTTCTAATCACTCTGAGCATGTGTGTAACCTCATCCCCATGATTCCAGTGTCCCCTGTACCCCCCCACCATCACACACTCGGTGCTTCTCTCTCACACACACACTCTGTGTACATACACTATGTTCCTCTCTCTCTCTCTCTCTCTCTATCTCTCTCTCTCTCTCTCTCTCTCTCTCTCTCTCTCTCTCAATCTGTGTGTCTAGTCTCCTTACTCTTCTGTAAACACCACTGTCCCTTCTCATGCAAGGGAACACGATTGTTAACAAGAAGCTGAAGCAGATGTCAGCTATTACAGTCCATTCATTAACAGCTAGATAACATATTGAAATTCTTGTGGTAGTCCTTTGCCATATATATGTCATTTTGCACTCTTCTTGCACAACCAAAATGACAATGACCCTTGGGAAGCACCCTTTCAAAAATATGGGTTGACCAGGAAATCAATGTAACTTAGCAATAACAGCTGATCTTGGGTTAGGACTAAGGTAACTTATATAAGATCGTGGCCGCGGTATTAACAATCCAATGCGTGTACCACAGAGGCCACGTGGCAAGCAGTGCTATTAATAAACACATGTAGTGTTGCATAAACAGCAAGGTGTTCCCATGTGACTCTGTTCTCTATTAGCCCTCTAAAGGCCTAGCGTTCTCACCCTCACAGATAGAGGGCACACCGTATTAAAATGTTTTGCAACGGTGTGCAAAACATTTTGGCAGTGGTTACAGCTGTGAGTCTTTTTGGGTAAGTCTCGTAAGAGCTTTGCACACTTGGACTGTGCAATATTTGCCCATTATTCTTTTCAAAATTCTTCAAGCTCTGTAAAAGTGTTGGGGATCATGGATAGACAGCAATCTTCAAGTCTTGCCATAGATTTGCAAGCAGATTTAAGTCGAAACTGTCCACTCAGGAACGTTCACTGTCTTCTTGGTAAGCAACTCCAGTGTAGATTTGGCTTTGTGTTGTAGGTTATTGTCCTGCTGAAAGGTGAATTCTTCTCCTAGTGTCTGGTGTAAAGCAGTGTTCTTTTGCAGTATTACTTTAGTAACTTGTTGACTGAGAACACATTCTCATTTGCAGCAACAACCTGGGGAATAGTTACAGGGGAGAGGATGGGGGATGAATGAGCCAATTGGAAGCTGGGGATGATACGTTTTGCATATTTTTATTCTGTCTACTTTTATTCTACTTTTCTCTCTGTCTTTTAGGTCATTATTGTGGAGTCACTACAATGTTGTTGATCCATCCTCAATTTTCTCCCATCAAAGCCATTGAACTCTGTTGTTTTAAAATCACCAACGGCCTCATGGTGACTTCCCTAAGCAGTTTCCTTCCTATCCTGCAGCTCAGTTCATCATTGTATTAGTGTGTTTTTTGATACTACGTATTGTTGTTGACTGTTGATTCCTGGTAAAATAGAGGTAAAATAAAATCAACACTGTTGTGTGTTTCACTCTGACAGACACCAACGCTGTCGCTAACCAGGCCTACTCTGATAAGAGGGTGAACCATGAGGCCCAGGAGTTGGAGAAACGACTCAACATGCTGTCTCACCAGAGCAGCACAGGTGCTGTATCTCTTTGTTTATTCTATTCCAGCCATTACAATGAGCCTGTCCTCCAATTTAATATCTCCACCAGCCTCCACTGCCACTCCACCATTTATCTTACCTCGACAACACTAGGAAAACACCAACCTTTAGTTTCATAAACAGACCTCACTTCCTTTCACTTTAAACAAACTTCAGGAAGTACCGCCACTCTAACATATGTAACGTGTACTAGTGTTAGTGTTATTATTCTCCATGACTAATCCATGGAAAATGATGCATTTCCCAGTAATGTTGCTTGTTGCTTTAAAGTAACCTTCTAAAAGTATGTTTCTATAGCGTCATATTTATTATTTTGTTGATTTATTGTGAGTATTATGGCTGTGAATACCAGTCAGACAATTGACTGAGGAAACTTATTTTGGATAATCTGATATGTTTTATTGATGTAGTGCCTCAATGTGTTGTGTAGATACGGTATATAAGTAATAGTTTTGTTTTTAAAGACTAAATAATGTGTTTTCTTATGTTGTTTTGGCAGCTTCCTCCACATATGGTCTGTCTGTGGCGGGAGACATCTGCAGCATATCAGGCTCCTCTCACACCTCCGACACCAGCCAATCAGACTCCATCGTCGGCAGCCGGCTGGCCATTTGGACTGAGCCTGTCACAACAAGCTCTACCCGCACAGAGACCATCATTGGCCAGTTACAGGCCAAGGACAAACCGTCCACCAGCCTGGTGGGTGGAGCCCGTGTAGTAGCCAAGACCCCTCGGTCCCGGCTGCTGCAGGAGATTGGTCGCCAGAGCTCGTCCGACAGCGGCATCGCCACAGGAAGCCACTCCTCATACTCTGGGAGTTTCTCCTCCTACATGGGTAGCCTAGACTATGGCTCCCTGCTTAGCCTGCCCCCACACCTGTCTCTAGACCTGGCCCCCTGTACCTGTCCCAATGCACCAGGACATGAGTACCAGGTACCCACCTCACTGAGGTACATCTATGACACCCCCCGAACTCTACTGCAGGGGGGAACAGGAGGGGCCAGGGGGCAGGATATCTCCACAACACCTATGGACCAGGTGGCCAGTTCACCCCCATTATGTGAGTCATCACAGGGGGGGAAAGATGCTCCTCTCGGGGGTCTCTCGGACAATGTTGCCAGGCGCTCCACCACAGAGCTCCTGCAGAGCCACTCTGAGGAGAGCAAAAGAAGGGTGGCGCCCCCTAGTGACAGTCAACACCCAGAGTCCTGTCAGATCTGCAGTAGTTCCCAACCCACTGTCTCCAAAACCCTCCTCACTATCTGCCCCACCTGTGGAGGATTCAAGGTACAGAGAGCTGGGGTGAATCTTCTTTATTCCTTGTGTCCTCTCTCCTCGCTTCCTTCTCAAAACCTATTGGAGAAACTTAGGATCCTCTACTCCAATGTGTTTTGAGAGGACACAAGAAATCAAGGAAATACATTTGAGATGCTCCCCTGGTCACTTTTATTAATCTATGGATGAAAAGTGTTAAAGAAGAAAAACATGTTTATCTTAATCCAATTGACTGTATTCCACTGGTTCGTCTCACTTTTATTATCATCAAATTGACAAAATGTGCCAGAATGTGCCAAAATGTTTAGTTTCTTCAGAGTTGCTTTGTTTTTCTCATGAGTACCAACTACCAAAGTACAAAAATACTGTCAGCTGCTTTTGATTAGACTTCACTTTATAACAGCTTGTTCGACTGTGAGTAAACCCTTGTCATCTTGGTATCATCTGTTGCCGGCTATAGTTGTCAATGCGTCCCTTTGTGTGAAATCTATCTCACAGCAATTGGTGTTGGAACATTAATAATCTTGCTGCCTATCTGTCTGCCTGTCTGTCTGCACTCTACTCAGTGTTGGGGAGTAGTAAACTACATGTAGTTCCACTAGTAATTGAATTGCATTTTGCAGTTGCTTGGTGGTAGTTGAACTAAATTCCAATCTTGGTAGTGTTTTCAGTAGCTAACAACTTTTTAGCCATGTAGCGTTTTAGCAAACTACTGAACTATACACTACTAAGAAAATAATACATAGGTGAAATAGGCAATAATTTCCTTTCTTTTTCAACATCAGACTTGCCTACTTGTCACTTGAAACACTTTTTGTATGCCTAATTCTCACTTTCTGTGTTTATTAGGTAAAGTCACACATTCTGTTAACATCTGACTCCAAAGCAATCTGTTCCTGCAATTTGTAGTCTATGACATTTCAGATTTAGATATGATAATTTTTTACAAAGTAGTTTGGATGTAGGAAACTACTTTTTCAAAGTAACTTTAGTCAACTATATTTTTCTTAAGTGTAATTTAGTATAGCGTAACTTCTTACAGTGTGAAGGAGTAGGTAAACTATATTTTCAGAGTAGCTTCCCCAACACTGACTCTACCAGGCATTTGAGATATCAGCTGTCCTCTCACTCAATAAGGTCAGGAAATACTCTTCTGTGTGTAGATGTTGTTCATGGTCGATTAAACACCTCCATCTCTGTAGAAAGTGTGTTTATAAGAGCATCTGTGTCACAATAGTTACTGCTCTTCTAAATGGGCCTCCATCTTGAGTTTGTACTACCATTCTGGGTTGTCTTGGGCTTTTTAAAGGCCCAGTGTAGTCAAAAACGTTATTTACCTGTGTTTTATATACATTTCCACACTATGAGCCTGGATGATAATACACTTTTAATGTAAGAGCTGTTTGAAGACCTGAAATGTCAGCTTGTTTTAGGTGGAATGGTGTTTTAGCCTGCCTGGTGACATCACCAGACGGTAAATTAGTTAATAGACCAATAAGAAAGAGGGTACCAAACCGTTCTGCCAATAACAGCTAGTTTTCAGTTTTCCCCTACCCATTTAGACTACTGCCAGACACAATCCAAGCAAAATTGAGAAATTGCTCTTTGAGAAATTGCTCTTTGCTAAGAAGCTATTTTTGTTTCTTTTTTACAGTTTTAATTGAAAACAATCACAGTAAGGTACTTAATTGTTACCCAGAAATGATTTCATATTGAGATAAAAACGGCTGTATTGACCATCTTCTCTCACTTTGAGGTCATCCAAGTGCAGGGAATTGATTTTTACTTATTTTCTTTTTACAAACTTTGTTTTCTTCCGCTTTCTTGGCTTGTTATGGAACCACAAGAAACGATAACCCTTCAATTTGATCTTTGAATAATCTCATTTACAAGTGATTTACAACGTAAAACTGCATGCTTATATACTTTGAAAGTGGTATTATTCATACACAGAGCATGAGACTCTTGATTAGATAAAAATATTTTCAAAAGAATTGTCAGTCGAATAGAATAGCTGATTTTTTGTTAATCAAAAAATATACCTATTTTATTAAGCAGTGCTTTTGATTATATTAAATCAAATCAATGTTATTTGTCTCATGCCCTGAATACAACAGGTGTAGACCTTACCGTGAAATGCATACTTACAAGCCCTTAACCAATGCAGTTCAAGAAATAGAGTTCAGAAAATATTTACAAAATAAACTAAAGTAAAACAATCTAATCAAATCAAAAAGTGACACAAGAAAATGACATAACAATAATGAGGCTATGCACAGGGGGTACCAGTACCGAGTCAATGTGCAGGGGTACATGTTAGTCGAGGTAATATGTAAAGTGACTATGCATAGATGATAAACAGCGAGTAGCAGCATTGTACAAACAAAGGGGGGGTCAATGTATATAGTCCGGGTGGCTATTTGATTAATTGATCTGCAATCTTCTGGCTCAGGGGTAGAAGCTGTTAAGGAGCCTTTTAGTCCTAGACTTGGTTCTCCAGTACAGCTTGCTTTGAGGTAGCAGAGAGAACAGTCTATGACTTAGGTGACTGGAGTCTTTGACAATTATTTGGGGCTTCCTCTGACACTGCCTAGTATATAGGTCCTGGATGGCAGAAAGCTGGGCCCCAGTGATGTACTGGGCCGTACGCACTACCCTCTGTAGCGCCTTACGGTCAGATGCTGAGCAGTTGCCATACCAGGCAGTGATGCAACCGGCCTGGATTCTCTCAATGGTGCAGCTGTATAACTTTTTGAGGATCTGAGGACCCATGACAAATCTTTTCAGTCTCCTGATGGGGAAAATGTGTTGTCGTGCCCTCTTCACAACTGTCTTGGTGTGTTTGGACCATGACAGTTCGTTGGTGATGTGGACACCAAGGAAATTGAAACTCTTGACCCGCTCCACTTCAGCCCCAACTACTTTGTCTTCAGCCCCATCTATGTTAATGGCGGCCTGTTTGACCCTCCTTTGTCTTGCTCACATTGAGGGAGATGTTGTTGTCCAGGCACCACACTGCCAGGTCGCTGACCTCCTCCCTATAGGCTGTCTCATCATTGTTGGTGATCAGGCCTACCATTGTTGTGTCGTCAGCAAACTTAATGATGATTTTGGAGTTGTGCTTGGCCACGCAGTCGTGGGTGAACAGGGAGTACAGGAGGGGGACTAAGCACGCACCCCAGAGGGGCCCCAGTGTTGAGAATCAGTGTGGCAGATATGTTGTTGCCTACCCTTACCACCTGGGGGCAGCCAGTCAGGAAGTCCAGAATCCAGTTGCAGAGGGATTTGTTTAGTCCCAGGGTCCTTAGCTTAGTGATGAGCTTTGTGGGTACTTTGGTGTTGAACGCTGAGCTGTAGTCAATTTGCAGCATTCTCCCATAGGTTTTCCTTTTGTCCAGGTGGAAAAGGACAGTGTGGAGTGCGATTGCGATTGCATCATCTGTGGATCTGTTGGGGTAGTACGCAAATTGGATGGGTCTAGTGTTTCCGGGATAATGGTGTTGATGTGAGCCATGACCAGCCTTTCAAAGCCCTTAATGGCTGCCAACGTGAGTGCTACAGGACGGTAATCATTTAGGCAGATTACTTTCGCTTTCTTGGGCACGGGGACTATGATGGTCTGTTTGAAACATGTAGGTATTACAGACTCGGTCAGCATTGAAAATGTCAGTGAAGACACTTGCTAGTTGATCCGTGCATGCTTTGAGTACACATCCTGGTAATCCATCTGGCCCGTGGCCTTGTGAATGTTGACCTGTTTAAAAGTCTTGCTCACATCAGCTACGGAGAGCATGATTACACAGTCGTTTGGAACAGCTGGTGCTCTCATGCATGCTTCAGTGTTGCTTGCCTCGATGCGAGCATAAAAGGCATTTAGCTCATAAAAGGCATTTAGCTCATTTAGTGAAGCACTGCTACTTCCTTCTTTAGTTTTTGCTAGTAAGCAGGAATCAGGAGGATAGAATTATGGTCTAAAAAAAATTCTGACCATAAGAATTTCAAACATCTTAAACCAAATTGCTCTTCTTTCATCGAAGGGAGTCTGTTTTCACTCTCTGATGAAACAACTTCAAATGATGTTCATGTTTTTTTCTGCCCCATATACAATATGTGACTTTATTGATATTTTAAACCTAGAGCTCCCTCGGCTGGTGGTGCATTTAAATATTCATAATCCCATATTGCTTTATCAAGGTTCATTTCTGATGACCTTTGTAGAAAACAAAAAGGGATAGTTCTGTTGATTCCCCTGACTTGTCTTTAGTATAGTCTTCGGTCACTTTGAAAGATATTCCCTATGAGTGCCGTAAAGGTCCAGCCTTACAGTACAATAATTCCTCTGTTAGCTGCCCAGCACCGGTCCTATTGGATAAAGCATTGTGTGAGTGCACATCTATCAACATCGTTGTGATACTCAACCTCAGCTAGGAAAACAAAGACCATTAAGCGCCCTTGGGTTTCAATAAGTCATTGTAACTCTATGTGAGCAAGCCATAGTGGCTCTCATGTTTTTACATAAAGACAATGCCCTAGTTATATTAGTTGAAAGGCTGGCACAAAAATAGAAAATATTGTGTGAAAGGAACG
The DNA here is from genome assembly GCF_034236695.1 of Oncorhynchus nerka. NCBI lineage: Eukaryota > Metazoa > Chordata > Actinopteri > Salmoniformes > Salmonidae > Oncorhynchus > Oncorhynchus nerka. The sequence continues at coordinate 54,982,790 of NC_088403.1, forward strand.
TTTTCATCTAGTCTGAATTATTGAAGATGTTCTCTTTCCTTATTTTCTCACAGGGGAACCCGCTCTCCTCCACAGTGGGCTCGGCAATGCCAGCCATACCAGGTAAGTCTGTTCCACTGGCTGTGTGCGTGTGTATGCACACCGATGCTATTATATGCCTTTAATATCCCTGTCCAAGCATGAATTTATTTTCAGACTTGTTTATTTTGCAGCATGTTTCGATAAGTAGTTTGTTCTTATTAATGAATCCCATGAATTATTAAACCGATGTGCGGAACGTGTATAACTAGATATACGTTGAGCTGCAAGCACAGAACCTTTGGACTGAGGTTATCGAGACCACGCCCTCACCTGCCTCAGTGACCAATCGCAGCTCTGAGAAGCTGAAGAGGATGAATGAGGAACCAGCAGCTCTCAGCTGAGCTATTAGGCTCCTGCGGCACAACCGGAGAACCATGTAAAAAGACAAACACACAGAATCTGTATGAGTCAACGGCCTCTGCTTTGGGACGTGAGCTTACATCCCAAGAAACCTTACCACCTGCAGACCTTTGCGTGATCTGAACTCGGCTTGACAAGGCCACAAGGGGGGAGACAAGGGGACTATCATTTGACGAAAACTGCTTCAAGTGCAAGAACAGGGAGGAGTGCTATTCGCCCACTAGGGTGACACCAGCATTGCCCGGGAACAGCGTTGTCCTATAGGTTGGTCAGATTCACCACAGTGGTGTATGTTTTGGACAGCCACTACCCTCTGGGCCTTGCTTGGAGAACGGTGTGGACTGTAAAGGGACACCTAAAGAAGAGAAGCCCATTGAAGTGCAACTGCTGTACCCTAAATTACAAGATGGAGGCCTTCCATGTGTGGAGGTGAAAGGTCATTCAGTTCCGTTGAAGGTAAGAGAGCGCTCCCCTTCCGATTTCCTCCACTCTTTATTGACTGAACTCCATGCTAACAGACAAAGCCTGCCTCTTCCTTCATGGATTCCTCCCTCTTGTTTATTCACTTCTTTCCCTGTTCTCCTTGACTAAGATCTTTTCTTTTCTGTATTTTCTGGACTATTTCTCCTCCCTTTGTCAAGCTGTCGATGCCTCTCTATGTTTCTTCATGCTGCATTGATTTTGCGATTGAGCTGCTTAGATGGTTGGGAGAGATGCAGAGAATCTCAACCAGTTGCTTCAGGATGAAACAGAATGTTTTAAGAAGCAATATAATTTTACATTACTGTGATGGTAAACAAGAAAATGACTAACTAAATAGACCATTGTCATATTTGTTCAGCATGACCCCAGATTGTATAGCATTACGCTGACTGTTATTTAGACAATGTGGTTTTGTGGAGGTTTCCATTTGTACTGGAAATGACATCAGGGCCACTGTGTTGGCTGCTGTGCTCGTAACAGAGCCATCCCCATGAGTAATACAGCACTTATCCCAACCACACTAGGGAGCTCCAGACAATGTAATGCTAAAGTATATCCTGTCCTCTGACATGTTGCGGTCTTGTAAGACGTTGATTAATCAATCCCCTGCAATCGTGGTTTCTTATCCTAGGATCAGACAGGTTACATGTTTGGGCACCAAGAGACACCACTTCTTTGACTGCATTAGTACACAGCATGTACAGATGTAGGATCTTAATTTGGAAATGTAAAAAGTGTAGTGTAAAAGTTGTACATTTGAGGTTTAAAAAGGCTCCTGAAGTTTGTAATTTCCACTTTGAATTTTCAGACTTGATTTTCCCTTACGAAAAATGTATCAACCCCTACAAAAATGTAAATGAATTATAATGCATGTAATAAATCACATTTCCTGTTGCTGCAGGATTATTTTCCAGCTGTAGCAAACTGGCTCAAATTAAGTTCCTACATCTATAGTAGACAAAAAGGAAAACCTGATATAGGGATATTTTTCTCACAGGCTTTACTGCAGTGTAATAGGAGTCTGATGTGTTGTTGCACATCTCAAACACACTTTATTGTCCTCTTGCCACCAGACAAGAAGCTGAAAAGTAAGGAGGAGAGGAACAAAGTTGAGTATGATACCATGGATAGCTGGGCGTTGGAGAAGAGTTCAGAGGTAGGAGGTTTATGAATGGGATTCCTCACTCCTCTTACGATCATCACACTCACATGCTTCAATTGTTTTTATTACTATGGTCCAAACTAAAAAGGAAACACCTGTGAGGCCAAATGTATATGGAAAAAGAGGGAAATACTTTGTTTTTTGAGAAAGTAACAGCAAAGATTACAAGATATTGCATAGTTACTTAGAACACTTTGGGTTGTTTCTATATTTTTCATAATTTATCCAGACATTTGCAGTCTACCATTTCTTTGTGACCCTAGTATTTAACATGAGTGGAACAAACATTGATGAATGTCAACCATGTTTATGTGATGTGTCAGTACTGCTCTTATACACAATGGTGGTCTTAAGTGACAGTCCTTCTCATCTTAAAGATGCACTCTGGGATCTTAAGCACAAGAGATGTGTAACATATTGCACAAATTGCAAAATTCGTATGATATACAAATTGCTACATTTGTAACATATCACACAAAATGGATTATGTAATACACAGTTGTATTGATGTAGTACACAGTTGTATTTATGTAGTACACAGTTGTATTTATGTAATACACAGTTGTATTGATGTAGTACACAGTTGTATTTATGTAGTACACAGTTGTATTTATGTAGTACAGAGTTGGATGATGTAGTACACAGTTGTATTTATGTAGTACACAGTTGGATGATGTAGTACACAGTTGTATTTATGTAGTACACAGTTGGATGATGTAGTACACAGTTGTATTTATGTAGTACACAGTTGTATTTATGTAGTACACAGTTGGATGATGTAGCACACAAGAAAACAGTGACCCATTTTGGATCGTGAGAGCCACTTTCAAATTTACTGGCTGAAATTATACAAAAGTTTGAGAGTGCATCTTTAAGAACAGTTCATTAGAATAAAGTGGCAGTTATTTTGGGGAGGATTATGTGGGTGTGCCAAGCAAGTCAGTGTAACACACTGTTTGGCAGCTATGGAGCAGAACAGACAGAACACATTGTGTAAAGAGCTTTACTACCTAAGTCAGGATCTCTTACGCTTCAGTATGACAGGAAGCATTGAGGCTGCACTTTTCCATCATGTTTTCACATCAAAGACTGTAGCAAAACCCCCAGAACAATGGTCTCAGAAGAAAAGGCATGAATAAGCCTCAATAAGAACAAGAGACACTTCAAGCTACATGCCCCTTTCAGCTTAAGTAGACAAGCCTGTAAGATTTCAGTACACTCCAATTAGTCAATTCTAAATCTGACTTGAGTGACTCCCGTGAACTGTTGAGTAGAGATTATCTTTAAGTCTGGGTTTTAGTCTGTTGTTGAAATATATTTTTTTTTATTCAAGTTGGACTGAATTCTTTGTAATTAACTACAACCTCAGGCTTGACTTAGTTTGATGTAAAACCACCCTTCTAAACAAGCATGTTACTTATTGTGTACTGTGTCTTTCAGCCAGAGGAGAAAAGCAAGTATGAGCTGGTGGGCAGTTGTGGACAACAACGGTTCCTTCATGAGACTGAAGGTGAGTGCATTTAATATTCCAGTGTTCTGTCCCACAATAGCCGAAAATGAGCGTGGAGAGAGCCAGATAATGAGGTTTGTCATTTATGTTAGTTTTTTTTGTCTGAATACTGAGCCAGTCAAAACATTGCACACACTGTATATAGATTTTTCGATTGTGTTATTGACTGTACTTTTGTTTTATCCCACATGTAACTCTGTGTTGTTGTTTTTTGTCGCACTGCTTTGCTTTATCTTGGCCAGGTCGCAGTTGTAAATTAGAACTTGTTCTCAACTGGCCTACCTGGTTAAATAAAGGTGAAATTATTATTTTATTTTAAATCTACAATGGCTGCCCTTAATGTGCCTCTGACTGATGGGCAGTTTATTTTTGTTTATCTTCCTCAACAGAAAATTTGGGGTTTCGCTTCTAGGCTATCAACTTCTCAGGTCAACTGAGGTAACTTCTTAATTCTCAGTTGTCAATCGCAGGCAAGTTTTTAGCTGAACTTCACCTTTCAATTTCTCGCCGAAGTTCCTGTGCTCTCTCTCCATTAAAGTTGATCATTTGATGAGTTATCACCTGCTGCTCAGAGTGTGTGGAATGACATATTGACCGTCTGGAATGGCAGACAGACAGACAAACAGCATCCTGTTGGATTGAGACAAGCACCAGATGTAGGGGTCAGAGAGGGCGAAGAAGAGGTACAGACAGGTCTGTGACACCTGGAGTGCTCTGTGAGATTGAGCAAAGGTAATAGACTAGCGCCTGACAGGGAACACTTCATTTGACGAGGTGTACACTTTAGAACACCTAGCGTGCCTTAACCTGAGCAGTGTATTTAGAGAGTTGGACATATGCGGTTTCTGCATTATGATGCATTTACATCACATTTCAACATTCTATAGCAGCCATGTTTTCTCCCCATTAACATTGCATAGGGAACAATGCTACATAACTAAATGTCTCGAATTAGAACAGTATTCAACATTCTAAACGTTGGCCTAATTCTCTAAATGTATAGCTCTGGCCTTAACTAACGTCTGATAAATAGTATTACAGAACAGTAGTGCCTGTGTCCAACTAGCTTTTTGCGCTGCCAACTCAATTGAAGTATTGTACAGTACAGTGAGTAAAAATGTGTTTTGTCCTGTTGTTTTACATGCTGTACACTTCTCAGGCTTCTGTCTCTGCTTCCATGTCTATTGTCACCTCTGTGTGTTTGAAAATGTCTGAGCGCTTCATCCTGCCTTTGTATTTATGTAACTCATGTTGCATAAAGAGCACACATTTTTGTTACAGCTGTGAGAAGAACACTCACTCTACTGTTGTACTGTTGGCACACAGCGTTTCCGCAAAGGATGTCCAGGCAGTGAAGTGCACATGACAGAGTGTTGGCCATGATGTGAGGTGAAGGGACAGTCATCAGGGTCACTTAGGCCGCCCACTCCCACGTCCCCTCAGTCCTTTACACACCTGTTCTGGAACTATCCTCACCGCTGTCACACAGTGGCACCACACCCATCACTCATTCCACCACCATTTTCCTCCCACACTTGGCTTCAGTTCCCGTGTCACCTTGCCACCCTCCCCCTGTTGAAGCCATAACATTAGTTAGTAGTTAGTGCCCCTCAGGCTTGCTGGAACTCTCTAGGACAGGTCTTCGGTCATGAGTACTGGGGACACTGTTTACCTTACAAAAGAATCAGCTCTCTAGCAACTGTACTTTTTTAAATGTCCAACAACCTGTGCCAAAAAATTCCCTGAACTTTTCAAAACTGGCTACCTTCAGCTCCTTATTAAAAATAAACTTACTTCTAAAATTTCACAGAACTTCCGTGACAAAATAACCTCTCAACTGGGCTTGATAAAACAAATTCCTACCCACCAGAGTACAACAAAAAGCTAGAGTAGCAGCATAGAGCCCCTGCTTAGACAATTGGCACAGACCATTGGCACTCTGTTCTACAAGCCAAAGCAGCCGACCTTCCAAAGAGAATCCACAGAGCGGTGCTGCACCACAAAGAGCTGTCTGCCAAAATGGCTGCCCCCCTGCTGGGCTTACTCTGTGTGAAAGGAGGCTAAAAGATCCCGGCTTCTGAAGCTGTGTGCATGCCCACTGTCGTAATGGGCTGCCATTACGGCCTGCTGTGATTGCAAGGGATGGTTAATGTCTGATCAATTAGGCATCAGTACTCTCAGACGATACCAAAGGAAAGACCCGCAGAGAGACTGCCAGTCTCGAATGGCTTCTCAATTACTTTGGATAAATATTGCCCTGACACTGTTGGTGCTCAGCTGGTTAGGGTGCCAATGCCGCCATTTTGAAGGATTGAAATGGAATGAAGGAATGGAATCGCTGTAGAAGTAGGTTGCCTTTTCCGAGCCAGTGTAGCCCATAGGGCAGGAGCCTATCTCCTGCTTCTCTAGCGTGAGGCAGCTTGATGTACAGAACGCTAGTCCACTAACGTTGCGTTTTATGTACTGTATCAGTATGTATGAGGGATACTGTAGTTTGACTCTCTTGAGAGAAGCTAAATGAAACAGAGGCTTGTGTCAAAAACTGTGTGTACTAATAGGGAGAACGTTTTATCCTATAGTTGTATTTGTGAAACATTTGTACAGTATCTGGTGCTTTTTGATCCTAAATCAAGCTAGTTGACTTCACAGGAAAAAGTGACGTAAATCCTCCCATGGTCTGTTTAGAACTATCTGTGTAAAGCGGTATCGGTTTTCCTATCCCACTGTTTTCACAGTAAGATGAACACCATAACTGTTTTATATAGAAAGGGCCTTTAATGCAGTGTTTGTTCTTCCAGATAATGGCCCCTGGCTATAGGGAGTAGATGCACTGACCTAGAAAGATGAATGTGATTTAACAATGTTTACACAAGAACAGCTGCGTCCAGTGTTTTGCATCGTGCCGTTGGTGATAGCAGATACACAGGTTACAATAGAAGATGTAGTAACATCTTACTGCAGTTTAAGAGATTTTACTGAAGCATTTAAAAGATTACGTGAGCAGTGATGATTTACATCGCTATCTAAAAGTTTAACACCAAATTCTCTTATAGCCCTTGAATCAGATCCTTCACAAATCCCTATTTGTAGGTTGTAGTTGTATACGTTATTTAATTCAAGGCCGGGAACGCCGTAATGGATCAGGTTATGAAAAGCGATGGCATCTACCGTAGCTGATAAAAAGCGACTACCGGTACTCTGAAATGTACATATTTTAGCTATGGTCTATATCATTGTACGAATAAGACATTGAGGTCAATGGCAGTCAACCACCCAGTAATGTATTCCTCTCTTTACCCTGAATGGCTTTCAGCTTTATGACAGGCAAAGCTCTTTGGGGACTTCCTTCTCTTGTCTCTCTACACTATCTGAGAGCAGGTGCAAAGCATGTGGGTGGAACAAATTGACTTGCTGTATTAGTCTAATTTCTGTGTCTGACAGGAAAGACTTTTAAAACTGATACAATACACACCTTTTGGTTGTTTTAAGATGTATTTTCCCCACTATTTCAACCGTTCAGCAATAAATAATAACTTTAGTCCTGGGTATGTACAGATACCATAGGGGTTGATACATTTTTCATTAGTTGAAACCAAGTCTGAAATATTTAAATGGAAATTACAAACTTCACAAACCTTTTTAAACCTTGAATACACTACAAGTTTGCATTTCCTGCAGGGCAGGAAAATTCCTGTAACAACAGGATGATCAAATTAAGATACGGCATCTGTATAGTAGGTTCAGTTGCACACATTTGCTAATACCTTTTGTAGGTCCTATCAAGGACTGGATTTTTCTATGAGACCATTGCTTTGCCCTGATGGAGACACCAACAGAAACTCACAGCAGCATGTTAAGTGCCACAAAATGGCCACCAGTAGTTCACTAATATTGAGAATATGGTAGAGTGTGGAGAAGTGGAAATAACACTTGTGTGGTTCAGATTCATATTTTTTTTTAGGTATGCATCATCTGTGCCTCCAGAACGATCTGTGAATAACACCCTGGTATTTCTCTATTGGCAGGGGCCAAGTTTGTGTTTCCGCCAGACATGGTGGCTCCAGAAAGACCCCGCGGTGATGGTGTGACATACATCAATATTCCCATCAGCCCCATGTCTAAGAAACAGCTGAACTACATGGAGCTGGAGCATCAGGAGCATGCTGGGGTCAGGGGGACTGGCCAACACCTTCCAGGACAGAGTAAGAGCCCATTTTCTCAATAACAACCTGTCTTTTATGGGTCTCTGGTGGTCTGTGATTTCAATGTCTTCTGCCTTGCTATGAATTTTTCTATAGCCAATTGAAATGATGTGCATCTTGAAGTGCACTATTGTACATGGCTAATTGGGGAGGACAGGCTCATAGTAATGGCTGGAACGGATTAAATGGAATGGTTTCAAACATGGTTTCCATGTGTTTGATACCATTCCCTTCACGCCATTCCAACCATTATTATGAACTAACCTCCTCTCAGCAGCCTCCTGTGACATGTAAGTACACTGTATATTGAATGTATTATTGTGATCAAAGTCAATATCAAGTGGCATACAATATATTTATTGCGTGAGCACAAGACTCAAGTGTGACCATTTGTATTTCAGATTTCTTGGTTGCACGCAAAAAGAAACAGAATAGTAGTGCTGAGGGATGAACCAAAATGTGAATTTTTTTCCCGGTAATTAAACAACTGACCGACATCAAGAACTATGTGGGATGCTGGGCTGAAGGGAGTTGTAGTTTTCATAAGCAAATATTCAACCTAGTTCAGTGCAGAAATGTAGTAATTAACTACAATGACCATAATTCATTGCGCCAGCTCGGACAGAGACTTTTTCACCTGCTAAATTAAGTTAGATACACATAGACCACATGAGAGCGAGGAATGTGCATAACTAGTGCAGGCTAGTCTAGATAAATAGGATGACTAAAGACAGTACAGTATGGGGAGCACAGAGATAACGTAGGTTGTCTGTCTGGCTGGCTGCTACTGCCTGAACAGAGAGAAGAGGATTACTTTAAGGAATTAAAAATATTAAAGTCAGTAAATAAAAACGAATTAATATACACAACTGAAGTATTGTATTATTTCATTGTCGTTTCCTATTTTTCTACCTGAGATAGGCAATGGAATATTTTCAATCTTTTGGAAATTTTATGATCACAATGATCACAATTTTTGGCTATGGAATTTTAATTGAAAAGCTCTAAAATAATTTTACTGTCTTTATTTCATCATGTATTTAGTGTTTGAAAAATCGTCGAAACCAAAATCAAAAATGTACTATAATGTACTATAATAAACTGAACCGACCTCACCGACCTCAAAAAGCGCTAATCGCTCAGAACTACAGGATGGTGAAGAGGAACAGGGTAGCTTGCGACCACTGGCGTATCGATTTCAATAAGACTTGAGAGACTCTTGGTAAATGATAATCCCCTATTTCTATTTCTCCATTAGTTGGAGATTGCTCCCGATCTTTCCGAGTGACAACTGAGCCACCGTCATCAGCGTGGTCTAATCGGCAGAAAAGTCAACCATTAACGTCATTACTCTCCGGGAATATGAGGGACAGATTTGGTCAACGCGAGAAAGGTTCATTTCCAATGTCAGCAAGAGGATTTCCATCCCGGTGTGTGCCATCATCTATATATCACTTGGAGGAGCAGCGTTCCAGTTTAGCCGCGTCAGAAGGTCATAGGGCGTTCGGAATACCATGGTGAAGTCTCTTGCTCTAATGTGGTCATCTTCCCAGAGTGTGTTGACGTGTGTGTGTGTGTGTGTGTGTGTGTGTGTGTGTGTGTGTGTGTGTGTGTGTGTGTGTGTGTGTGTGTGTGTGTGTGTGTGTGTGTGTGTGTGTGTGTGTGTGTGTGTGTGTGTGTGTGTGCGTGCGAGCATGTGTGTAAGGATTTGTCCACTTTATGAGATCGCCTGGAGAATGCATAGCTGAAGCAATCTTGAAGTCAATCTCATTGCTTCCTCTGTAGCTCAAGGACAGGAATATATTGCTGTTCTCTCATTTGAATGGTAACCGTACACAAGAGTGATCACTCATTGTTTTTAAATAAACCTCCCTACCGTGTTCATACTATTTTTATGTACGATGTCCTGAACGGAGGGTCAACAATATTACTGATCTCATGGACTGTCTGGTGTTTCTTCACTCTACAGGGAAAAGTTCCTCTAAATATGCCCTGATCGACATCACTGCTACGGATGCCGCCCACAAAACGGGTACCCAGCATGCCTTGGGGAGAGAGGAGGGTCTTCACACCCTGGAGCAGAGGAGGAGGGTAGTACCACAGTGACATCCCAACTCCAATCTTGACCTCCACAGGGCATATGACTGGCCTAGACTAGGCTGTTGTATAGAATTCACCAGAAACATGGATTTCCTGGGACGCCTCAAATTGCCGTGATGTCAAACTCCTCTGAGATCTGCCAGATTTGATATCTTTAACACCGATTGTTGACAGCTTCCATTGAAATTTGTCCCAATTACTGGGCTCTTCCGGGGAAAGCTAACCCCAAGAATCACGCCTTCTGCCCTGTGTGAATTATACCAACAGTAGGCCTACAGCACTGACGCTCCACAATCATCTCGAAAGCAACATGAAATCAGACTCTAAGGAAAAAAACTAAAGTTGCTGCTTGGATGGAAGGGAACATTTCAATCAAGGCTCTCTTTAGCTGTGTTCACATTGGCAGTTTAAAGTGACTCAAATCCTATTTATTTGCATTTCTGATTTGCATCTGCTCTTTTTCCTGCAGACTGACCAGTTCAAAAGCACATGTAATCGGACATTTCAACCTACATTTCAAACCACATTCTTAGGTGGTTTGAAGAGATACAAATCTGATTCCTGGCCGTGTAAATTGTGGCTAAACGGTCAAATCTGAATTATTTGCTCTCAAGGGGTTGTTAGACTGTTATTCGGCATATCTTGTTGCTTGCTAGCTGCTCTGTTGGCAGTTTGAAGTGAACATGCGGTAGCTAACTAGCTTGTTAATTGTTTACCAACAAATGAGTGAATGTGTTAGAAAGCTAAACAGCTACCTAGCTAACTAGCCAAAATAGACTGTATCATTTTAAAAGTGTTCTTACACTATGATTTTACATTTACATTTAAGTCATTTAGCAGACGCTCTTATCCAGAGCGACTTACAAATTGGTGCATTCACCTTATGACCTCCAGTGGAACAGTAGTGCATCTAAATCTTTTCAGGGGGAGGGGGGGTGAGAGGGATTACTTTATCCTATCCTAGGTATTCCTTAAAGAGGTGGGGTTTCAGGTGTCTCCGGAAGGTGGTGATTGACTCCGCTGTCCTGGCGTCGTGAGGGAGTTTGTTCCACCATTGGGGGGCCAGAGCAGCGAACAGTTTTGACTGGGCTGAGCGGGAACTGTACTTCCTCAGTGGTAGGGAGGCGAGCAGGCCAGAGGTGGATGAACGCAGTGCCCTTGTTTGGGTGTAGGGCCTGATCAGAGCCTGGAGGTACTGAGGTGCCGTTCCCCTCACAGCTCCGTAGGCAAGCACCATGGTCTTGTAGCGGATGCAACTGGAAGCCAGTGGAGGGAGCGGAGGAGCGGGGTGACGTGAGAGAACTTGGGAAGGTTGAACACCAGACGGGCTGCGGCGTTCTGGATGAGTTGTAGGGGTTTAATGGCACAGGCAGGGAGCCCAGCCAACAGCGAGTTGCAGTAATCCAGACGGGAGATGACAAGTGCCTGGATTAGGACCTGCGCCGCTTCCTGTGTGAGGCAGGGTCGTACTCTGCGGATGTTGTAGAGCATGAACCTACAGGAACGGGCCACCGCCTTGATGTTAGTTGAGAACGACAGGGTGTTGTCCAGGATCACGCCAAGGTTCTTAGCGCTCTGGGAGGAGGACACAATGGAGTTGTCAACCGTGATGGCGAGATCATGGAACGGGCAGTCCTTCCCGGGAGGAAGAGCAGTTCCGTCTTGCCGAGTTCAGCTTGAGGTGGTGATCCGTCATCCACACGGATATGTCTGCCAGACATGCAGAGATGCGATTCACCTGGTCATCAGAAGGGGAAAGGAGAAGATTAATTGTGTGTCGTCTGCATAGCAATGATAGGAGAGACCATGTGAGGTTATGACAGAGCCAAGTGACTTGGTGTATAGCGAGAATAGGAGAGGGCCTAGAACAGAGCCCTGGGGGACACCAGTGGTGAGAGCACGTGGTGTGGAGACGGATTCTCGCCACGCCACCTGGTAGGAGCGACCTGTCAGGTAGGACGCAATCCAAGCGTGGGCCGCGCCGGAGATGCCCAACTCGGAGAGGGTGGAGAGGAGGATCTGATGGTTCACAGTATCGAAGGCAGCCGATAGGTCTAGAAGGATGAGAGCAGAGGAGAGAGAGTTAGCTTTAGCAGTGCGGAGCGCCTCCGTGAATTTTGAACATTCAAAGCAACTGGGAAATGTCCATGGCAGGCATTGTTGCCACCTTGTCTTGCTACCTAACCTCTGAGGGATCGGATGCACAAGCACCACCACCAATCAGCCTACAACACCGCACACACATCCGTCATTACTACTAGCATAGCTTTGTCAGCAAATGGTGTCAGAACACACTAATCCGATTTTGTCACTTGTAACTTGCTGTTTGGACATTCAGTAGTCCAGAACGGATTTGAAAAACACAACTGATTTTAGCAATAAGGCCTGCAGTGTGAACAAGGCTTTTGTATATTCAGAAATCTCATTAGAAGGCATTATGTCACTGTCACAGCCCGGGCAGACTTGGGTGGAGTGGGGGGCTGAAAGTGCCAGTCTTAGGGGGAGTCATTACCCGGACGAGCAGTGGGTTTTTCACAGTCTTACCAGTGCCACCCCTAATCTGATACAATACGATTAGAATCTCATTTGGGGAAGATGAGGGAGATGAAAAAATGAAGAGCGTCCCCCTCCATAACTCCTCTCTGATTATCATTGTATTAATTCTACAGCGGTTAGTTGTACGAAATACTTGATTGAGGCCTTTTGATACAGGCTAGTTCAGCACAGGGCCGGGAAGATAATGGATAATCAGTCTCTATTTGTCCTGTACATTACATGCTGTCTTACTCATTCAGAACGCTCACCACGCTTTTTAGAAACTTTGTGAAGCTAATGCAACAAAGTGGGCATAGAAGCTGCGGCGGTCTTTGTATACCGATGAGAACAACACAATTAAATCCTCATTAATGGCTTCTGATGACTCAGCCCAGGCTTGTTATTGTTCTGTGTTGTCTAAATGAACTTTGGTTGGCTTGAGTGCGGCTAATTGCCCACTGTTGACCACATATGTAGAGTTCATTTCTAGGTGCTCTCCATTTGTTTTTCAGCTTTCACGGTTCACGTGGCTTCGCTGAGGGACAGACAGAGCTTTAGCAACACACACCCTATAAATAATTCAGAACATGTCAAAAGAAAATTCATAGGATTTTTTTTCAGCTTTGCAGAAATGAAAAATGTAAAACAATATCCCGGAAATGTTTTTCAGAAGAGCCTATGGCCCCCATTATGCACACATACATTTTTGAAATAGATAATTTAAGACAGGAGTTCCTTTGTATATTTTACCTTAGAGGAATATAAATTGCTTCTTGTCCGTATTCCCTACTGTTTGTTGAAAGTTTCACCGATAGGAAAAGATTCTACCATAGTAGTTACTACATCATTCTGTAGTAAACTGTACTATACTGTAGAATACTATATTGCACACTGTAGTATCCTTCGATTGTGTAGTGCTTCCAATATAATTGTAAACACAAGTATACGACTAAATTATATAGTAACTATACTACACACTGTAGTATCCCTTGCTCATGTGTAGTACTTACTATATAATTTAGCAGTATACTGGAGAATACAATGCCACATCCTGTAGCATCCCTCGATCATGTGTAGTACTTACTATAGAATTTTATAATATACTGTAGAATTCTATAGTAAATACTACAAAATTATCCGCAAAAAACACTTAAGTAAATACAACAGTAATGTATGCCTAAACACTACAGTGCCCTCAAAAACACTACAGTTTTTAAACAATAGTCATACTCCTATATTTAATTTGCATATACTCCACCCATTCCCATCCCCCATATCCTAATTTGTGCCACCCATGAGTGAGAAACCTACATGCCAAGTATACACTGGCATTTTTTAAATCTAAATCATGGTGGGAGGGGGGAACTCCCCCAAAAATGTGTGTTTGCATGCCAGCAAAATCAAAAAAACAATACAATACGGTGCCCACAAACTGTTAGTGCCTACATAAAGTTGTCCAAACAGCAGAGCTTTCTTTACAGAACCATGGAGTGAATCCTTACCACCGCTACACTTGGCTATCAGCGGAGCCTTCTCTGGCAGCGAAACAGTTCATTCAGCCTCATTTACTGCCTTTTAAAAAACATAGCTGATATGGCTGACTTGCTTAAACAAATGTGGTTTCTACTGACATTTGAGATGTACAAACCATGGCATAAGGGGACGATGAGTGGATAGGAGGCGATCCGTAATTTCGATTACGACATTAATGAGCGAGTCAGGATGGATGTAGTCAATAAAACTATTTACTCAGCACTTTTGAAATGTACAGCAACATAATTCAGAACATAGGCGGTTTTTACCATATTCACCCTGTACACCAAGTCAGAACCATAGGATAGATAAATGGGGCATATAAGCAGATAATGAACGCTCTTACAATATTCGATGATGACATTTCTCTTAAACAGGCTATCGGCTACATGTGCACCACCAACAGCTAACAGCTTACTACACAACATACACTTAGTAACGATTTCTTAGCTACAGTATACATATCTCCCTGGCATATTACATCATTTTTGCAGCAGCATACAATAATCTTTTGGACTCACTTGAACAGGAAGGTGGTGCGGCGGTCTTTCGTGGGCAAATTTTGACATCAAACTTTGTCATCAGAGTCTGGCATTCTCTGAATTGCACACACCAACTCCACTGAATAGCAGGCTAGTGATTGCTTTGCAACTCTTGAAGTTAAACACAGATTCCTCCACTCATTGAGTAATGTTTATGTCCAATGGCCGATGAGCACCGATATGTTTCATCTATAATTTCTCTTCATATGAGAAGGACTGCAAGCTTGCTATCTAAGATTTTGAAAGTACAATGTTGACATGATCAGTCCAATCAAAGCTACGGTAGCTATATCGTGATTAGACATTATTTTATCTGTGGTCAGGTGTTTGAATTTTCAAGCTCTCTGCCTAGATTTTGGGGGAAATCATGTAATAACAAAAAAAAGTGTTTAACAAATCAAAATATATTTTATATTTGAGATTCTTCAAAGTAGCCACCCTTTGTCTTGATGACAGCTTTGCACTATCTTGGCATTCTCTCAACCAGCTTAAAAATAAAATAAATAATAATATATATTTTTTAAATGAGGTAGTCACCTGGAATGCATTTCAATTAACAGGTGTGCCTTGTTAAAAGTTAATTTGTGGAATTTATTTCCCTCTTATGGCAAGAACAGCTCAAATAAGCAAAGAGAAACGACAGTCCAACATTACTTTAAGACATGAAGGTCAGTCAATCTGGAAAATGTCAAGAACTTTTCAAGTTTCATCAAATGACACCAATAAGAAGAAGAGACTTGCTTGGCCCAAGGCATTAGACTGGTCGAAATCTGTCCTTCTCTGATGAGTCCAAATTTGAGATTTTTGCTTTCAACCGCTGTGTCTTTGTGAGACTCAGAGTAGGTGAGAGAATGATCTCTGGATGTGTGGTTGCTACCGTGAAGCATGGAGGTGTGATGGTGTTTTGCTGGTGACACTGTCTGTGATTTATTTAGAATTCAAGGCACACTTAACCAGCATGTCTACCACAGCATTCTTAAGCGATATGCCTTCCCATCTGGTTTGCGCTTAGTGGGACTATTATTTGTTTTTCAACAGGACAATGACCCAACACACCTCACTGCAGTGTAAGGGCTATTTGACCAAGAAGTAGAGTGATTGAGTGCTGCATCAGATAACCTGGCTTCCACAATCATTCGACCTCAAACCAATTGAGATGGTTTGGGATGAGTTGTACTGCAGAGTGAAGGAAAACCAGGCAACAAGTGCTCAGCATATGTGGGAACTCCTTCAATACTGTAGAAAAGGCATTCCTGGTGAAGCTGGTTGAGAGAATGCCAAGCATGTGCAAAGCTGTCATCAAGGCAAAGAGTGGCTACTTTAAAGAATCTAAACTACTGGTTACTACATGATTCCACATGTGTTATTTCATAGTTTTGATGTCTTTACTATTATTCTACAATGTAGAAAATAGTAAAAGTAAAGAAAAGCCTTTGAATGAGTAGGTGTGTCCAAACTTTTGACTGGTACTGTATATTTCTCCAGTATCTGTAAATACTTTTCCCTGTTTTAATTCTAGTCATCTTGGTTTTCTCATACATTATACATTTGAAGATATGTGCACAGATCAATGTAAAGAGTTTTAAAAACAATGTCTGTATTTTTTCAAAAGCCTTATTTTCATTAAATTGTATTTATAACAAATAACATTGTTTTGATGTTTGACTGGTTCACTCATGGGACTAATTTTATCCTCATGTGGCTAATTGAACATAAACCCAATGGTTACACTGTAATAAAACACCTACAATCAAATGGTTGTTGGTTTTGGTTGGAGTGAAAGATTATTATTCTGCTTGTTGTAGGGACCAGATGTTAGAGAAACCATCAGGGAAGTAACAGGAGGCAACAGGATCAGGTGCAAAACAGTGTCCAGTTTATTTACAGTGAAAAGGTGGAAGACTAAATCCAATCGGTATTTACATAGGGCTATACAAATATTTACAAAATAAAGAAATTCTCTGTCACTGCTAAAACACTGGTTCAAATTAAATCAAAAGCTGAAGTTCAAAATCAGGCCTACCCTGCCAAAACAACTATAGCAGGTTGGACTAGTGACTAGCAGCAGGCTAGTGACTAGCTGATGGGATCAAACATCTTTCATAATTAGCTGTGATTACCCTTTGATAACAGGCTGCTATTTATCTGTAAGCAGCAGATTTTCGACCAACCGTTACTTGGCGATACTTTTAAACTCCCATGACCAGTTGCAGGGGGAACGTTTGAGTTGAGAATTTTTATTTATTAAAATAAATCTCCCTTTTCTCCATGATGTTATCCAACCAGAGGTTGGTGGGAGGAGCTATAGGAGGACATGCTCATTGTAAAGACTGGAATGGCGCAAAGGGAACGGTATCAAACACATGGAAACCACATGTTTCACTCCATTCCATTAATTCCATTCCAATGTGCCCGTCCTCATAAAGCTCCTCCCACCAGCTTCTTCTGAATCCAAAAATGTATATCCTGCCATCCTGTCTATTTCTGATCCTCTTAATCATCAAGCCTGGGGTGTATTCATTCCACCAATTCTGTTGCAAACATTTCTTAAATGGACACAAACCGAACAAAACGGGACCTACTGTACCTGAATTTGTCCAATACAAACTCTAGTTTTGCACTGTTTGCTTCCGTTTGGTTCTTAAACAGTAAACGGTTTCCGTAATGAATACACCCCAAGTGGGTGTCATTCAAAGTGACACTTGATTTCTGAATCTTGGTCATGCCATGTAGCACTTTGGGGTGGATACCCACCTCTCTCAATCAATAAGAGTATCAGAAATAGACGATGGCGAGCAAAATATTATCTAATTCAATAACGGATCATTTTCCAAATCAAATTGTCCTCCTGCAATTAGAAGACACTGGTGACTTCCAAGTCGAGAATATAGAAAGCTTCGCCATGTAAAGGATGGTCGAAAATCTGACGCTTACGACCAAATAGCAGCCTGTTATCAACGGATATCACAGCTAATGATGAAAGATGTTTGATCCCATCAGCCAGCTAGTGACAGCCTCCTCACAGCTCACATACCTGAGCTAGAATAGAAATTAAAATGGCAACTGGTAAGCTTCTGGCAGAAATGGGGAAGTTCTTCCCATGATCGCTCTCACACACTTTCCCCCTGTTTATAAATCCCACAGGTAACACAGTTCTCCACTGACCACGTTTAAATATGCAGAGTATTCCGGATAGTAGCTCATATCCAGCTTAAGGTCTACGAGTATCCATGAATAAACAGAATATTCCTAATATTTAAATGGAATAATAACTGAAATATGGACACCAGAGGAGGTTGGTGGGAAGCGCTATAGGAGGACAGGCTCATTGTGATGGCTGGAATGGAATAGCTGGAACAGAGTCAAACATGTGGTTTCCATTTGCTTTATGTGTTTGATACCACTCCATTTATTCCATTCCAGCCATTACAATGAGCCTGTCCTATAACGCCTCCCACCAGTGTCCTCTGATGGACACTGACTATAGGCCTATAAACTCTCACATGTAGCATAATATAATATTAACTCCTGCTGAATTATTCATATCTTGCAGTAAAATTATAGAACAGATGTTAATTTAGTCTTGGGAACAGGATTGGAGAAATATAATTTCTTTCTTTCAGCATCTCTTGAGAAACTGTGAATGCACTGTAAAGTGTTATCTTTGAGACTCTTATGCAAGCAGACAGTATGTCAACCACATAAAATATGCACCCAAGACCAACTGAAGTCTTATCCGAAACGTGTTTCATCCTTTTTGCAGCTTTTCATTTCCTTAAAACTGATGACATTTGGACATTTTGCAGAGGACCAATCTTTCCACTGTTTTGGAGTTATTGTGTTCTCCCCGGTCCCTAAACGCAGACCTAAACGAAACGGGCATCTTTACCAGTGTTAACTAGATAACTAAGGTATTCATTCTATTGATGTACGATATTATTCTGGTGAGCACTACTTTATTTAGTCTTCTGAGGCAACAAGTTATGACTCAAAAGAAGCTGCATGTATCTAACTATAGTCGACAAACAAATGGCCTACCAAATGTCGGAAATTATAATATGGCCTACCAAATGTCAGAAATGATAAGCAGAAACTTGTCTAAATTAGGGGTGAAAGTAGCCAGTCGGCTATACGATCTAGTATGGAGTATCAGCTAAATATATTATTATGGAATTATTATGATGGATAGAACTGTGCAGATAGCCTACTTTTTGAAGTGATTTGTTTGAAAATCAGATGAAAACATCACACAACATCCATGATATGCGAAACTGAGCCTGCGTAGACCACAAAAAAACAACAGTAAACGGAATAAGATGTTTACATGCCACAGTATCCCGTCTGAGATCGTCATATCCCACACATCTTATCCAGGTTTCTCATAACTGGGAGACAAGCTTTTTCAGGTTATTGTAAACTGGATATGATGTTCATATGCGTCAGCTCAAAAACAGAATACTTAACAATCACGAATAATAACGGGATATTGGTGTGCATGTAAATGTGGTCATTGTTTCCTAGGATTGTGTTACCTGTGTCAAATCTGGTTTGGTAGGCTTTAGGCAAGCCAGGTCACCATGGTAACCCATGGATAGACAGACAGACCTAGATGCCAACAAAGTGTTCCTGGATGCGAAATAATATACAGATAGCCTAACCTTCACATCAATCAATGTACTGGAGTTTAATTTGAACTTTGACGAAACTTTGATTGATATTTTGTTGAAATGTGAAAGGTTGAGGTCACACCATCTGCAGCTCGGATCAGACGGAGAGGTTTTCTCAGGACGCCATGCCGAACAACTGCCCACAATGTGACCAGTTAAGTGCAGTGAAATCTGTCTGTCACTCAACTGTGTTTAAAGTGATGTTTCTGACTCTTTTGATTGGCATATATTATATTTTCAAGCCCCCTACCACCAAGCAGGGTTGATGTGAAGTGCCTATGAAAGCAATGAAGTAGCTGACCAATGAGAGCGAGCACTTGATGAGTTCACTCGGAAAACCTCTCGCTCTCGGCTTCGGAGAAAATTATATCTGTTGAATTAATAATGACGACCCTGAAACGGAAACGTCATCAGGTTTGCTTTATCAATCTTTCATCTTGTCAAAACAAATGTAAATAACTGCACCCTTCTCAATTATTCAGGTGGAATACAGTAGGAAAATCTTTACTCTACATGCCTGGTCTTGCAAGTCTTTTCGAGCAACATAAAACAAATAAATGTCCAAATTCAATAAATAGTTCAATAACAGAGGAAGGCTTATTTGCACCTTACCATCAAACACCTAGAGTGGACAACACAGGAATAGCAAACCCTGAGCATGGTGATATGCTTTAGTTAATAACATAGAGTGGCTTGTGAAATTAATCACCCCCTCTGCATTTTTTCTATTTTGTTGCCTTACAACCTGGAATTAAAATATATTTTGGGGGGGTTTGTATCGTTTGATTTACACAACATACTACCGCTAGTATATTTTATTATGACACAAACAAGAAATAAAACTTGAACGTGGATAACTATTCACCCCCCCCAAAAAAATCAATACTTTGTAGAGCCACCTTTTGCAGCAATTACAGCTGCAAGTCTATTGGGGTATGTCTCTATAAGCTTGGCACATCTAGCCACTAGGATTTTTGCCCATTCTTCAAGGCAAAACTGCTCCAGCTCCTTCAAGTTGGATGGGTTCTGCTGGTGTACAGCAATCTTTAAGTCATACCACAGATTTTAAATTGGATTGAGGTCTGGGCTTTCACTAGGCCATTCCAAAACATTTAAATGTTTCCCCTTAAACCACTCGAGTGTTGCTTTAGCAGTATGCTTAGGGTCATTGTCCTGCTGGAAGGTGAACCTCCGTACCAGTCTCAATCCTCTGGAAGACCGAAACAGGTTTCCCTCAAGAATTTCCCTCTATTTAGGGCCATCCATCATTCCTTCAATTCTGACCAGTTTCTCAGTCCCTGCCGATGAAAAATATCCCCACATGCTTCACTGTGGGGATGGTGTTCTCGGGGTGATGAGAGGTGTTGGGTTTGCGCCAGACATAGCATTTTCCTTGATGGCCAAAAAGCTCAATTTTAGTCTCATCTGACCAGAGTACATTCATCCATATGTTTGGGGAGTCTCCCACATGCCTTTTGGCGAACACCAAACGTGTTTGCTTATTTCTTTCTTTTAGCAATGTCTTTTTTTCTGGCCAGTCTTCCATAAATCCCAGCTCTGTGGAGAGTACGGCTTAAAATGGTCCTATGGACAGATACTTCAATCTCCGCTGTGGAGCTTTACAGATCCTTCAGGGTTATCTTTGGTCTCTTTGTTGCCTCTCTGATTAATCCCCTTGCCTGGTCTGTGAGTTTTGGTGGGCGGCCCTCTCTTGGCAGGTTTGTTGTGGTGCCATATTCTTTCAATTTTTTATGATGGATTTAATGGTGTTCCGTGGGATGTTCAAAGTTTCTGATATTTTTTTTATAACTAAACCCTGATCTCTACTTCTCCGTCAACTTTGTCCCTGAGCTGTTTGGAGAGCTCCTTGGTCTTCATGGTGTCGCTTTATTGGTGGTGCCCCTTGCTTAGGGGTGTTGCAGATTCTGGGGCCTTTCAGACTGTGATCATGTGACACTTAGATTGCACAAAGGTGGACTTTAATGAACTAATTATGTGACTTCTGAAGGTAATTCGTTGCACCAGATTGTATTTAGGGGCTTCAAAGCAAAGGGGTGAATACATATGCACCGACCACTTTTCAGTTTTGTATTTTTGTATTTTTTTCATTTCACTTCACCAATTACATGATATCCAAATTAAAATCCAATTAAATTACAGGTTGTAATGCAAAAAAATAGGAACAACACCAAGGGGTATAAATACTTTTGCAAGCCACTGTAGAGAATATGATGCTATTCAATTTTTTTGAGTAGGGTATATAGTGCCGTGTTGGGAATGAATCAGCATACTGTAGCACCATGTACATTCTATCATGTCAACATGACCACACAGCATCATTTTTCAGCTTTCCAACATTTTTTTTATTTTTCTTTTGAATTACATGCAGGAGAGAGAAAAGAGGGATGGCTCGCTAGAGGAGTGAAGGGCAGAGGAGTAGAGGCATAGCAAACCAGCTCTATGGTTACAGTCACTCCTCCACTAGGCTCCCTCTTCCCCATCCTGTCTCCATCAGTTTCCCTAACAAACGCTTTAGAAGTCAAAGGTCCGGAAGGCACTGTGAAGGTCAGGTCACTGATGATGACTATGGAGCATTAGCGAGGTCGGGCACTGATGTTGGGCGATTAGGCCTGGCTCGCGGTCGGTGTTCCAATTCATTACAAAGGTGCCTGATGGGGTTGAGGTCAGTGCTCTGTGCAGGCCAGTCAAGTTCTTCCAGACCGATCTCGACAAACCGTTTCTGTATGGACCTCGCTTTGTGCATGGGGGCATTGTCATGCTGAAACAGGAGAGGGCCTTCCCCAAACTCTATGCTGTAACATTAAGATTTCCCTTCACTTGAACTAAGGGGCCTAGCCCGAACCATGAAAAACAGCCCCAGACCAATATTTCACCTCCACCAAACATTACAGTTGGCACTATGAATTTGGGCAGGTAGCATTCTCTTGGCATCTGCCAAACCCAGATTGGTCTGTCGGACTGCCAGATGGTGAAGCGTGATTCATCACTCCAGAGAAAGGGTTTCCACTGCTCCTGAGTCCAATGGCGGTAAGCTTTACACCCCTCCAACTGACACTTGGCAATGTGCATAGTGATTTTAGGCTTATTTGTGGCTGTTCGGCCATTGAAACTCGTTTCATGAAACTCCTGACAGACAGTTATTGTGTTGACTTTGCTTCCAGAGACTCGTTAGTGAGTGTTGCAACCGAGGACAGACCATTTTTACACTCTACAGTGCACCTGGAAAGTATTCTGACCCCTTGACTTTTTCCACATTTTGTTACATTACAGCCTTATTATAAAATCGATAAAATAATGTTTTCCTCTCATCAATCTACACACAGTTGACAATCCCCATAATGATACAAAACAGAAATACCTGATTTACATATGTATTCAGACCCTTTGCTATGAAACTCGAAATTGAGCTCAGGTGCATCAGATGTTTCCATTGATCACTCTTAAGTTGTTTCTACCACTTGATTTCAGTCCACCTGTGGTAAATTCAACTGATTGGACAATATTTGGAAAGGCACACATTTGTCTATATAAGGTCCCACAGTTGACAGCGCATGTCAGAGCAGAAATCAAGCCATGAGGTCGAAGGAATTGTCCGTTGAGCTCCGAGACAGGATTGTGTCGAGGCAGAGATCTGGGGAAGGGTACCAACACATTTCTGCAGCATTAAAGGTCCAAGATTCTATGGTCTGATTAAACCAAGAGTCACGTCTGGAGGAAACCTGGCACCATCCCTATGGTGAAGCATGGTGGAAGCAGAGCCAGACTGTGGGGATGTTTTGCAGTGGCAGGGACTGGGAGACTAGTCAGCATCGAGGGAATAATGAACGGAGTAAAGTACAGAATGATCCTTGATGAAAACCTGCTCCAGAGTGCTCAGGACGTCAGACTGGGGCGAAGGTTCACCGTCCAACAGAACAATGACCCTAAGCATAAGGCCAAGATAACGCAGGAGGAGCTTCGGGATAAGTCTCCGAATGTCCTTAAGTGGCCCAGCCAGAGTCCGGACTTGAACCCCAACGAACATCTCTGGAGAGACCTGAAAATAGCTGTGCAGCAACTTTACCTATCCAACCTGACAGAGCTTGACAGGAGCTACAGAGAAGAATGGGAAAAACTCCCTAAATACAGGTGTGCCAAGCTTGAAGTGTCATACCCAAGAACACTTGAGGCTGTAATCGTTGCTAAAGGTGCTTCAAAAAAGTACTGAGTAAAGGGTCTGAAAACTTATTTAAATGTGATATTTCAGTTTATTTTATTTTATAAATTTGCAAAAAATCTAAACCTGTTTTTGCTTTGTCATTATGGGGTATTGTGTGTAGATTGATGAGGGGAAAAAATGACGTAACCCATTTTAGAATAAGGCTGTAACGTAACAAAATGTGGAAAAAGTCAAGGGGTCTGAATACTTTCCGAATGCACTGTATGTGTTTCAGCACTCGGCGGTCCCGTTCTGTGAGCTTATGTAGCCTACCACTTTGCGACTGAGTCGTTGATGCTCCTAGACGTTTCCACTTCCCAATAACAGCACTTAACAGTTGACCTGGGTAGCTCTAGCAGGTTCGAAATTTGACAAACTGACTTGTTGGAAACATGCCATCCTATGACCGTGCCACGTTGAAAGTCACTAAGCTCTTCAGCACGGCCATTCTACTGCCAATGTTTGTCTATGGAGATTGCATTGCTGTGTGCTAGATTTTATACACCTGTCAGCAACGGGTGTGGCTGAAATAGACCCATTTACACATTTGAAGGGGTGTCCACATACTTTTGTCCATGTAGGCATTCAGTTGAGCACTGGAAAACACAACCATGACACACTTCAGACATTCATTTGACATTTGAATGCCTTTGCAGTCGTTCGGTGTGTTGCTTGCAATGTGAATGTAAAATAATGCATGTGTCAGTTCAAATGACATGTACAGTATCTAGTGCTAATGTGAATTGTCATATTTATATTATGCTTATGTATGAATGGAGAAGACCTCGTATATACCCGTCACAACATAACCACTGTGATTCTTTTCAAGCTTGTACATTTATAAGTGTCATGCTCGTCTTCCTTGTGTTTGAAAATGGTTTCCAAGTGTTTAAAAATGGTCTTGGAGGCACATTGGCAACTCCAACATTCAACCTCCATCGATTCTACTGCTAAGCCTTCACAAATAGCAGCTGATCAGTTTAGCTATCGGACGTGATTTGTTGCCAACGGTCCAGGCCTAGAGGGCTGGGTAACATTTCCAAACGCCAGGCAACCAAATAATTTGTGGCCACTGACCTTTCTGTCCTGGTCATTGGCCTGTTTAATGCAACTCGATTACAGCCTCTAATGTCCCACAGAAAGCAGCTTGTACAGGCAGTGCCCACGAGGCATAGTGGGGGAGAAATGTCCTAATCTTTTTCTTTTCTTTTTTTCTCTTCTTTAAAAAAAATTGATACTATCCTCTCTTTCTGTGGTTGCTGCTGCTTCACTGGCTGATGCTCTCCCTCTTTTGCTCTCGCTTTTGCTCTGGCTCTCTCTGAATACATGTTACACTGATGTTACACTGGTTTAAATCCATTGACACATGTTGATGAGAATACTTTTGTTGTTGTTGCTAAGACTATAGAAGTGATGTTCTTGTAATGAATCTAGAACTAATTTAACTTAAATAAATAAATAAGAAAGAAATAAATGATGTGAATGGGTACACTCAATACTGTTTGTCAGTTTTAGGCCCTTCCTTGTTTGTGTCATCAGAGGTTACCCACTGGGAACAGACGTCAATTCAACGTCTAGTCCACGTTGATTCAACGTAATTTCATTTATATGACATGGAAACAACGTTCATTCAACAAGTGTGTGCCCAATGGGTAGGTAGGTGGGTGATGCAAGAGTGACTCGATGTTGGCTTTGTGGAAAATTCCAGAAGTACAGACAAGGCTTACGGTAGGAACAAAACAACCTTATCAGTTAACAACCTTTGTCTTTGCAACTTATTGCAAACTCGTTGCTAGTAACTCACCGCAGTATACTGTGCTACACAGGGAGTCATGTAGGCTAACAAGGTTACTTCTGATTACCCAGAGGATGTGATGAGTAACACTTGAGCAGCATCATAATCCGCCTCTCGTACGTTGACCTTTGACTGTTGGGCGCAAGTACCATGGAGTGGCTGCAGAGCATCCTCCTCGTCCGCAAAATGAGAGCCCCATTTAATTAAGAAAGCAATCGACTAATTAGTGACATTACTACGTTGATTATGTAACCCAACACTCATTCTTGATGGGATTTCGACTTTTCGTTGTTTTATTTTCATGGTTATTGATTTCCGTTGATCTCGGTCATAAGGTGGTGGTCTAATGAATGGTGGAGTGTGATATCATGACATTGGCCAACCGTCCTAGCAAGTAGTTAGATTGACCCCCCAGTATGTATCTACTGTACACATAACATATTTACAACAAATCACAAGATCCATAGTGTCTTCTCCTCATTTCCTCAGCTACAGTAAACCCCATTGAAAAGTTTGAAAGATTGGATCCTGGAAATTGGACATTAACATATCATGAGTTCATAAGTGACCATAAGTTTTGAAGGTGGTTGGACTTTTCTAGTTCATCTCATGAACCTATAGTAACAACAAGTATCAGAACCCTTTCTGTCCTAGCTATGACTTACAGATGTACAATCTTAATTTGAGCCAATTTGCTACTGCAGGAAAATAATCCTGTAGCAACAGGAAATGTTAAATATTATGTGGAAATATAATTAATGGACATTTTTTATAGGGGTTGATACATTTTTCATCAGGGAAAATCTAATCTGGCATTTTTAAATGGAAACTACAAACTTCAGGAAAATTCTCAGCAACAAAGGAGTAAGATCCTACATCGGTAAGATTATGACCTCCTTAGGTCATTGACGTCATCTTGAAATACAGTCAGCGTGTTTAGTCAATGACTGTGTACCATTGTGATGGCTGATACAACTCTTATGTTCACTCTCACCTTGACTCTGTAGTGCTCTCACATTGCACTTGTAGTAATAGTCAACGCATTCAGCTCTGTGTGATTCCAGTGCACTGGTGAAATGACAGAGTGAATCTGGCTGTAAGTCAGTAAACAGTGCAATGACTCATGTTCTAGCATTAGCCATTCAGTGATGTTGGCCTGACCATTGAGTCAAGACCTACTTACAGCTTAACAATTGAACTGCAAATTGTTTGCAAATGTCAAGTTCTTAGATAACCTTTAATGTTTAATTTAGTGTATAGTGTGGGTTTTCTGTTGGTGGGGAAAGCTTTGAACAAACAGCTTTGAACAAATCAATATATGCCTTTCCATTGAAATAACTGTAAGGCAGCAAGTGTGTGAATACTGTATATATTTACAGTTTAACGCACAGAGCGATTCAGACAATGTTTGAGTACAGAGACCTAGCTGTTTACCGAAGGTTGAAACCTTAAATACAGAATGGACCAAATTGTTATTGCTATCCTTCAGTCCTTTCCATCATTCCAGAAAAGGAAGTGAGTCATTTGCTGGTTTGGTATTAACGATGTATTATGTGCTCTGCCCTATTCATTGTATATTCTATTTTAACTTTATTTATAGCTGATTTCATTGAGAACAGTGCCTCTAATTTGTTGAGAAAAATACCTTTCCCATATCAATTTGAGCAGTAATGTTCGAGCCTAAAATAACTTGTCTTTTACAGAAAAGGTGTAGATTTAAACACTAACAGACAAAAAGAAATCCAATGAAGGCTAAATGATTCCCGCTGTAACCATTTAACCCATCTATGTATATATTAAATCTGTATTACGACAGTAGACCATGACGCATATCCCAAAAGGATGTTTTTAGCTGTATTTTTTAGGATTTATTCATATCTCATGTGTTTAAAGTAGGTGCTTAATTGACAAACCTTTTATTTTACCATTTGCATATACAAGAGTGTAAATAGGAGAAGGTAATGTAAACGCTGACGCAAAACCTTTTGTTTTCCCACCGACTAGTAATTCATAAAGCATGTTCAAAGATACACGGAGAAATGGCTTTTATGTGAGCGTACGTGATTGTTGATGTGATGTTGTGTTACATTTTCTCAGGAGACGTTCAAAGTTATGGGCTTGGATATCCTGAGGTCATATACATACGACCTTACAACTTGTATAGCACAATTCAAGAAGAGCTCTTCACCTCATTTAATTCTGAACTATACAGTTTGTCCAATGCCACGTAATGTAGATCCATTGGTGCCATATATGAAGAAATGCACAGTTTTAATGAAAATATAAGTGGGAAAATGTACGTGGAAATAAGCCTTTGGTGGTATATTGTGTATACTGAAATAGCCATGGAATCGCTACTGTCAATAATATTGAAACTGTTTCTTTGAAGTTAAAAAAAATAATAGTTGTAATATTTGTAGCTACCTTTTTAAGCCTTGTGAGTCACTCACTGTTGTGCAGCACATGCCAGGTGATCTAGTTACAGTATGGAATTCACAACTAAATGTCTGCCAACTGGATGTATTTGAACAATTTAAGTTAAATGTCTAAAATGTGTTAAATGCTCAGCAGTTGTGAATTTAGTTTGCTAATTTAATGGTTAGCTTCTTGCAAAATGAAGCTTCTATTGGTAGCAGCAGAGAATTCCCTCCTGGATAAAGAGCCTTGCTGTCTAATATTTGTTTTGTGGGTGTAGCAAACTGTGAGGTGCGTTTTTGAGTTAATTGTATAACTTTATGAGCTAGGATGTTTGTCCTGCAAATAGTTTGTATAGTTTGAGATTGTATAAAACGTTTGCAATGAGCTCATGAGCATTTAGCTAGCATACTTGTTAGCCTTGCTAATCTTTGGGTAACAGAGAAAATAGTGCCCCTTGTGTTCAGTGCCGGTTTTACCAAATTTCCCGGGATGGCACCAGGTTGCTATGACAATCTGCATACCGCCCAAGCCTAGAGGAAATGGAAGCAAAGACACAAACACAATGGCATCTTTTTCTAATAATACACTACATATACAAAAGTATGTGGACACACCTTCAAATGAGTTGATTCGGCTATTTCAGCCACACCCATTGCAGGCAGGTGTATACAATTGGGCACGCAGCCATGCAATCTCCATAGACAAACATTGGCAGTAGAATGGCCTTATTGAAGAGCTCAGAGACTTTCAACATGGCACCATCATAGGATGCCATCTTTCCAACAAGTCAGTTTGTCAAATTTCTACTAGAGCTGCCCTGGCCAAGATGGCGTGGCAGTCGGACGTGTGTTTTGTCTTGTGCCGTCCTGTCTGGTGTAAATATAGTGTAAATATAGTTTTTCCTCGTTTTTTTTCTGTATATATTTCGTACATATTTTAATCTCACTTTCCAACTACAGGCTGAATATACTCTCCTGCAACCCGCATCACCCAATGTGGTACGGATCTGCTTTTTCTATACTTTAGAACCGGAACCCTCATCAGAAGCTAGCCAGCTAACTAGCTACTAGCTAGTAGCTAGCCACTGCTAGCGGTCTTCAAAGCTAACTAGGACACCAGCGCGACATCAACCCAGAGCATATCAGACTGCTTTTTCTCTACCACATCTCCGGATTCCTACCGCAAGCTCTGAACCTTTACACTGGATCATCGCAACTAGCTAGCTGCAATCCGAGTGGCTACTCCTGGCTAACGTCTCTGTCCTAGAGCAAGCACCAGTTAGCCTTGAGCTAACCTCGAGCTAAGCCCATCTCCCGACTAGCCGAAGAGGTCCAACAATACCTATTTTGCCAATTGGCCTGGACCCTCTACTGCCGACACGGAGCCCCGCCGATCCATCACGACTGGTCCGCCGACATAATCGTCCGAGGTGGTTTCAACAGGCTTTTCCGTTGCGACATCGCCAAAGATCCATCTGCTGGCCAAGGCCCGCGAGCTTTCTGAATCGCTGTGTCTCCAGCTCACCTAGCGTACTAGAGCACCTGTAGCATACTCCTGGGCTACAATTACCCGGGCCCACGACCGGTCTGTCGATGTCACCGCATGAAGAGGAATAAACAGACTCACCCCATCGCGACGTCCCCCAAAGGTTAACTCTCTAGCCCTCGCTATCTCCCTGCTTGCTAATTCGGTCCGCTAACTGCTACCTTGTCTAGCCCGGGCCTACGAACTGTTAGCTTGTTAGCACAGGCCTGCTAACCGTCTGAACCACCGCGTCCCAATCACTCTCTGAACCCATTTACTTTCTATCTCTTTTTGATTTTTAATTTGTTTATACCTTCCGGAAACCTGCCTCACCCAATGTGATACGGAATCGCTGTTACTTTTAATTTTAATTTAATTTTTATGACACACTCAAGAACCTCCAGACGCTAACCAGCTAACTAGCTACAAGCTATTTAGTCATTGTTAGTTTAAAAAAAAAAAAACCTGGATAACACTCGCCAGCCCAGCTTCCCTGCCCATCCACCGCTGCCCCCTGTCTCTCTCAAATGTCAATATGCCTTGTATACTGTTGTTCAGGTTAGTTATCATTGTTTTAGTTCACAATGGAGCCCCTAGATCCACTCTGCATACCCCTGTTACCTCCTTTGTCCCACCTCCCACACATGCGGTGACCTCACCCATTACAACCAGCATGTCCAGAGATACAACCTCTCTCATCATCACCCAGTGCCTGGGCTTACCTCCGCTGTACCCGCACCCCACCATACCCCTGTCTGCGCATTATGCCCTGAATATATTCTACCATGCCCAGAAACCTGCTCCTCTTATCCTCTGCCCCCAACGCTCTAGGCGACCAGTTTTGATAGCCTTTAGCCGCACCCTCATACTACTCCTTCTCTGTTCCGCGGGTGATGTGGAGGTAAACCCAGGCCCTGCATGTCCCCAGGTACCCTCATTTGTTGACTTCTGTGATCGAAAAAGCCTTGGTTTTATGCATGTCAACATCAGAAGCCTCCTCCCTAAGTTTGTTTTACTCACTGCTTTAGCACACTCTGCTAACCCTGATGTCCTTGCCGTGTCTGAATCCTGGCTCAGGAAGGCCACCAAAAATTCAGAGATTTCCATACCCAACTATAACATCTTCCGTCAAGATAGAACTGCCAAAGGGGGCGGAGTTGCAGTCTACTGCAGAGATAGCCTGCAAAGTAATGTCATACTTTCCAGGTCCATACCCAAACAGTTCGAACTACTAATTTTGAAAATTACTCTCTCCAGAAATAAGTCTCTCACTGTTGCCGCCTGCTACCGACCACCCTCAGCACCCAGCTGTGCCCTGGACACCATTTGTGAATTGATCGCCCCCCATCTAGTTTCAGAGTTTGTTCTGTTAGGTGACCTAAACTGGGATATGCTTAACACCCCGGCAGTCCTACAATGTAAGCTAGATGCCCTCAATCTCACTCAAATCATCAAGGAACCCACCAGGTACAACCCTAACTCTGTAAACAAGGGCACCCTCATAGACGTCATCCTGACCAACTGGCCCTCCAAATACACCTCTGCTGTCTTCAACCAGGATCTCAGCGATCACTGCCTCATTGCCTGTATCCGCCACGGAGCCGCAGTCAAACGACCACCCCTCATCACTGTCAAACGCTCCCTAAAACACTTCTGTGAGCAGGCCTTTCTAATCGACCTGGCCCGGGTATCCTGGAAGGACATTGACCTCATCCCGTCAGTTGAGGATGCCTGGTCATTCTTTAAAAGTAACTTCCTCACCATTTTAGATAAGCATGCTCCGTTCAAAAAATGCAGAACCAAGAACAGATACAGCCCTTGGTTCACTCCAGACCTGACTGCCCTCGACCAGCACAAAAACATCCTGTGGCGGACTGCAATAGCATCGAATAGCCCCGTGATATGCAACTGTTCAGGGAAGTCAGGAACCAATACACGCAGTCAGTCAGGAAAGCTAAGGCCAGCTTCTTCAGGCAGAAGTTTGCATCCTGTAGCTCCAACTCCAAAAAGTTCTGGGACACTGTGAAGTCCATGGAGAACAAGAGCACCTCCTCCCAGCTGCCCACTGCACTGAGGCTAGGTAACACGGTCTCCACCGATAAATCCATGATTATCAAAAACTTCAATAAGCACTTCTCAACGGCTGGCCATGCCTTCCGCCTGGCTACTCCAACCTCGGCCAACAGCTCCGCCCCCCGCAGCTCCTCGCCCAAGCCTCTCCAGGTTCTCCTTTACCCAAATCCAGATAGCAGATGTTCTGAAAGAGCTGCAAAACCTGGACCCGTACAAATCAGCTGGGCTTGACAATCTGGACCCTCTATTTCTGAAACTATCTGCCGCCATTGTCGCAACCCCTATTACCAGCCTGTTCAACCTCTCTTTCATATCGTCTGAGATCCCCAAGGATTGAAAGCTGCCGCAGTCATCCCCCTCTTCAAAGGGGGAGACACCCTGGACCCAAACTGCTATAGACCTATATCCATCCTGCCCTGCCTATCTAAGGTCTTCGAAAGCCAAGTCAACAAACAGGTCACTGACCATCTCGAATCCCACCGTACCTTCTCCGCTGTGCAATCTGGTTTCCGAGCCGGTCACGGGTGCATCTCAGCCACACTCAAGGTACTAAACGATATCATAACCGCCATCGATAAAAGACAGTACTGTGCAGCCGTCTTCATCGACCTCGCCAAGGCTTTCGACTCTGTCAATCACCATATTCTTATCGGCAGACTCAATAGCCTCGGTTTTTCGGATGACTGCCTTGCCTGGTTCACCAATTACTTTGCAGACAGAGTTCAGTGTGTCAAATCGGAGGGCATGCTGACCGGTCCTCTGGCAGTCTCTATGGGGGTGCCACAGGGTTCAATTCTCGGGCCGACTCTTTTCTCTGTATATATCAATGATGTTGCTCTTGCTGCGGGCGATTCCCTGATCCACCTCTACGCAGACGACACCATTCTATATACTTTCGGCCCGTCATTGGACACTGTGCTATCTAACCTCCAAACGAGCTTCAATGCCATACAGCACTCCTTCCGTGGCCTCCAACTGCTCTTAAACGCGAGTAAAACCAAATGCATGCTTTTCAACCGATCGCTGCCTGCACCCGCATGCCCGACTAGCATCACCACCCTGGATGGTTCCGACCTTGAATATGTGGACATCTATAAGTACCTAGGTGTCTGGCTAGACTGCAAACTCTCCTTCCAGACTCACATCAAACATCTCCAATCGAAAATCAAATCAAGAGTCGGCTTTCTATTCCGCAACAAAGCCTCCTTCACTCACGCCGCCAAGCTTACCCTAGTAAAACTGACTATCCTACCGATCCTCGACTTCGGCGATGTCATCTACAAAATGGCTTCCAACACTCTACTCAGCAAACTGGATGCAGTCTATCACAGTGCCATCAGTTTTGTCACCAAAGCACCTTATACCACCCACCACTGCGACTTACTTGTATGCTCTAGTCGGCTGGCCCTCGCTACATATTCGTCGCCAGACCCACTGGCTCCAGGTCATCTACAAGTCCATGCTAGGTAAAGCTCCGCCTTATCTCAGTTCACTGGTCACGATGGCAACACCCATCCGTAGCACGCGCTCCAGCAGGTGTATCTCACTGATCATCCCTAAAGCCAACACCTCATTTGGCCGCCTTTCGTTCCAGTACTCTGCTGCCTGTGACTGGAACGAACTGCAAAAATCGCTGAAGTTGGAGACTTTTATCTCCCTCACCAACTTCAAACATCAGCTATCCGAGCAGCTAACCGATCGCTGCAGCTGTACATAGTCTATTGGTAAATAGCCCACCCATTTTCACCTACCTCATTCCTATACTGTTTTTATACTGTTTTTTATTTATTTACTTTTCTGCTCTTTTGCACACCAATATCTCTACCTGTACATGACCATCTGATCATTTATCACTCCAGTGTTAATCTGCAAAATTGTATTATTCGCCTACCTCCTCATGCCTTTTGCACACATTGTATATAGACTGCCCATTTTTTTTTCTACTGTGTTATTGACTTGTTAATTGTTTACTCCATGTGTAACTCTGTGTTGTCTGTTCACACTGCTATGCTTTATCCTGGCCAGGTCGCAGTTGCAAATGAGAACTTGTTCTCAACTAGCCTACCTGGTTAAATAAAGGTGAAATATATATATATTTTTTTAAAAGTGCTGTTATTGTGAAGTGGAAACGTCTAGGAGCAACAACGGCCCAGGCACGAACTGGAGGGACACACAAGCTCACAGAACGGGACTACCAACTTCCAAATTGCCTGTGGAATCAACGTCAGCACAAAAACTGTTAATCAGGAGCTTCATGAAATGGGTTTCCGTTGCCAAAGATCACCAAGCCTAAGATCACCATATGCAATGCCAAGCGTCGGCTGGAGTGGTATAAAGCTCACCACCATTGGACTCTGGAACAGTAGAACATTTTTTTTTTAGAGTGCTGAATCACACTTTACCATCTGGCAGTCTGACGGACAAATCTGGGTTTGGCGGATGTCAGGAGAACACTACCTGCCCAAATGCATAGTGTCAACTGTAAAATTAGGTGGAGGAGGAATAATGGTCTGGGGCTGTTTTTCATGGTTTGGCTAGGCCCTTTAGTTGCAGTGAAAGGAATTCTTAACGCTTCAGTTTACAATGACATTCAAGATGATTCTGTGTTTCAAACTTTGCGACAACAGTTTGGGGAAGGCCCTTTCCTATTTCAGTCTGACAATGCTCCCGTGCACAAAGCGAGGTCCATACAGAAATGGTTTGTCGAGATCATTGTGGAAGAACTTGACTGGCCTGAACAAAGCCCTGACCTCAACCCCATCGAACACCTTTGGGATGAATTGGAACGCTGACTGCGAGCCAGGCCTAATCACCCAACATCAGTGCACGACCTCACTAGTGCTCTTGTGGCTGAATGGAAGCAAGTCCCCGTAGAAATGTTCCAAAACTAGTGGAAAGCCTTCCCAGAAGAGTGGAGACTGTTGTAGCAGCAAAGTGGGAACCTACTCCATATTAATGCCCATGATTTTGTGAGATGTTCAAGGAGCAGGTCTCCACATACTTTTGGTCATGTAGTGCAGGTTATTCTGCGAACCCCATTTTCTAATAGAATTATTGATATGCTGCAATATGTGATGATGCTACGAAACAGACTAATGTGCTGCTGGAAGGAAATATGGAATCTCGTATTTGGGATGATGGGACCGTGTCTGTATTTGCTCAGTAAGTGAGTTCTGCTTCTGTCTTTTTGATTGCCAGAACCACATCTGATGTCATCGTTATGATCTGTCTGCACTATTCTGACAGGTGGCACGTCATATACTCTCCAGTTTCAGAAACAATGGCTCATAAAAGGTTACTAGTGGTGTGATGTACTTTAGCAAAAACATTTTAAACTACTACTTAAGTAGTTTTTTGGGGTATCTTTAATTAACTTGACTATTTCTATTTTTGACTACTTTGACTACATTCCAAAAGAAAATAGTGTACTTTTTACTCCGTACATTTTCCCTGACACCAAAGATACTACATTTTGAATGCTTAGCAGGACGGGAAAATTGTCCAATTCATAGTTATCAAGAGCACATCCCTGGTCATCTCTACTGACAGACTCACTAAACACAAATGCTTAATTTGTAAATGATCTCTGAGTGTTGGAGTGTTCCCCTGGTTCTCTGTAAATGAAATAAACCAGAAAATGGCGCCGTCTGATTTGCTTAATATAAAGAATGTGAAATGATTTATACTTTTACTCAAGTAGTATTTTACTGGGTGACTTTCACTTTTACTTGAGTCATTTTCTATTAAGGTATCTTTACTTTTACTCAAATACAACAATTGGGTACTTTTTCCACCACTGAAGGTTACGACAGCAGTTATTATACGTTTAATGATTTAAGTCTGAATATTCACGTTGTCACGGATCCCTCAGGAACTGTCATTACGCACACCTGGTCCCTATTCCCATTGATTAGTAATTGTATAAGTGTGCCCTTTGTTTACCAGTGTCCTGTCGATTATTGTTACAATGTCCGTTGGTGCGTGTGAGTACCTGTGCTGCAGATGATTACGGGTCTCGTCCCGTGTGATAATCATTGTGCGCTAGTGTTATTTATTCGAGGTACTCCTCGCTCTTTTGTTTTGGGATTCAACCCTGTTGTTTTGTTACATGTTTGTTTGGTCTTCGTCCCCGTGCCTTTACACGGCATGCCGTAATTTGGGCTTATTAAAAAAAACTTTTACGCATTCCTGAGCACTGTCTCCCGAATCACTCATACCAGCGTGACAAAATAATCAACCATTAAGGGAGACAGCGGAAATGGCCCCTCCGACGAAGCTGCAACTGGTCCATCCGGCACCGCCACAACTGGTCTGTCGGGTGCCACTGCTACTGTGGACAGGTGTCTTTTAAACTGATAACAAGTTCAAACAGGTGCCATTAATACAGGTAACGAGTGGAGGACAGAGGAGCCTCTTAAAGAAGAAGTTACAGGTCTGTGAGAGCCAGAAATCTTGCTTGTTTGTAGGTGACCAAATACTTATTTTCCACCATAATTTGCATGTGATTTTCTGGATTTTTTTTTCTCATTTTGTCTGTCATAGTTGAAGTGTACCTATGATGAAAACTACAGGCCTCTCTCATCTTTTTAAGAGGGAGAACTTGCACAATTGGTGGCTGACTAAATAGTTTTTTGCCCCACTGTACGTGTTTGTTTGGTCTTCGTCCCTTCGTCCCCTTCGTCCACTTCGTCCTTTACACGGCACGCCATCATTTTTTTATGACAAAAACCCTATTACGCATTCCTGCTGCTGTCTCCCGACCCGTCATACCAAGTCAATGAAGGAGGAAGTTTACAGAAATCTCACTGTCTTGACAATCGGAGATGTCTGAACAGTGAACGCCTGGCAAATATCCACACTTTTCAGACCTTATAGTGGTTTCCGGTCTGCTAAGAAAATGGAAAATGCAATAACCACAGACTTCCTCGCTGCCCTGATACAGACCTGATAATGGGTTTAACGGGGGACAGAATCGATACGCCTGTCCCCACTCTCTGCCATAGTTCCGTCGGCTGGAGAGCTCACATAGAAAAGCAAAGAGGACCAGTGTAATCACTGATGGACAGGAAGAGAAATGGTTCACTCCTCAAGACAGATTTGACTCATATTTGAAGATGTATTCTGTTGAAGGCCCAGTGCAGTAGTCAAAAATGTGATTTTCATGTGTTTCATTTATATTTAGATCCACACTGAGGTTGGAATAATACTGTGAAATTGTGAAAATGATGATTATGTCCTCTTAGTGTAAGAGCTGTTTGAAAAGACAGGCTGACATTTCTGCCTGTTTTGGTGGGATGGAGTTTCTGGCCTTCCATGGTGACATCAAATTAGTTAATAGGCCAATAAAATAAAGAGTTCCAAACCTCTCTACCAATAACAGCTAACTTTCCGTTTTCCCCTAGCCACTCAGACCACTCCCAAAGAGTCCTATCAAAATTCTTGCTTGAGAAATTGCCCTTTGTTAAGAAGCAATTAAATATCCTGTTAACAATGCATACAAAATGACAAAATCCTGCCTCTGTAGAAACAGTGTTTCATAATATCCTCCAAATTCACTTCAGTTTTTGTCAAGTGTCCTCTGGGCCAACTCACTCTAGCACTCCTCTCAGTCTGGCCAAACGCCAAGTTTCTCTCTCCTCTGCCTCATTGTGAGTGAAGAGGTTATATAAAACACAATCAAATAACCTCTGCATTTACTTGGAAATATTCTGAAATACCGATTGCTCTTCCCAGGAAGTGTAGTATCAGCAATCATATCAAGTTTTAAAGTTATTGAGCAGAAATAAGATTTTTCATACATTATATTGTGACTTGCCTAGTTAAATAAAGGTTAAAAAAATATACAAATATATTTTAAGTACAAGAATGTAAGCCCTTGTCCTCAGCAAAGCAGTTGAATAACACTCACCTATGCTAGTAATGAAAGCGTTTGGATACCTTTTAGAACCATACACTAAGTGTAGAAAGAGCCCTATGGGGTTATTCAAAACACCTCACAATGGCAGAAAACAAACAGAAAACTCCTGGGAAACTCCTGGAAAGAATTCAATAACAAGCAAAATATTTCATATGGAAAACAGAAACAAAAAGGTCACTTTGACAAATGAGTTTGTGCCGAGCAAATACAAGCTTGTTATGTAATTTTCTGAAAGTCCCTATGTGATGTTCCATGCAACAGTATAGGCACAATGTTTCATTGGAAATGATTTAAAAAAACATGAGCTGGCGCACACCCAGAAAAAATGAGTTTGTGTGGAGGTGCTGATTAACGGTGAATAAACTATAAAAAGAAAGAAAGTCGCACACTCCATATATAAACCCCCAGCAATTTCATGGGTATTTGCCAATGTTTCGGCATCACTGTGCCTTCCTCAGGGTCACCCAAATGATTGAAATTAAATTCTAAGACAATTTTTTATTGTATTTTTTAAAATTGAGGTAAATGCCACACTTACTTGAAAACCGGCAAACAATGAACAATTAAAAATGTTGCTATGTGACATTCAACGCTTACAAGGCACACGTAACGTAACGACTTAATTGTACATGTCACATGAAGGTTGGACCACATAATTACAGTCTGTGGGTGGGGGAAGAACAGATGTGACAGATATGGCTCCTCATCTCTACAACTTGCTTTTCTTTTTGTGTGAACAGAAGTCCAGGCCAGGCTGTGATTTACTCATGCTTCCAGCCTAGAATGCAACATGTACAGTTGAAGTCAGAAGTTAACATACACTTAGGTTGGAGTCATTTAAACTTGTTTTTTCAACCACTCAACAAATTTCTTGTTAACAAACTATAGTTTTGGCAAGTCTTTTATGACATCTACTTTGTGCATGACACAAGTAATTTTTCCAACAATTGTTTACAGACAGATTATTTCACTTATAATTCACTGTATACCCACAATTCCAGTGGATCAGAAGTTTACATACACTAAGTTGACTGTACCTTTAAACAGCTTGGAAAATTCCAGAAAATTATGTCATGGCTTTAGAAGCTTCTGATAGGCTAATTGACATAATTTAAGTCAATTGGAGGTGTACCTGTGGATGTATTTCAAGGCCTACCTTCAAACTCAGTGCCTCTTTGCGTGATATCATGGGAAAATCAAAAGAAATCAGCCAAGACCTCAGAAAAAAAAGTTGTAGACCTCCACAAGTCTGGTTCATCCTTGGGAGCAATTTCCAAGCACCTGAAGGTACCACATTCATCTGTACAAACAATAGTATGCAAGTATAAACACCATGGGACCACACAGCCTTCATACCTCTCAGGAAGGAGATGCATTCTGTCTCCTGGTGATTAACGTACTTTGGTGCGAAAGTGCGAATCAATCCCAGAACAACAGCAAAGGACCTTGTGAAGATGCTGGAGGAAACAGGTACAAAAGGGGGAGGCTTGCAAGCCGAAGAACACCATCCCACCCGTGAAGCACGTGGCAGCATCATGTTGTGGGGGTGCTTTGCTGCAGGAGGGACTGGTGCATTTCACAAAATAGATTGCATCTTGAGGAAGCAAAATTATGTGGATATATTGAAGCAACATCTCAAGACATCAGTCCGGAAGTTAAAACTTGGTCGCAAATGGGTCTTCCAAATGGACAATGACCCCAAGCATACTTCCAAAGCTGTGACAAAATGGCTTAAGGGCAAGAAAGTCAAGGTATTGGAGGGGCCATCACAAAGCCCTGACCTCAATCCTATAGAACATTTTTGAGCAGAACTGAAAAAGCGTGGGCGAGCAAGGAAAAGTGTGTGCGAGCAAGGAGGCCTACAAACCTGACTCCGTTACACCACCTCTGTCAGGAGGAATGGACCAAACTTCACCCAACTTATGTGGGAAGCTTGTGGAAGGCTACCCGAAACGTTTGACCCAAGTTAAACAATTTAAAGGCAATGCTACCAAATACTAATTGAGTGTATGTAAACTTCTGACCCACTGGGAATGTGATGAAAGAAATAAAAGCTGAAATAAATCATTCTCTCTACTATTATTCTGACATTTCACATTCTTAAAATACAGTGGTGATCCTAACTGACCTAAAACAGGGAATTCTTACTCTGATTAAATGTCAGGAATTGTGAAAAACTGAGCTTAAATGTACTTGGCTAAGGTGTATGTAAACGTCCGACTTCAACTGTATATCAAATCAAATTTTATTTGTCGCATACACATGGTTAGCAGATGTTAATGTGAGTGTAGCGAAATGCTTGTGCTTCTAGTTCCGACAATGCAGTAATAACCAACAAGTAATCTAACTAACAATTCCAAAACTACTGTCTTATACACACAAGTAAGGGGATAAAGAATATGTACATAAAGATATATGAATGAGTGATGGTACAGAGCGTCATAGGCAAGATACAGTAGATGGTATCGAGTACAGTATATACATATGAGATGAGTATGTAAACAAAGTGGCGTAGTTAAAGTGGCTAGTGATACATGTATTACATAAAGATGCAGTAGATGATATAGAGTACAGTATATACGTATACATATGAGATGAATAATGTAGGGTATGTAAACATTATATTAGGTAGCATTGTTTAAAGTGGCTAGTGATACATTTTACATCATTTCCCATCAATTCCCATTATTAAAGTGGCTGGAGTTGAGTCAGTGTGTTGGCAGCAGCCACTCAATGTTAGTGGTGGCTGTTTAACAGTCTGATGGCCTTGAGATAGAAGCTGTTTTTAAGTCTCTCGGTCCCAGCTTTGATGCACCTGTACTGACCTCGCCTTCTGGATGATAGCGGGGTGAACAGGCAGTGGCTCGTGTGGTTGTTGTCCTTGATGATCTTTATGGCCTTCCTGTAACATCGGGTGGTGTAGGTGTCCTGGAGGGCAGGTAGTTTGCCCCCGGTGATGCGTTGTGCAGACCTCACGATATCGTGTATTGTTTGTCTTAGTTCTGCAACAAGTTCAAATATCTGGATGGAACATGCACACATGTAGTGTAAACACACAATGCGTACACATGTTGGCACGCGTTCACGTACACATAGGTAACATAGGAGGGGAGAAGG
This sequence comes from Oncorhynchus nerka, assembly GCF_034236695.1. Classification (NCBI taxonomy): domain Eukaryota; kingdom Metazoa; phylum Chordata; class Actinopteri; order Salmoniformes; family Salmonidae; genus Oncorhynchus; species Oncorhynchus nerka. The sequence continues at coordinate 55,023,028 of NC_088403.1, forward strand.
TAGCCTAGCGGTTAAGAGCGTTGGTCAGTAACCCGAAAGGTGACCGGTTTGAATCCCTGAGCGGACTAGGTGAAAAATGTCCTTCTGCCCTTGAGCAAGGCACATAACCCTGACTGCTCCTCTAAGTTGCTCTGGATAAGAGTGTCTGGTAAAATGCATATGTGGGAGAAGAGATAGCACCATCTTTGTTTTTAAGTCTTGAGGGGTGACAGTTGATATGGACACTGTTATAGCTATAATCATACAAGCTGTTATATCTATAGTCACACAAGCTGTTATAGCTATAGTCGTACAAGCTGTTATAGCTATAGTCGTACAAGCTGTTATAGCTATAGTCGTACAAGCTGTTATAGCTATAGTCGTCCAAGCTGCTGTAGTCGTACAAGCTGTTATAGCTATAGTCATACAAGCTGTTATAGCTATAGTCATACAAGCTGTTATAGCTATAGTCGTACAAGCTGCTGTAGTCGTACACGCTGTTATAGCTATAGTCGTACAAGCTGTTATAGCTATAGTCATAAAAGCGGTCAAACTCTGAGAAAGAGGAATGTTGGGGATTGATCTAGTCATAGCAGGTGGCAGGTAGTCTAGCAGCTAGAACGTTGGGCCAGTAACCGAAACGTAGTTGGTCACTGGTTTGAATACCCGATCCGACAAGGTGAAAAATCCATTGATTTGCACTTGAGCAAGGCACTTAACCTTAATTTGCACCGGGGCGTTTTACTACCATGACTGACCCTGTAAAACAACACATTTCACTGCCCCTATCTGGTATATGTGACAATTAAAATAAATATATATATTAGTGCTCCAGCTAAAACTGAACTGACTAGTCCTATTTTAAATATAACACAACCTTTAGTTGGACAGTTGAACCAAGTCATTAGTCAAGGAACATTAATAGCAGTGCCTGTCTTCTAATGATTTTCCATGAACTTTCGGGAAAATGTCAAGAGTATGCCATCCCATAATTGTTAAGCCTTTTAACTGCAAAAATTGCAGCTAACAATTATTGAATGTGCTGTTAGTGGGTGCTAAGTAACTACACAATATAGCAATTTCTAAGAATATGCATTATATCTCAAACCTCCGTATCTAAATGACTTAATTTCAATTCAGACTGATCTTTGCCTTTGATCTCTCTCTCTCTCGTCTCATCTCTCTCCTCACTCCTTTTTCACTCACTCCAGCTTTCTGTCACGCTCTATGACACACAACGTGAGCTTTGCCCATTTGCCCACCAAAAATCACATTTCTTTCTTGACAGCTAAATTGTTTTACTTCAAAGCCCAGCACATAAAGAATGGAGCATTTTTCGCTTTCGGGTGAACAATGTATTATGCTTTATGCAGTGTCATTATGGAACAGCACTGTGCACTAAGTTGCTTAGATTTAACTCACATAGTGACAATAGGTGGAACAGCGGTATTAATTAAAAATGCGGCTTTCAATTTATTTAAGTTCAATAACTTCAATAAGCTTTCAAAAATATACAAATCTGCCGACTATGAAAATATGCTTTATGCAGTGTCATTAACTGATTTGAACAGCACTGTGCAATTCTAAGTTGCTTAGATTTAACTCACATAGTGACAATAGGTGGAACAGCGGTATTAATTAAAAATGCGGCTTTCAATTTATTTAAGTTCAATAAAAATACTAACGCAAGAAGTTTTACTGTAGGTCTTGGCCGTTATCAAATCCATCCAAAAGCACTGAAAGGTCATCAGTTTCCAATCTCACTGTTGGGACATGTTACAGATGTCTGAGGTTAGACTTGTCATTTGGGCCTACTGCCCATGTAACTGAGAAACAGATTTAGAGGTGGACAGACTAAAACAAGAAGCTGCACCACACGTGTCATTAGTCCAGTTTAAAATCCCCAAATGTTCTCGGAATTGGAGTGACTGTCGTAGTATCAGTAGGATCAGACGGGGGACATTAGAGGCCACGTCAAATTTTCTCTCAGAAAGTACTCCGAAAGGACAAACATTGAGGTTACAAAGATGGTGAGAAACTTTCTCTTGGCGATGAAAAATCCCTTTGCATTGAAACAATTGCTAGCTTTACCATTCCGTTACAAGCCTCTCACCTCTGGCGTTCCAATTTGCCCAGTCCAGCTGTCACTGTTCTGGAGGTAACTTGAATTTGGAGACAAAGATTGAGGGGGGAAAAATAGCACCTACACGGAGGAGAAATTAGACATTCAGGGAAAGGTTTGAGAGCTTTGTCTTTGATATAAGAATAATAATGCAGCCTATCTATTATAAACAAGAAAAGCATTATGCAGTATGCTACAGTTTATTTAAAAAATGTTATTCAAATAACTTTTCAGTGCTGTAAACTCGGGTCTACTCTGTTCTCAGGGCCTTTCTAGCTTTCACTCTAATTCAGCGTTTCAACATTCCGCCGACTTCTTGTGAGCATTTTCGTTGACATTTCCACATTTCTACAGCGGCTGCATTTTCAAGGACGTCAGACAAGTTCTGGGCCTGCTACCAGGTTAGGTTGGTCAAGGCTGCTGCCTCCCATGGCATGCTCTTCCTCTTTCCTTCAATGTTATTTATTTGGGGTTTGGATTACTTCCTAATGTAATTCCTAAATTACCTGTTTTTTTTCTCGCTTTCATAAGAGAGATTGCTCACAGCTCGTGTTTTTCTCTCAAGTTTAGGTTTACGTGATGAAGCATGATAGTGAATGGTTTTCCTCCTGACTTTTTATTTATTGAACTTTCCTCCGTTCCAATTTAAATTCAACATCCACGCTACCCAGGAGCACTCGACCTGATTTATGTAGTGCTGAAAATAAGATAAAATGCATGAGAGGCTATTTCTCCTAAAAAAAATTGATAGCCGTTGCAGGCAGGGATAGTTGATTGAATTTAGCAGAGGGTTTTGAAAAGGGATATAGAAACGGAGGGATAGCTTTGAGTTGTCATTTATTTCAAAGATTTCCACTCGGTTTTAAAGATGCCTTTATTCAACAGACATTTTAAATAATTTACTGAAGTGATTCAGGTGATGTTGTGTCATTATTCACAAGGGCGGGTAGAGTCAGGATTAGGGTTCAAACCTGTGGCCCTGTGGTCACCAATCTGATCCTTTCATCAACAGTTACTGCTCCGTGTTGCTGGCTCTGAAACCCCAGGGGGCCTGTTCAGGAGGTTGCAATGACATAGAACATTCAGATAGAAATGCATTGTGTAGAATATTCCAAATATTTTAAAAGTTCTAAATGTTTCAGCTCATTGAACATATCCCAGGTTGTGAGATCTCATAGGTTCTCACATCACCCTTTATCATTGATCCATCATGACTTTGACATGCTGCTCTATAGGCTTTGATGGAAAGATAGCCTATTCTGGGGATCTTTAACATTGAATCAACCTCAAATAGGAGACCAAAATGTTAGCAGACAGTCTTGATTCCTGTGCTGAGCCTGGCCTTTTGGCGGCTTGACATTTATGGCCAGTTCTGATGGCTGAACGAGAGGAGGTACCGTACCCTCTCATGTGCTTCCTGCCTAGGCCCTGTTCCCCTCTCCCTTTCAATTAAGGACGGTTGTGTCCTGAGGGCTGACCCAGAAAAGGCTCGGAGCCTAACCAACATATTGTGTGGCCTTATAAAGGTCACATGAACTTGGAATTCATGGCCTTTTTGTAGACAGATAACTTCCTTTAGCTTTTTAAGGCTACATATTGAATATGACTGTTCAAGCACGGTGACCAACCAAGTAAACTAAGCACTAATCATTTTATGAGATAGCTGCTACAACAAAGATATGATTTGTGAAAGATGATCGATAACCACAGTGAAGAGTAGAGAGACTACCATTAGACGTCTTAGAGTATGCTGTTTGAAATTACTTATGGTCCTTGGCAACAAAATAAGCCAGTTGTCATTGTTGTAGTCTCTTGTGTGATGAGTGTCTTTTGAAAAGTTACTCTGAGCGCCCTCAAAGCCTGCTTGAACCTGTTGCCATGGAAATGTATTGGCACAGTTGTAAAGAAAGAACAGTTCATTTGGAGCTTCAGAGAACTCTTCTTTCATGTCCTTATGTCAAACCATCTAAAACATTTTTGTGAATCAGTTTACGGGTGACCGCTACTGTATGAATATAATTCATCCATCCCCATTCCTCAAATTGACCTCTTTCTTTAGCTTGAGAGGAATTTAGCCAGCAAAGATGTTAGTCAAATATCCAGTTTATTCCAGTTTGTCTAAGTTTCCCATCTCTGCAATAGCCAGGGGTGCACTCAAAGTGAAGTACCGGTAGCTGCAAAGATAAATGCTACTTGGAGGAGATATGAAGTTCAATTGATTCACATTCATGACAGAATGGTTGTCGTTGCCGTCTTGTTTCCCTGTTGTTTCTTGTTACATTCCAGTCATTACCCTGTTATGTCAGCAATGTAAACTGAAGTGCTACCACATTGGTATTATTTCAGGCATAAATCTCTTTTGAATTGCTTGCGGGGTTAACTTGTTTATCACAAAGGCAGTCCATGAAAGTAAGTAAAGAACTCACAGCTACAACTTTGCCATTGACGATATTTGTTGGATATATTGAATATAGTTCACAGTTTCTCTGTTTTAAAATCACCATTGGCCTCATGGTGAAATCCCTGAGCAGTGTCCTTCAGTGTCCTTCCTCTCCGGCAACTGAGTTAGGAAGGACACCTGTATCTTTATAGTGACTGGGTGTATTGATACACCATCCAAAGCCTAATTAATAACTTCACCATGCTCAAAGGGATATTCAGTATCTACAAATCTTTACACATCTACGAATCAGTGCCCTTCTTTGTGAGGTATTGAAAAAACTCCCTGTTTTTTTTTTGTTGAATCTGTGCTTGAAATTCACTACTCAATTGAGTGACCTTTCAGATAATTGTATCTGTGAGATACGGAGATGGAATAGTTATTTAAAAAGAATGGTAACTACTATTATTAAACATGGAATGAGTCGATGTAACCTATTATGTGATTTGTTAAGTACATTTGTACTCCTGAACGTATTTAGGCTTGCCATAACAAAGGGATTGAATACTTACTGACTCAAGATATTTCAGCTTGACATTTTTTATACATTTTTAAGATTTTCCACAAACAAAATTCCACTTTGACTTGATGGGATATGGGATATTGTATGTAGATCAGTGAAACAATATCTCAATTGAATTCATTTTAAATTCAGGATGTAACACAATACAATTTGGAAAAAGTGAAGGGATGTTAATACTTTCTGAAAGCACTGTATAGCTATATACAGTATTTAAACGTCAAAATAAATTACACATCAACTACCCTAACAATGAGAAAAAAATCAGTCTGATTGAGGATACATTTAGCCACTATTTATTGTTGAACTAATCAGGTTTTGTCTGGCTAATAGCCTACACAAATGGGATGTATCCAGGGTAAATTCAATTCAACTTGAGAGACTCCCCTGGTCATCTGAAGTCCTCCTGAGACATTGTTCAGTATATGTCCATTGCGCTGCACACAATGTAAACTTAGTTTTGGCCAAGTTAGTCCAGAGATAAGGGACTGTTGATATTGCAACCACACAACTCAAATATCGGTTCACATCGCAAACTGCTTTTTAGTTTGTGCCCAGCTTCCCTGATGTTGCTATGGCAATCAAGCTGTTTCTAGCAATGGTTTTAACAGTCACTTCTACGGAGAGATCGTTTTCTAAACTAAAACTCATAAAGAACTACCTAAGAATGAATCATTGGGCTCTCGGTCTGATATGGTGCTTTTGAACACCTGAGTAAGCTCCACTCATTGCATCAATGACAGGTGCATGGGCCCTCAGAGCTCGTGGGCCCCCCAGACTTCCGTGGGCTGCAGGGGTGTCCAGTATGCCAGTAATATAGTTAGGTAAACCGGTTAACCCAGAACTACAATCTCGCGTAATTTGGTCAGCTACTCGATTAGGTTCTGGAAGAAGCGTGTTACCAAAGGCTCCACCCTCGCTATGGGAAACCTTCATCCGTCGAAGCGAAGCACGTTAAGCACCGCCTTCGCCCAATCCTGATACGTCCAAATAACCAGTGACTCGGAACTACTGATGTTCGTTATCTCACGCATCCCATAGCATGCCGACGGATCTACTTTTAGGTAGTCTGTCCACGGGAGATTAGATATAGTCCAATCCTGTAAATGAAGACAGATAGGCCCTTACAGGGTATACTGTATATTGCTGCCTGTGTAACGGATGTGAAACGGCTAGCTTAGTTAGCGGTGGTGTGCGCTAAAATAGCGTTTCAATCGGTGACGTCACTTGCTCTGAGACCTTGAAGTAGTAGTTCCCCTTGCTCTGTAAGGGCCGCGGCTTTTGTGGAGCGATGGGTAACGATGTTTCGTGGGTGACTGTTGTTGATGTGTGCAGAGGGTCCCTGGTTTCGCGCCCGGGTATGGGCGAGGGAACGGTCTAAAGTTATACTGTTACACCTGCTTCTTATTCAGAAAGAGCAATGTTCCATCTTCACAGAAGCCTTAGTCACCTACAGTTGTTTTGCCCAACACCCGTAAACATTTTGGGATATTACCCAATCACTCTTCATTGTACCATCCAGTTTACACAGATTTCTTCCTGCTCCCTTGATTTTACTGGCTGATATGTGATAGTCATTTCTTAGCCTCTAGTGCTTGTTGATATGATCACAAATAAATGTGATTCACAGCAGAACTTACTGATCTTAATCGGAGCCAATTAAAGTACCTTTTAAAACACAATATACACTTGTAATTTATCAATGACACCATAGCAATGAAACTCTAATTTAGCTCCAGTCTGCTCCCGACAAAGGTGCGACATTACTAATGCAGGCGCCAGGCAACCCGACTCTAAGATCTATTAACCTTCACTTTCCCAGTGTTTCATTATTATCTGCGTGAGATATTGTCACGGGGAACTCCATTTGAGAAGCGAAGCTACTGGGTTTCAAGAGGGGGTGATAGGACCATGTTTGTTTTAGCCCGTCTGGCTGGTTGGCTGGCACACACACCACGCAGTCAGCCTCTCGCTCGCCGAAATGATTCTGACTCACCCAGATAACGATAGAGTTGGGAGTGCGCCATGATTCATTACTTCATTTTCACACGGCGCGAGACGCATCATTTGTGCAAATGAAGGGGGTTAGACGGTCTGATGTATGACATAGCTGGGTTGCGTTTGTCCCGCTGAACTGATAAATGCAGATAAAAAAGGTATATTGTGTTTAGACAAACTTCTGTTCTGGTCATTGGGAAAGGCACAATGGCATGATGTGAGGACTGGGGGATATTCTGAACATTTGGGAAAAATGTTCTTTCCTCCTTTTACTTATTGGCCATTTCATTGAGTCACTGGACCGAGGTAGACCTGGAAGTCGAGGTGGTACAAATACATCTGGATAAGCAGCTAAACAAAAACAAACACACCTTTGCCAACTCCTACCCCCTCAGTTTCCAAACAAGTGCAGGCCCAGGGGCAGCCCTTTTGACAGAACTATAAATGCAGCTTTAATGTCAAAGTCACTCATCTGATGATAACACAATGCAAATGTTTATCCCTCATTCATGCAACACATGTTATTCACTCCTGCACCATATGGAATACTGTATGATGCAATACTGTTTATTTTATTTTTTATTATTGAGAAACCAATCAAGTACTGTAGGTTGAAAAGAAACTATATGCAACTCCCGTTGAAAGATTGAGTAGAAGCAAGTCCCCCTTAAATCCTGTCTTGTTGTATACCTGTCCATCACAGTCAAATCTACTATCCATATTGTTACACAGAAAATCAGGATTTTGATTGGACCACAATATGATCAGTTAATAGAATATTGTAAGCACTACATGTCCAAAGTAGTTTTATCATGTGGCCCCTAAATATTTGTTGATTATAGCTTGCATTTGTCTTAAAAGCTTCCAAGTCATAGTGGACTTGTTTGTGGCTTCAGTATGAATTTGGGGGAGAATGTGGTAAGAGCAGATAACCTGCACCGTTTCCTGAGAGCAGAGAACCGGCATCGTTTCCTGAGAGCAGAGAACCTGCATTGTTTCCTAAGCCTCAGAGATCAAGACAAACAAACTGAAGGTCATGAGCTGTTTAGAGATGAGTCCAACAAACAGCCTGATGTTGTTCTCAACCAGCTCTTAGCCAAATATTCACTTGGCATGGATGATGCAACAAATCTCACTTTCAAGTGAGATATCATAGGACTGGATACACTTTGGCCTCATCATCATCTTGGCCTCCTCATCATCTTTGTAGCTGTCATCATCACCTCCACCACCATCCTCCTCCCAGCATGTTGATCCTATTATCTACACATCATCCTCATCACCATCCTCATCATCACCACCACCATCCACTTCTCAGCATGTTGATCCTATTCTCTACATATCATTCTTCTCCTCCTCCTCCTCCTCCTCCTCCTCCTCCTCCTCCTCCACCTCCTCCTCATCATCACTGCCACCACCATCTACTTCCCAGCATATTGATCCTATTCTCTACACATCATTCTCATCACCATCCTCCTCATTCTCATCACCATCATCATCATCATCCTCATCGCCACCATCCACTTCCCAGCATGTTGATCCTATTCTCTACACATCATCCTCATCACCATTCTCCTCCTCATCATCATCACCGCCACCCCCACCAAAATCAGTTCATGAGACTGGGATCTCCGCAAGATCCACTCCAAAAATCAAATAGCACACACGACACAATCTTCCCAAAGATGATCACCGTCATTTTCATTAGAGCAATTTCATTCCCATTGACATGGGGGATAAGTGCTGTGGTGTAGAAGCCATCTGCCTATGCTGGTCCTAGGTCAGCTCTGCAGGGGTAGTGAGGCAGAAGACTCTTTGTACTGTCGTCTTCAGGTTAGGTCTGGAATGGAGTCGATCTGGAACAAAATGTTCTTAAAACACAATACAAAGTGGTTGACCTCTAGAATCTTAATCTCAGTCAGTGGCAAAATGATCCTGTTCTTGGGTTCTCTTCAACCCTTTACTTGTATCCCTTATGGGATTTTGATATCGTGAACAATGGATGTAATTTATTAAAAATGTATGAAAAGCAAAGCATTTGTATTGAAAGTTTTATCACAGAAAAATGACTTACCCCCATGTGCCTTTTGGGTCTGGACTGATCCAGGCAGGTAGATGGATGAGAATGTGCATAGGTTCATGTTAAGTCAAGGACGATCCATGTCGCAATATTTGCTTCTTTATCTTGAAACTAAACAGCATCTCTTGACGTTTTTGCAGCTAAGCCATCGTCCCCGGAGATGCAATGTTCTGATCATTTTCAGTGCATTTTGCATAAGTAGCGTTTCTTGAGCATACTAAGCAGGAAGATAAGGCCTTTGAGAGCTGTAAACTCATGTACTTCATCAAAGCATTTCTTAGACATCAAGGTTTTTCCTCTGGGAATCCGTCCAACCCCCACCTGACTTTGCAGGATGTCCTAGCTGGCGTAAACAGGTGGCATTCAGAGTAACATAACCTTCCGAGCTTTGTAAAACAGTTGATTATTAACCTTCTTAGAAGCTTCTTAGAACCTTCTTAGAACTTTCTTAAAAGTGTCTCATGAAGCAATCTGGCATGCAGTCCTTCAGTCCTTCATGTGTTTAGTTAATTGTTCAACCATTCGTTTCTTTATTCATTCGTTCCTTTATCTTGTTGCTGTAGATCCGTTATCTTTGATTTTATGTTTCTTTTATGTTGTTACTCATTTATTCACCTGATTATTTACTTCTGGGGCTTGGGTTGAGGTGAGGACCACTCATTTATTGGGAAGATCGGTGAGAAGACGTTAAGAAGAGTGACGTCTGTTTAATGGGAGATATTAGAGTTGTCCTTTCCCCAAAAAATGTTTTGTAAAAACTTCTCCAGACCATGAACGAGCCGTCAAATCAAAAATCTTCACAAATGCTGACCGGCTACCAGACTTCGACACCACCCTCTCCCTTTAATCCATTTAAAGCAGCTGCCTGCCTCCTAGCCACGGCCAGCAAACCTTCAATGGTGTTTGTTGTCGTCTCTTTTACTGTCGGTGCTAATTCCCTCCAATTTGTTCTCTCTCGCTCGTCCTCAGGTTGAGTGCATCGTTATTCTCTTTGATTTTAATTGCTTATTGCTTCATGAAGACAGCTATACCCTCGCCACCTTTGCGGTTTCCTGCTGAGCTTGGTTAAAGACGACTGACATTAATGTTTCAGAAGGTCATGACAGCATGGCAGACGCAGCATATGGCTCGCATCCCTCTGAAAAAAAAGTTTGCCTGATCAATTATTCATCATGGCGTCTTGTTTATAATTTCTCGCCTGATACAAAATAAGTAGCTAAAGCCAACTTAATATCACTCATGTCACCGTAATCAATAAGGTACAGTGCCTTCAGAAATAATTTACACCCCTTGACTTTTTTCACATTTTGTGTTACAGCCTGAATTTAAAATGGATTACATTTAGATTTTGTGTCAGTGATTTACACACAATACCTCATCATGTCAAAGTTGAATTATGTTTTTAGAATTTTTTACAAACTAATAAAAAATTAAAAGCTGAAAAGTCTTGAGTCAGTGAGTATTCAACCCCTTTCTTATGACAAGCCTAAATAACTTAAATGATACTTTTCAAGGATTCACTCTGTGTGCAATAATAGTGTTTAACGTGATTTTTTAAATTGTACCTCACACATACAATTATCTGTAAGTTCCCTCAGTTGAGCAGTGAATTTCAAGCATAGATTCAACCACAGTGAGGTTTTCCAATGGCTCGCAAAAGAAGGGCATCTATTGGTAATTGGGTAAAACAAAAGCTGACATTGAATAACACTTTGAGCATGGGGAAGTTATTAATTACACTTTGGATGGTGAATCAATACACCCATTTTCTACAAAGATTAAGGCCTTCTTACTAACTCAGTTGATGGAGAGAAAGGAAACCTCAGGGATTTCAGGCCAATGGTGAGTTTAATGGCTGTGATATGAGAAAACTGAGGATGGATCAACAACATTGTAGTTAATCCACAATACTAACCTAAATGACAGAGGGGAAAAAGGAATAAAATATTCGAAAACATGCATCCTGTTTCCAACAAGGCAATTTAGTAATACTGCAACAAATACATTATGGCAATAAATTAACTTTTTGTCCTGAATACAAATCATCATGTTTGGGGCAAATCCACAACAACACATCACTGATTTTTTCAATTATGTTGGTGGCTGCATCATGTTATGGGTATGCTTTTCATCGGCAAGGACTAGGGAGTTTTTAATAAATAGAAAAGGAATAGTGCTAAGCTGGTTAAGTCTGCTTTCCAACAGACACTGTGATACAAATCCACCTTTCAGCAAGACAATAACCTAAAATGCAAGGCCAAATATACACTGGAGCAGTGGTGATTTTAGGATGTAAATCTTGGTGGGGGGAAAAAAACAATTGTGGAATGCATGCCAGCAAAGCCACTACATAACACAACACTAAACAATATATTAATTGCACTACAACGGTGACAAATGGTGCCCACAAACTGTTAGGGCCGACATAAAGCTGTCCCAACAGCAAAGTCCCAACAGCAGTCCCAACACCTTACCATGGCTACACCTGGCTATCAGTGGAGCCTTGTCTAGCAGCGAAACAGTTCATTCAGCCTCCTTTTCTGCCTTTAAAAAAACATATCTTATGTGGCTGACTTGCTTAAACAAATGTGGTTTCAACTGACAATTGAGATGTACAAACTAAGACATTAATGAGCCAGCTAGGACGGACGCAGCCATAACTATTTGTTCAGCACTTTTGAAATGTAAAGCAACAGAATTCAGAATATGGGCAGTTCATAGTGTTCTCCCTGTACACCAAGTCAGAACCGTAGGATAAAAAATGGGGAATATGAGCAGACAATGAAAGCTCTTACAATATTCAATGATTACATTTCTCAAAAATAGGTTATAGGCTACATGTGCACCATCAAGTCAGAGCAGTAAGCGAAAGTAAGAGGTGAAAATAGACCAAATTATTAGGGTGATGTACATTGACAACTAACAGCTTACTACACAACATACACTTAGTATTACTTTCTTAGCTACAGAATACATATCTCCCTGGCATATTACATAATTTATGCAGTAGCATAGAAGACATTTTTGTTGGCAAATTTGCAAATCATTGGCAAATTTGTCATCAAACGTTGTCATCGAAGTCTGTCATTCTCCGGATTTATGGTGCTTTCAAGACAACTGGGAACTCGGCCTTCCGAGTTGAATCATGATCATCAGTGATCTTCAGGTCGTAGCTCTAGAAAGAGGCCGGGGTGCCCTATTTACAATTCCAGGAGTTGGATGACAGTTCAAAATGTATTTTCCCAAGTTCCCAGTTGTCTTGAACTCACTAAAGTCAGATTTTGCAGTTCCGTGTTAACAGTTGTTTTGAGCGCGGCACAAGTCATGCTTCATTGACAGCATGGCCAATGTTGAATGTTTATCATTTTAAAATAGGAAAAGAGACCCTTAATCTTAGACTTGGGACCACACAGCCACTCCAATGAATAGCAGACTAATGATTGTCACGCCCTGACCTTAGAGAGCTTTTTATGTCTCTATTTTGGTTTGGTCAGGGTGTGATTTGCGGTGGGCATTCTATGTTCTTTGTTTTGTATTTCTTTGTTTTGGCCGGGTATGGTTCTCAATCAGGGACAGCTGACTATCGTTGTCTCTGATTGGGAACCATAATTAGGTAGCTTTTTCCCACCTATGTTTTGTGGGTAGTTGTTTTCTGTTTAGTGTTCTGCACCTGACAGGACTGTTTCAGTTTCGTTTTGCATTTGTTATTTTGGTTTCAGTGTAATAAAAGTCATGAACACTTACCACTTTGGTCTGATTCTTTCTCATCAGATGACAATACCTTTATTTATTTATTTAACTAGGCAAGTCAGTTAGGAACAAATTCAATGACGTCCTAGGAACAGTGGGTTAACTGCCTGTTCAGGGGCAGGACGACAGATTTGTACCTTGTCAGCTGGGGTATTTGAACTTGCAACCTTCCGGTTACTAGTCCAACGCTCTTACCACTAGGCTACCCTGCCGTCAATGATTGATTTGCAATGCTTGCAGTTAGCCACTGACTCCTTCCAAACCACTCATTGTTGAATTTGTGATTTCCAACTTGTTGTGTAATGTTTATGTCCAATGGCGGATGAGCACCGATTCGTTTTATCTATAGTTTATTTTCACTATTTCTCTTTAAAATGATTAAAAAGGATTTGTCAGTAGATTGTCGACTTGATTCATGATGATGACTGCTAGCTAAGATTTCCAATCACCGCTACTGTAGATATAACGTGATTTGAAGTAATTTTTATCTGCTGCCAATGACCTTGAGCCTTCTTGGATGGGCACTTCTAATGTAACTCTATGGCAGCATCCAAAGGGCTTGAATTTTTTAGCTCTGCCCTTAGACTTGGGGGTGACGTAGTGTCCCCATGAGTGACAGAACACTGAGCCAATCACGACGCAACGCCCATATTTTCTGCTGGCTTGCCCCACCACCACAGAAAGCACTTTCTCAGTGAGCCTTGAGCCTTCTTGGATGGGAACGCCCATATTTTCTGCTGGCTTGCCCCACCACTGAGAAAGTGCTTTCTGTTGTGGTTGGGCAAGCCAACATAAAATATGGGTGTGCCCATCCAAGAAGGCTCAAGGTTGAAACACCTGCCTTTTGGAGCTGCCTTACTCAAGAAAACAAAAAAGACACCATGTTTGTATGCGGCTTTATTAACTCAGTGATATATATATATGCTACCACTAGAGTGAAAGCACCGCCAGCATTCAAAAGAGACCAAAACATCAGCCAGGAAGCATAGGAACTGAGAAGTGGTCTGTGGTCACCACCTGCAGAACCACTCCTTTATTGGGGGTGTCTTGCTAATTGCCTATAATTTCCACCTGTTGTATGAAATGTATTGTCAATCAGTGTTGCTTCTTAAGTGGACAGTTTGATTTCACAGAAGTGGGATTGACTTGGAGTTATATTGTGTTATTTAAGTGTTCCCTTTTATTTTTTTGAGCAGTGTATATATAAATATATATATATATATACATATATATATATATATATATATATATATACACAGTTGAAGTCAGAAATGTACATACACTTAGGTTGGAGTCATCAAAACTTGTTTTTCAAAAACTCCACAAATGTCTTGTTAACAAACTATTGTTTTGGCAAGTTGGTTAGGACATATACTTTGTGCATGACAAGTCATTTTTCCAACAATTGTTTACAGACAGATTATTTGACTTATAATTCACTGTATCTCAATTCCAGTGGGTCAGAAGTTTACATACACTACGTTGACTGTGCCTTTAAACAGCTTGGAAAATTCCAGAAAATGATGTTATGGCTTTAGAAACTCCTGATTCACTCCAATTGACTCAAATGATGTCAATTGGAGGTGTACCTGTGGATGTATTTCAAGGCCTACCTTCAAACTCAGTGCCTCTTTGTTTGGCATCATGGGAAAATCAAAAGAAATCAGCCAAGTCCTCAGAAAACAAATTGTAGACCTCCACAAGTCTGGTTCATCCTTGGGAGCAATTTCCAAATGCCTGAAGGTACCACGTTCATACGCACAAACAATAATATGCATGTATAAACACCATGGGACCACGCAGCCATCATACTGCTCAGGAAGAAGACACTGGAGGAAACAGGTGCAAAAGTATATATATCCACAGTAAAACGAGTCCTATATTGACATAACCTGAAAGGCCGCTCAGCAAGGAAGAAGAAGCCACTGCTCCAAAACCACCATAAAAAAGCCAGACTACTGTTTGCAACTGTGCATGCGGATAAAGATCACACTTTTTGGAGAAATGTCTTCTGGTCTGATGAAATAAAAATAGAACTGTTTGGCCATAATGACCATCGTTATGTTTGGAGGAAAAAGGGGGACGTTTGCAAGCCGAAGAACACGATCCCAACTGTGAAGCACAGGGGTGGCAGCATCATGTTGTGGGGGTGCTTTGCTGCAGGAGGGACTAGTGCACTTCACAAAATAGATGGCAACATCTCGAGACATTAGTCAGGAAGTTAAAATTTGGTTACAAATGGGTCTTCAAAATGGACAATGACCCCAAGCATACTTCCAAAGTTGTGGCAAAATGGCTTAAGGGCAACAAAATCAAGGTATTGGAGTGGCCATCACAAAGCCCTGACCTCAATCCTATAGAAAATGTGTAGGCAGAACTGAAAAAGCATGGCGAGCAAGGAGGCCTACAAACCTGACTCAGTTACGCCACCTCTGTCAGGAGGAATAGGCCAAAGTTCACCCAACTTATTGTGGAAGCTTGTGGAAGGCTACCCGAAACATTTGACTCAAGTTAAACCGTTTAAAGGCAATGCTACCAAATACTAAATTAGTGTATGTAAACTTCTGACCCACTGGGAATGTGATGAAAGATATAAAAGCTGAAATAAATCATTCTCTCTACTATTATTCTGACATTTCACATTCTTAAAATAAAGTGGTGATCCTAACTGACATAAGATAAGGAATTGTTACTAGGATTACATTTCAGGAATTGTGAAAAACTGAGTTTAAATGTATTTGGTTATGTAAATTTCCAACTTCAACTGTATGTATATAATTTTTTACATTGTATGCAAACTGATATGTGACACGTATTAATGCCAAAATAACATGCAAAACAGGAAAGCACCCACAAAAATTATATATATACTATATGTTGGGCTCAAAACAGGTGGGTCTCTGACGGGTCGCCCCGTCATTCAGGGCAGGTTTACTTACCAAAACGACATTGAATGTTTTTGAGTGGACTAGTTGCAGTATGTACTTAAATCATATTTATTCTAATCAAATCAAATGTATTTATATAGCCCTTCTTACATCAGCTGATATATCAAAGTGCTGTACAGAAACCCAGCCTAAAACCCCAAACAGCAAGCAATGCAGGTGTAGAAGCACGGTGGCTAGGAAAAACTCCCTAGAAAGGCCAAAACCTAGGAAGAAACCTAGAGAGGAACCAGGCTATGAGGGCTGGCCAGTCCTCTTCTGGCTATGCCGGTGGAGATTATAACAGAACATGGCCAAGATGTTCAAATGTTCATAAATGACCAGCATGGTCAAATAATAGTAATCACAGTGAATAGGTCAGGGTTCCATAGCCGCAGGCAGAACAGTTGAAACTGGAGCAGCAGCACGGCCAGGTGGACTGGGGACAACAATGAGTCATCATGCCAGCTAGTCCTGAGGCTTGGTCCTAGGGCTCAGGTCCTCCGAGAGAAAGAAAGAAAGATAGAAAGAAAGAAATAGAGAGAGAAATAGATAATTAGAGAGAGCATACATGTATACAACATGGATCGTTAACTACAATATTTCCTAACAGTTGTTCAAAACTATTTCATAACTCTCTCAATTATCCATGGGGGTCAAAGAGTGTGTACCGGAGCTGAACATACTGTATGCTTCACTCATTGGAGGTTGATTTGTCACTCTGACTCTGAACATACTGTATGTATCTCTCACTGGAGGTTGATTTGTCACTCTGACTCTGAACATACGGTATGTTTCACTCATTGGATGTTGATTTGGCACTCTGACTCTGAACATACTGTATGTATCACTCATTGGAGGTTGATTTGGCACTCTGACATATGTTCAACTTTACCCGTAGTGAGTTACCGATGAACTATGAATGAATTGTGTGAAACCGCATTGGATACAGAATGTACATTTTTAAGTGAGAACCGCTATTGGCTCCTTGATTTGTTGCTAGATTATGTTTTGCCATTGACGCTATGATGTCACTGCACAAATTTACCTTGCTGCTGCAAAACTGCGGTCCCCATGTAACGTTTTCGATGTCCCCATCCAGAGGGGACGAGTGGTCACTGAGTGGTTTGATGAGCATGAAAATGGTGTGAACCATATGCCATGGCTGTCTTATAGGAGATTCTGAAGTGAGACAGTGTTTTCCACCACCATCAACAAAACACCAAATGATGGAATTTCTCGTGGAAGAATGGTGTTGCATCCCTCTGATAGAGTTCCAGAAACTAGTAGAATCTATGTCAAGGTTCATTGAAGCTCGTGGTTGGCCCAACGCCCTATTAAGACACTATGTTGGTGTTTCCTTTATTTTGGCAGCTACCTGTATGTGCCAAAGGCCTTCGAACCCAACTCATGACCTTATCATACATGTTATACATATATCATTACTCTACTACAGTGTCGCCGGAATAGGACAAACTGTATCCTTTTATATTTAGTTGAATAAAAAAAATAAACCCATGAAAGGAAGAGATGTTAGCTGCATGCTCAGTCACTTGAATCACAGCAGTGCTGGAAAAACAGATGCACCAAATGAATCAAAGCTTAACCAACTTGAACTGATCTACTTCAAAACAATCAGAGGAAATGGAGAGCGTATATAGCTATTCAGCTATTGAGACGCATGAATCAAAACACCCAGGAGAGCTTTGTCTCTCCGATGAAATCTGTTCAAATCCAAGTTGTATTTTAATATATGTGATAGAGATTTACCATCTCAAAGGACCAGTGTTGCCTCAATACCCTTGCCTCGCTACCCAAACTCCTTGCACCGGCCAAATGCAAACCCACGCCCAGGACATTAGTTTCTTCTCCGCAATGAGTCTTGATCTGAGTACCTCCCCAACGATTTCTAGAATGCAAACACATTCTAACCATTCTGATTGGTCCCAGAAACTGATGGGTTGTACCAGAACACGTGGGTGAAGCTGAGTTTTGAAAATGCATCATTGGCTTTGACACTCTGATTGGTTAGAGATTGTCCAATCGCTGATGACTTTGTTTTGTACAACACCCATCACTTTGATGTCACCACAAACGACTTCAATGATGGCAGTCTCAGACTGACGTCTGTAGTGAACATAGAGCAGCGGAAGAATTCAGTTTGAGTCGTCAGGCAATCAATACCGTGTTTTACAATACATATCAAGTAGACAGTAGTTAATACTTAATAGAACATTATGGACTCAGTTCTTTGTTGTTACTCGCCAAATAAGAAAAACAAAATTAAATAATTGATTTAATACTGTGTATACTATGAGATTCTCAATCTCTACAATGCTTTATATGATCAGACTCTACACTGTTGTGATGATCTTTCTATTGGCATGTACACCCTTCAGTGAACCAATATGATGTGAAACTAAGTAAATATAATGGCTACCTGCCTGAACAGGCAAACTTAAATCCGTTTTACCTCATTTCTACCAGCATGTCACATGTGCAACCAGAAGGGAAAAAAACTCTAGACCACCTTTACTCCACACACACAGAGACACATACAAAGCTCTCCCTCGCCCTCCATTTGGCAAATCTGGCCATCATTCTATCCTCCTGATTCCTGCTTACAAGCAAAAACTAAAGCAGGAAGTACCAGTGACTCACTCAATACGGAATTGGTCAGATGATGTGGATGCTAAGCTACAGGACTGTTTTACTAGCAGAGACTGGAATATGTTCCGGTATTCATTCAATGGCATTGAGGAGTATACCACCTAAGTCATCGGCTTCATCAATCGACGATGTCATCCACACAGTGACCGTACGTACATATCCCAACCAGAAGCCATGGATTACAGGCAACATCCGCATCGAACTAAAGGCAAGAGCTGCCACTTTCAAGGAGTGGGACAATAATCCGGACGCTTGATGGTTCGCCCTTAGATGAACCATCAAACAGGCAAAGCGTCAATACAGGATTAAGATTGAATCGTACTACACCGGCTCTGACACTCATCAGATGTGGCATGACTTGAAAACTATTACAGACTACAAAGTGAATTCCAGCCACGAGCTGCCCAGACGAGCTAAATGCCTTTTATGCTCGCTTCGAGGCAACTGCACTGAAGCATGCATGAGAGCACTATCATGGCCCAAACTATCATGGTCCAAACACACCAAGACAGTCGTGAAGAGGGCACCTCAGGAGACTGAAAAGATTTGGCATGAGTCCCCAGATCATCAAAAAAATCTACAGCTGCACCATCGAGAGCATCTTGACTGGTTGCATCACCGCCTGGTATGGCAACTGTTCGGCATCTGACAATAATGCGCTACAGAGGGTAGTGCATACGGCCCCGTACATCACTGGGGCCAAGCTTCCTGCCATCCAGGACCTATATACAGTACTAGGTGGTGTCAGAGGAAGGCCCAAAGAATTGTCTAAGACTCCATTCACCCAAGTCAGAGACTATTCTCTCTGCTACCGCACGGCAAGCGATACTGAAGCACCAAGTCTAGGACCAAAAGGCTCCTTAACAGCTTCTACCCCCAAGCCATAAGACTGCTAAACAATTAATTAAATGGCTACTCAGACTATTTACATTTACCCTCCCATTTGTTTTTACACTGCTGCTACTCGCTGTCTATTATCTATGCATAGTCACTTTACCCCTACCTATATGTACAAATTACCTCAACTAACCGGTACTCAAACACATTGACTCTGTACCGGTACCCCCTGTATATAGCTTTGTTATTGTTATTTTATTGTGCTACTTTTTATTATTTTTTACTTTAGTTTATTTGGAAAATATTTTCTTAACTCTTTCTTGAATTGCATTGTTGGTTAAGGGCTTGTAAGTAAGCATTTCATGGTAAGATGAAATGTGACAAATAAAGATTGATTTGATTTAAATAGATTTGCAAAATCCATGTTAATTTCATTTTCATGGTCTCACTCTTATCCCATAGAGTATACCGTAAGTCCTTTGAGTATATTCTTAGAAAAAATGGTTCTGAAGGGGTTCTTCGACTTTTCCCATAGGATAACCCTGTTTGGTTGCAGGTAGAACCCTTAAGGGATCCATGTAGAACCCTTTGTGGAAAGGATTCTACCTGGAACCAAAACGGTTCTTCAAAGGGTTCTCCTATGGAGACTGCCGAAGAACCCTTTTATGTTCCTAGATAACACCTTTTTTTCTAAGAGTGTATGATTGATATCATAATTAGTATAATGAAGATCTAAATTAATCTTCTGTTGTTTACGCACATTGATTTTTTTTCTATGGGATGGAAGTTGGATGTTAATTCAAAC
This sequence comes from Oncorhynchus nerka, assembly GCF_034236695.1. Classification (NCBI taxonomy): domain Eukaryota; kingdom Metazoa; phylum Chordata; class Actinopteri; order Salmoniformes; family Salmonidae; genus Oncorhynchus; species Oncorhynchus nerka. Next base: position 55,043,153 of record NC_088403.1, read on the forward strand.
TGAAGTACCAGAACACAGTTGGGAACTGATATCCTAGACGAGCTCTGATTGGCTTTTCTAGGCATTCCCATATGGCAAAATACTAAACAATCCCGATTCCTTTGAATTATTAAATTATCAATTGTGAATTATTTAGTTGGTTGCATTGCATGGCGCCCGAATGATATGGATTGGAAGGTGTGTTGTTTAAATGTTTGCTCCCTAAACGGCTGCTTTCCATAACTTTAGTGCAGACAAATTACAGTACTATTCATTTACAATAACTTTTAACCTGGGCTTGTTATGTTATGTAATCTGCAATATGGCTTCTTTGTTTATGTTTACTGATTAATCGGCAGGTGCTTTGTCTCCATTGCCGTATACAGTAAATGCCTATTGATAGTAAAGTCTTAGTAACATGCACTCCCTTTTCCAACACAGTTCACTGCAGAGATTGATACCCAATGGGCCAACAGAGAGGTTTTTTTTCATCAGTGAGGAAACTACAGTATGTGGGAACTGTAGTTCCTATTGAGATGCCAAAGGCCCACTCTCTCAGAAATATGATAGATGGGTATCTTATATGTCTACCTTTCCATTAAGATATCAATCGGCTCATTCAGCCGACAGAAACTTTCAACCGTTTTTCCCTATTAAGCAGCGAGTCGGAGTCTGAGGCCGAGCCTTCTCTTGTCTCTACTCCTCCCGTTACGGGTTCCGCCGAAGCTTCCCACCATTAGCTCTGACAAATTGAAAACCCTAGTCATTGGCGACTCCATTACCCGCAGTATTAGATTTAAAACTAATCTTCCAGGGATTATACATTGTTTACCAGGGGGTAGGGCTACCGACGATAAGGCTAATCTGTTAGCCAGCCTGCCAGCTTAGTGGCGTCTGCCACTAGCACAGTCAGTGTAGTCAGCTCAGCTATCCCCATTGAGACCTTGTCTGTACCTCAACCTGGGTTGGGCAAAACTAAACATGGCGGTGTTCGCCTTAGCAATCTCACTAGGATAAAGACCTCCTCCATTCCTGTCATTATTAAAAGAGATCGTGATACCTCACATCTCAAAATAGGTCTACTTAATGTTAGATCCCTTACTTCAAAGGCAATTATGGTCAATGAACGAATCACTGATCATAATCTTGATGTGTTTGGCCTGACTGAAACATGGCTTAAGCCTGATGAATTTACTGTGTTAAATGAGGCCTCACCTCCTGGTTACACTATTGACCATATCCCCGTGCATCCCGACAAGGCGGAGGTGTTGCTAACATTTACGATAGCAAATTTCAATTTACAAAAAAATGACATTTTCATCTTTTGAGCTTCTTGTCATGAAATCTATGCAGCCTACTCAATCACTTTTTATAGCTACTGTTTACAGGCCTCCTGGGCCTTATACAGTGTTCCTCATTGAGTTCCCTGAATTCCTATCGGACCTTGGAGTCATAGCAGATAATATTCTAATTTTTGGCGACTTTAATATTCACATGGAAAAGTCCACAGACCCACTCCAAAAGGCTTTCGGAGCCATCATCGACTCAGTGGGTTTTGTCCAACATGTCTCTGGACATACTCACTGTCACAGTCATACTCTGGACCTAGTTTTGTCCCATGGAATAAATGTTGTGGATCTTAATGTTTTTCCTCATAATCCTGGACTATCGGACCACCATTTTATTACGTTTGCAATTGCAACAAATAATCTGCTCAGACCGCACGCAACCAAAGGAGCATCAAAAGTTGTGCTATAAATTCACAGACAACACAAAGATTCCTTGATGCCCTTCCAGACTCCCTCTGCCTACCCAAGGACGTCAGAGGACAAAAATCAGTTAACCACCTAACTGAGGAACTCAATTTAACCTTGCGCAATACCCTAGATGCAGTTGCAAACTAAAAACATTTCTCATAAGAAACTAGCTCCCTGGTATACAGAAAATACCCGAGCTCTGAAATAAGCTTCCAGAAAATTGGAACGGAAATGGCGCCACACCAAACTGGAAGTCTTTCGACTAGCGTTGAAAGACAGTACCGTGCAGTATCGAAGAGCCCTTACTGCTGCTCGATCATCCTATTTTTCCAACTTAATTGAGGAAAATAAATACAATCCGAAATGTCTTTTTGATTCTGTTGCAAAGCTAACTAAAAAGCAGCATTCCCCAAGTGAGGATTGCTTTCACTTCAGCAGTAATAAATTCATGAACTTCTTTGAGAAAAAGATCATGATTATTAGAAAGCAAATTACGGACTCCTCTTTAAATCTGCGTATTACTTCAAAGCTCAGTTGTCCTGAGTCTGCACAACTCTGCCAGGACCTAGGATCAAGAGAGACACTCAAGTGTTTTAGTACTATATCTCTTGACACAATGATGAAAATAATCATGGCCTCTAAACCTTCAAGCTGCATACTGGACCCTATTCCAACTAAACTACTGAAAGAGCTGCTTCCTGTGCTTGGACCTCCTATGTTGAACATAATAAACAGCTCTCTATCCACCGGATGTGTACCAAACTCACTAAAAGTGGCAGTAATAAAGCCTCTCTTGAAAAAGCCAAACCTTGACCCAGAAAATATAAAAAACTATTGGCCTATATCGAATCTTCCATTCCTCTCAACATTTTTAGAAAAGGCTGTTGCGCAGGAACTCACTCCCTTCCTGAAGACAAACAATGTATACAAAATGATTCAGTCTGGTTTTAGACCTCATCATAGCACTGAGACTGCACTTGTGAAGGTGGTAAATTACCTTTTAATGGCATTGGACCGAGGCTCTGCATCTGTCCTCGTGCTCCTAGACCTTAGTGATGCTTTTGATACCATCGATCACCACATTCTTTTGGAGAGATTGGAAACCAAAATTGGTCTACACGGACAAGTTCTGGCCTGGTTAAGATCTTATCTGTCGGAAAGATATCAGTTTGTCTCTGTGAATGGCTTGTCCTCTGACAAATCAACTGTACATTTCGGTGTTCCTCAAAGTTCCGTTTTAGGACCACTATTGTTTTCACTATATATTTTACCTCTTGGGGATGTCATTCGAAAACATAATGTTAACTTTTACTGCTATGCGGATGACACACAGCTGTACATTTCAATGAAACATGGTGAAGCCCCAAAATTGCCCTCGCTAGAAGCCTGTGTTTCAGATATAAGGAAGTGGATGGCTGCAAACGTTCTACTTTTAAACTCGGACAAAACAGAGATGCTTGTTCTAGGTCCCAAGAAACAAAAGGATCTTCTGTTGAATTTGACAATTAATCTTAATGGTTGTACAGTCGTCTCAAATAAAACTGTAAAGGACCTCGGCGTTACTCTGGACCCTGATCGCTATTTTGAAGAACATATCAAGACTGTTTCACGGACAGCTTTTTTCCATCTTACGTAACATTGCAAAAATCAGAAACTTTCAGTCCAAAAATGATGCAGAGCTGTTGGCCTAAGAGCTCTTCCTGTTTAGTCTTAATCCATGCTTTTAAAGCGCTAAAGCACTAAATAAACGTCAGTTAGTGCTAAATACGGCTGCTAGAATCCTGACTAGAACCCAAAATTTGTATCATATTACTCCAGTGCTAGCCTCCCTACACTGGCTTCCTGTCAAGGCTAGGGCTGATTTCAAGGTTTTACTGCTAACCTACAAAGCATTACATGGGCTTGCTCCTATCTATCTCTCTGATTTGGTCCTGCCGTACATACCTACACGTACGCTACGGTCACAAGACGCAGGCCTCCTAATTGTCCCTAGAATTTCTAAGCAAACAGCTGGAGGCAGGACTTTCTCCTACAGAGCTCCATTTTTATGGAATGGTCTGCCTACCCATGTGAGAGACGCAAACTCGGTCTCAACCTTTAAGTCTTTACTGAAGATTCATCTCTTCAGTGGGTCATATGATTGAGTGTAGTCTGGCCCAGGAGTGTGAAGGTGAACGGAAAAGCTCTGGAGCAACGACACCGCCCTTGCTGTCTTTGCCTGGCCGGTTCCCCTCTTTCCACTGGGATTCTCTGCCTCTAACCCTATTACAGGGGCTGAGTCACTGGTTTACTGGTGCTCTTTCATGCCATCCCTAGGAGGGGTGCGTCACTTGAGTGGGTTGAGTCACTGATGTGATGTGATCTTCCTGTCTGGGTTGGCGCCACCCTTTGGGTTGTGCCGTGGCGGAGATCTTTGTGGGCCTTGTCTCAGGATGGTAAGTTGGTGGTTGAAGATATCCCTCTAGTGGTGTGGGGGCTGTGCTATGGCAAAGTGGGTGGGGTTATATCCTTCCTGTTTGGCCCTGTCCGGGGGTATCATCGGATGGTGCCACAGTGTCTCCTGACCCCCCCTGTCTCAGCCTCCAGTATTTATGTTGCAGGAGTTTGTGTCAAGGGGCTAGGGTCAGTTTGTTATACCTGGAGTACTTCTCCTGTCTTATCAGGTGTCCTGTGTGAATTTAAGTATGCTCTCTCTAATTCTCTCTCTCTTTCTCTCTCTCGGAGGACCTGAGCCCTAGGACCATGCCTCAGGACTACCTGGAATGATGACTCCTTGCTGTTCCCAGTCCACCTGGCCGTGCTGCTGCTCCAGTTTCAACTGTTCTGCCTGTGGATATGGAATCCTGACCTGTTCACCGGACGTGCTACCTGTCCCAGACCTATTATTTGACCATGCTGGTAATTTCTGAACATTTGAGTATCTTGGCCATGTTCTGTTATAATCTCCACCCAGCACAGCCAGAAGAGGACTGGTCACCCCTCATAGCCTGGTTCCTCTCTAGGTTTCTTCCTAGGTTTTGGCCTTTCTAGGGAGTTTTTCCTAGCCAACGTGCTTCAACACCTGCATTGCTTGCTGTTTGGGGTTTTAGGCTGCGTTTCTGTACAGCACTTTGAGATATCAGCTGATGTACGAAGGGCTATATAAATACATTTGATATGATTTGATTTTGATTTGATCAGGGAATCACCCGCAGCAAGAGAGCCTTCGTTGATATATACAGAGAAAAGAGTCGGTCCGAGAAATGAACCCTGTGGTACCCCTATAGAGATTGCCAGAGTTCCGGACAACAGGCCCTCTGATTTGACACACTAAACTCTGTCTGAGAAGTAGTTGGTGAACCAGGCGAGGCAGTCATTTGAGAAACCAAGGCTGTTGAGTCTGCCGATAAGGATTCGGTGATTGACAGAGTCGAAAGCCTTGGCCAGGTCGATGAAGACGGCTGCACAGTACTGTCTTTTATCGATGGCGATTATGACATCGTTTAGTACCTTGAGCGTGGCTGATGTGCACCCATGACCAGCTCGGAAACCGGATTGCACAGCGGAGAAGGTACGGTGGTATTCGAAATGGTCAGTGATCTGTTCTTCTAAGTCACCATACAGAGTCTCAGTCCGGAGCTTGTGGCTTCGGACAAACAAGTTATGACACTGAGTTCATAAAAGGTTCATCATCAATTCCCAGGCATTGCTTTATTCTTCGATGCATAAAAACCCACTATCGTTCAACAGCTTTATTGGCGAGTGGGGCAGTGACCTTGTTGATCCTTATGGATGGGTTAATTACGAGACTCAGGGCATACGGTACGTGAAATTCCTTCCATAGGAAGGCCGGTGCAGTTTCATGAATATTCATGTGCACTATATATACAAATGTATGTGGACACCCCTTCAAATGAGTGGATTTGGCTATTTCAGCCACACCCATTGCTGACAGGTGTATACAATCCAGCACACTGCCATGCAACCTCCGTAGACAAACATTGGCAATAAAATGGCCTTACTGAATAGCTCAGTGACTTTCAACGTGAACTGTCATAGGATGCCACCTTTCCAACAAGTCAGTTTGTCAAATTTTTGCCTTGCTAGAGCTGCCCCGGGTCAATTGTAAGTGCTGTATTGTGAATTGGAAATGCCTAGGAGCAATAACTGCTCAGCCACGAAGTGGTAGGCCACACAAGCTTACAGAATGGAACCACAGAGTGCTGAAGTAAGTAGCATCCAAAAAATTGTCTGTGCTCAGTTGCAACACTCACTACGGAGTTCCGAACTGCTTCTGGAAGCAACATCAGCACAAGAACTGTTCGTCAGGAGCTTCATAAAATGAGTTTCCATGGTCGAGCAGCCATACAGAAGCCTAAGATCACTATGCACAATGACAAGCATCAGCTGGAGTGGTGTAAAGCTTGCCGAGGTTCATATAGAAATGGTTTGTTGAGATCGGTGTGGAATAACTTGACTGGCCTGCACAGAGCCCTGACCTCAACCTTATCAAACTCCTTTGGGATGAATTGGAACGCCGACCGCAAGCTAGGCCTAATCGCCAACATCAGTGCCCGACTTCACTAATGCGCTTGTGGCTGAATGGAAACAAGTCACCGCAGCAATGTTCCAACATCTTGTGAAAAACTTTCCCAGAATAGTGGAGGCTGTTACATCATTAAAAGGGGGACCAACTCCATATTAATGCACATGATTTTGGAATGTGATCTTCGGCGAGCATTTGGCGAGTATGCCCACATACTTTTGGTCATATAGTGTATCTGGAAATTAAACCTCTCAGGTGATTCAGTTGATCCTTCTTGAGTGCGTGATGTCACTCTGTGCTCTTATCAAAACATAAAACATCGCGGACAATTTATCTCGCTTTGGATCTGAAACCAGTAGTAACCACCAACTTCAATGTCAGTTAACATACATTTTAAATACAAATATTCCCACGCCCCAATAGCAATGTCGTAGAGGAGGTATTGATAGCGATCTACAGTGTTTTAGTAAAATCAGCCATTTTCTTACAAATCAGATCAGCTAGCGAAAGGCTAATTTGCTACTGTTAGCTAGACTCGGGAACTCATGGGAACATAGGCTTTAGGACCCAACAGGTTAGATATGATTACACCATGGGCAAGAACAACTGGCTACTAGTTCGTTTTCAGCCAAATATGTTCAACTCATTAACTACCGCATTTAGAAGGATAGCTACTGATTGAAATGCAGCTGGCTAGCTATCATGCTGGCTCACATTGGCCATGCCGAAGCCAACTAGTTAGCTAGCTAGCTAATCTTGGATGCAAAAAGACACAGCTATCTAGTTTTGGGATCTCATGGGCACACAGGCTACATTACCCAACTGGTTTGACATGATTACACAAACAATAACTGGTGACTAGTTTGTTTTCAGACCTATTTTCTAATATTCAACTTAGTTTATCCACTGACTACTGTATTTAGGAGGAGAGCTAATTACTGAAATGTAGCTACAGTGGCTTGCAAAAGTATTCCCCCCTCTGCATTTTTCCTATTTTGTTGCCTTACAACCTGGAATTAAAATCGTTTTTTGGGGAGTTGGGGATTTTTGGGGGTTTGTATCGTTTGATTTACACAACATACCTACCACTTTGAAGATGCAAAATATTTTTTATTGTGAAACAAACAAGAAACAAGACAAAAAATCAGAAAACTTCAGCGTGCATAACTATTCACCCCCCTCCCAATGTCAATACTGTAGAGCCACCTTTGGCAGCAATTACAGCTGCAAGTCTCTTGGGGTATGTATCTATAAGCTTGGCACATCTAGCCACTGGGATTTTTGCCCATTTTTCAAGGCAAAACTGCTCCATCTCCTTCAAGATGGATGGGTTCCGCTGGTGTACAGCAATCTTTAAGTCATACCACAGATTCTCAATTGGATTGAGGTCTGGGCTTTGACTAGGCCATTCCAAGACATTTAAATGTTTCCCCTTAAACCACTCGAGTGTTGCTTTAGCAGTATGCTTAGGGTCATTGTTCTGCTGGAAGGTGAACCTCTGTCCCAGTCTCAAATCTCTAGAAGACTGAAACTGGTTCCCCTCAAGAATTTCCCTCTATTTAGTGCCATCCATCATTCCTGACCAGTTTCCCAGTCTCTGCCGATGAAAATCATCACCACAGCATGAGGCTGCCACCACCATGCTTCATTGTGCGTTTTCCGTAATGGCCAAAAAGCTCAATTTAGTCTCAACTGTCCAGAGTATCTTCTTCCATATGTTTTTTGTGAACACCAAATGTGTTTGCTTATTTTTTTCTTTAAGCAATGGCTTTTTTTCTGGCAACTCTTCCATAAAGCCCAGCTCTGTGGAGTGTACAGCTTAAAGTGGTCCTATGGACAGATACTCCAACCTCTTCTGTGGAGCTTTGCAGCTCCTTCAGGGTTATCTTTGGTCTCTTTGTTTCCTCTCTGATTTAATGCCCTCCTTGCCTGGGCTGTGACTTTTGGTGGGCGGCCCTCTCTTGGCAGGTTTGTTGTGGTGCCATATTCTTTCAATTTTTTAACAATGGATTTAATAGTGCTCTGTGGGATGTTCAAAGTGTTTGATATTTTTTTATAACCCAACCCTGATCTGTACTTCTCCACAAGTTTATCTCTGAGCTGTTTGGAGAGCTCCTTGTGTCTCTTTCTTGGTGGTGTCCCTTGCTTAGTGGTGTTGCAGATTCTGGGGCCTTTTAGAACAGAGTGTCACATGCGATCATGTGACACTTAGATTGCACAAAGGTGGTCTTTATTTAACTAATTATGTGACTTCTGAAGGTAATTGGTTGCACCAGATCTTTTTGGGGTGCTTCATAGCAAAAGGGGTGAATACATATTCATGCACCACTTTTCCATATTTTTCTTTAGTAACATTTTTTGAAACAAGTTCTATTTTTTATTTCACTTCACCAATTTGGTATATTTTGTGTATGTCCATTACATGAAATCCATTTAAATCCATTTAAATTACAGGTTGTAATTCAACAAAATAAGAAAAAATGCCAAGGGGGATGAATACTGTTGCAAGGCACTGTATCTAGATCACTGGCCAGGCAGTAGCCACTAACTAATCGTGGACTAATTTTCTTTGATACATTTGGTTTAACTTGCTCAATATCAAGCAACACATACCAGACATTATGTGGAAAGGTAAAAATAACAATTAGTGGGCAAATTTTTTGAATGATCAGTCATTGAAACTAAAATAGATTGGTATCTAACTGATGACGCTTTCCTTTAATTCCCAAATAATTTGTTGATCAAGCTGAAGCTGGATTTCTCAAGTTGTTTGGGCAGTGCTAACTGCTCATGCCAGCTAGCTAAACAGACGGCTCTGTAGAGCATCTGTGTGACGTCACACACTCAAGAAGGCTCAACCAATCACCCGATGGGTTCTATGTGAGACTCATGAATATTCATGAACATGCCCCACTGCCTTCCTATGGAAGGAAATTTTGCATACTGTACTCCCGTTCAGATCCTCTGTTACTCATCCATTTCATGAACAGTAAGTTTATGTACAGATGCAAATTAATTAGTGAGACCTGCTGTCATTTATGATACAGTATAGCTACATCCAAGGTGCTGGTTCATATTTCTTGGTTTGGCGTCTGTAGATCGAGGAATAGGAATGGGCATAGAAATGCTGTGGAAAGATATGTCTGCTTACGATATGTTATTCTCTCTTTCTGTCCTATTGTCTCCATCTGGCCAGTGGGTGTGTGGGAAAATGTAGTATCACCTGGTGTAGCCGCAGCAAACCACATTAATATTGTGTCTACTGGTAGTTTCATCAAAGTTTGTCATTTGCTTTGTTTTATACATTCGTATGAAAAAGGAAGTAGCTAAGTCGCCCAAGACACCTGTTTGATGTCTCTACCTCTTGGCTTCTCTGTAATTGCCACTAAAGTGGTCAGGGAGGTTACGAGCAAACAAAACCCTTTCCTGCATCACTCACTTTAAGCAATAAACACTTCAGATAAACACTTTGGTCTTTGGAAGAGAAGTTCTAACTCATTTTTATGAGAATGACTGAAATGGTTGTTGGCTTTGGAAAACAATCGATATTAGAAATGTTTTCAAAAGCAAACAGGTTATGCAGTCAACATTATACAGTTATTACACTTAATACAAAATCAGTGCACATAAATACACCAGCAACTATCAGACCAACAGTCTATAAATAAAATACAGTCTCTCTCTATCTATCTATCTATCTATCTCTCTCTCTCTCTCTCTCTCTCTCTATGGGCTTGCTCGCAATGAGCTTCTGCGTACAATGTGGGTTCTCCAGCTATGGGGATGCCACAGGTTCAGTTAGGTTGTCAATGACTGCATGGATTCAGTGCGTCAATGTTCTTTCAGAATGGGTGGAAGTGATGAAAATCATCCTACCAGTTGACCGATAATACTTTGATTTGACTTGTGAGACATAGTGCCAGATGTATCTATTGTGTGGAAGCTAATGATATCTCCATATACTGCAATTATGTGTATTACATACTTGTGAGGGTATGTGATTGACACCAGAATGTACACAACAACCCAGCAGGAGTCTTTTTGAGTCTCTTCCAGTGAGCTCATGGCTCCTCATGTGAGGTCATCAGAGGTGAAGCTCTGACAAACTTCCCAACTCTCTCAAAAGTCAAAGGTTCACATCCTCCCTTGATCCCCTTAGCTTTGCTCCTGATCAGTGAAGAAGCATGACCTTCATTATGATTGTTATGCAGACAGGTCGCCATTGTTTGCACGACTAAAGGGGAACCACTGACAAACAGCACCATTAAACGGGGCTGTCTTGGGAGAGCGAGTTGAAAGTTGTGATTGATCAAATGACTGGGCTGCGCAGTTCTAATTAAATTGCAGCCTATCGCCCGTTGACGACGCTCACGTTGATGAAACACACTCCCAGGGCGTTTGACCATTCCAAACACATTTCATCCCCTTGACAACGGTTCACCCCAAATGAGCTGCTGCAGCTTACTGTCACTGGGAGACTGATGTTTGGATCAGTGCTCTCCATGAATTCTGTCCTCCAGGCCCATTGACCATTCTAGAGTGGCTTACTCAATGACAAGTCCCCTTGAGATTCATAACAAAGACGTGTAGCGTGCGTAATGTCTCTCATTTGCGTTGTGAATATCGTGTCAACTAAATTTCCTTCTTATACATTGTAATAATAGCCTAACCATTCAATTACATGTTAATACTCATTAATCAGTTCATGACTTGAGACAACTTAATTAGCTTTTCCACGCTGATTAAAAATAAACTCCACACATAACAAGCAGCAAACAAAAGAAACCCCACCCAATTTGTCCTTGTACTGTAAGTCCCATCCAATTGTTTAGTATTCGTTCTCATGCCTTGATTCGCAATTGGATTTCTACACGCATTTAACAGTATGATTCTCACACTTCAATGGCAGTCTTGGGAGAACATTTGTTCCTTCAGTTCCTCTTGACTGGCTGCTAGGGCCGGATTTATGTATGTTGAATCCTACCCTGTTGTAATGGCATTAGAGCCACCCGCCCGCACACTAGGTCTCGGCACAGGAAGCAACCGCTTCTGTGTTTGAAGTGAAATCTCTTTTCTCCTTCGCTCTGTAGCTGCCAGGGGAAGTCAATTCTCACACCCAGCGTGTGAGCTGCCATCCGTCCAGCACATTATTAATGTGTGAAGGGTATGTGAAGGTGAACGTGACACCTAATCAGATGGAGGCGGGAGAAGACGTTGGTGTCTTAATTAAGCTTAAACAGGAGACTGTGGCCTCAAAGTGTGATACATTTTTTATGATGAAATGTTCTGGGGAAATTGCTGACTTTTTTGGTCTCCCTGGATTTCTTGTTTTTACAGTGAGCTTATTCAGAGGCCTGGACTAGAGTAGGCTACTTGTTATCACTATCTTCCAACTCACACACACACTTTCCCCCTCACACACACATTCAGATGGCCACATGAAGGCTACTCCACTTTAGGAGACACCCGAGGAAGAAATTGTCAATTAGACCTTGCCATTTAAAAAAAAAACATGTAGGAGATTTTGTGAGCAATAAAAAAAACAATGAAATTAAATCTCAAAATCAAATTTTTAACACCGAGAACATACAAGTCAAACAACAAAACAAGTTGAAAATGGCATTCCTGTCGTGCTGTATCACCGCCTGGTACGACGACTGCATCGGCCACAACCGCAGGGCTCTCCAGGACAACAACTACCCGAGCCACTGCCTGTTCACCCCGCTATCATCCAGAAGGCCAAGTCAGTACAGGTGCATCAAAGCTGGGACCGAGAGACTGAAAAACAGCTTCTATCTCAAGGCCATCAGACTGTTAAATAGCCATCACTAGCACAGAGAGGCTGCTGCCTATATACACAGACTTGAAATCATTGGCCACTTGGAACACTAGTCACTTTAATAATGTCATTTTAATCATGTTTACATATCTTGCATTACTCATCTCATATGTATATACTGTATTCTATACTATTCTACTGTATCTTAGTCTATGCCGCTCTGACATTGCTCGTCCTTATATTTATATATTCTTAATTCCATTCCTTACTTAGATTTGTGTGTATTGGTTATATGTTGTGTAATTGTTAGATAATACTTGTTAGATATTGCTGTACTGTCAGAACTAGAAGTACAAGCATTTCACTACACCTGCAATGACATCTGCTAAACACGTGTATGTGACCAGTACAATTTGATTTGATTTGATTTGAAAGACATGGCTTTTATATTGTTGTACATAGTGGCCTGTGTTATCAACAACATTAAATTATAGCTATTTGTGTCAAACATACTCTTTCATCAAGACTGTACTTTCATATTTAACAGTTGGAGTAATTGGTTTTTACTTTTAACAGTTGGGTAATTGGTTTTTACAGTGAGTTACGAGACAGCATTGGAATGCAGTGTGCATTGCTGTCATATACCATAGCATGTTAAGAACAACCCAACTTCTAATTGCAGTACATAATCAATGTGGAGCTATGGCTCTCCAAATGTCGTAATGCCTTGGCATTGGCCCAAGTAATACCAATAACATGCTTAGCAGAAGCAGGTTCTCTTCAGTCTTCAGCATGTGTTAAATTGTTAAATATCTCCTTTGTGAGGAAGTCATTGATTCCTCTTGCCTGAAGTGGACCTACTAAATAGTCAAGGACCAGCTAAATAATTTTATTGCCATTCAAAAGCTTCTGACTCAACTAATGGATACATCTTCTGCAAATCCCGAGCTATAACAGTTATCAGGGCCTGTAGTTATTAAGGATAACCAATCCTTTCGATAGCACATAGTTTGTTTCTTAACCAGGCTAAATATCATTAGCAAATACCCAACTGTATGCATGAAAATGGGAATAAGACATTCTTCTACTGTATGATGCAACAGTTTGTGTTTCAGCTCCTGTAGAAAAAGTCATTTATCCTACATGACCTACAGCACATGTAAACATCCTTTGACAGTATACAGTAGGTCATGTTTTCTGTGGTCTTAAAAACCCCAGCTGGCTTCACAATATAATTGCATCAAAAGTGTTACTTATCTATACAGTATGTTCAGGAGAGGGTTCAATGAATAACTAAGAAAGAACTATTAACACAAGTTATCTGTTGCACTATTAATAGTATGTGTTGACAGATTGACAAGCCCATCGTTCTGTAGGAGCACTCCAAAGAAAAACGACACACTCTGCACTAAAATATATCCACAGACTTTTAAATCAGCATGGTTCTCCAGAGAGAAAAAAAACTAATGAATATAGTTGCGAGCAGCAATAAACGAGGTTCACAGGATGACAGAAACGACACAAGATCTGTTGGGTATCAAAGAAAGCAGTCTTATCATGTAGGAACTTCCTTTATGTGCAATCATTGAAAGCCTTACCATGTTTCTCTCAATACCACAACGATGACACAAATGAAGTTAAGTCTAGTGCTGTAGGTTGGTTATCTTTGAATGCAGCAGGTAATCATTCTCAAATTAATTAGGGGCTAATTCATTGAGTCTATAAACTAAATCTGGAGTCAATCTGACTTATGGTTCATGAGAATAAGATTTTTAAAGTATTTTTTTGTATTAGCATATGTGCTAACATGCACCTATAGGTACATTGTAGACATATTTCAATGCACCAACAAAAACAAAATCTGGAGTGAATTGACGTATAGTTCAAGAGGAGAAGATAATTGCAGAGGATTTTGAGCATTAGCGTTACATGTGCAAATAATGAGTTGTTAATAGTTTCCTTTGTTTTTGAAGACATCAATACCAAATCAGTATTTCATCTTAGTGATGTCCATGATAGTAATGACAAGAGACAAGTTGATAGGCCACTGTGGACTGGATTAAAACCAGGGTGTCTGTAGTGATGCCTCTAGCACTGAGATGCAGAGCCTTGGACCGCTGCACCACTCTGAAGTCAGTAACTCAGTCATCTTTTGGCCAATCTCAAATTAAATCAAGACATGTACCATGGGCCCACATTCCAGATTTGGTGTCATTTGGTCCTATGGTTCATGGCAAGGTTTTTAAAGTATTTTTTTTGCATATTTTAGCATATTAGCGAATGTACTAATATGCATCTACTGGTATAGTGTGGCCATCTTTGAATGCATCAACGTTATTTTCTCAAATCCTTTAGACACTAATGTGATGAGTCTAAACACCAAATTTGGTTTGAATCTGACTTTTATTCAATTACAAAAATATTGTGATTACTTTAAGCATTACTGTTACATAGTCAAAATGAATTGTTAATAATTTCCTCATTTTTTAAGATACAGTATCAATGCCAAACTTAAATGGTTCATCATGGTAAGGGCTTTGATGACCCTAAACATTTTTAAGTAGATAGACCATTGTGAAGTGGATTTACAAAGTATGTAAATGGACACTTAAAATGGGATTTCCTGATTTAACAATAACTCAGCCATCTCCTAACCAATCCCTTATCTGAGATGTATCATGCGCCTACATACCAAATTATGTTATTTGGATTTATGGTTCATGATAATACATTTTTCTAAGAAAAAAAATCCAAGATGGAGGAATCTCCATCCTGATGGAACTCATGGTCCTTGAGGCAAATTCTTTCAGCATGAGGAAAGACACCTAAATACAAAGTTTTAAGTCTAATGGATTAAGAACGACAGCTTAAAACATCGCCACATATAGGCCAATTGGTGCCATTCTTTCTGATCAAGTTAATCATGGCCTCTAGTTCGCATGTGTGCCAAATTAGAAATAAAGTTACCAATCTATGCTAGAGTTATTTGTCCATGTCAAGGAAACCCTGTGAACCCCTAAGGATGTTTAAGTCTGGATATTTTTTTTACTCTTGTTTTTAGCTCACAATTAGCCATCTCCTATCAGACCTTCTTGGCTATGTAAACGTAAACTGCATGACCAAAAGTATGTCAAACATCTCATTCCAAAATCATAGGCATTAATATGGAGTTGGGCCCCCTTTTGCTGCAAGAACAGCCTCCACTCTTCTGGGATGGCTTTCCACTAGATGTTGGAACGTTGCTGTGGGTACTTGCTTCCATTCAGCCACAAGAGCATTACTGAGGTCGAGCACTGATGTTGGGCGATTAGGCCTGGATCACAGTGTTCCAATTCATCCCAAAGGTTTTCGATGGGGATGAGGTCAGGGCTTTGTGCAAGTCAAGTTCTCCCACACCAATCTCAACAAACCATTTCTGTATGGACCTCGCTTTGTGCACGGGGGGCATTGTCATGCTAAAACAGGAAAGGGCTTTCCCCAACTGTTGCCACAAAGTTGGAAGCACAGAATAATCTAGAATGTCATTGTATGCTGTAGCGTTAATGTTCCAATTCATCCCAAAGGTGTTCGATGGGGATGAGGTCAGGGCTTTGTGCAAGTCAAGTTCTCCCACACCAATCTCAACAAACCATTTCTGTATGGACCTCGCTTTGTGCACGGGGGCATTGTCATGCTGAAACAGGAAAGGGCTTTCCCCAACTGTTGCCACAAAGTTGGAAGCACAGAATCATCTAGAATGTCATTGTATGCTGTAGCGTTAAGATTTCCCTTCACTGGAAATAAGGGGCCTAGTATGAACCATGAAAAACAGCCCCAGACCATTATTCCTCTTCCAACAAACTTTACAGTGGGCACTGTACATTTGGGCAGGTACTCTTGGCATCCGCCAAACCCAGATTTGTCCGCCAGACTTCCAGATGGTGACACGTCATTCATCACTCCAGAGAACGCGTTTCCACTGCTCCAGAGTCTAATGGCGGCAAGTTTTACACAACTCCAGCCGGCGCTTGGTGCATGGTGAGCTTAGGCTTGTGTGTGGCTGGTCGGCCATGGAAACCCATTTCATGAAGCTCCTGACACACAGTTATTATGCTGACGTTGCTTCCAGAGGCAATTTTGAAGATGGCTGTGAGTGTTGCAACCAAGGACAGACAATTTTTACGCACTACTCGCTTCAGCACTCATCGGTCCCGTTTTGTGAGCTTGTGTGGCCTACCACTTCACGGCTGAGCCGTTGTTGCTCCTAGACATTTCCACTTCACAATAACAGCCGTTACAGTTGACCGGGGCAGCTCTAACAGGGCAGAAATTTGACAAACTGACATGTTGGAAAGGTGGCATCCTATGACAGTGCCACGTTGAAAGTCACTGAGCTCTCCAGTACGGGCCATTCCACTGCCAATGTTTGTCTATGGAGATTGCATGGCTGTGTGCTCGATTTTATACACCTGTCAGCAACAGGTGTGCCTGAAATAGCCTAATCCACAAATTTTAAGGGGTGTCCACCGACTTTTGCGTAAATCTGAGGAACAGTGGAGACAGAGCATTCAGTTTGGTCCTTCATGCATGAAAGTTAGGGTACCACATCCCTGCATCTGGTAAAATAACCACTAATAATACCCAGGAGTCAAAATGGAGTCCACTGACACTACTCCTAATATTGACACCCTCATCGGAAATAATTTTGTTCTATTAGGAATAAAGGAAATATTAGGAATAAATGAATAAACAATATCCCCATTTCAAATAGAACTGTAACTAAGTAAACTTATACTCTGTTTTAATATATCTGATTAACAATATTAATTCATAAGAAGGGATTGTGTGACACAGAAAAGGAGTAATTAAAGTTAATAAACACCATTCCAACTAGGAAGAAAGAAATGGTTTGTGGATTAAGTAAACAGATAAGGTAGTTAACCTATGGTTAAACTGACAAAACTGAGCTCTGGGGTGTTTTAGATAAGGAAGTGAGTGCATTCCTATGTTTTCTGTTAATTAGAACTGTCAGCTAAATGGTGATCGATAATGTTGAGGGGTCAAAAGTTAATAAAATTATGTTGTGTGACCTGGGAGTGTGTTAGTAAGTTAGAATGAACTTTTGACCTCACTTTGTCCCGGTCGAGAGGAGGGGATTCTGTTAAGCAATGAAATGACGTCATGTTATTGTATATAAACTGTTGCTCGTGGTAACGTGGCAGCGCGCTCCGAGAATAAATTCTGTTACCTATTATTGAAATGGCTGGTCTCCGTCTATTTTATGCAAACAAGAATCTTACAAATTCTCATAAAATAGATTAAGGGTTTTCAATTAATGAAAACACATTGGCATAATTAAATTACAGTAACAACGGGTCAGAAAACCAAACCAATATTCAAAGAATAGCTCCCAGAAATGATGCAGGCAACCTGTAAAGACACTGAAGCAAATACCCTGTCTATCTTAAGGGGTGAACCCCTGTGGTTAAAAAAATACACCATGGCCCCAGAGCATTCACGTGGCACAAATGACCCATGCTGACAAACAGTCTTTAACCTCCAACCCAGAGTGATCCCCACTCTGCACGCACACACACACACACACACACACACACACACACACACACACACACACACACACACACACACACACACACACACACACACACACACACACACACACACACACACACACACACACATACACACCCTGGGGTAGACCACTGCATCTGTCTGTTCCATGTTAAAACCTCTTAGATGTAAAGTCCCCTGGATTGCATTGAGCAATAGCCCTGGTTCCTAAGGACACAGTAGTATATTTTCTGAGCATGTGTTACATAGGATGTGAAATCTGAAACCACTTGAAGCTGGAATGTCCCTCATACAATTTACAGTGCCTTGCAAAAGTATTCATCCCCTTGGCGATTTTCCTATTTTATTGCATTACAACCTGTAATTTGAATAGATTTTTATTTGGATCTCATGTAATGGACATTCACAAAATATTCCAAAATGGTGAAGTGAAATGAAAAAAATAGAAAACTGAAAAGTGGTGCATGCATATGTATTCACCCCCTTTGCTATGAAGCCCCTAAATAAGATCTGGTGCAACAAATTACCTTCAGAAATCACATAATTAGTTAAATAAAGTCCACCTGTGTGCAATCTAAGTGTCACATGATCTCAGTATATATACACCTGTTCTGCAAGGCCCCAGAATATGCAACACCACTAAGCAAAGGGCACCACCAAGCAAGCGGCACCATGAAGACCAAGGAGCTCTCCAAACAGGTCAGGGACAAAGTTGTGGAGAAGTACAGATCAGGGTTGAGTTACATGGACATCAAGAAAAACGCTATGTCTGGCGCAAATCCAACACCTCTCAACACCCCGAGAACATCATCCCATCGGCGGGTACTGGGACACTAGTCAGAATTGAAGGAATGATGGATGGAGCTAAATACTGGGAAATTATTTTCCATCAATTTGTACCTGTTTCAGTGTTGACGCCACCTGGTAGCTCACCTAGCCCACCATTTCCGGTCACAACTTGTAGACTTGTTTACGTGCTGCTGTGCAGTTTGTTGTTAACCTTACTTTGCTACCTGCCAACTTTACGGATTTTACTTTTTAATTACCGTTTTAGATTTTTATTTTTTCCTCGCTTGACTTTTTCATTCAAGGACTTCAGGACCTCCACCAGCCGAATCTAAGTGGTAACATTAACATCATGCCTTGTAATTGCAGTCGCTCTACTAATAATATTCAGGAGAACGATCACCTTATGGCGAGGGTAGCCATGCTGCAAGCCCAGCTTCAGACGCAATCATTAGGCAAGTGTAATTTAAGTTTAGGAAAGGATGAAACTGCGTCTGTGCCACCAATAAGTACAGATAGTAGTATAAATCCCCTCGCACAGTCCCCGAGCCGGACAATTTTCTCATGGCTTCTGGAAGGAAATGCTGTAGGAATGCTCAACCGGTGTCGCTCATTTAGTCGACAGAAACATTCAACCGGTTCTCCCCATTAAGCAACGGGTCGGAGTCAGAGACCGAGCCTTCTCTGGTCTTTCCTCTTCCCGTTACGGGGTCTGAGATGTCGAAGCCTCCCACCATTAGCTCTGTCAAATTGAAAACCCTAGTCATTGGCGACTCAATTACCCATAGTATTAGACTTAAATCGAATCATCCAGCGATCATACACTGTTTACCAGGGGGCAGGGCTACCAACGTTAAGGCTAATCTGAAGATGGTGCTGGCTAAGGCTAAAACTGGCGAGTGTAGAGAGTATAGGGATATTGTTATCCACGTCGGCACCAACGATGTTAGGATGAAACAGTCAGAGGTCACCAAGCGCAACATAGCTTTAGCGTGTAAATCAGCTAAAAAGATATGTAATTGTCTCTGGCCCCCTCCCAGTTAGGGGGAGTGATGAGCTCTACAGCAGAGTCTCACAACTCAATCGATGGTTGAAAACAGTTTTCTGCCCCTCCCAAAAGATATCATTTTTAGATAATTGGCCCTCTTTCTGGGACTCGCCCACAAACAGGACCAAGCCTGGCCTGCTGAGGAGTGACGGACTCCATCCTAGCTGGAGGGGTGCTCTCATCTTATTTACAAACATAGACAGGGCTCTAACTCCCGTAGCTCCACAATGAGATAGGGTGCAGGCCAGGCATCAGGCTGTTAGCCAGCTTAGTGGAGTCTGCCATTAGCACAGTCAGTGTAGTCAGCTCAGATATCCACATTGAGATCTTGTCTGTGCCTCGATCTGGGTTGGGCAAAACTAAACATGGCGGTGTTCGCCTTAGCAATCTCAGTGGAATGAAGACCTTCTCCATTCCTGTCATTATTGAAAGAGATTGTAATATCTCACATCTCAAAATAGGGCTACTTAATGTTAGATCTCTCACTCCTAAGGCACTCCTAAGGCAGTTATAGTCAATTAACTAATCACTGATCATAATCTTGATGTGATTGGCCTGACTGAAACATGGCTTAAGCCTGATGAATTTACTGTGTTAAATGAGGCCTCTCCTCCTGGTTACACTAGTGACCATATCCCCTGCGCAACCTGCAAAGGCAAAGGTGTTGCTAACATTTACGATAGAAAATGTCAATTTACACAAAAAAACAAGTGCGTTTTCGTCTTTTGAACTTCTAGTCATGAAATCTATGCAGCCTACACTTTTTATAGATACTGTTTACAGGTCTCCTGGGCCGTATACAGCGTTCCTCTCGGAGTTTCCTGAATTCCTATTGGATCTTTTCGTCATGGCAGATCATTTTCTCATTTTTGGTGACTTTAATATTCACATGGAAAGGTCCACAGACCCACTCCAAAAGGCTTTCGGAGCCATCATCGACTCAAGTGGGTTTTGTCCAACATGTCTCTGGACCTACTCACTGCCACAGTCCTACTTTGGACCTTGTTTTGTCCTGTGGAATAAATGTTGTGGATCTTAATGTTTTTCCTCATAATCCTGGACTATCGAACCACCATTTTATTACATTTGCAATCGCAACAACTAATCTGCTCAGACCCCAACCAAGGGTCATCAAAAGTCGTGCTATAAATTCTCAGACAACCCAAAGATTCCTTCCAGACTCCCTCCACCTACCCAAGGATGTCAGAGGACAAAAATCAGTTAACCACCTAACTGAGGAACTCAATTTAACCTTGCGTAATACCCTAGATGTAATCACACCCCTAAAAACAAAATACATTTGTCATAAGAAACTAGCTCCCTGGTGTACAGAAAATACTTGAGCCCTGAAACAAGCTTCCAGAAAATTGGAACGGAAATGGAGCTACACCAAACTGGAAGTCTTCCGACTAGCTTGGAAAGAGAGTACAGTACAGTATCGAAGAGCACACACTACTGCTCGGTCATCCTATTTTTCCAACTTAATTGAGGAAAATTAGAACAATCCAAAATACATTTTTGATACTGTTGCAAAGCTAACTAAAAAGCAGCATTCCCCAAGAGAGGATGGCTTTCACTTCAGCAGTGATAAATTCATGAACTTCTTTGACGAAAAGATTATGATCATGAACATTATGATCAAATTACGGACTACTCTTTAAATATGCGTATTTTTTGTTGTCCTGAGTCTGCACAACACTGCCAGGACCTAGGATCAAGAGAGACACTACAGTTTTTTAATACTATATCTCTTGACACATTGATGAAAATAGTTATGTCCTCTAAACCTTCAAGTTGCATACTGGACCCTATTCCGACTAATCTACTGAAAGAGCTGCTTCCTGTGCTTGGCCCTCATATGTTGAAATTAATCCACCTATCCACCGGATGTGTACCAAACTCACTACAAGTGGCAGTAATAAAGCCTCTCTTGAAATGCCAAACCTTGACCCAGAAAACAAAAAAATCGGCCTATATCGAATCTCCCATTCCTCTCAAATGTTGGGGGGAAAAAATGTTGCACAGCAACTTCCTGCCTTCCTGAAGACAAACAATGTATACAAAATACTTCAGTCTGGTTTTAGACCCCATCATAGCACTGAGACTGCACTTGTGAAGGTGGTAAATGACCTTTTAATGGCATCAGACCCGAGACTCTGCATCTGTCCTCATGCTCCTAGACCTTAGTGCTATTTTTGATACCATCGATCACCACATTCTTTTGGAGAGATTGGAAATCCAAATTGGTCTACACTGACAAGTTCTGGCCTGGTTCAGATCTTATCAGTCGGAAAGATATCAGTTTGTCTCTGTAGATGGTTTGTCCTCTGACAAATCAACTGTAAATTTCAGTGTTCCTCAAGGCTCCGTTTTAGGACCACTATTGTTTTCACTATATATTTTACCTCTTGGTGATGTCATTCAGAAACATAATGTTAACATTCATTGCTATGCGTACAACACACAGCGGTACATTTCGATGAAACACGGTGAAACTCCAAAAGTGCCCTCCCTGGAAGCCTGTGTTTCAGACATAAGGAAGTGGATGGCGGCAACTTTCTACTTTTAAACTTGGACAAAACAGAGATGCTAGTTCTAGGTCCCAAGAAACAAAGAGATCTTCTGTTGAATCTGACAATTAATCTTGATGGTTGTACAGTCATCTAAAAAAAACTGTGAAGGACCTCGGCATTACTCTGGACCCTGATCTCTTTTTTGAAGAACATATCAAGACTGTTTCATGGACAGCTTTTTTCCATCTACGTAACATTGCAAAAATCTGAAACTTTCTCTCCAAAAATGTATCCATGCTTTTGTCACTTCTAGATCAAAACTGTTCGCTGCTCTGGCCCCCAATGGTGGAACAAACTCCCTACGACGCCAGGACAGCGGAGTCAATCACCACCTTCCGCAAAACCCCACCTCTTTAAGGAATACTCCCTCTCACCCCCTCCCCCTGAAAAGATTTAGATGCACTACTGTTCCACTGGAGGTCATAAGGTGAATGCACCAATTTGTAAGTCGCTCTGGATAAGAGCGTCTGCTAAATGACTTAAATGTAAATGTAAATGTCACTTCTAGATTAGATTACTGCAATGCTCTACTTTCCGTCTACCCGGATAAAGCACTAAATAAACTTCAGTTAGTGCTAAACACTTCAGTTAGTGCTAAACACTAGAATCCTGACTAGAACCAAAAAATGTGGTCATATTACTCCAGTGCTAGCCTCTCTACACTGGCTTCCTGTTAAGGCTAGGGCTGATTTCAAGGTTTTACTGCTAACCTACAAAGCATTACATGGGCTTGCTCCTGCCTATCTTTCTGATTTGGTCCTGCCATACATACCCCTTAACTTCCGGGTTGGAGCGAGCGGTCGCATCTGCACTCGGTCCGCAGGTAGTATTACATTTCATTACATTTCATTATAGTACAACGGTTGATTTGTCTAATCTTAGCAATTTCTTCTTAGCTAGCTACATAGCCGTCTTTGTATCATAGATAATTGTGTAATTATCGTATTTCGTCGTCCTAACGCAGTCTACACTGCCCTGCAGCTAGCCAGCTAGCTAACGTCCACCGTTAGCTAGTCCACCGTCTACCGATTAGCAGCACAACTATTACACTCAACTGAACGACTTGATTAGTGTAGTGTTAGCTAGCTACATAGTTGTCTTTGCTGTCTTCGTATCCAAGATAATTGTGTAGTTTAGAGTGTGTAGTTTTAGAGTGATTATCTTAATTTACCGAGGTTAGCTAGCCAGCTATTTGTCGTCCTTAACGTAGGAGACACTGCTAGCTAGCCAACAGCTAGCCAACGTCTACCGAACAGAACTTCCGCACTCAACAATCCGGTCGCATTTCGCTTCGCTCCACAGGTAGTATCACATTTTTCATTTCATTTCATTACAGTACAACGGCTTGATTTGTTTGATCGTAGCTAGCTACATAGCTAGCTACATAGCCGTCTTTGTATCAAAGATAATTGTGTAGTCTAGAGCGATTTCCTAGGTTAGCTAGCCAGCTATTGTCGTTCTTTTAACGCAACGTAACGTAATCAACACTGCTAGCTAGCCAGCTAGCCCCGAATAGCAGCACAGTAGAAACTATTACACTCAACGGAACGACTTGATTAGTGTAGTGTCAACAACGCAGCCACTGCCAGCTAGCCTACATAGTCAACAACGTAGCCTCTGCCAGCTAGCCTACTTCAGCAGTACTGTATCATTTTAATCATTTTAGTCAATAAGATTCTTGCTACGTAAGCTTAACTCTCTGAACACTCGAGACGTGTAGTCCACTTGTCATTCCAATCTCCTTTGCATTAGCGTAGCCTCTTGTGTAGCCTGTCAACTATGTGTCTGTCTATCCCTGTTCTCTCCTCTCTGCACAGACCATATAAACGCTCCACACCGCGTGGCCGCGGCCACCTAATCTGGTGGTCCCAGCGCGCACGACCCACGTGGAGTTCCAGGTCTCCGGTAGCCTCTGGAACTGCCGATCTGCGGCCAACAAGGCAGAGTTCATCTCAGCCTATGCCTCCCTCCAGTCCCTCGACTTCTTGGCACTGACGGAAACATGGATCACCACAGACAACACTGCTACTCCTACTGCTCTCTCTTCGTCTGCCCACGTGTTCTCGCACACCCCGAGAGCTTCTGGTCAGCGGGGTGGTGGCACCGGGATCCTCATCTCTCCCAAGTGGTCATTCTCTCTTTCTCCCCTTACCCATCTGTCTATCGCCTCCTTTGAATTCCATGCTGTCACAGTTACCAGCCCTTTCAAGCTTAACATCCTTATCATTTATCGCCCTCCAGGTTCCCTCGGAGAGTTCATCAATGAGCTTGATGCCTTGATAAGCTCCTTTCCTGAGGACGGCTCACCTCTCACAGTTCTGGGCGACTTTAACCTCCCCACGTCTACCTTTGACTCATTCCTCTCTGCCTCCTTCTTTCCACTCCTCTCCTCTTTTGACCTCACCCTCTCACCTTCCCCCCTACTCACAAGGCAGGAAATACGCTCGACCTCATCTTTACTAGATGCTGTTCTTCCACTAACCTCATTGCAACTCCCCTCCAAGTCTCCGACCACTACCTTGTATCCTTTTCCCTCTCGCTCTCATCCAACACTTCCCACACTGCCCCTACTCGGATGGTATCGCGCCGTCCCAACCTTCGCTCTCTCTCCCCCACTTCTCTCCTCTTCCATCCTATCATCTCTTCCCTCTGCTCAAACCTTCTCCAACCTATCTCCCGATTCTGCCTCCTCAACCCTCCTCTCCTCCCTTTCTGCATCCTTTGACTCTCTATGTCCCCTATCCTCCAGGCCGGCTCGGTCCTCCCCTCCTGCTCCGTGGCTCGACGACTCATTGCGAGCTCACAGAACAGGGCTCCGGGCAGCCGAGCGGAAATGGAGGAAAACTCGCCTCCCTGCGGACCTGACATCCTTTCACGCCCTCCTCTCTACATTTTCCTCTTCTCTCTCTGCTGCTAAAGCCACTTTCTACCACTCTAAATTCCAAGCATCTGCCTCTAACCCTAGGAAGCTCTTTGCAACCTTCTCCTCCCTCCTGAATCCTCCTCCCCCCCCTCCCTCTCTGCAGATGACTTCGTCAACCATTTTGAAAAGAAGGTCGACGACATCCGATCCTCGTTTGCTAAGTAAAACGACACCGCTGGTTCTGCTCACACTGCCCTACCCTGTGCTCTGACCTCTTTCTCCCCTCTCTCTCCAGATGAAATCTCGCGTCTTGTGACGGCCAGCCGCCCAACAACCTGCCCGCTTGACCCTATCCCCTCCTCTCTTCTCCAGACCATTTCCGGAGACCTTCTCCCTTACCTCACCTCGCTCATCAACTCATCCCTGACCGCTGGCTACGTCCCTTCCGTCTTCAAGAGAGCGAGAGTTGCACCCCTTCTGAAAAAACCTACACTCGATCCCTCCGATGTCAACAACTACAGACCAGTATCCCTTCTTTCTTTTCTCTCCAAAACTCTTGAACGTGCCGTCCTTGGCCAGCTCTCCCGCTATCTCTCTCAGAATGACCTTCTTGATCCAAATCAGTCAGGTTTCAAGACTAGTCATTCAACTGAGACTGCTCTTCTCTGTATCACGGAGGCGCTCCGCACTGCTAAAGCTAACTCTCTCTCCTCTGCTCTCATCCTTCTAGACCTATCGGCTGCCTTCGATACTGTGAACCATCAGATCCTCCTCTCCACCCTCTCCGAGTTGGGCATCTCCGGCGCGGCCCACGCTTGCATTGCGTCCTACCTGACAGGTCGCTCCTACCAGGTGGCGTGGCGAGAATCCGTCTCCACACCACGTGCTTTCACCACTGGTGTCCCCCAGGGCTCTGTTCTAGGCCCTCTCCTATTCTCGCTATACACCAAGTCACTTGGCTCTGTCATAACCTCACATGGTCTCTCCTATCATTGCTATGCAGACGACACACAATTAATCTTCTCCTTTCCCCCTTCTGATGACCAGGTGGCGAATCGCATCTCTGCATGTCTGGCAGACATATCAGTGTGGATGACGGATCACCACCTCAAGCTGAACCTCGGCAAGACGGAGCTGCTCTTCCTCCCGGGGAAGGACTGCCCGTTCCATGATCTCGCCATCACGGTTGACAACTCCATTGTGTCCTCCTCCCAGAGCGCTAAGAACCTTGGCGTGATCCTGGACAACACCCTGTCGTTCTCAACTAACATCAAGGCGGTGGCCCGTTCCTGTAGGTTCATGCTCTACAACATCCGCAGAGTACGACCCTGCCTCACACAGGAAGCGGCGCAGGTCCTAATCCAGGCACTTGTCATCTCCCGTCTGGATTACTGCAACTCGCTGTTGGCTGGGCTCCCTGCCTGTGCCATTAAACCCCTACAACTCATCCAGAACGCCACAGCCCGTCTGGTGTTCAACCTTCCCAAGTTCTCTCACGTCACCCCGCTCCTCCGCTCTCTCCACTGGCTTCCAGTTGAAGCTCGCATCCGCTACAAGACCATGGTGCTTGCCTACGGAGCTGTGAGGGGAACGGCACCTCAGTACCTCCAAGCTCTGATCAGGCCCTACACCCAAACAAGGGCACTGCGTTCATCCACCTCTGGCCTGCTCGCCTCCCTACCACTGAGGAAGTACAGTTCCCGCTCAGCCCAGTCAAAACTGTTTGCTGCTCTGGCCCCCAATGGTGGAACAAACTCCCTCACGACGCCAGGACAGCGGAGTCAATCACCACCTTCCGGAGACACCTGAAACCCCACCTCTTTAAGGAATACCTAGGATAGGATAAAGTAATCCCTCTCACCCCCCTTAAAAGATTTAGATGCACTACTGTTCCACTGGATGTCATAAGGTGAATGCACCAATTTGTAAGTCGCTCTGGATAAGAGCGTCTGCTAAATGACTTAAATGTAAATGTATACCTACAAGTACGCTACGGTCACAAGACGCAGGCTCCTTACTGTCCCTCGAATTTCTAAGCAAACAGCTGGAGGCAGGGCTTTTGCCTAAAGAGCTCCATTTTTATGGAATGGTCTGCCTGTCTATGTGAGAGACACAGACTCGGTCTCGACCTTTAAGTCCATTGAAGACTCATCTCTTCAGTAGGTCCTGATTGAGTGTAGTCTGGCCCAGGAGTGAAGGGGAACGGAAAGGCACTGGAGCAACGAACTGCCCTTGCTGTCTCTGCCTGGCCGGTTCCCCTCTCTCCACTGGGATTCTCTGCCTCTAACCCTAAACAGGGGCTGAGTCACTGGCTTACTGGTCCTCTTCCATGCCGTCCCTGGGAGGGGTGCATCACTTGAGTGGGTTGAATCACTGACGTGATCTTCCTGTCCGGGTTGGCACCTGTCCGGGTGCTGCTGCTCCAGTTTCAATTGTTCTGCCTGCGGCTATGGAACCATTGCCTGTTCACCGAACATGCTACCTTGTCCCAGACCTGCTGTTTTAAACTCTCTACAGAGAGCAGGTGCAGTAGAGATACTCTGAATGATTGGCTATGAAAAGCTATCTGATATCTACTCCTGAGGTGCTGACCTGTTGCACCCTCTGCAACCACTGTGAATATTATTATCAGACCCTGCTGGTCATCTATGAACATTTGAATATATTGGCCATGTTCTGTTATAATCTCCAACCAGCACAGCCAGAAGAGGACTGGCCACCCATTATAGCCTGGTTCCTCTCTAGGTTTCTTCCTAGGTTCCGGCCTTTCTAGGGAGTTTTTCCTAGCCACCGTGCTTCTACACTTGCATTGCTTGCTGTTTGGGGTTTTAGGCTGGGTTTCTGTACAGCACTTTGTGACAGCTGAAGGAATTTCATCCCTTCTTAACCTGTTTGAGCCAATCAGTTGTGTTGTGACAAGATAGGAGTGGTATACAGAAGATAGCCCTGTTTGGTAAAAGACCAAGTCCATATTATGCCAAGAACAGCTCAAATAAGCAAAGAGAAATGACAGTCCATCATTACTTTAAGACATTTCATGAACTTTGAATGTTTACTTCAAGTGCAGTCGCAAATACATCCGTTCACCCACACCGCGTCTCACAAAGACATGCGGTTGAAACCAAAAATCTCCAATTTGGACTCCAGACTAAATGACACATATCCACCGGAAGCAAGTTTCTTTCTTCTTCTTATTGGTGTCCTTTAGTAGTTGTTTCTTTGCAGCAATTTGACCATGAAGGCCTGATTCACACAGTCTCCTCTGAACAGTTGATGTTGAGATGTGTCTGTTACATGAACTCTGTGAAGCATTTATTTGGGCTGCAATGTCTGAGGCTGGTAACTCTGTTGAACTTATCCTCTGCAGCAGAAGTAACTCTGGGTCTTCCATTCCTGTGGCAGTCCTAATGAGAGCCAGTATCATCATAGAGCTTGATGGTTTAATGCGACAGCGCTTGAAGAAACGTTCAAAGTTCTTGAACTGTTCCGTATTGACTGACCTTCATGTCTTAAAGTAATGATGGACTGTTGTTTCGCATTAAGAAGGAAAGAAATTCCACAAATGAACTTTTAAGAAGGCACACCTGTTAATTGAAATGCATTCCAGGTGACTACCTCATGAAGCTGGTTGAGAGAATTCCAAGAGTGTGCAAAGCTGTCATCAAGGCAAAGGTGGCTATTTGAAGAATCTTAAATATAAAATATATTTTGATTTGTTTAACACTTTTTTGGTTACTACATGATGCCATATGTGTTATTTCATAGTCGTGATGTCTTCACTATTCTACAATGTAGAAAATAGAACAAATAAAGAAAAACCCTTGAGTAGGTGTTCTTAAACCTTTGACCGGTAGTGTATATTAAGTCAATCATATCAACACAAATTAATTTATCTAATGAGCCATAACAGCTGATTTTCTTAATTGAGTAGATTGACCAGGTATAGTCTTTTGCTTTTAAAGTTCAGATTTGACTTTCAATTGAGCTCTTGAATTAGGAGTCTGGACACTACCCATCCCCCAACCTGTTCTTGTTGAACACCACACTTGCTGACATGTTTATCAAAGCTGCACACACATGTACAATTTTACCAATTGTGGCCTCCTCCATGTTTCCCATTTTGTATTCACAAACGGAAGAGGAAGTGGCCCATCAAGAATATGGAACCTCCCCTTCAAGATGCCAATCACCCGCTCTATAACAAAATGTACTTGAATATTTCCATAATATTATTTTGGTTCATGAAATATGTCTTGTAACTTTTCCACATAGTTTGGTCTTTCGGCCGACGCGCTGTCCCTGTTCTTCCTATAACATCCTGACTATTCTCCACTGCTGTTCTCGGGCATGTTCAGCAGGATGCAACGTTTTAAAACATTTGTTTTATTTGATATGGTTTTGGAACTAACCTGGTCTCAGAATTTCGTACAAAATTGAAATTACATTTTGTATGGCATGTATCCATTTGTGGATGTCCAACACCCATTTAATTTGATATGTTAAAACGAAATTATGATATGATACTAATTTGAAAAACGTACTATAAGTTACAAATTTGAAAATGTTATAATATTTTACGAATTCTAGCTAGATGGCTAGGTGGCTAATGTTAGCTAACTGACTAACGTTAGCTAGACTAAGGGTTAGGATTAGGGGTTAGGGTTAAGGTTAGGGTTAAGTTTAGGAGTAAGGTTAAAGGGTTAAGGTTAGGGTTAGGAGAAGGGTTAACTAACATGCGAAGTAGTTGCAAAGTAGCTAGAAAGTAGTAAGTAGTTGAAAAGTTGCTAAAATGCTAAAGTTGACCCTGATGAGATTCGAGCTCGCAACGTTTTGCGGTATACGTCCACCCATCCACCCCAAACAACCACCCTACTTTCATTTTAACCATCTGTCTCACAAAGCATCCTTCACTCATGCTGCCAAACATACCCTCGTAAAACTGACCATCCTGCCGATCCTCGACTTCGGCGATGTCATTTACAAAATAGCCTCCAACACTCTACTCAACAAATTGGATGCAGTCTATCACAATTACACCGTACCGTAGGACAAGCATGTCTTTCTAACACGTAGAAATAAATAATTCTTAGGAGTCCTTCCTCTTCCTCAAACCTCAAGACAGTATCATCATCATCATCAGGAACCTGCTTCCAATCGGCTCTGCAATGTTAAAAATCCAACAGGAAGGTGAGGCGACAAAAATTAAAATAAAATGATAATAATAATAATAACTTTAGAAGAAATTAGGAAACTATTTCAGAAAAGGGTGTCAATATATTTGTATGGCACTGTAAATTCACGATATCAGGATGGTCTGACTCTGCTAGTTTGTTGCAACATCAGGCAGACTCGTCTTAGTGAGCTCCTGCAGTCCTCTTTTGTCGACACATCACACATCAGAACTGGGTTCAGTCCATATAATCAGTTGTGTTAATGCCATAATTCAAAGTGATAATTATGAATGTTATTGTTTTAGATGTCTGAAGCATTATAACAGATTATAACATGCATATGATAACAGGTGTTATACCATGGTTATTAAGATCAATTAGGTTTCATGATAGTGCTCTTATGCTGTAGCAATTTCAAGACAGCACCTGGAACACAGTAACAATATGCTGACCTATACCCGTGTTGACAGGTACCTGACAGCAGCACATCGAAGTTGACTGTGGACAACATGACATCCAAACGTCAGCACGCGTTTCAAAGCTGAGCCCTCAGCTGAACTGAGGAACACGCAGGCTGACACCAAGACCTTGTGGAACAACCAGGTCATTCTCATCATCACAACAGGCTGATGCACTGTACTTTCAAAGCTGTCATCACTGTGCTATGGCAGTTAAGGCAAATAACTAAGTTGTATTGCTCCATTACCAGTAACAGAAGTCCTCACAAGAATCGGAAATCAACTAAAATTAAGAGAAGTTTTGACATGTTTCCATAGCTCCCTTGTAAAAAAAATACTATTTTAGGCTGAGGGGTTAGGTTTAGGGTTAGAATTAAGGTTAGGGGTTGGGGGTTAGGGTTCGGGTTAAGGTTAGGGGTTGAGTTTGAGGATACAGTTAGGGTTAGGGTAAGTGTTAGTGCTAGGGTTAGGTTGAGGGTTAATATGATTTTGAATGGGAATCAATTGTAGCTCCCTAAAAAGCACTCACAAGTATAGTAAGACGTGTGTGTGTGTGTGTGTGTGTGTGTGTGTGTGTGTGTGTGTGTGTGTGTGTGTGTGTGGAGAGGGAAAGGGATAAAAATGTTTATTCCTGCCATTAGTTGGAAACACTCTTCTGTTATAATGTGTGTCTGTCTGCTGTCTCCCTCTGCTCAGCTGATGAGCTCAACTCAAAACACCCAAAGGGCTCACAAAATTCCACCTTCCTCAATCTGCCATCAAAATGCTCTTATTGGGCTTCATTTGGTATGCAAATGAACACTTTCTCATTTTGTCTTTCTGTGGTTCTGACAATTTGACAAGCCCAAGCCCCAACTCTCTCTCTCTCTCTCTCTCTCTGTTTTTCTCCCTTTTTCTCTTTCTCTCTTTTTCTCTGTTTCTCTCTCGCTCTGTTTCTCTCTCGCTCTGTTTCTCTCTATCTCTCTTGCACGCACACACACACAAACCTAAAGGTAGGAATCAAAGTAAACCAAGTGCTTTTGATTTAATCTTTATCCCTGGTATGTTTTCTTTTGTTTCAGTATTGTAATGCCGTAGATAAAAAATGTATATGGTAAGGAGTGATGATAGTCCGGTACAATAAATATTTTAAGTGACAATAAACATTTTCACATCCTGTCAAGGAAGGAACCCGCTAACAGGGCGTCTTGAGGGTATTCAGTGATGTTCCAATTAGGTCCCTTAAAGGGTAAACCCACCCAAACCCACCCAAAACCACTCATTCTTAATAATTTACACAATTAAATAACACTAATATGTGAGAACAATATTTTTTGTGAACAAATGTTTCATTTTGTCTTATAACAAGGTTGGTGGCAACATGTGAACATTGTTGTGGAACTCTGTGGCAGCTCAAGTCGACTACAAAACAGTATCGGTGCATGGTAAAAAAAAAAAAGAAGCTAGCTTGGGTGCGTGAAACAAAAAATACTGAGTCACCCTTCTTGTAGACTAGTTGAACGCCAAAGCCATCCTCCTCTCTTTCATGTTGGCAAAACGGTCTAAGGTTCTGTCATACAGTACACTTTTAGTTTTTTAGCTAAAATGCTTCCTACTAGCCTAGGTTCCAAACATGGGAAACAATGAACCAGCTAAGTTAGCTAGCTAGTTAACCTGAGCCTACTAGGCAACATATTGCACTTCAATCGTCTCAGGCCAGTGGCACAACATGTTCATTTATGGTTAGATCAGACTCGCCGTCATCATCATTGCCCTGTACAGATAATTAAGTCCAAATCCCCATCTCCATCAATGGTTTAGGAAAGGGCCAATTCAGCACTGCAGGACAACAGCACAAGCTGACCAGAAACAGAAAAGCATGTTTGTCTAAGGAAATGATTTGATTGGTATGCAGCCAAATCCAACCTAGTCTCGTTTGGGGGGTGTTTTGCTGCACCAGGACAACCCACAGCTCAGCTCAACGCAGATTGGCTAAATATGATTATTTATTTATCAAAGGAGGCCAAATTCTTGCTGGCGTCAGTCAATCAAATTATACGGCGGCAACATGTTTTTTTGGTCAAGACAGTATCAGATACGTGGTCTACACTTACTGAGACAGAGGGGCCCTGTTGCCCTTGCTCTGATGATTTCTCCGGTGAGATTCAGCCATACGCGAATTGACTGAAAACTTCCTTGGGACGTTGTGTCATGGTCCCGTGAAGTTTTTAGTCACTTGAGGTTCCCATGTCTCCCAAACCATTATAAGTAAAGTAATTAAATGGTGTGGAGGTTTTAAAGTAAGTGGTACGCTGTTCAGCTGAAATAGTGTCAAAATCTTTCATCCATTTGACATGATCACTACTGACTTTTCATTATGACCCTTCCTGGGATTTGAATTCACAACCTCTGGATCTGGGGTATGCTGATCATTCTGCGGCACCACAAATTCTGTCAAATGTATTAAGTCCCCTACACATTCATTACCTATAATGCATCTCTGCATTTAGCAAAAGAGTGCCATCTGCGCTGCTATTTTAGTTATGAGTTAATCTGACTATTCTCTCATTGATTTCATTGACTTATTTCAGCAATTTGAGTTTGGGTTTTCAGTATAGTTGTCTAATGTAGGTGAGGCATATTATTCTGTTTTAATGTTACTCCTGAATCACTACAAGAAATATAATCATTTTTCTTCTGTGTATTTTTAACAGAGCTGAGATTTACTTTGAAGTGTAAAGGGTAGGAATAGTCCTACAGGTGAAACCCGGGATCTAGACTAAACCTCTAGTGGACCATGACACCATGAGTAAAGCAGTATGTTTACATACAGCTTTACTAATCTCACATGTATATGCTGCATTTCATTCTACTGTATTTCAGTCAATGCCACTCCGACATTGCTCGTCCTAATACTTACTTTACCAGGTCCTGTTGAGATGTCCTTTGGTTCACTTCTGAGACGAAGCTTAAAGGCAGTTTACAATAAAAAAGAAAAATATAGTAGAAATATTAAAATCGTTTCACTTCGAGGTTAGGTTCATGTCAGATCATGTGGTTTCCCATCAACAACACATCATACATCTCTGATATGATTATCCAGGCTTACTTTCATCATGCTGCAGCCTACTGGATGGGCATTATTTACATTTACATTTACTCTTTAGCTTTCCAACACCAGATGTTTCCCTCTGCTTTCCAAACCTTGGATTATGTCAAGTTTAATGTGACAAGGCAGCAGCTCTGCTTGGTTTTATGTTAATATGATTCGGCATCATTTGTCTCCTGGGAGAGGGTCCAATACATACTTAGAAGGGTTTTGATTTCAAATGTTTACTTTTCAAATCCAGTTTATTCCCATAAATGCAGGTCTGGTCTGCTGAATGCACCAAAGGAATGGCTAAGCCTGATTCTGACTTCCAGCAACCATGCTCCAAATATGCACATTCTAAGCAGACACAGCATCCTCTATATCTATATAAGCCATGTCACCATACCCTCTGGCTCCCTTTCCTGTCATTTTGTCAGGCAACTCCAGGCTTTGCTTTCACTTCTTAAACAGTAGTTATTTTTCAGGAGACACCTGAAACCCCACCTCTTTCAGGAATACCTAGGATAGGATAAAGTAATCCTTCTCACCCCCCTTGAAAGATTTAGATGCACTATTGTAAAGTGGCTGTTCCACTGGATGTCTTAAGGTGAACGCACCAATTTGTAAGTCGCTCTGCTAAATGACTTAAATGTAATGTAAATGTACTTTAGATTTGTGTGTAGTGTTGTGAATTGTTAGATATTACTGCATTGTTGGCGCTAGGAACACAAGCATTTCGCTACACCCGCAATAACATCTGCTAAATATGTGTATGTGACCAATAACATTTGATTTGATTTGACACAGCGTCCTGATGACTTCAAGCGAACATTTCGTGAGGTCCCAAGGATGTCCTTAAGACTCATTATTGTTTGCAGGAGATTACATTAGTAGATGCAGCAATACTGACCTCCAGCGTGTTGGAATAAAGGTGTGCCTAAATCACATTGACATTCAGGGCGCATCTCACATCTCTGAAATATTCGTGTTTTCGCAAATGTACTTTTCTCCCTAATTTAATAATTACATACTTTTTTAAAAATCCAGTGTATCGGCGTGGTTGACATTCAACGTGTGTCATCAATACATCATATGATCAAAGCCTAATGACAGACAGCGTATTTCACTATAGTCGTCATTCACAAAATAGCCTATTGAACTGATATAACAAATAAAATAAATAAAAGCATCGCATACTGTAATTCAATGAGACTCCAGAAAATAATGCACTCTGTCGGAGGCGGGGCAGAAATCAGTTAGTTGTATGTGAGCAACACATGAGCGCTGACTGAGACAGCTTTCTGATGTAGAGCTCAGCACGAGCGCTGAGAGAGAGCCAGCAGCAGCCGATATAGAAGGATTGCCTGTCATGCTATAACAGTATGCATGTACAAGGCAAGGTGGCATGATCGTTTAGTCAATTAACCAGATATATATTGGGTAATGATTTGCCGTCTAATCCACGAGACATGCATTCCGTCAACATTGTGCTCATTTTCATTTTGGCAATGAATGGACTCTACATGCATAAAGTGAATGTCTTTCCCTGAACCAACCATTCTGGAATAAAAAGAAATACATGGACGGGATGGATTCGTTTAACTCAAGCGGAGTTGACACGTTCCCCGTTGTCAACTTAAATTCCTCATCAGAAAGTCCATATTCTTCGGCTACAATAGCGAGTCTTGCAGCACTTGTAAGTTTTCTTATTTTGTTTACAGTGGTCGGGAACGTTCTGGTTGTAATTGCGGTGTTAACAAGCCGGGCAATGAAAGCTCCCCAGAATCTGTTTTTGGTTTCGTTAGCCACCGCAGACATTCTGGTTGCCACTTTGGTGATGCCATTTTCTCTGGCAAACGAACTTATGGGCTACTGGTATTTCGGCAGAGTTTGGTGTGGAATTTACCTCGCTTTAGATGTCTTATTTTGCACTTCGTCCATCGTCCATCTGTGCGCAATCAGTTTGGACCGCTACTGGTCCGTTACGCAAGCTGTTGAATATAATCTCAAACGGACTCCTAAACGAGTGAAGTGTATTATCGTCATTGTATGGCTTATATCTGCCATGATATCTTCTCCTCCGTTAATATCAATAGACAAAAACAATGATAACTCTCAGTACCCAGGGTGTGAGCTGAACAATGACACTTGGTACATCCTCTCCTCTAGCATTGCGTCATTCTTTGCGCCTTGCCTAATCATGATATTAGTGTATATTAGAATATACCAAGTGGCCAAGACCAGGACCAGGGGCATGTCGGAGAAAAAACATGGTCCAGGTGAACATACAATGACTGAGAATGGGCTAAGCAAAGCCGCCTTGTGCAAAATCAACGGGGACAGAGAGACCGGGCACTGCCAGTGCCCACCCACGCCCAGCATGATGACCACAGAGGTTCATGATGAGGGGGACCTGGAGGAGAGCTCCTCCTCAGAGGACAAAGGTCACACCAAACCTCAGGACCTGAACCATAAGAGGGTCAAGCGGGCCAGCCGGAAGAACAGTGCCATCTCCAAACACTCCAGCCGGATCTCTAGAGCCAGCAACAAATCCATGGACCTGTTCGCCTCCAGGAGGAAGAGGAGGAGGAGCTCTGTGTCTATGAAAAAGGTCTCCCAGGCCAGGGAGAAGAGGTTCACCTTTGTGCTGGCTGTAGTCATGGGGGTATTTGTGGTGTGCTGGTTCCCATTCTTCTTCAGCTACTGCCTGCACGGAGTGTGCGGGGACCCCTGTAAGATCCCCGATCCCCTCTTTAAATTCTTCTTCTGGATTGGTTACTGCAACAGCTCACTCAACCCCGCCATCTACACCATCTTCAACCAGGATTTCCGACGCGCCTTTCAGAAAATCCTTTGCAAGTCGTGGAAAAAATCCTTCTAGATATATGTGATAATGGGAGGGACAAGCCAGGACTAAATATGCCCTGAGATGACCATGACAATCTCAATATGGACATATGAAATCTACCATGGAATATTCATATGAAAGAAGCCTTTTTTGTATTCGACCATATGAACAATGCAACGTGCACACTGTACTTACAGTGGTCAGACACATTGTCATGCTGTAACTCAATTGAGAGAGCATCATTCTGAACTACGCCTTCATATTCCCTCACAGGCAACTCTTGTGCTCTCATTACCCAACATATTTATGTTACTGGCCTGCATATTTGCCATTCACGTTCAGTGTGTGCATAGTGGTTCCCAGAACAAGATGTTCTGAAGTGTATCGCAAGGCTTTAACTCAATGTCACATTAGATATCTGGTACTGCTGAGTCCTATACAACCAAAGTAACACAATTTCCAGGCTAATCATGCTAATGCGAAAACACAGGGGTATTAGCCGGGCGCATCAGCAGTCTAATCCACTATGTTGACTTGTCATGGGTAATGATTTCCAAGTGGACCCTAGGGATTACAGACAAATGGTTGAGGTGTTGAGGGCTGAGTATATGTTTTTAAAACGTGGGCTACGGTTGTTCCTTTTATTTATAATCGTAAGAAAGAGCTGTATTTTTCA
This sequence comes from Oncorhynchus nerka, assembly GCF_034236695.1. Classification (NCBI taxonomy): domain Eukaryota; kingdom Metazoa; phylum Chordata; class Actinopteri; order Salmoniformes; family Salmonidae; genus Oncorhynchus; species Oncorhynchus nerka. The sequence goes on from NC_088403.1 coordinate 55,080,257, forward strand.
CCCTGGATGCTGATGAATATATACCTAAGAATAAAACATAAAGTATTTATTTGAAGTACCTCTCTTGTGGACTGTTTCTGTTAAATTATTTTGCATATTTCACATTTTGTTTTGCAAGTGATGCTTTTTCTTATGCTTAAAGTAGTGGGCTATCATGCAAAATAAACGCTGAAGAAATCTTATCTGAGCTCTATTGTGATGTTGGACTTCTGTCATATGTATATACACACTGGAGCACTCTGACAATGATGCACATGTGTTTTGACAGTGATTGAGAGATACTGGGGTTGCCAAGTGTTGTTTTATGCAAGGGATTCTGAGATAGTGTGCTCTGCCAGCATCAATCACTGTCTAACGTGCACTCTCTAAGATGTCTGGCAACCCATTTGTCCCTGAGATGGTATACAAATAAGCTTTTTATGTTTAGACACTATAAACATGTTAACAGAACAGCTCCAGGACAACAAAGCATTTACGTAATCCTTTCTATTCATAGACATTCGCTTGCACTGTCAAACAATTTAAAATGCAGGTCAAATATAATTAGGGAATGCTAAAGGGAGATGGTTAAAATGTCGCTGCAAAAATCTGTAATTAGCTGCCTAAATCATTATTTAGGGTAAAAACAATTCCTTTTTGGCAATCCTAATCAAGACTCTATTATCACACTATTGATATCATGTCTAATATCCCACCCATCCCATTGACTGGCTTGGGGGTGTTCTCACCATGGCTGCTTACCGATGCTCCTCCCACCTCCCAAAGTGTGCACTTGCACACTCCCAGTCATGGATCTACAATCCAGTAGAAGGAGTGTGCAGGTGCAAACTTTGGGTGTGAAGAATTGGTATGCAGCCCATTTTTCCCTCACCAATCCATAACATTCAGATTAGTGTCCATTCACAAAGGGAATGAAACAAGGAAGTATTCAAGAGTATTGGGACGTAGCCTGTTTGTTTTACTAAGTAGCCTCATAGATCCCTAGTGTAATGTAATGGCAACATTTTCTGAAGTTAACTGTGAAAATGATAGAAGCTGCAGTAATGGGGTCAACCAAAGTTCTCGCCCCCCTGACACAGATTGGCCATGTCAATACCAGGGTGTTGGTGACCTTTTAGCACAACAGGTTGGCTGAGAGGAGATAATCCAATATTCCCCACTGCCCTGTGGACATCAGCAAGGTGGAACTGAATCTTTCCTCCACTTTAAACTGCTGCTGTGTTTGGGGTGCCAATGTAACAGCTCTTTGTAATGTTTTTTTGTGTTTGTTCAAATGCAGTTCAGGATCTTAAGGATATAACGTATAATACACAATTGGATGACGTAGTACACAGAAAAGAGGGACCCGTTTTGGCTCATGAGCACCACTTTCAAAACTACTAGCTGAAATGATACAAACATTCTGGAGCATCACTTAAACTGCTGTTATGGTGTCAGTAAATGTAGACATGTAGACAGAGGTTGGTTTGTTTTATTCACCAGTAAAAAAACAAAAAAACAGATTACATATACTGTATATGATATTGATGTAGGCTTTCTAAATGAATTATGTTAACCTTTTAACCTAACTAAATCTAACTAATTGAATTTGTATGTTTTATGATTTTCAATTGAGATCAGTTTAGCATTGACTGCATTGGACACATTACCCACATTGACTTCCTGTGTAAAGGATAGGGTTTCCCCATACAAACATGAGGGAAGCTACTAGGCAACACGCAGCCCATCTATGACACAGAGGACTGTTAAAAAGGAATACATACAACATTATCCACAAAGTTCAGTTCATGATTGATCCCAAATGTCTTACAAAACTTTCTTTGTCATTTTATCTCACTCTGTCAAATACTAGTGCTGAGCGATTGTTAAACAACTAATTGACCGAAGACATCGGTTCAATTCCTTGAATTCCATGTCGTTCAGTTTTTTGTGAGCTCAATGTGCCATTTCTCTAGAGAGAAATCAAATCAGAAGGAACTGTGGAACGCTGTTGGGAGTTTTTAATAGGCAAATATTCAACCTGGTTCAGCGCAGAAAACGTGGTAATTAACTGCAATGACTAGAATGAATTGTGTCTATTCTGCTCCGGCTGACAAGCATACCGAGTGAGAGAGGAACGTCAACAAAACAGCGATGAGAGGGATACAGACTTTTCAGGACTCGGGGTAGCTCTACCAGATTGATAGTTGTAGCAGTCTTTAAATCTTTATCTACTTTGAAGAACTACTAAAATAGTGATTTCATCAGACAGCTCTGCAGCATGAGCAGCTGTGGCAACCCAATAATCACGGGCTACCATTTTCACTAGCCAACTAGGAAAATAGTATGACTTATTGGGGAGTACAGAGATAATGTTAGATGGTTGTCTGGCTGCTACTGTGTGAGCAGAGAGGAGATAATGACTTTTAGAAATTAAAAAATAAAGTAATCAAACAAAAAATAAGTAAAGTACACAACTGAAATATTTTATTTAAGTAAAGTAATGTGAATAAATTATGGTTAATAAGTGATAAGCAGTAATGGGCCATCATGGGGCTATTTTTAATTGATTTATTCTGCGTTGTTAGAGACAATGGAATGTTATCTGTTGTCTTTATATATATACAGTGGGGCAAAAAAGTATTTAGTCAGCCACCAATTGTGCAAGTTCTCCCACTTAAAAAGATGAGAAAGGCCTGTAATTTTCATCATAGGTACACTTCAACTATGACAGAAAATCACATTGTAGGATTTGTAATGAATTTTTTTGCAAATTATGGTGGAAAATAAGTATTTGGTCACCTACAAACAAGCAAGATTTCTGGCTCTCACAGACCTGTAACTTCTTCTTTAAGAAGCTCCTCTGTCCTCCACTCGTTACCTGTATTAATGGCACCTGTTTGAACTTGTTATCAGTATAAAAGACACCTGTCCACAACCTCAAACAGCCACACTACAAACTCCACTATGACCAAGACCAAAGAGCTGTCAAAGGACACCAGAAACAAAATTGTAGACCTGCACCAGGCTGGGAAGACTGAATCTGCAATAGGTAAGCAGCTTGGTATGAAGAAATCAACTGTGGGAGCAATTATTAGGAAATAGAAGACATACAAGACCACTGATAATCTCCCTCGATCTGGGGCTCCACGCAAGATCTCATCCCGTGGGGTCAAAATGATCACAAGAACGGTGAGCAAAAATCCCAGAACCACACGGGGGGACCTAGTGAATGACCTGCCAGGAGCTGGGACCAAAGTAACAAAGCCTACCATCAGTAACACACTACGCTACCAGGGACTCAAATCCTGCAGTGCCAGACGTTTCCCCCTGTACATGTCCAGGCCCGTCTGAAGTTTGCTAGAGAGCATTTGGATGATCGAGAAGACGATTGGGAGAATGTCATATGGTCAGATGAAACCAAAATAGAACTTTTTTGCTACATATACTGTTAAAGTTGGAAGTTTACATACACTTAGGTTGGAGTCATTAAAACACTCCACAAATTTCTTGTCAACAAACTAGTTTTGGCAAGTCTGTTAGGACATCATTTTTGTAAAATTCCAGAAAATGATGTCATGGCTTTAGAAGCTTCTGATTGACATAATTTGAGTAAATTGGAGGTGTACCTGAGGATGTATTTCAAGGTCCACCTTCAAACTTAGTGCCTCTTCGCTTGGGAAAATCAAAAGAAATCAGTCAAGACCTCCGAAAAAAACACTCAAATTGTGTTATTTAGCCTATCAGAAGCTTCTAAAGCCATGACATCCTTTTCTGGAATTTTCCAAGCTGTTTAAAGGCACAGTCAACTTAGTGTATGTAAACTTCTGACCCACTGGAATAGTGATACAAATTATTATAAGTGAAATAATCTGTAATCATTTGTTGGAAAGATTACTTGTGTCATGCACAAAGTAGATATCCTACCCGACTTACCAAAACTATAGTTTGTTAACAAGAAATTTGTGGAGAGGTTGAAAAACGAGTTTTAATGACTCCAACCTAAGTGTATGTAAACTTCCGACTTCAACTGTACATGGTACTTTTATATAACGCTGTCACATAACAACAACACATTGCCAAACATAAGCTCTTTAATCCCTCTCAGTTCATCCCCCTATCACCATAGACCATCCTTGCTGGTTTCCATGTGCATATATTTTTAAATTGTAATGTGATGTTTTACATCATTTTTGTACCTTTCTAATCGTATAGTATCCACAGATTGTGAGCTAAAGATGAAAACCTTTCCAAAGTATTATTATATTATATGTTATCCATGTTTTGGCAATTGGACATTCTCAATATTTGGCTCTGGAATTTCCATTAAAAAGGTCTAAAATAAATTCAAGGTCATATTTCATAATGCATTGAAAAAAATAATAACTGAAATCGAAAACCGTGATTATTTTTTTCAAACCGAACTGAAACTGTACCGTCCTCAAAAAGCACTAATCGCTCAGCACTATCAAATACTAAAGTGGCATTTCATGCTACAGTTGTATTGAATCTCTTTCTTTATAATGTCAGACAGATTTTTTGCTTTATCATAGTTTACCATGCCACCACCATCCAATGTTCTTCTGGCAATTTAATGGCAGATTTTGGTAAGGCCAGTACTATCATAGTGTCAAATAAAAGGGAGCAAGTACTTAAAACATGGACCGAGACGGTGTGATTGTAATTATTTGTGATTCATCCTTGTGTATTTCCTCTTACTCAGCTCAAGCAATCGAGGTTACTATTAAAAAGGTATCACTGAAAGCTTTATATAACAATATAACATTGATTCTTATATGAAAACACAGTGCATATTTGCTTTCAATTCCAGGTAAATCTACATTTGTTGAAATCAATGGGGGGGGGGGCAAGATAGAATCTCTGTGTTGGTATGATACAGATATGACACATGGTTCCTCAAGTGGGAGCATTAAGAGGGAATGACATCTGGATCGATATTGTACATAGGCCTACTGTACTGTATAGTACTACTAATTGAGTATGCTCTTACCAAAGTAAAGCCCCGAGAAGACCTTGAAGGCAATCTTCCATGGAGAAAAAAGCTCGTTATCAAGGGAATATTTCCAGATGATTTGTTTCATTCATTCTGTGAATCTAACAGGTTTGAGAGGTTGGATTTCTGCTGCAACAGATACCAACAGGTTATGAAATAGGTTCGGATGGCTGTCTTTGTTTGAATCTTTCCTGTTTGCTTTCCTGAAAATGCAGCAGTGTTATAAACAAGAGCATTGTAACAGTGTAGTCAGCCCTTACTGATGTGTATGTTTATTTTGGCTTGTGACTGTCATGGTTAAGAGCCTGGAACATCCTGCTGATTAAAATGGAATAGAATGGTCTATACCATGTCTTATTGGAGAGCGAAACAGCATTCCTGCTCTGTAATGGGTATTTACGGTAAATGCAGGTTTTTATGCTGTTTCCGTTTGTCAAGTAACTGAGTTGTACCCAGGTTTAATTCACTGTGCTCGTGTGGTTTTTTGCTAGTTAAGATTGAACAAGACTTAGAAATGTTGTAACATGTTGTAAACATTGGAATTGGTAACATATCATACACATTTTTGCAAGACGTAACATATCATACGAAATGTATGACGTTGTACACAATGGTGCACAATTGTCGGGGACTCATTTTGGCTCATGAGCTCTACTTTCAAAACTACTGGCTGAAATTATCCAAAACCTTTATAACACATCTTTAACTGTGATATGACATGACTCTCATGAGAATCTGCTAAGAAATTGAACATTTGTAGTGAGCCAAGCATCAAGCCCTGAGGTACTCCCAGCGAGATCGAAAGGAATTCACTCGAAATCCATCTTAAGAACACTCTACCAAAGTACAAATGAGGAAGAGTTCCACTTGAACGTGACTAATCTCACTGTGACATAACAGGCCATTTCCTGAAGGAACTTAATATGAGGGATATCAAGTGGCTAACAAGGTCTGAGTTTATCAGCCTTGGACCATGAGCAAAATGGATTTGGGCTTTATTGGAATAGTTGAGACTCTTTTGTCTCGATAAAAGTAATGGATGAAAAGATCAAGCCTCGGCTCACAGCAGAAAGAAACAATGATGCTCAAGTGCCTGAGACCTGATGATAGCTAGCTCTCCAAAACCTGAATATTTATTCTAAAGAGTGGATGATATTGCAGACAGTATTGCAGTCGTTTCAGTCACTCGTAATTACTGTGAAAGTTCTCCTTAAGCACCGCCTCATTCAGACAATTGTAATTGTTTCTCCTCATCTGGGTCAATGGACCCACTGTCTGCTTCTATTATAAATTAGTCTCTAGTTGAGGTACGATCAGTTTTCATAATACCACTAGATGAACCACCTGCAGAATTTCAGTTACAGCATTACAGAATGTCATTATGTAAATAAGCCTGTCAATACTAAAAATATAAAATCAATGCAAAAAAAATTCCAACGTTTCATATTCAAAATCTGATCTCAAACACACACACATATCCTCAACAGAGGATTCTTTAGTTTTATCTAGGGACAAATCTTGTTGGCTTCTCAGCTTTATCATTTGCGAAAGGGAGCTAACTGGATGCATACAGAGAATGTGTCCTCCACTAGGTTCATTTTACAGACAGCAGTCAGGCCTGAGGGAAATGTGGCGGTGACCAGAAGGTGGCTAGAGCAATCCCAGGTGGGCTGTTTTGCCATTGAGCCCTTCAGCAAAACTCTTCAACCCAAAGACTATCCATCTGTATAAAATGTATAAAGTTGAGCTTTGCTTTGGCAACATTTTCAGGAGTTTCACCCTTTCTTTGATGCCATAAGGATAGGGGGAGGTACTACTGCCCACTGAAAATATTGCTATCTCCGATAACATCACCATTCAGTACTTTTACCAATCAGTACAATTTCATTCATACAAGTTGCTCTTATACCTTTGTAATTACACAGTAACAACATTGTAATGACTTGTTGTTACATAGTATAGTAACAGCTTATTTTCCTACAGTGTGCGTTTCATTGAATTCCAGTCCTGTGTAGATGTACAGTACTCAACGTGCTGAATGAAGAAACACTAATTCCCCATTTGTTCATTGCACTACAGTGTACTGTTTTATGCACTATGAATTAGTGACCTCAATTTATCTTCTCGCCCATACATCAATGCGTACTTGTCAGTACTAATGATGGAGGGCAGCTCAGATGGTATCCCACACACTCGTTAACACTCTCCTAGCTGAGCTCACAGCTTTCTGCTAGATTCTGCAGCAGTGCCTCAGTGCGTTGGCACCTTTTCACTCCCCCGTCAAATAGCTCAAGAGAAAAACTGAGTTAGAAACTCTTAACTCTTCGTGTGTGGTTGTTCTTCGTAGCTTTCCTGTCCACTCCTTTGTTCTCTACCTCAACAACAAATCGTTATGGCACATGCTGCATAGCTGCTCCAACTCTGGAATGGCCGTCATAGCAACAGTTATGGGTGAGCAGATAAGTCGGAAAACGAGTCAAGAGACAGAAAGGGGACATTCCTTTTGTGGCTCACTGAGTACAGAAGATACTTGTTTTCACTGTAAAAAGGACGTAGCCTATACAGTGGCTTGCAAAAGTATTCACCCCCTTGGCATTTTTCCTATTTTGTTACCTTACAACCTGGAATTAAAATAGATTTTTGGGGGGTTTGTATCATTTGATTTACACAACATGCCTACCACTTTGAAGATGCAAAATATTTTTTATTGTGACACAAACAGGAAATAACACAAAAAAACAGAAAACTTCAGCGTGCATAACTATTCACACCCCCAAAGTCAATACTTTGTAGAGCCACCTTTTGCAGCAATTACAGCTGCAAGTCTCTTGGGTTATGTCTCTATGAGCTTGGCACATCTAGCCACTGGGACTTTTGCCCATTCTTCAAGGCAAAACTGCTCCAGCACCTTCAAGTTGAATGGGTCCCGCTGGTGTACAGCAATCTTTAAGTCATACCACAGATTCTCAATTGGATTGAGGTCTGGGCTTTAACTAGGCCATTCCAAGACATTTAAATGTTTCCCCTTAAACCACTCGAGTGTTGCTTTAGCAGTATTCTTAGGGTCATTGTCCTGCTGGAAGGTGAACCTCTGTCCCAGTCTCAAATCTCTGGAAGACTGACACAGTTTTTGCGTTTTCCGTAATGGCCAAAAAGCTCAAATTTAGTCTCAACTGTCCAGAGTATCTTCTTCCATATGTTTTTGGTGAACACCAAATGTGTTTGCTTATTTTTTTCCTTAAGCAATGGCTTTTTTTCTGGCAACTCTTCCATAAAGCCCAGCTTTGTGAAGTGTATGGCTTATAAAGTGGTCTTATGGACAGATACTCCAATCTCCGCTGTGGAGCTTTGCAGCTCCTTCAGGGTTATCTTTGGTCTCTTCGTTGCCTCTCTGATTGATGCCCTCCTTGCCTGGTCCGTGACTTTTGGTGGGCGGCCATCTCTTGGCAGGTTTGTTGTGGTGCTATATTCTTTCTATTTTTAATAATGGATTTAATGGTACTCCGTGAAATGTTCAAAGTTTCTAATATATTTTTTTATAACCCAACCCTGATCTGTACTTCTCCACAACTTTGTCCCTGACTTGTTTGGAGAGCTCCTTGGTCTTCATAGTGCCGCTTGCTTGGTGGTGCCCTTTGCTTAGTGGTGTTGCAGACTCTGGGGCCTTTCAGAACAGGTGTATACAGTGCCTTGCGAAAGTATTCGGCCCCCTTGAACTTTGCGACCTTTTGCCACATTTCAGGCTTCAAACATAAAGATATAAAACTGTATTTTTTTGTGAAGAATCAACAACAAGTGGGACACAATCATGAAGTGGAACGACATTTATTGGATATTTCAAACTTTTTTAACAAATCAAAAACTGAAAAATTGGACGTGCAAAATTATTCAGCCCCCTTAAGTTAATACTTTGTAGCGCCACCTTTTGCTGCGATTACAGCTGTAAGTCGCTTGGGGTATGTCTCTATCAGTTTTGCACATCGAGAGACTGAAATGTTTTCCCATTCCTCCTTGCAAAACAGCTCGAGCTCAGTGAGGTTGGATGGAGAGCATTTGTGAACAGCAGTTTTCAGTTCTTTCCACAGATTCTCGATTGGATTCAGGTCTGGACTTTGACTTGGCCATTCTAACACCTGGATATGTTTATTTTTGAACCATTCCATTGTAGATTTTGCTTTATGTTTTGGATCATTGTCTTGTTGGAAGACAAATCTCCGTCCCAGTCTCAGGTCTTTTGCAGACTCCATCAGGTTTTCTTCCAGAATGGTCCTGTATTTGGCTCCATCCATCTTCCCATCAATTTTAACCATCTTCCCTGTCCCTGCTGAAGAAAAGCAGGCCCAAACCATGATGCTGCCACCACCATGTTTGACAGTGGGGATGGTGTGTTCAGGGTGATGCGCTGTGTTGCTTTTACGCCAAACATAACGTTTTGCATTGTTGCCAAAAAGTTCAATTTTGGTTTCATCTGACCAGAGCACCTTCTTCCACATGTTTGGTGTGTCTCCCAGGTGGCTTGTGGCAAACTTTAAACAACACTTTTTATGGATATCTTGCCACTCTTCCATAAAGGCCATATTTGTGCAATATACGACTGATTGTTGTCCTATGGACAGAGTCTCCCACCTCAGCTGTAGATCTCTGCAGTTCATCCAGAGTGATCATGGGCCTCTTGGCTGCATCTCTGATCAGTCTTCTCCTTGTATGAGCTGAAAGTTTAGAGGGACGGCCAGGTCTTGGTAGATTTGCAGTGGTCTGATACTCCTTCCATTTCAATATTATCGCTTGCACAGTGCTCCTTGGGATGTTTAAAGCTTGGGAAATCTTTTTGTATCCAAATCCGGCTTTAAACTTCTTCACAACAGTATCTCGGACCTGCCTGGTGTGTTCCTTGTTCTTCATGATGCTCTCTGCGCTTTTAACGGACCTCTGAGACTATCACAGTGCAGGTGCATTTATACGGAGACTTGATTACACACAGGTGGATTGTATTTATCATCATTAGTCATTTAGGTCAACATTGGATCATTCAGAGATCCTCACTGAACTTCTGGAGAGAGTTTGCTGCACTGAAAGTAAAGGGGCTGAATAATTTTGCACGCCCAATTTTTCAGTTTTTGATTTGTTAAAAAAGTTTGAAATATCCAATAAATGTCGTTCCACTTCATGATTGTGTCCCACTTGTTGTTGATTCTTCACAAAAAAAATACAGTTTTATATCTTTATGTTTGAAGCCTGAAATGTGGCAAAAGGTCGCAAAGTTCAAGGGGGCCGAATACTTTCGCAAGGCACTGTATATACTGAGATCATGTGACAGATCATGTGACACTTAGATTGCACACAGGTGGACTTTAGTTAACTAATTATGTAATTGAATGCACAAGATCTTATTTAGGGGCTTCATAGCAAAGGTGTGAATACATGTGCACGCACCACTTTTCCGTTTTTTATTTTTCCGAATTTTTTTAAGCAATTTTTTTAAAACATTTCACTTCACCAATTTGGATTATTTTGTGTATGTCCATTAAATGAAATCCAAATAAAAATACATTTTCAATTTCAGGTTGTAATGCAATAAAATAGGAAAAACGCCAAGGGGGATGAATACTTTTGCAAGGCACTGTACAATAATCCGATTGTCACATTGAGCCATAGTTCAAATCATAAGTAAGTGGACGAGACAGGCACAGGTTTTAGATCCCAGCTCACATAGTGATGCCCAGCAGTTAGTGACTCGGAGTGTGTTTAGACCTCTTGCAGAGTAACTCTGTTAAGTTGCACACGGTACTGAAGATTTAACGTGACTACATTGTAATGAAAACATTGGAGGCCTTGAGGTGTTTTCTGCACAGTGGTTTATTATATTTGGTGCCTTGTGTTCTGACTAAAAGAGAAAGCCAGGTGTGTAATGTTACATTCCATTTGGTCCTTCTTTCCATATCCTGTTTCTTTCATTCTTAGCCCCAACGCCTGGGGTGTTTTTCACTAGGAACAAAACGGTAGAAAACGGGCCGAAATGAATTCTTCCAATAAGAAATCTTGTTTTTTGTTGCAAAACATTTCCTCACTAGCCAGCTACCACCCAGTACTCTACACTGCACCTTAGAGACTGCTGCTCTATGTACTGTACATAGAGTCATTGAACACTGGTCACTTTAATCATGTTTACATACTGTTTTACCCACTTCATAATTATATACTGTGTTCTGGTCATGGCTCATGCTATATAACTATTGCTCTACACACCTTTTCTATTCATATACTGTCCATACTGTCTATACACACCATCATATAAAATCAAATCAAATCAAATCAAATGTATTTATATAGCCCTTCGTACATCAGCTGATATCTCAAAGTGCTGTACAGAAACCCAGCCTAAAACCCCAAACAGCAAGCAATGCAGGTGTAGAAGCACAGTGGCTAGGAAAAACTCCCTAGAAAGGCCAAAACCTAGGAAGAAACCTAGAGAGGAACCAGGCTATGTGGGGTGGCCAGTCCTCTTCTGGCTGTGCCCGGTGGAGATTATAACAGAACATGGCCAAGATGTTCAAATGTTCATAAATGACCAGCATGGTCGTATAATAATAAGGCAGAACAGTTGAAACTGGAGTAGCAGCACGGTCAGGTGGACTGGGGACAGCAAGGAGTCATCATGTCAGGTAGTCCTGGGGCATGGTCCTAGGGCTCAGGTCCTCCGAGAGAGAGAAAAAAAGAGAGAATTAGACAGAGCATATGTGGGGTGGCCAGTTCTCTTCTGGCTGTGCTGGGTGGAGATTATAACAGAACATGGCCAAGATATATATGTATATTTATTTGTATTCCCGGACTCTGATATTAGTTCTTCTGATATTGCTCATTCTGATATGTCTTAATATTTTGTTCATTAGTTTTGTTTAACTTTTGGATTATGTGTTTATTGTTATTGAATTGCTAGATATCTGCACAACTGTGTACGCAGCCAATAAACTTTGATTTCATTTGAAAACGTTCTGAAAATATTTCCTATGGTGTGCACTAGTGACGTCACCGCTCTGCACTCCTAAAGGTGTATAAGTCATTTCACATGAACATCACACCAGGTTTGGCTCAGGCATTGGGAGCAGTCACCCTTCAAACACCCTTAAGTCACCTTTATCGTTCCGTTTCCTTCACAGCGATGTGGTTCAAATGCCCGAGGGGAGGTCATGTTGTGAAAAACAATTAACATGGAGGCTATGACCGACTGCTTTGCATCACAAATCCCTTCCAAAACAGGTTAAAGCTGGAAGGCCAAATCCAATCAGGCAACCATTGAACAGAAAATTGTAATGGGTTATTTGCCACGGCAACAATGCTGTAAACGTTAGGTACAATCTAATTGGAGATCAAGTTGATATCTTAGATCGTTTAGATGCTAGATTCAACCAGTGTATGTTCAGTATGTCTGTGGTAGACAGTGATTTTCAGGTCAGTTTAAAGTGTGATTGTCTGAGATTAAGTTGGATTTGACAAAATAACACACAAATGTGCCAACCTGCTGCACTAGCAATGTATTTTGTAGCTACGGATGACTGATGGCTAATAACTTCCGAGTCTGTAGTACATTACTCACAACTCTCTACCTACACAGACATTTCCCTTTTGCCGGTTTTCAATCGTGATCTCCGTGTCTATAATTCCAAACCACCTGCAATGCTGTTATTCCTCAGCCCATCCATGAACAATGAGCTTGCTACCGAGAGCGTAGACGTGCTTCCTATCATAGAGCTCCTACTCTTTAATTGGCTTGTCATTGTGAAAGGGAAGGATGAGGTGGGCGTGGGGTATACAACATTCCATTACCATCTCCTGCTGTTGAGAAGCTTTTAGACACTGAGGATTCAGCATGAGGTCAATCACTGACATCGCTGGCACAGAGGTGCTTTCAAAGCCACAACCGCCTCCACCTGTGGGGCCGCATCATACCCTTGTGGTCCTAGCCACCTAGTCACCCTCATAGGTCAGCTTGAAAGACCTTTTTAATTCCAGATGTTAATTTTTCAACATGGATGGCGTATTTGAATCCATCTCACATGTGCAGTTTACCTGTTTGCTTCTCACACCTGCTAAGATTCCGGTTCTGATATGCCGACTCTCCTGTCGGTCCACAAAAACATTACAACTTACCCCTCCTTGTTACTCTTCTCCACATGAGACTCATCTGCGCCCAGAGGAGGTCTTGGCGTTTGGATGAAAGGGGCTCTGGGGCATCGCGGTTTATGAGATGAATTAAGTTTTCCACAGGGACATGTGGCTAGAGGCATCAGATATCAATGTGAATGTGAGATGAGCTAGGATGTTCATTAGATGGGTCCAGTGCAGTCAAGCATCGATTGTGTGAGGCAAAGAGAAACACATTTTAAAGTGCAAAGTAAAAGTACTGTCCCAACTTAAACTTCCCCATTCCCCTCTCCCTAAAATAATAGATGGCTAAGAGGGTTGGATCCAGTTTGGCCCTGGTTCAAGGAACCAATTCTTAAAAATTGGTCCTATTTAATTTCTGTACAACAAATAGGAGTGATGTGCTGGCTGGGGAAAGTGCCAGCTAATTTACTGACCATGTACTCGACTATAGTGCTCTAAGATATTAAAAACCCAGCTGTCTCCACTGGAATCATCGCACTGCATTGACAGTCAATTAGTTGGTATGACTGGTTTTCGCTTCCATGGTTAATTATTTAGGCTTTAAATAAAAGTGTGTGGTTCCTTTAAAAATACTCAACCATAAGTGATGTTCCTCCTAAAACAATGAATATCTGTCTTTGTAGAAGAAAATGTTGGTCACTGTAAAAATCTTGCAGATCTTGAGCATTAATTTATGTGGTAATATAATCACATGTAATGCTTCGGAAGCTTCAAAATAAAACTGCATTTCTATGAAGCTCCTTCCTCCTGAAATGTCTTTTTCACACATTTTTATATTGACAAACCGCAGCATCCTTGCAACTGAATCCAAAAGCGGATGATAATAGCCTACAGCATTCTGTGGATTCAGGTTTCAATTAACATCCAGATAGACTCGGTGTGACTGTTTTGAAGACTGTAAACAGCCTGAAGCACCGGGAGACCTTTCTTTCAGGTAAACAATGACCTGAGTGACATCACAGGGCACACTATTCAACTCGAATGGCAGTCCGTTGATTTGGGAAAACACCAAAGGCTATGGATGACATCATCTCTAATGGACAGTAGCTCAAGCAGTTGAATACCCTGATCAACTGTATCCATTACAGTCCCCACTCTCTTCCCTCTTAAAAGAGGAGGAAGTGATATTCCGCCAGGACAGACTGAATCTTAGATGTGGAAGGCGAGATAAGACAAGCTCCCTCTGTGACTTACGTGTCACGACAATTTGCATCTCCAATTGGGTCCTCTAAAAGTATTCTCTGTCGTTCACTTGCCGTGCCTGCAGAGTTGGAACAATGTATCTACTTGAGAAGTAGCATACATGCAGACATGTATTAAAATGTTTATATCAAATTAAAACAAGCTTTTGTAGGTATGTTTGACTGGAATTTAGAAAGCTTCCGAGTACCACAGTTTTGCTACAAATGAAGATGTCTGAATATTTTTCACACGCCAGTGGTTATAGTCTAGCTTTTACTAAACAGGCCAATTTTTCTTTCATTCTAAAAGCATGCTCTCATCTGCACTTTTGTCTCTATAGTCTTGCAGGACGCAAGCTGCTCCCGCAAATGTTTTCCTTCATCTCTTCTAAATTACATTTCAGTGATTGCAAGTTAAATGTCAATTGTTGTCTTTTTCCCCCCTATTCTATAATGTTGACCTTTTATGCACCTGGTGTAAATTCTTCTCCAATATTGCTTTTTCAATTTGAATTCCCTCATAATACCATTGAGATAAGGCTAAATGAACTGCTGATGAAATGGAGAGCAAAGGGGTCACGTGGGAATCTAGCAAAATGTAGCAGAGTTATTGATTGTTGCCAATTCATTGCAGGGATTTTTGGTTAATGGAGTGCCTCTCATCCAGCAGCACACAGATTCTAAGTCTTAATATTCCATGAGGAATTGTTGCCACACTGAAACAACTGTTCTGGGGCAAATGTAATATTATATGTTGCAGTCCAGGCGACAGGGAAATCAGTGGGGCACAGCATGATATTACTTGCGTGTAGGTTTTGCAGTTAGAAAATATGCCCAACATAAACTCTACCTATATATAGAGAAATACTGCCCTGGGGAACAGTGAAGAGACTTGAAGGGCTGGGAACTTGATAGGCATGAATCAAATATGTTTTGTTGAAGCTTGTTTGTGTGAGAATTGAATTATGATATAGACTAATGAGTGCGAAAATATTGTATTGTTTCACCTGAATGCCTTCCTGACAAGCTCCCAAGAAGCTATTTGACACATTTCCCAAGTATAAATATTACTTCAGTGATACAGGTATAATAAATCAATCAATCAATGTCTTGGCCTACATTTGAACTCTAGTTATTTCATCAGTGAATGGAAAAAGCTGTTGGCTCACTTTGCATTGCACTATTCCAGTTTGGATACATTCATTCCATGAGGGCTTTTTTTTGTCTTTCAACTATATGCAGAAATCCTTACCCTCTCTATAGTTCCATGTATCCGGCAGCATACTCTCATTCCACCCCTACCAGGCAGACATCAAATAATTAACATTCTGAATTTTTAAAAATTAAGAAGAAGAATTTTACTTCTGAAATGAGTTGCTTTACCAATTCCGTTGGCCATGGGACACCATGGGATGATAAAACAATGGCCCCCACCTCTGAGGATTTCCTTTGTGTTCTCTTCCTTTGTGTCCTCAGTTCATACATTTCGGTGGCGTCGAGCTACCACCTGATTTTGGTATAGTCACACTGCTAGTTCCACCTGCACACTAAGCTGCTGATGAATGAATAAATGAAAAGATGAATTCCTCTGTTCATGCCTGAGATTACATCTGTGATTCTGACTGGGGGTTTTTGATGTCTGACGCTCCAGTTTTTAACAAATCCTTTTAAGGTTTAAAGTCCTTCTCCTGTCTCCTTTTCACCTAATTGAACACCTGATTTACGCAGGCTCGTTAGAAAGTAGATGTGTCCAGTCAAGGTATGACATGACATGGCATACGTGTGTGTGCATGTGTGTGTGTTTATGTGTTTGCATTTGTATCTAAAAAACTAAAATGTTTCTCAAAACATATTAATTTGACCCTTTAGTGTGTGTACTTTACTCTATTTATACTTGGGATATCGCTTCAACAGGAAAAGTTCAAAAATCACCGGAGGACGTATTTAACCTTTTACTGCAGTGGGCTAAATCAGGGTCACACAGAGTGTTCCTTGGTAGTCTTAAACAAATCTACTTTGAAACCAAAGTACAGTGGGGCAAAAAAGTATTTAGTCAGCTACCAATTGTGCAAGTTCTCCCACTTAAAAATATGAGAGAGGCCTGTAATTTTCATCATAGGTACACTTCAACTATGACAGACAAAATTAGATTTTTTTTCTCCAGAAAATCACATTGTAGGATTTTTTATGATTTTTTTTTATTTTTTTTATTTTTTTATTTCACCTTTATTTAACCAGGTAAGCAAGTTGAGAACAAGTTCTCATTTACAATTGCGACCTGGCCAAGATAAAGCAAAGCAGTTCGACACATACAACGACACAGAGTTACACATGGAGTAAAACAAACATACAGTCAATAATACAGTAAAAAAAAAACTAAAAAAAAACAAGTCTATATACAATGTGAGCAAATTAGGTGAGAAGGGAGGTAAAGGCAAAAAAGGCCATGGTGGCAAAGTAAATACAATATAGCAAGTAAAACACTGGAATGGTAGTATTGCAATGGAAGAATGTGCAAAGTAGAAATAAAAATAATGGGGTGCAAAGGAGCAAAATAAATAAATAAATTAAATACAGTTGGGAAAGAGGTAGTTGTTTGGGCTAAATTATAGGTGGGCTATGTACAGGTGCAGTAATCTGTAAGATGCTCTGACAGTTGGTGCTTAAAGCTAGTGAGGGAGATAAGTGTTTCCAATTTAAGAGATTTTTGTAGTTCGTTCCAGTCATTGGCAGCAGAGAACTGGAAGGAGAGCGGCCAAAGAAAGAATTGGTTTTGGGGGTGACTAGAGAGATATACCTGCTGGAGCGTGTGCTACAGGTGGGAGATGCTATGGTGACCAGCGAGCTGAGATAAGGGGGACTTTACCTAGCAGGGTCTTGTAGATGACATGGAGCCAGTGGGTTTGGCGGCAGTATGAAGCGAGGGCCAGCCAACGAGAGCGTACAGGTCGCAATGGTGGGTAGTATATGGGGCTTTGGTGACAAAACGGATAGCACTGTGATAGACTGCATCAATTTGTTGAGTAGGGTATTGGAGGCTATTTTGTAAATGACATCCAAAGTCGAGGATTGGTAGGATGGTCAATTTTACAAGGGTATGTTTGGCAGCATGAGTGAAGGATGCTTTGTTGCGAAATAGGAAGCCAATTCTAGATTTAACTTTGGATTGGAGATGTTTGATATGGGTCTGGAAGGAGAGTTTACAGTCTAACCAGACACCTAAGTATTTGTAGTTGTCCACGTATTCTAAGTCAGAGCCGTCCAGAGTAGTGATGTTGGACAGGCGGGTAGGTGCAGGTAGCGATCGGTTGAAGAGCATGCATTTAGTTTTACTTGTATTTAAGAGCAATTGGAGGCCACGGAAGGAGAGTTGTATGGCATTGAAGCTTG
The DNA here is from genome assembly GCF_034236695.1 of Oncorhynchus nerka. Taxonomy (NCBI): domain Eukaryota; kingdom Metazoa; phylum Chordata; class Actinopteri; order Salmoniformes; family Salmonidae; genus Oncorhynchus; species Oncorhynchus nerka. Next base: position 55,097,987 of record NC_088403.1, read on the forward strand.
CCTGGAGGGTTGTTAACACAGTGTCCAAAGAAGGGCCGGAAGTATACAGAATGGTGTCGTCTGCGTAGAGGTGGATCAGAGACTCACCAGCAGCAAGAGCGACCTCATTGATGTATACAGAGAAGAGATTTGCAAATTATGGTGGAAAATAAGTATTTGGTCACCTACAAACAAGCAAGATTTCTGGCTCTCACAGACCTGTAACTTATTCTTTAAGAGGCTCCTCTGTCCTCTACTCGTTACCTGTATTAATGGCACCTGTTTGAACTTGTTATCAGTATAAAAGACACCTGTCCGCAACCTCAAACAGTCACACTCCAAACTCCACTATGGCCGAGACCAAAGAGCTGTCAAAGGACACCAGAAACAAAATTGTAGACCTGCACCAGGCTGGGAAGACTGAATCTGCAATAGGTAAGCAGCTTGGTTTGAAGAAATCAACTGTGGGAGCAATTATTAGGAAATGGAAGACATACAAGACCCCTGATAATCTCCCTTGATCTGGGGCTCCACGCAAGATCTCACTTCGTGGGGTCAAAATGATCACAAGAAGGGTGAGCAAAAATCCCAGAACCACACGGGGGTACCTAGTGAATGACCTGCAGGACAAAGAATGCTGAGTTGCATACAAATAACACCACACCTACTGTGAAGCATGGGGGTGGAAACGTCATGCTTTGGGGCTGTTTTTCTGCAAAGGGACCAGGACGACTGATCCGTGTAAAGGAAAGAATGAATGGGGCCATGTATCGTGAGATTTTGAGTGAAAACCTCCTTCCATCAGCAAGGGCATTGAAGATGAAACGTGGCTGGGTCTTTCAGCATGACAATGATCCCAAACACACCGCCCAAGCAACGAAGGAGTGGCTTTGTAAGAAGCATTTCAAGATCCTGGAGTGGCCTAGCCAGTCTCCAGATCTCAACCCCATAGAAAATCTTTGGAGGGAGTTGAAAGTCTGTGTTGCCCAGCAACAGTCCCAAAACATCACTGCTCTAGAGGAGATCTGCATGGAGGAATGGGCCAAAATACTAGCAACAGTGTGTGAAAACCTTATGAAGACTTACAGAAAACGTTTGACCTCTGTCATTGCCAACAAAGGGTATATAACAAAGTATTGAGATAAACTTTTGTTATTGACCAAATACTTATTTTCCACCATAATTTGCAAATAAATACATTAAAAATCCTACAATGTGATTTCTGGATTTTATTTTATTTTTCTTCAATTGTGGAAGTTCTCCCACTTAAAAAGACGAGAGAGGCCTGTAATTTTCATCATAGGTACACTTCAACTATGACAGACAAAATGAGGGAAAAAATCCGGAAAATCACATTGGTGGAAAATAAGTATTTTTTCTCATATGATATTTTAGAAACACTTAATATAAGTGCTGTGTTTCGTATAGGCTTATCCTGGCGTAACGATTTGATAACCATGTAAATCTCTCGGACAAGGTGCGTTTTATCAATATATTTGGTTCTATTTCTTCTTGGATTCGAAAATGCTAATTAGTGTCAAATTAGACATCATGCAAAACTACAAATCCCTGCAAGCTCCTGCACATCATCTCTAGCTGACACTTTTGCTAACAGGTATTGTGTCGATTTAAAACATGCACAAGACAGTTCACAGAATTGTCCATTTAAGACATTTTGCCAATTTATTCATTAAGCTAACATTAGATAGTTAATCCAGAGATTCTTACCTTTGCCTCGATTCGGCAGTCTCATCCAGATCATCATGGCATTTGTAGTTCTTTATGATTGCCACCTGAGCAGTTAATTAGCATTTCATTTTGGAGGGGGTAAATAGAGGCAAATATATTGATACAAGTCAACTTGTCCTAGAGAGACTTACATGGTTTTAAAAATGTCACACCAGGGTAAGCCTACACGAAACACAGCCCTTATATTAAGTGTTTCTAAAATCCCCTCTATGGGCAAAATTAACGGTGGAAAAAATATTGGAACCATTTCCCTGTTTGACCACTAGGTTTAATGGGTATTATAACTCATACTATGGTACTTTATAGTTGATTTTTTGGTTGTTGTTGTGTTTGCACCCCATTATTACACTTAATATACATCCCAGGAGACTGAAATATAACAAAACCGTTTGACATAGAAACACCAGATTTTTGGCTGTTTAAAAAAATATATGTTCATTAATTATGAAATTATTAAAGTATATTAAGAACATTCCACACATTAGGCCACTAGTCATTTGACTGCAGGAAGGGGCTACAGTAGGGAGCTGTAGATGAATATCTTTGTTTTCAACAGCTCGCTATCTAGGATAAAGAGCATTGCCAGCCGTATCACCACATGAATGGAGATTAATTTCCCCTCTTCTTTATGCCATGATATGCTCCGTTTTGGGCAATTGAATGTACATAATATGTCTATATATCTTGATATAAATGGCTCATCGTAAAACACAGTACCACTGCAACATCTAGCAAGCATGAAACATGTGTAAATAGCCATCAAGAGACATTGAACTTCAGGTCGATGGCGCTTAATTATACCGATTTGTTTTTCAAGCTACAGTATATAAGCTATAAGAAACCTATCTCACAAGTCTATGTGGTTATTCCTGTAGAACTTACATGTAATACACAACACATTCATTACACATGGAAAGCATTGCCGGGGGTAGCTAATAGGTGCATGAAAGTGAACATGAAACCTCCCTGAGGCCATCTAACATTTAGGGTCTGCATCCCAAATGGTGCCCTTTTCCCTATGTAGTGCACTACTTTTGATCAGGGCCCAAAAGTAGTGCACTACATAGGGAAAAGTTTGCGATTTGGGAGACTCCCTAATTACTTGTTAGGTTGAAGCTAAGAAGACGGCTTGGGAAAGACAAATGGGTCTCTTAACCATTACCTACAATGTATCTTATTTACCAGCAGGAAGGTCTTGTAGACATGCCATGGCAGTTTTAGAAAATGGTCAAGAAACCCAGCATGTGGGTGTTATGTATCGCAAAGCATTCACATCAGACAGTTCTAGTGACTTATTGTAAATGTCTTTAGAGTGAGCCTTGGGAAATGGAATTGGAAGGAATATAGGAGATCTACAATTTGTTTAATATACAGTGCATTAAGAACATTTGCAGACCCCTTGACCTTTTCCACATTTTGTAACGTGACAGCCTTACTTTAAAAAAAATATTACATTGTTTTGTTTCTCTCATCAATCTAGACACAAAACCCCATAATGCAAAGCAAAAACAGGTTTTTAGAAATGTTAGCAAAGAACAACAACAAAAAACATATTTACGTAAGTATTCAGACCCTTTGCTATGATACTCGAAATTGAGCTCAGGTGCATCCTGTTTCCATTGATCGTCCTTGAGAAGTTTCTGCAACTTGATTGGAGTCCACCTATAGTAAATTAAATTGATTGGACATGATTTGGAAAGGCACGCACCTGTCTATATAAGGTCACAGTTGACAGTGCATGGTCCCCAAGAACACAGTGGCCATCATTCTTAAATGGAAAAAGTTTGGAACTACCAAGACTCTTCCTAGAGCTGGCTGCCTGGTCAAACTGAGCAATCGAGGTAGAAGGGCCTTAGTCAGGGAGGTGACCAAGAACCCAATGGTCACTCTGACAGATCTCCAGAGTTCCTCTGTGGAGATGGGATAACCTTCCAGAAGGACAACCATCAGGCCTTTATGGTAGAGTGGCCAGACAGAAGCCACTTCTCAGTAAAAGGCACATGACAGTCCTCTTGGGGTTTGCCAAAAGGCACCAAAATAATTATCAGACCATGAGAAACAAGATTCTCTGGTCTGATGAAACTAAGATGGAAATCTTTGGCCTGAATGCCAAGCATCACATCCAGAGGAAACCAGGCACCGCTCATCACCTGGCCAATACCATGCCTACGGTGAAGCATGGTGGTGGCAGGGACTGGATTGAGGCAAAGATGAACAGAGCAAAGTACAGAGATATCTTTGATGAAACCTGTTCCAGAGTGCTCAGGACCTCAGACTGGAGCAAACATTCACCTTCCAACAGGACAAAGACCCTAAGCACACAGCCAAAACAATGCAAGAGTGACTTCGGGAAAAGTCTCTGAATGTCCTTGACTGGCCCAGCCAGAGCCCGGACTTGAATCCAATCGAACATCTTTGAACAGACTTGAAAATGTCTGTGCAGCAACGCTCCCCATCAAACCTGACAGAGAGGATCTGCAGAGAATAATGGGAGAAACTCCCCAAATACAGGTGTGCCAAGCTTGTAGCGTCATACCCAAGAATACTCGAGGCTGTAATCTCTGCCAAAGGTGCTTCAACAAAGTACTGAGTAAAGGGTCTGAATACTTATGTAAATGTGGTATTTCCGTTTTTTAAAAGTAAATTTGCAAACATTATGGGGTATTGTGTGTAGATTTATGAGGAGGTCAAAAACAATGGAATCCATTTTAGAATAAGGCTGTAACGTAACAAAATGTGGAAAAAGTGAAGGGGTCTGAATACTTTCCGAATGCACTGTAATCACATAATGTTCAGGAACCTGCCAGAAAGTTGCTGCAAGATCTTTAATAATTTGTATTGCACTCCCGATATGACCCATATTTACCTCAGATGTTAGGGATGCAATGTCTACTTATGCTGAGAGACCAATTTCTGTCAGCAAGAAATCCAAGAATCTGATGCTAAATACCACAGCTGACACCAAAAACAAATTATAGAATCGAATGTAAAATCCCACTTGACCCGCAAGCCTTGTGTGAAGTCTTGGAAATGCAGTATGATTATTTCATATAAATATATATATATAATGTATATAATACCTTTTTTTTCAACAGGGAGTCCCTTTGAGACCAAAGTCCCTTTCAGATGGGAGCCCTGCATTTTACAATTTCACTAATTTTACTAAATACAAGCGAATACAAAATGCAACAATACAGACACATTGGTCAACAATAACTGCCTGAGAGGTACCAATGTATCTAGTTGAAGGGAACTCTGAAGACTTGGATCCAAGTCTTGGGGCGGCAGGGTAGCCTAGTGGTTAGAGCGTTGGACTAGTAACCGGAAGGTTGCGAGTTCAAACCCCCGAGCTGACAAGGTACAAATCTGTCGTTCTGCTCCTGAACAGGCAGTTAACCCACTGTTCCCAGGCTGTCATTGAAAATAAGAATTTGTTCTTAACTGACTTGCCTGGTTAAATAAAGGTAAAAATAAAATTAAAATAAAAAATACATGGGATACATAGCAACTAAAGTCTGTATCAACAGATATTTCCAGAGTTAACCATCCCTGTGGTCGGGTATGGTCCCACTGGGCACAAACTAGATATATCAATGTTTCCATGTCAAGGAATTTCTGTTTTTCACCTAACCTTTAACCTAAATCCACTGACACGGTTCAAATTCTTATTGCTTTCATGTTAAAGTCAGGTTAGTTGACAACTCAATGAAATGTAAATCTAAACTAGACATTTTTTTGTTTTTGCAATAGGACTTTATAAACAAATCAGAGGCAAACCTACTTTCCAATAGAGCAAGCAGCGATGAGTGCAAAACCTGTCACCTGTAATAAAATGAAGTGCACTATGGAAAACTGTATCTAACAGCTTCAATGACGTGGCCGGGACATTCATTCAATTAAAATGAAGCATCTGCATTCTATTATCAAATGATAGGCATGACCTATTTCTATAGAAGAAGCCCATTGTTATTCTCAGCTTCTTAACTAACTCATCAATATGCTTTTAAAAAGACAGCTTATCGTCTATCCAGATGCCCAGATGTTTGTAAGCAGGAACACGATCAACGCGGGCACCATCCAAAGAGCATCAAGTAGTACAAGTCCTTCTCCTTTCCTTTCTGCCCTGTGAAAGGCTTGGCTGGGTCGCAGTGGGAACAGCAGTGATATTTCACAGAGACTGAAATGACATTTACTCGGTTAAAACCTCTCTGAAAGCATCTCTAGCCAGATAGAAACCATTACAAAGGTATAATCAACATGAAAATGGGCAGATCCATAAAGGGAGTGAAAGCAGTCGCTATTATATTACATGCTGAGTGCACCGTATGGAAGAAACCAGTCATGGCGGTAATTTCCCAGTCAAAGAGCTTATCAATCAGAGCCATCCCATTCCTCAGCACTTTTGAAACCAATGATACAATTACCCGTTGATAGAAATTAAATCATTTCTGAGCATCACGGACAATATCTTATTTTGATAATTGCAGCTATGATTGCGGATCATCTTTGCAGCTTTAAACCAATTACACTTTACATTTTGAAAGGAAAGTATACAATTATGCCGTTTCCATTCATAGAGTTTTATTGAAATGCATCACTTTCCCTCTGATGGTCTTCTTTGAACTTCTTAGAATAAATACAGAATATACAATCATCTCTACATTCAATTCAAGTAGCATTCCATTTCCACTGCACTACTTTTAAACAAGCATGTCAGCAATCACTTTATTGGAAAATCATTTTTATTTATTTTTTAAAATAGATTGTAATTTGATACATTGTTTATCCCACTTGCACCAGCTAATGTTCAGAGGTCTGATTGATGCTCTTGTCAATGTCAACACCACGTCACTCTTATCAATGAGTGTCCTCTCTTCCATGTCAATGAAGTGAATGTCATGTAAGAACAAAGTTTGTTCTAGTGTTTGTTCAAGCATTTAAAACCTTTCTTCCGCTAGCGGAACCCCTCGACAATATTCCGTAGAAAAGGCGGTGCGCGAAATTCAAAAATATTTTTTTGAAATATGTAACTTTCACACATCAACAAGTCCAACACAACAAATGAAAGATAAACATTTTGTTAATCTACCCATCGTTTCCGATTTCAAAAATGCTTTACAGCTAAAGCACAACATATGATTATGTTAGATCACCGCCAAGTCGAAAAAACACACACACATTTTTCCAGCCAAAGATAGAAGTCACAAAAAGCAGAAATATAGATAAAATGAATCACTAACCTTTGATGATCTTCATAAGATGACACTCATAGGACATCATGTTACACAATACATGTATGTTTTGCTCGATAATGTGCATATTTATATCCAAAAATCTCAGTTTACATTGGCGCCTTAAGTGCAGTAATGTTTTGATTCCAAAACATCCGGTGATTTTGCAGAAATACTCATAATAAACATTGATAAAATATACTAGTGTTATTCACATAATTAAAGATACACTTCTCCTTAATGCAACAGCTGTGTCAGATTTCAAAAAAACTTTACGGAAAAAGCATAATCTGAGAACGGCGCTCAGAACCCAAAACAGCCAGAGGAATATCCGCCATTTTGGAATCAACAAAGTTAGAAACAACACCATAAATATTCACTTACCTTTGATGATCTTCATCAGAAGGCACTCCCCGGAATCCCAGTTCGACAATAAATGACTGATTTGTTCCATAAAGTTCCATCATTTATTTCCAAATAGCCACTTATTGTTAGCGTGTTCAGCCCAGTAATTCATCTTCATGAGGCGCAGGCACTTCATCCACACAAAAACTCAAAAAGTTCCGTTACAGTCCTTTAGAAACATGTTAAACGATGTATGGAATCAATCGTTAGGATGTTTTTAACATCAATAATGTTCCAACCGGCGTATTCCTTTGTCTTCAGAAAAGCACTGGAACGGGAGGTAACTCTGTCGGGAGCGTGCGTCATGAGACCAAGGCTCTCTGCCAGACCACTGACTCAAAGAGGTCTCATGAGCCCCTCCTTTATAGCAGAATCCTCAAACCAGTTTCTAAAGACGGTTGACATCTAGTGGAAGCTCTAGGAAGGGCAACCTCATCCATATCTCAATGTGTATTCAGTAGGCCAAGCTTTGAAAAACTACAAACCTCAGATGTCCCACTTCCTGGTTGGATTTTTCTCAGGTTTTTGCCTGCCATATGAGTTCTGTTATACTCACAGACATCATTCAAACAGTTTTAGAAACTTCAGCGTGTTTTCTATCCAATACTAATAATAATATGCATATATTATCATCTGGGACAGAATAGGAGGCAGTTCACTCTGGGCACGCTATTCATCCAAAACTTAAAATGCTGCCCCCTATCCCAAAAAGGTTAGGTCAAATAGGGGGTGCTTATATTTGTGCAAAAAACACATTTCCATTTCAAACCTCACACTCGTATAGGTTCCCCACTTGTACATGCTGACCTGAAGCTAACTGTACTAAGGGAGTACATGGACAAGCTATTCATGTTTGGCTATCTCCTGATGATGTATCATTAGGTTACTATAAACTAAAGAGTAGACAACACAATCAGACTTCGGCCCAAGACTCATCTCTGGTCAGAACCGATGATGACTTTACTCAATGCTAGATAGTTTGTAGATGACCAATCAGTGACATAAGGAATAGATGTTTAGTGAACCAATGTAGTCTGATGGAGTAGGGATTCTGGGCAAGCGTGTTTAACAGATAATCCTTTGACTCTCTGATCCATTCGTATCATCAGCGTCAGTCTGATGCACCTCTTTTAAGCCAAGGGGACAAGATGTTATACTCTTTGCTCCAAAATTACCACTTATTCCTCAAGACCAGACTGCTGTGCGCTTTAGCGTGTGTGGGTGAACTAATTTTGTCGTCTGGTTTGATATTGCTTGTCATACCCTCTGGGGAAGAGCTATTAGTAGTGTACACACAATGGATTCGGTGTTGTTATCTCTACAAAATCCTCAATTCTTTCAGGATTCCCCACAGATGTTGACTTAGAAAAGGTGGCGTGAGTTTTAGAAGCGTGGTGAGACAAAGGGAAATTGAGAGTTTAGATTTTCAGTTAAGATATTATATGACAAGCAAATGCAAAGGATTTGGCCTTCGCATTCTCTTCAAAGATGGACATGGCGTGATTTACAGAGCGTCTGACTGCATGTTGTTTAACCTGTCATCTTTTTTTGCAGCGAAGTAACAACGTGTGTCTGCGAGTGGGTGTGTGTGTGTGTGTGTGTGTGTGTGTGTGTGTGTGTGTATTTGCGTGTGTGTGTGTGTGTGTGTGTGTGTGTGTGTGTGTGTGTGTGTGTGTGTGTGTGTGTCAGACCAGTCTTCTTTACCTCATACAAAATATAATGGCCTCACGGACACAACTGTTACATTGGTAAATAATGCAGTAGGGAGGAAAAGAATGTCTCAAGGTCTAGTTGGGGCAACGGTAATGATGGTCATGGACTGTTCAGTGTAGTTAAATACCTACTATTGTACTGTTCAATGTAGTTAAATATCTGCTATTGTACTGTTCACTGTAGTTAAGTACCTGCTATTGTACTGTTCATGCTATTGTACTGTTCATTGTTTGAGGAAATCAGGACCAACAGGGTCAAGGATTTTCCTAGATATTTTATAAATATTAGGCTAGAATAAGGCTATAACGTAATGTGGAAAAAGTCAAGGGGTCGGAATACTTTTCCAATGCACTGTATATACAGTGCCTTGCGAAAGTATTCGGCCCCCTTGAACTTTGCGACCTTTTGCCACATTTCAGGCTTCAAACATAAAGATATAAAACTGTATTTTTTTGTGAAGAATCAACAACAAGTGGGACACAATCATGAAGTGGAACGACATTTATTGGATATTTCAAACTTTTTTAACAAATCAAAAACTGAAAAATTGGGCGTGCAAAATGATTCAGCCCCTTTACATTCAGTGCAGCAAACTCTCTCCAGAAGTTCAGTGAGGATCTCTGAATGATCCAATGTTGACCTAAATGACTAATGATGATAAATACAATCCACCTGTGTGTTATCAAGTCTCCGTATAAATGCACCTGCACTGTGATAGTCTCAGAGGTCCGTTAAAAGCGCAGAGAGCGTCATGAAGAACAAGGAACACACAAATCAAAATATATATTCTATTCGATATTCTTCAAAGTAGCCACGCTTTGCGCACTTGGCATTCTCTCAAGCTCCATGAGGTAGTCACCTAGAATGCATTTCAATTAACAGGTGTGCCTTGTTAAAAGTTAGTTTGTGGAATTTTGTTCCTTCTCAATGCATTTGAGACAATCAGTTGTGTTGTGAGAAGGTAGGGGTTGTATACAGAAGATAGCCCTATTTGGTAAAAGACCATATTATGTAGATAACAGCTCAAATAAGCAAAGAGAAACAGTCTATTACTTTAAGAACTTTGAAAGTTTAATCAAGTGCTGTCTCAAAAACCATCAAGCGATGAACTGGCTCTCATGAGGACCGCCACAGGAAAAGAATAAGAGTTAGCCTGCAGAGGATAAGTTCAGAGTTAGACTCAGAAATTGCAGCCCAAATAAATACTTCACTGAGTTCAAGTAACGGACACATTTCATCAACTGTTCAGAGGAGACTGCGTGAATCAGGCCTTCATGGTCAAATTGCTGCAAAGAAACCACTAAAGGACACCAATAAGACTTACTTAAACCAAGAAACACGAGTAATGGACATTAGACCAGTGGAAATCTGTCCTTTGGTCTGATGAGTCCAAATGTTTGTCTTTGTGAGATGCAGAGTAGGTTAACGGATGATCATGGAAGAGGAGGTGTTGGGGTGCTTTGCTGGTGACACTGTCTGTGATTTATTTATAATTCAAGGCACACTTAATCAGCAGGGCTACCACAGCATTCTGCAGCAATACGCCATCCCATCTGGGGGACAATGATTTGTTTTTCAACAGGACAATGACCCAACACACCTCAAGGCTGTGTAAGGGCTATTTGACCAAGGAGAGTGACTGCGTCAGATGACTTGGCCTCCACAATCACCCGTCAACGCAGAGATGGTTTGGATCGCAGAGTGAAAGAAAAGCAGCCAACAAGTGCTCAGCATACGTGGGGACTCAAGACCCCAAATGTTTATTGAAAATATAAATACATTTGCACAGTAATTGTGGTCTCAAATACATTACAGTTGTTGGCCAGATACCTTGCAAATCTTAGACATTGACATGAAATCAGTCAAAACAGGACATGGTATCAAGAACTAGATAAAAGTAACTGAAACGATCCACCTACAAGTCCCCACATTGCGTCTTGTCACTGTTGCTAGCTATCGGACCAGTCAGAATCACGACAAAGCAAGGCTTCCGCCCCATCAAAGGGCACGCATCATTTTTGTGACGTTGTCAGCCAACCCATCTTTGAAACAAAAATGTTCCTTCAATACAAAGGCAAGCACACAATAGCCTAACATTTTCAGGTGATTTGGTGATTCTAGCAGTAACCTCAAGGTTGGTGGTGAGGCTAACAGCACTAATCGGGAGGATGTGGGTGTTACGTGCACCTCTTGGAGAGGGAACGCAACACCCTGCTACAACTCATCTGGGTGGAGTGAAAGAGGTATGGGACTGTAGGTACAAGTAAGGATGACAAAAGCAGAGAATTTACCGTTTACAGGGAATTTATTTATTCCTTCACACGGTAAATTTGGGGAAAAGGGGCTGGACGGAACCAAAGAAAAGAAAGTAAATGTCAAAGCCCCCCCATCTCCTACCTTACCTGCCTACCCACTACTTACCTAACCTACCCTCTCCTACCTTACCTGCCTACCCACTACTTACCTAACCTACCCTCTCCTACCTTACCTGCCTACCCACTACTTACCTATCCTACCTTACCTGCCCACCCACTACTTACCTAACCTACCCTCTCCCACCTTACCTGCCTACCCACTACTTACCTAACCTACCCTCTCCTACCTACCCACTACTTACCTAACATACCCTCTCCTACCTACCCACTACTTACCTAACATACACTCTCCTAACTTACCTGCCTACCCACTACTTACCTAACATACCCTCTCCTAACTTACCTGCCTACCCACTACTTACCTAACCTACCCTCTCCTACCTTACCTGCCTACCCACTACTTACCTAACCTCTCCTACCTACCCACCCACTACTTACCTAACTAGCACCACCTGGTGCGCTAACCAAAATACAGGGGGTGGTCTGCCCAGTTCTTACCTAGTGTGCATAGACAGTAAATACTACGGGTTATGTATGCCCGCAGGCCTCTTGCCTAAACACTCTAGGTGCCTTCCCCTTCCCCCTGGGAACAGATGAAACAATAATCCAAGCTTAAGTAAACAATTTCAATAATCAAAACAGTCCTTAGGACATAAATATACCTGCGCAGGACCGGCTACAAACTACTTCACAAGAAAAACCTCTGAGAAACAACTAACACAGGACATCAAAGAAGCTCTCTCTGTCTGAGAAACAAACTAACACAGAACATAACAATCAGCTCTATCTGATAAACACCCAACACAGGATAACCATCAGCTCTCTAAGAACAAAGGAACACTGGCTTTTCTAGCTTCAGAAGGATTCTGTAATGGGATACAGCTGTATCCTCTGACGAGAGGGCGGGGTACGCTCCAATTAGCAATAGCCGACCAATCAGCTGCTTGGGGGAATTTCAGGAATCCATCCTGAAACACACACATACACACAAAACCACAACACAGAAACTGGGGAATGTAACAGTGAGGGTGAGGTTAACAGCACTAATCTGGAGGAAGTGGGGGTGAGGTTAACCGTACTAATATGGAGGAAGTGGGGGTGAGGTTAACCGTACTAATCTGTAGGAAGTAGGGGTGAGGTTAACCGTACTAATCTGGAGGAAGTAGGGGTGAGGTTAACCGTACTAATCTGGAGGAAGTGGGGTGAAGTTAACCGTACTAATCTGGAGGAAGTGGGGGTGAGGTTAACCGTACTAATCTGGAGGAAGTGGGGTGAAGTTAATCGTACTAATCTGGAGGAAGTGGGGATGACGTTAATCGTACTAATCTGGAGGAAGTGGGAGTGAGGTTAACAGCACTAATCTGGAGGAAGTGGGGGTGAGGTTAATCGTACTAATCTGGAAGAAGTGGGGGTGATGTTAACAGCACTAATCTGGAGGAAGTGGGGGTGAGGTTAACAGCACTAATCTGGAGGAAGTGGGGGTGAGGTTAATCATACTAATATGGAGGAAGTGGGGGTGATGTTAACAGCACTAATCTGGAGGAAGTGGGAGTGAGGTTAACAGCACTAATCTGGAAGAAGTGGGGTGAGGTTAACAGTGCTAATCTGGAAGAAGTGGGGGTGATGTTAACAGCACTTATCTGGAGGAAGTGGGGGTGAGGTTAATCATACTAATCTGGAAGAAGTGGGGTGAGGTTAACAGTGCTAATCTGGAGGAAGTGGGGGTGAGGTTAACCGTACTAATATGGAGGACGTGGGGGTGAGGTTAACAGTGCTAATCTGGAGGAAGTGGGGGTGAGGTTAACAGTGATAATCTGGAGGAAGTGGGGGTGAGGTTAACCGTACTAATATGGAGGAAGTGGGGGTGAGGTTAACTGTACTAATATGTAGGAAGTGGGGGTGATGTTAACCGCACTAATCTGGAGGAAGTGGGGGTGAGGTTAACCATACTAATATGGAGGAAGTGGGGTGAGGTTAACCATACTAATATGGAGGAAGTGGGGGTGAGGTTAACCATACTAATATGGAGGAAGTGGGGGTGAGGTTAACCGTACTAATATGGAGGAAGTGGGGGTGAGGTTAACCATACTGATATGTAGGAAGTGGGGGTGAGGTTAACCGTACTAATATGGAGGAAGTGGGGGTGAGGTTAACCGTACTAATATGGAGGAAGTGGGGTGAGGTTAACCGTACTAATATGGAGGAAGTGGGGTGAGGTTAACCATACTAATATGGAGGAAGTGGGGTGAGGTTAACCATACTAATATGGAGGAAGTGGGGGTGAGGTTAACCATACTAATATGGAGGAAGTGGGGGTGAGGTTAACCGTACTAATATGGAGGAAGTGGGGGTGAGGTTAACCATACTAATATGGAGGAAGTGGGGGTGAGGTTAACCGTACTAATATGGAGGAAGTGGGGGTGAGGTTAACCATACTAATATGGAGGAAGTGGGGGTGAGGTTAACCATACTAATATGGAGGAAGTGGGGGTGAGGTTAACCGTACTAATATGGAGGAAGTGGGGTGAGGTTAACCATACTAATATGGAGGAAGTGGGGGTGAGGTTAACCATACTAATATGGAGGAAGTGGGGGTGAGGTTAACCATACTAATATGGAGGAAGTGGGGGTGAGGTTAACCATACTAATATGGAGGAAGTGGGGGTGAGGTTAACCATACTAATATGGAGGAAGTGGGGTGAGGTTAACCATACTAATATGGAGGAAGTGGGGTGAGGTTAACCGTACTAATATGGAGGAAGTGGGGGTGAGGTTAACAGTGCTAATCTGGAGGAAGTGGGGTTCTCCTAGATCTAAGATTAAAGGGGCAGTTCAGTATTTTACAACATATAATGTTAGATGGTTCCTCAACCTGAACGTAGTCTAACATTATTACATTTTCGGTGAGTCACTACTACTTCACTGACTCACATCAATGTGGTTTGAATGATTGAGCCAGTGCAAAAACCCACTACTGTGAGGACAGAGAGAGGAGCCTCATGGGGATTATGAGTCTGTGATCCTGATTAAATTACCTGACAGACAGGTACGTGACCTGCAGACTGCATCACCACGGCCGTTTTCTAGTTCTATAAATGCTATGAGATGAAGACACACACGCATACTCATACACACACACTCTCTGCGTGGCAATTCAGCTCTGCCATTACTGGGGGAATGAAGGCTGAATATAGACGGGGGGCTAAGTGTCATGTGCCGTCTGTGAAACTGATAAGAAAGTAAGGGAAAGGGGGATACCTCGTCAGTTGTACAACTGAATGCATTCAACTAAAATGTGTCTTCCGCAAAATTACGGTAACTTTACCAGAAAACCTGGTTGAATGATTCTCGGATTTCCTGCTTATTCCCTCCTGATTCCGTGAATCTTCCAACTGTGATTTCTGGAAAACTAGGGAATTTAGGGAAAGTTACTGGAATTTTGCAAACCTAGGCATGGGGCATTGTGCTGCCAGAAGACCTATGGTGGCAAAGCCTCAGTTGGCTGTGATCTACTGCAACGTGTCTTCAATTTACCTGCACGGGAGACAACTCATCTTCAGAGGGGAGTAGGGGATTTTGAATATCAAACGGCCAGCGAGGTTGGGATTGGTTGGGGACTGAATGGAAGACCTTTGAGGGAGGAAATACGCTACTGTTTAGAAAGAATGTTGATAGACCTTTGTTGTTTGGGGAGGATGCGATGCTCTATACATTGAATCATAGTCAATGGCATTGCATATTTGATGAACCTAAAATACTGTACTGTATGTTAACAAGCTCCAAAGCAATAGTAATCACGTATTTAAACAAGACAACTGATGTTTCCCGTTAACTTGGAAAACATTTTAAAAACAATAACGAGCATGTTAGTGACATATCTGGTTACATATCAGACATTCCTTAACAGTAATTATAAACTGGGTGGTTCCAGCCCTGAATGCTTATTGGCTGACAGCCATGGTATATCAGACCGTATACCACGAGTATGATAAAATATAGAGTTTTACTGCTGTAATTACGTTGGTAACCAGTTTGTAATAGCAATAAGGCACCTCAGGGGTTTCTGGTATATGGTCAATATACCACGGCTAAGGGCTGTGTCCAGCCACTCCACGAGGAGTCGTGCGTAAGAACAGCCCTTAGCCGTGGTATATTGGCCATATACCACACCCTTAGTGCCGTATTGCTTAACTATAACACATGCTTCTGTTTATATTTGAGAACCAGGTACAAGGTCAATAAATGCTGCGTATGATACAATACACGTACCTTCTTGCTTATTACATAGGCCTTTTAGTGAATGCCACTGTAGTTGGAATATAAAACAAAGTATTTGACTATTTACTCATACAGGGGGTTAAGTCCAATAAGACAGACAGTTGGAGTTTATGTAAATGACTGTACTCTAACTGGGCTCCCAGGAGCTGGCTGCCAACAGAACATATGCCAACCGCACATTGATTTTCTAAATCCAATTGAAGTGAAAGCCCAGCATCACTCATTAGCATTATGCTAGAAGTGTTTGCCTTATGGAAGCGGGATTGATTCTCACAACAAAATATATAAGTACAATATCAGTCAAAAGTTTGGACAAACCTACTAATTCAAGGGTTTTTCTTCATTTGTACTATTTTCTAAATTGTAAAAGTAGTGAAGACATCAAAACTATATAATAACTCATATGGAACCATCTAGAAAACCAAAAAAGGGTTAAACAAATGCAAAATATATTTGAGATTCTTCAAAATAGCCACCAGTTGCCTTGATGACAGATTTTCACGCTAGGCATTCTCTCAACCAGCTTCACGAGGAATGCTTTTCCAACAATCTTGAAATAGTTCCCACATATGCTGAGCAATTGTTGGCTGCTTTTCCTTCACTCTAAAGTCCAACTCATCCCAAACCATCTCTGGGTTGAAGTCGGGTGATTGTGGAAGCCAAGTCATCTGATGCAGCGCTCCATCACTCTCCTTGGTCAGATAGCCCTTACACAGCCTGGAGGTGTGTTGGGTCATTGTCCTGTTGAAAAACAAATCATTGTCCCCCAGATGGGATGGCGTATTGCTGCAGAATGCTGTGGTAGCCCTGCTGATTAAGTGTGCCTTGAATTATAAATAAATCACAGACAGTGTCACCAGCAAAGCACCCCAACACCTCCTCTTCCATGCTTCACGGTGGGAACCATACATGCGGAGATCATCCGTTCACTTACTCTGCGTCTCACAAAGACACGGCTGTTCGAACCAAAAAATCTCAAATTTGTACTCATCAGACCAAAGGACAGATTTCCACCGGTCTAATGTCCATTACTCGTGTTTCTTGCCCCAAGTAAGTCTCTTCTTATTGGTGTACTTTAGTAGTGGTTTCTTTGCAGCAATTTGACCATGAAGGCCTGATTCACACAGTCTCCTCTGAACAGTTGATGATGAGATGTCTCTGTTACTTGAAGTATTTATTTTGGCTGCAATTTCTGAGGCTGGTAACTCTAATGAACTTATCCTCTGCAGCAGAGGTAGCTCTGGGTCTTCATCTCCTATGGTTGTCCTCATGAGAGCCAGTTTCATCATAGCGCTTGATGATTTTTGCGACTGCACTTGAAGAAACTTTCAAAGTTCTTGAAATTTTCCGGATTGACTGACCTTCATGTCATGATGGTCTGTCGTATCTCTTTGCTTGTTTGAGCTGGTATTCCCATAATAAGGACTTGGTCTTTTACCAAATAGGGCTATCTTCTGTATACCACCCCTACCTTGTCACAACACAACTAATTGTCTCAAACGCATTAAGAAGGAAAGAAATTCCACAAATTAACTTTTAACAAGGGTCACCTGTTAACTGAAATGCATTCCAGGTGCCTACCTCATGAAGCTGGTTGAAGAATCTCAAATAGAAAATATACACTTTTTTGATTACTACATGATTCCATATGTGTTATTTCATAGTTTTGACGTCTTCACTATTATTCTACAAAGTAGAAAATAGTCCAAGAAAGAAAAACCCTTGAATGAGTAGGTTTGTCCAAACTTTTGACAGGTACTGCATATTATTATTGTAACAGCTTTCTTCCTGGGAAAGAGAGGACCAAAGCGCAGTGTGGTGAGTGTATTTATTCTTTAATAATACATCTCAAATGAACACTTCAAATTACAAAACAACAACTGTGCAAACCAAAAACAGTCCTATCTAGTGCATAGACAGGAAACAATCACCCACAAATCCCAACCCAAAACAGGCTACCTAAATATGGTTCCCAATCAGAGACAATGACTAACACCTGCCTCTGATTGAGAACCATATCAGGCCAAACATAGAAGTAGACAAACTAGACACACAACATAGAATGCCCACCCAGCTCACGTCCTGACCAACACCAAAACAAGGAAAACACACAAGAACCATGTTCAGAACATGACAATTATTATTTATTTAATCTTATTTCTTAACAGACCAGAGCCCAAATTCACAAAACACTTCTCACAAACATTTATTTTTAAGAATTACATTTCGTCTTAACTTTTTGCTTAAGGAGAAACATAAGAAATAGTGCAAGAACATTTCCAATAACCTTTTTGAGGAATAGCAACTTTGCTTAATGTTCTTCATAAGTCTATAGTTAATGGAAAAAATGACAGTTAAGATGAAATGTTTTCTTAAGAAGGTTTTGTGAATCCGGGCACAAGTTCTTCTAATTGATTTAATTCATTAAATAGGCAGAGGAGAGGAGACGGCGTGAGAACAAGCCTTCATAGTCTCTGTCCAATGAATTAAGCTGTACAGTATTTATGGTGAATTCGAATGGGATTGTGTTAACTGCACTCTGCAGCCAGGGCTCCTCCCTAGCCACAGACGTCTAGACGTGGTGTGCACAAGACAGGACCCCGACAGCCATGTGTAATTACAAAGAGATGCTGGGGTTTGATTCAACATCAGGTTACTAGTCAGATCTTTCATTATCATACTCCCAAGTTACGTTCAGCACTAGGCTGTTGGTGTGAGGAAGCCTGGAAATCAAAGCTAGTAGTAGGATGGTGGGAATTCAATGCAGCAATTAGGGCAAATCTGTTAAACAGTAGACATGGACGGACAAATCAGGTTGAGAGAATGGGGCTTCCAAAGTAACCATATAGACTCTTCTTAGAGAGACAGCTGAATTGGCCTTCAGACTGTTGATGAATCGATACAGGAGACAAGTTGAAACACTGGACAAGGTGGATCAGATATAGTAAAGACAGTTTATTTTATAGTGTAGAGATATCTGGCATAGCGTGCACGGACTCTCGTTCGTCCAGTCCTTAGGGAACCTTCAGACAAGAGCCCCGAATACATTGTGTGCAGTCATTTTATTCATGGGTATGACGTAGGTAGATTCTGGTAGATCTGGCCTCTGGTAGGTTGCTGGTAGTTGATTGGCAGTTCCCTCCAGACTGGTGTCGACGTCCCATTGGCAGTTTGGAAGAGTTCTTTGTCTTTGGAGTCCATCCCCAGGAGAGGGTGCGTGTGTGTATGTGTGCGTTCCTGTCTTGGCAAGTTTGTGTGTCTTCGCAATGCGTGTGTGTATGTGTGTGCGTTCTTGTCTCGGCAAGTCAAGGCTGTGTGTTCGCAATGTGTGGGTGTATGTCTTATCTGTGTGTCCTCGGCAGTTAGTGTGTGTATGTGTGTGTGCTGTGTGTGTGGGTGTGAGAGCTATCCTGTATGGGGCCTACCATGTTTTACTGTGAAAATATGTTGTTATGTGCTGTCTCAGTTATAGCAATGTAATAGCAGTAAGCTGGTCATTTGCATAGGAAATAGCACTTCCTTACAAATCCCCCTCTTCACATCTCCTAAGAGACGTGACATGAATTAAAAGGAAGTAAAATATATAGTCCCCCTCTTCACGTCTCCAAAGATACGTGACAACTAATCAAAAGCAAGTAAAATTTATAGTCCCGCTCTTCACGTCTCCAAAGAGACGTTACAACTAATCAACAGCCAAATAGCTGCACTCAGCCAAATCTATAGGTTCCTCAATCCCGAGCAACGGACACATTTGAGCTTTATCCCTGACCACCTGACTGGGATCAATAGCAGTAGTAATGATTCTAGTCACTAGGGTGCGAATACATGGAATGCAGCAGCATCCACAGAGCACTAAAATTGCGGCAAAAACAGCGATCGATACAAGAATAGAAGAAACAAGCACTTTATATTTACCAAAAACTTCCATCCAGGAGTCCCACATAGAAGTGTCCGCACCTGAATGGGATTTCATCTTACCATTAAGGGCCCGTAGTCCGTCTAAAGCTACAGTCAGGCTACCATCAGAGGCTGTGTTATTAGGAATGAAAGTACAACACTGTTCACCAAACATAGTACAAACTCCACCTTTCTCCGCCAGCAGCATATCCACTGCAATACGATTCTGAAATGTCATAAGAGAAGTTGCAGCTAACTGACCATGCACGGCTTCAAATCCTTGCTGGGTCCAATTACCCAGTTTCTGTACATTAAAATGTATGTAGTTGATTCTATCCACATTTTTATTAATAGTACACCACCAACAAATGGAGGACTCAAAACCAGCTGCCACCTGATCCACCAACTTATACTCGTCAGGAACACCCCTTGGGACTCCAATGGCATCTATGTATGTGGAATCACCACTAGATGGGGTGGTGGCACGCCTGGAACGTCTACTCCAATATCCAGGGTTCACCATCTGGACCCTAAGAACGAGGTCTGCAGCCCCTGTAGGGTAGATAGAAACAGGCAAAAGGAGAGTAACAAGGGCACAACTTCCAGTAGCATTAGAGGGTAATTTATCGAACAGGACAGTGTTCCCACACCACCACCATACATCTGCTCTGGATATTGGCCTGAAACTCCCTGCAACACTAAATGTATCAAGACACCAATCCCCTGGAACATGTCCCACATTTGTACCTCCCCCCGTCATATTAACACAGGTGAAATTTGCCTTAGCAACTTCGTTGGAAAACATTGGTTTAGTTATGGGATAGATAACATCCCATGCAGTACAATTAAAACTGGGGTTATCCTTAGTCATTAATGGGATTAGGCATGTCAAAGCCACTACAGCAGGGACAATGCGAAGCAATGTCCGAGCTCCCATACACACCACACAACTCTGTCGAGTGCTATTAGCAGCTTCCTCTGTCAATAATAGCCAATTATTAGTGAAGCCTGAGATCCCTGTAGCCATCAGGATGGCATAATCCATTTTGGGAGGAGCAGTGGTCATGGTGACGGGGCTCCATCTGGGGTCATCCGTAACTACAGGTTCCCGATCTGAAAGGACTGCGAGGGGTTTAGTTATGTTATTAAAACATATTTTCAGGTGCCAATAAAGTTCTTTATCCACCCACGGTGCCAATAGGAAAGGGGTACACCCAATTCCACCTATTCCATGTTTAATGACCAGTTTTAACCCAATTGTAACTTTAGTCAAAGTTAAACTTCTCCTCCACCGGAGTGCAACCCCATGCCCTGTCCAATTGGACCAGTCCGGTCCAGTTTCTGCCACCAAATTTTTCCACGTCCATTCAGAGTACCCCCCTTTCGTCATAAACCATACTGCACTAGACCAACTAAGTGCATGAGTTCCATGCCCCCCCCCCTGGGCTTCCCAACACTCCCCAAGGCAGGGTGACAGTGGTAGTAATGTTAATAGGTATGCATAGGGTGGAGCTCCTAACCTGTTTTGCGGTGCAATCTGGCTCTACAGCCTGAATGTTGCGCCTGTGAATTATGTGTTTGTATGTAGATGTGTTGGAGCTAGATGACGCGTTAGTTTGCACTGTGTTTGTGTCAGATGGATATGTATGGTGCTCTAGTAGCCACAGGAGGATTCCCATGGAAACTCCTGTGACTATGATAAAAATAACAAACATGGGGCCTGATATCCCCAGTCTCGTCCAGGGATAACCCCTATTCCTGGGAGATCGGTTAGTTTGTGGGTTTGGGATTCGCTCCCACATCCTCACGAACTAACGGTTCTGTGGTTGGGATCAAATTTAGGTCGCTCAAATCGACCCTGACTTCAGTCAAAGTTCTGGAAGGAGTTGGTGCTGGAGTGCAATGTGTGAGGTGGTGCCAAGGTGCGCCTGATTTACCTTTGACCTGGACTGAGTGTGAAGTAACCTCCTTCACTTCGTACGGTCCAGTCCACCTGGGTTCCAGCCACTTACTTTCGTGGACTCTTACCCTCACTCAGTCACCAACCTTGACCTTCAGTGGATCTGGGTCTTCCGTCAGTTCTCTCTCCTGGACCTTGCGAACCTGAACAGAGAGAGCTGCAGAAAGTTCCGTTAGTTTTTTCACATAATTATACATTACAATTTGTTGTACATCAAGAGCGAGCATATGACCTCCCTCCCTTGGTGGACCAGGCATGACTCTACCAGTCATTACCTCATGAGGAGAGAGATGGGTGCCTGACCCTGGTGAGGCTCTCATGGCCATCAACGCCAGGGGCAGGGCTTCGACCCATTTCAACTTCGACCCGGCACCTATTTGAGCTATTTTGGATTTTAGTGTTTGACCTGCACGTTTCCACGAGACCTTGGGATTGTGGCCTATAAACAGACCCAAATTTAATGCCTTATTTTGCATCCTCTCCCGCTGTTGGAATTGCCTCTACCCACTTGGAAAACCTATCCACCATCACTAATAGGTATCGTTTCCCATTAACCATTAACCACACTATCCGCCCCCATGTCTGTGTAATCTATGCTAATGTCCTGAAAACATGCGCTGGGTACTGGGTATGAGCCCATGGGTGTCTGATAGGGTTTCTTAGGATTGTAGCTACCACAAATGCTGCACTCGTCACAAAATAAATCATCGTCATGAAATAAGTCAGTTTGCCTTCGTGTGTGGCTATGTGCTTCTCGTAAAAGTTCTGGGTCCATCAGTGTGGACTACTCCATGGGCATAGGCTGAGTCTGTATAGATATTCACAATCTTTCCTTTTCCTCTGATGAGGGCCTGCGTCAATCCGATGATTTCAGCTAATTGGGCAGGTGCTGGTTGAAGGATGTTGGCTGATTCAAGGGTAACGTGTGAGCCGTCTGGGCCTGCTGCACCACTTGGAGTATTCAGGGGAGGTGAGAGAGGCAGCCGTAGAGAGGTCAGTTCCTTCTCTCGTGGTGATGGTGGGCAGCTTCATTGCCAAGGGGGGTATTCTCCTGACATACCCTGGTACGGCGCCTGTTGTGGTGGGTAGGAGGCAAATGGCACTGGGTGGTTGTATGCAGGTTGTTCACTCTGAATTCTTGATTGCGGCTGTGGTTGTGGCTGAGGGGATATCCTGTAGCCACCCCACCCTCTAGGTGGACCGTAGAAGGGCCTTCCTCCCCTGGGTGGGCGCTGAGGTTGAGACAGTGGATATGGGCAGTCCCTGGAGTAGTGACCGGGTGTCCTACAGTTGTAGCAAACTCCCCCTTTCGGCAGTCCTTGTTATGCAGGTGAGTGAGGACCCAACAGCGATTCAACAGAAACAGAGTCTTTTAATGTCCAAACAGGGAAAACATAAATCCTCAATCTTTACAGGAGATGTCCAAACAGGGAAAACATAAATCCTCTATCTTTGCAGGAGAGTCCTCCTTCTAGTAGTAGAGGAGAATTGCAGGGCTAGCGGCAACAGACTGCAGGTCCCTCTGGGTAGGCGCGGGCCGTAGAGGACAGAGACACCTGCTCACACGCAGCATCTGATGAAGAGGCAGATTACGACAGGACGGGACAAGGGCAAAGCAAACAAGAATCCGACAAGGACAGAAGCAGAAACAGAGAGAGAAATAGAGACTTAATCAGAGGGCAAAAGAGGAGACAGGTGTGAGAGAGTAAACGAGGTCGTTAGGAGAATGGGGAACAGCTGGGAGCAGGAACGGAACGATAGAGAGAGAGAGATAGTAACCTAATACGACCAGCAGGGGGAAACGAAGAGAAGAGAAAGCACAGGGACAAGACATAACATGACAGTACCCCCCACTCACCGAGCGCCTCCTGGCGCACTCGAGGAGGAAACCTGGCGGCAACGGAGGAAATCATCGATCAGCGAACGGTCCAGCACGTCCCGAGATGGAACCCAACTCCTTTCCTCAGGACCGTAACCCTCCCAATCCACTAGGTACTGATGACCACGGCCCCGAGGACGCATTTCCATAATCTTCCGGACCCTGTAGATAGGTGCGCCCTCGACAAGGACGGGGGAGACGAACGGGGTGCGAAGAAAAGGCTTGACACAGGAGACATGGAAGACCGGGTGGACGCGACGAAGATGTCGCGGAAGAAGAAGTCGCACTGCGACAGGATTAACGACCTGAGAAATACGGAACGGACCAATGAACCGCGGGGTCAACTTGCGAGAAGCTGTCATAAGGGGAAGGTTACGAGTGGAGAGCCATACTCTCTGACCGCGACAATACCTAGGACTCTTAGTCCTACGCTTATTAGCGGCTCTCACAGTCTGCGCCCTATAACGGCAAAGTGCAGACCTGACCCTCTTCCAGGTGCGCTCACAACGTTGGACAAAAGCCTGAGCGGAGGGGACGCTGGACTCGGCGAGCTGGGACGAGAACAGAGGAGGCTGGTACCCGAGGCTACTCTGAAAAGGAGATAGCCCGGTCGCAGACGATGGAAGCGAGTTGTGAGCGTATTCTGCCCAGGGGAGCTGTTCTGCCCAAGACGCAGGGTTTCGAAAGGAAAGACTGCGTAAGATGCGACCAATCGTCTGATTGGCCCGTTCTGCTTGACCGTTAGACTGGGGGTGAAAACCGGAAGAGAGACTGACGGAAGCCCCAATCAAACGGCAAAACTCCCTCCAAAATTGAGACGTGAATTGCGGACCCCTGTCCGAAACGGGCGTCTGACGGAAGGCCATGAATTCTGAAAACATTCTCAATGATGATTTGTGCCGTCTCTTTAGCAGAAGGAAGCTTAGCGAGGGGAATAAAATGAGCCGCCTTAGAGAACCTATCGACAACCGTTAGAATAACAGTCTTCCCCGCTGACAAAGGAAGACCGGTAATAAAGTCTAAGGCGATGTGAGACCACGGTCGAGAGGGAATGGAAAGCGGTCTGAGACGGCCGGCAGGAGGAGAGTTACCGGACTTAGTCTGCGCGCAGTCCGAACAAGCAGCCACGAAACGACGCGTGTCACGCTCCTGAGTGGGCCACCAGAAACGCTGGCGAATAGAAGCAAGCGTACCCCGAACGCCGGGATGGCCTGCTAACTTGGCAGAGTGAGCCCACTGAAGAACGGCCAGACGAGTAGGAACGGGAACGAAAAGAAGGTTCCTAGGACAAGCGCGCGGCGACGGAGTGTGAGTGAGTGCTTGCTTTACCTGCCTCTCAATTCCCCAGACAGTCAACCCGACAACACGCCCCTCAGGGAGAATCCCCTCGGGGTCGGTGGAGGCTACTGAAGAACTGAAGAGACGGGACAAAGCATCAGGCTTGGTGTTCTTAGAGCCCGGACGATAAGAAATAACGAACTCGAAACGAGCGAAAAACAGCGCCCAACGAGCCTGACGCGCATTAAGTCGTTTGGCAGAACGGATGTACTCAAGGTTCTCATGGTCAGTCCAAACGACAAAAGGAACGGTCGCCCCCTCCAACCACTGTCGCCATTCGCCTATGGCTAAGCGGATGGCGAGCAGTTCGCGGTTTCCCACATCATAGTTACGTTCCGACGGCGACAGGCGATGAGAAAAATACGCGCAAGGATGGACCTTATCGTCAGATTGGGAGCGCTGGGACAGAATGGCTCCCACGCCCACCTCTGACGCGTCAACCTCGACAATGAACTGTCTAGAGACGTCAGGTGTAACAAGGATAGGAGTGGATGTAAAACGCTTCTTGAGGAGATCAAAAGCTCCCTAGGCGGAAACGGACCACTTAAAGCACGTCTTGACAGAAGTAAGGGCTGTGAGAGGAGCTGCCACCTGACCGAAATTACGAATGAAACGACGATAGAAATTCGCGAAACCGAGAAAGCGCTGCAGCTCGACACGTGACTTAGGGACGGGCCAATCACTGACAGCTTGGACCTTAGCGGAATCAATCTGAATGCCTTCAGCGGAAATAACAGAACCGAGAAATGTGACGGAGGAGACATGAAAAGCGCACTTCTCAGCCTTCACATAAAGACAATTCTCTAAAAGGCGCTGGAGGACACGTCGAACGTGCTGAACATGAATCTGGAGTGACGGTGAAAAAATCAGGATATCGTCAAGGTAAACGAAAACAAAGATGTTCAGCATGTCTCTCAGTACATCATTCACTAATGCCTGAAAGACAGCTGGAGCGTTAGCGAGACCTAACGGCAGAACCCGGTATTCAAAGTGCCCTAACGGAGTGTTAAACGCCGTTTTCCACTCGTCCCCCTCCCTGATGCGCACGAGATGGTAAGCGTTACGAAGGTCCAACTTAGTGAAAAACCTGGCTCCCTGCAGGATCTCGAAGGCTGAAGACATAAGGGGAAGCGGATAACGATTCTTAACCGTTATGTCATTCAGCCCTCGATAATCCACGCAGGGGCGCAGGGTCCCGTCCTTTTTCTTAACAAAAAAAAACCGGCTCCGGCGGGAGAGGAGGAAGGAACTACGGTATCCGGCTTCGAGAGCTACAGACAAATAATCTTCGAGAGCCTTACGTTCGGGAGCCGACAGAGAGTATAGTCTACCCCGGGGGGGAGTGGTACCCGGAAGGAGATCTATACTACAATCATACGACCGGTGAGGAGGAAGGGAGGTGGCCCTGGACCGACTGAAGACCGTGCGCAGATCATGATATTCCTCCGGCACCCCTGTCAAATCACCAGGCTCCTCCTGTGAAGAGGAGGCAGAAGAAACAGGAGGGATAGCAGACATTAAACATTTCACATGACAAGAGACGTTCCAGGAGAGGATAGAATTACTAGACCAATTAATAGAAGGATTATGACACACTAGCCAAGGATGGCCCAAAACAACAGGTGTAAAAGGTGAACGAAAAATCAAAAAAGAAATGGTTTCGCTATGATTACCAGAGACAGTGAGGGTTAAAGGTAGCGTTTCACGCTGAATCCTGGGGAGAGGACTACCATCCAAGGCGAACATGGCCGTGGGCTCCCCTAACTGTCTGAGAGGAATGTCATGTTCCCGAGCCCAGGCTTCGTCCATAAAACAACCCTCCGCCCCAGAGTCTATCAAGGCACTACAGGAAGCTGCCGAACCGGTCCAGCGTAGATGGACCGACAAGGTAGTACAGGATCTTGAAGGAGAGACCTGAGTAGAAGCGCTCACCAGTAGCCCTCCGCTTACTGATGAGCCCTGGCTTTTACTGGACATGAAATGACAAAATGACCAGCGGAACCGCAATAGAGACAGAGGCGGTTCTCCGTTCCCTCTCCTTAGTCGAGATGCGAATACCCCCCAGCTGCATGGGCTCAGCACCTGAGCCAGTGGAGGAAGATGGTAGTGATGCGGAGAGGGGGGAAACGGATAATGCGAGTTCTCTTCCACGAGCTCGGTGACGAAGATCTACCCGTCGTTCTATGCGAATAGCGAGTTCAATCAAAGAATCCACGCTGGAAGGAACCTCCCGGGAGAGAATCTCATCCTTTACCTCCGCGTGGAGACCCTCCAGAAAACGAGCGAGCAACGCCGGCTCGTTCCAGTCACTGGAGGCAGCAAGAGTGCGAAACTCTATAGAGTAATCCGTTATGGATCGATTACCTTGACATAGGGAAGACAGGGCCCTGGAAGCTTCTTTCCCAAAAACTGAACGATCAAAAACCCGTATCATCTCCTCCTTAAAGTTCTGATACTGGTTAGTACACTCAGCCCTTGCCTCCCAGATTGCCGTGCCCCACTCACGAGCCCGTCCATTAAGGAGAGATATGACGTAGGCGATACGAGCTGTACCCCTGGAGTACGTGTTGGGCTGGAGAGAGAACACAATATCACACTGGGTGAGGAACGAGCGGCATTCAGTGGGCTCCCCAGAGTAACACGGTGGGTTATTAATTCTGGGCTGCGGAGACTCGGAAGCCCTGGAAGTAGCCGGTGGATCAAGGCGGAGATTGTGAATATGTTTCGAGAGGGCGGAGACTTGGGCGGCCAGGGTCTCAACGGCATGTCGAGCACCAGACAATTCCTGCTCGTGTCTGCCTAGCATCGCTCCCTGGATCTCGACGGCTGAGTAGAGAGGATCCGAAGTCGCTGCGTCCATTCTTGGTCGGATTCTTCTGTTATGCAGGTGAGTGAGGACCCAACAGCGATTCAACAGAAACAGAGTCTTTTAATGTCCAAACAGGGAAAACATAAATCCTCAATCTTTACAGGAGATGTCCAAACAGGGAAAACATAAATCCTCTATCTTTGCAGGAGAGTCCTCCTTCTAGTAGTAGAGGAGAATTGCAGGGCTAGCGGCAACAGACTGCAGGTCCCTCTGGGTAGGCGCGGGCCGTAGAGGACAGAGACACCTGCTCACACGCAGCATCTGATGAAGAGGCAGATTACGACAGGACGGGACAAGGGCAAAGCAAACAAGAATCCGACAAGGACAGAAGCAGAAACAGAGAGAGAAATAGAGACTTAATCAGAGGGCAAAAGAGGAGACAGGTGTGAGAGAGTAAACGAGGTCGTTAGGAGAATGGGGAACAGCTGGGAGCAGGAACGGAACGATAGAGAGAGAGAGAGATAGTAACCTAATACGACCAGCAGGGGGAAACGAAGAGAAGAGAAAGCACAGGGACAAGACATAACATGACAGTCCTGGAATCCATTGTGGCTGGAATGCAACCTGTGGCCCCCCTTGAGGTGCCATTGGCATCGTGCCTCCAGTTAAGTACGCAGGGCCAGGAGCGGGTGCGGAAGTCTGCTGGACAGTTTGTTGCTGCATCATCTGGGTGACTGTGTTAGCGACTATATCAGCAATGTCTGTAGATGCCTCGGCCACCATCTGTTTCTTTGGTTTGTCTCCCCCCTGCGCTTCTTTCAGCTGAAGTTTCAGAAGTTGTATCTGTAGGGACTGGACTTGTGTATCTGCTCCACCCTTTTCCTTGTTGAATTGGGTGATGTGGTGATGTACATGGGAGTTAAACTGAGTCAATGGTAGTGCCATCAGCCCAACTGTGTTCCTGAGTTTGGTACGAACATCATGATGAGTCCCGTTCACCACCATTTCTTTCCACATGCTAAGTGTGGTGGCCGTGTGATCATATGGATCTTCATGAACGGATCTCCATGTTGTCTTCGCTCTGTCTAGGTAGGCCGCTGGCTGTTCGCCTGGATTGATGGTAAATGATGACAGAGTTGAGTGGTTTCGTTCTGTAGGGTATGCCCTCCTCAGCACATCCCATAGCTGGGTTCGAAATCGCCCTAGTTCGAAAGCAGCTGGGACCGTTGCCAGGTCTGCGTCTCTGACGAGAACCGTCATGGTGGTGTGGTCAGTTGCTCTAGCCAGCAGGGCTTTCATGTCTCCCAGGCAGAGACGTAGGCCAGAGGTAAGCGTCTGTAGTTGGAGGATCCATGCAGAGGCTCCCCCATGTAGGCTGGGCAGCTGTTCCATTAGGGTCGTGAGGTCTGTCATCTTCCAGGGTTGGTATTCCTCATGCTGTCCATCAAGTGCGGGCCTCAACGGCATTGATAGGCTTGTCCCTCTCGTGCTCCCATGTTGAAGGTCCCAGTCTCCCCTGGAAACGACTCCTCTGCTTTTTAGTTCGGATAATCTTATAGACTTTCTGACCGGCTTCATCAGATCTGTCATGTTACCTATCAGTACCCCGTCTACATGGTACTGGCCCCCTTCACGTTCAGCTTCCTCTATAAACGTTTTGACTTCAGCCACTGAGTTCCGGACCTCTCTCTCGAGTCTCTGTATGCTGTCATTATCATTGTCTTCACTGGGGGGCCCTCTTGTGGAGGCTCCAGTGGACCACGCCCCGTGTGAGTGTAGAGACTCTTGTTCATCCCCATTGGCCACGCCCCCGTACCACTCTGGGTTAGGGGTAGATGAGAACTGGATGAGATTGTGCCCCTCTTCGTTCAAGGGGCCCTCCCGAGTCCCACATTTCCCCTTTTGTGGGTGAGATGGTGGAGAGTAATTCAGGCTTGGAGGTGATGTAGAGTTTGTTCTGTCAGGTCTTTCTTCACATAGTAAGATCCCTTCTTGAATCCCCATTGTCATGTTCCCTTTCAACTCCCCGGCCTGTATCCTAAAGACAGGTG
The DNA here is from genome assembly GCF_034236695.1 of Oncorhynchus nerka. Classification (NCBI taxonomy): domain Eukaryota; kingdom Metazoa; phylum Chordata; class Actinopteri; order Salmoniformes; family Salmonidae; genus Oncorhynchus; species Oncorhynchus nerka. The sequence goes on from NC_088403.1 coordinate 55,127,651, forward strand.
CTTGTATAGCAGCTGGGGAGGCTCGGGCGGCAGCCTGAAAAGGGTTGTGGGGTATGAATGGGTTTTGAGAATAGGGAGGTGGCGCTGCAGCCTTCTCTTCCAGTGGTATTGGCAGGGCCGGGTATAGAGAGGGCGGGGCTGATGGGGTGGTGGTGGTTGCCATGGGTGTTTTGTGTCCGGTGTTCATGTCTTCTCTGACGTCAGCTGAGTTCTCAGTTACCACACCCATCATGTCTGGCTTTTTGTATGGGCGGACCCTTTTCATTTCTTCGATAGCCCATGTCCCTATCCTCATCTCAGCCTCAACTATCTCTCTGTGCCTTGACCCTTCCTTTCTGAACAAGTGGTTCTTATTTCGCTCAGCCTCACTTTCCCTCCCTTCATTTACTGCTTCTCCTAGTTCTCTCTCCATAGCGATGAGTTGCTCTCTTGACGGGGCGACTCCACTAAGATAACCTGCCTGGGTCCATCTCAACTTCACTCCCTCCCATACTTTCTTAATCGATTTATATTCCTGTTTTCCCCCTGACCTTTCCTGTATTCTCTGATCCAAATAATCGTTGAATTTGAATTTGGGAATGGTAACAAAAGCCATTTTTTCGTTTAACTATGTCTGAGTTTAATAACTATCTTGGTGCACTTAGCCCGTCGCTTTGTCGAAACCAGCGATGTATTCTCGGTGCCAACACAGCCTTATCTCTTGTGTCTCACCCTCGTGCACAAAGAGTTTTGTAGAATTACTGTACTAAACTATAATTATTATAATAATAATGAAGAGATATTCGTAAGGTATTAAGCGTCTGGGGCAGTTTGTTATAGTAATTCTACAGCTACACCCACTTCTACTGCCTGGCTAAATGTTTTCATCTCCCTAACGTCTACCTTTTGGTTAATGACAGTGTATGCAAATGCCTTCTATTAATGATTGTCAAATTAGTTCTATGCAATACCAACAGCACAAAAGGAATTGTTACTCGACACGGCGGTCGAAAAACTTCGCCCAAACTTTTGACTCGGCGGTCACTTCAGTACAGTTACACCACAGAGTCCCCAATCGATATTACCCGGTCTCACGAAACGGCCAATCAGTCACATCAATCTGGAGAGATCGGGTTTAATTCCTTCACTCCCAGTCCAATCTTAATCTATCAACTGATTCTCCTAGTGGGATGTCGACTCCACTAGTCCTAGTCCTGGTTATACTTCTCTATCAATTAACAAAAAATTTCATCATCACATACACATTAATTAACAAAACATTTCACTAAGTCATCAAATCCTCACTGTACACCTAGCTGAGCGCCACATCGACTAGTGTCAGGCTATATGGACAAGCTTTTAACAATATATCACTGAGTCATCAAATCCTCACTGTACACCTAGTAGATTCATATCTACTAGTGTCAGACTATCTGAATAAGATTCAACACTATATCTCAGAGTCATCAAATTCCTCACTGTACACCTAGCAGATTCATATCTACTATTGCCAGACTATCTGAATAAGAAATGACAGTATATATGCACAGATATCTTTACACGATGCCTTTCATTATTGGACAATTTGCATAATTTAACAGAGGTTCATACTCACAATTCAGTACTACTGATCATAATTTGGATTTTGACTATAATACAATATGCAGATTTTGATTTAACAGGTCCTGCCCACCTTATATTGTCGAGCTCTTTGATCAGTTTCCTGAGGTGAGTTGAACCCCCGATGGCTCCTTTGACAGGTCACCCGTCCGTCCGGAATCTGTGTCAACTCGTCTCTTGTCTCATCAACTCTCTATGGACCGAATTCATGGGTTGAAACCATCCTCATGCTACCAATTTGTTGATGAATCGATACAGGAGACAAGTTGAAACACTGGACAAGGTGGATCAGATATAGTAAAGACAGTTTATTTTATAGTGTAGAGATATCTGGCATAGCGTGCACGGACTCTCGTTCGTCCAGTCCTTAGGGAACCTTCAGACAAGAGCCCCGAATACATTGTGTGCAGTCATTTTATTCATGGGTATGACGTAGATAGATTCTGGTAGATCTGGCCTCTGGTAGGTTGCTGGTAGTTGATTGGCAGTTCCCTCCAGACTGGTGTCGACGTCCCATTGGCAGTTTGGAAGAGTTCTTTGTCTTTGGAGTCCATCCCCAGGAGAGGGTGCGTGTGTGTATGTGTGTGCGTTCCTGTCTTGGCAAGTTTGTGTGTCTTCGCAATGCGTGTGTGTATGTGTGTGCGTTCTTGTCTCGGCAAGTCAAGGCTGTGTGTTCGCAATGTGTGGGTGTATGTCTTATCTGTGTGTCCTCGGCAGTTAGTGTGTGTATGTGTGTGTGCTGTGTGTGTGGGTGTGAGAGCTATCCTGTATGGGGCCTACCATGTTTTACTGTGAAAATACGTTGTTATGTGCTGTCTCAGTTATAGCAATGTAATAGCAGTAAGCTGGTCATTTGCATAGGAAATAGCACTTCCTTACAAGACCCAACCACTTGGATCCAGTCTGTATTTATACCATTGGCCATAGGGGTGCAGTTGCTTTAGTAGTCTACAATGAATTTAAGTTATTAAGTCAGTCTCAGGTCAGGCCCTCTCTTCGATAATCCTTCTCCCGCTGTCTGAAGTGATGATCTTGACCCTTGACCCAATGGCCCATGTCTTGTGTTTATCTAGTGCAGTGTTTCCCAACTCCAGTCCTACAGTATCTCCAACAGCATACATTTCTGTTGTAGCTCCGGACAATAAAACACCTGATTTAACTCATTGAGGGCCTGATGATTGGATGACCAGTTGAATCAGGTCTCCTTGTCCAGGGCTACAATAAAAATGTGTACTGGGGTACTGGAGGACTGGAGTTGGCAACCACTGATGTAGTGAACTTGTCCTATGAGAACAGAATATACTGTGATGCTACCAGGCTGCCCTGGTGTGAGGTGGAGTAGAATGAACTGAGATAGCACAAGGCTTCCTGTACTAAAATGGTTTTGCTAGCCTCTTTCAGCAGACAGGAAATGTGGGGGTTTATTTACAAGTTATTAGGTGGATGACAACTGTGGTGATCTATTCTAAGTGCAGATATTAAGGGATGATTATCGCTGCCCCAGCAATATCATAATACATAGTCATTATCTTCTACAAATTGTGTCAATGTTGTAATGCAACAGCTTCAGAGTTTTGATAGTACAATCTAGTGCAAGCTCAGTGCACTGTTAATTTCCAACCTCCCTAGAATTGGCTGAGAGACACCCTTCGGAGGAATGCAATTTTCAAAGGGCACTCCATCCCTCTCTGGCTAATTGGGCTCATATTGATAATGAAGTGTAATTATAAAGTGTTCATAGTATTACCAATGTTCCATTGATACAGTGTACGTGTGAAACTTTCAACTAGGCGACAGTGATTTTTACATTTAGTTCACAGTAAAGCCAAGCAACCGTACTGTATCTCTACAACACAACATGACTGAGATCACATTTCTGTGTAAGCTCTCTCTCAACATAGCAATTAAGCCTGGGGACAAGGTTAACGTTTGAGAGACGCACTGAGATGTTTCTGAGGTTGGGGTCTGGAAGAATGTCAAACTCATCCTACTAGTAAAGGATACTGATTATCTCAAATAAGCAGTGTTTCTCATTCATAGCAGGGAGGAAAACACACTAATCAAAGATGGAGATATCCACATTTCAAGATTGCAGCAATTATGCCAGTGTGTTATTTGCATAAAAATACCTTGATGACATGCTCTGAGTCTTTCTCTCTCCCCCACCAGCCCCGCTTTTGTGCAAATATAATTTTCTCAATTTTAGTGCAGTGTGATGTCATTTACAGCAAAGAAATATTATTTGATAATCTTGGGTGACATATGATAATGTAATTTTGCTCTCATGCAATTCACAATGCCTCATTGATAAATGAGCCCTACGTGATTTCCTGGACTGAATTATCTATTAATGAGCTTCATATCGGTGTCTGCAGAGATTATACTGAGGCCCAGTGGCTTCTGTGCCTCAGTATAGAGAGAAGAAATGTCAACATGATGAGATGGGACAAAGCTAGCTTCACATGTTAAAAGCCATCGTTAAATCACCTCTTGTATTCTGCATCCGTCTCTCTGTTTTCCCTGTGCTACCATTTCTACAGTGGAGAGAACAAGTATTTGATACACTGCCGATTTTACAGGTTTTCCTACTTACAAAGCATGTAGAGGTCTGTAGTTTTTATCATAGGTACACTTCAACTGTGAGAGACGGAATCTAAAACAAAAATCCAGAGAATCACATTGTATGATTTTTAAGTAATTAATTTGCATTTTATTGCATGACATAAGTATTTGATCACCTACCAACCAGTAAGAAATCTGGCTCTCACAGACCTGTTAGTTTTTCTTTAAGAAGCCCTCCTGTTCTCCACTCATTACCTGTATTAACTGCACCTGTTTGAACTCGTTACCTGTATAAAAGACACCTGTCCACACACTCAATCAAACAGACTCCAACCTCTCCACAATGGCCAAGACCAAACAGCTGTGTAAGGACATCAGGGATAAAATTGTAGACCTGCACAAGGCTGGGATGGGCTACAGGACAATAGGCAAGCAGCTTGGTGAGAAGGCAGCAACTGTTGGCGCAATTATTAGAAAATGGAAGAAGTTCAAGATGACGGTCAATCACCCTCGGTCTGGGGTTCCATGCAAGATCTCACCTCGTGGGACATCAATGATCATGAGGAAGGTGAGGGATCAGCCCAGAACTACACGGCAGGACCTGGACAATGACCTGAAGAGAGCTGGGACCACAGTCTCAAAGAAAACCATTAGTAACACACTATGCCGTCATGGATTAAAATCCTGCAGCGCACGCAAGGTCCCCCTGCTCAAGCCAGCGCATGTCCAGGCCCATCTGAAATTTGCCAATGACCATCTGGATGATCCAGAGGAGGAATGGGAGAAGGTCATGTGGTCTGATGAGACAAAAATATAGCTTTTTGGTCTAAACTCCACTCACCGTGTTTGGAGGAAGAAGAAGGATGAGTACAACCCCAAGAGCACCATCCCAACCGTGAAGCATGGAGGTGGAAACATCATTCTTTGGGGATGCTTTTCTGCCAAGGGGACAGGATGACTGCACCGTATTGAGGGGAGGATGGATGGGGCCATGTATCGCGAGATCTTGGCCAACAACCGTCTTCCCTCAGTAAGAGCATTGAAGATGGGTCGTGGCTGGGTCTTCCAGCATGACAACGACCCGAAACACACAGCCAGGGCAACTAAGGAGTGGCTCCGTAAGAAGCATCTCAAGGTCCTGGAGTGGCCTAGCCAGTCTCCAGAACTGAACTCAATATAAAATCTTTGGAGGGAGCTGAAAGTCTGTATTGCCCAGCGACAGCCCCGAAAGCTGAAGGATCTGGAGAAGGTCTGTATGGAGGAGTGGACCAAAATCCCTGCTGCAGTGTGTGCAAACCTGGTCAAGAACTACAGGAAACATATGATCTCTGTAATTGCAAAGAAAGGTTTATGTACCAAATATTAAGTTCTGCTTTTCTGATGTATCAAATACTTATGTCATGCAATAAAATGCTAATTAATTACTTAAAAATCATACAATGTGATTCTCCGGATTTTTGTTTTAGATTCCGTCTCTCACAGTTGAAGTGTACCTATGATAAAAACTACAGACCTCTACATGCTTTGTATGTAGGAAAACCTGTCAAATCGGCAGTGCATCAAATACTTGTTCTCCCCACTGTATGTCTATCTTGTACAACGTCAACTTGTACCATTTGACATTTTTGCTAATGATACTCACTTGTGTAGACAGTACACCTGTTCTATAGTATGCTATGGACAAACTATAGTTATTATGCAATCCCATATAGCTTGAAAACTGTTACAGCGCTAATGGTATGAAACGTACATGATTTGGAATAGTGACATACTGCCATCCAGTGACAAAAGAGGGACATTGTAAACAGGGCCAGTAAATTGTGCCTTTATAATTCTGCATAGAATCCCTCTACTGGACAAACTCAAATGATGTACTGTTAAGTACAATGTCTGTGTGAGGGCCCCACTTTATAATAAGTGTCACTGATACTTATGGTAGTTACTTAGGCACACTATGTGCAGTGTTTGCACAATTTACACTGATGTATTATAAGTATTATGTAACACTGTAATTACACTGTGCCTGCCTATGGTAATGGGACTGAAGTGTATATCCATATCTTTAGGGATGTATAAATGTGCTAGCCTCGTAATCACAAGACGGATGCACCGACCATTCGCAAGGCATAAAAGTGCATGTAAGTTACTTATGGAGCAGCAGTCACCTGCAGCTTTTGGAGACTAAGGGATTGCCGGCTTTTGTTTCAGCCCAACACTGATTCCTTTCATCATCAAAACCATGATTAGCCGGATCAAGGTGTTCATGTCTGAGCTGGGTCAAATGCTTGGACACCCTGCAGTGGCGCAGCGGTCTAAGGCATTGCATCTCAGTACTAGATGTGTCACTAGAGACCCTGGTTCAATCCTGGGCTGTATCACAACTGGCCATGATCAGGAGTCCCATAGGGTGGCGCACAATTGGTCCAGCATCGTCCAGGTTAGGGGAGGGTTAGGCCGGGGTAGGCCATCATTGTAAAATAAGAATTTGTTCTTAACTGACTTACCTAATTAAATAATGGCTAAATAAAATGTATAAATTAAAAAGACATGCTCTATGCAGAATGGTAGTGGAACTTACATTGCTGCCCCCTTCTGGTAAAACCCCCCAGATATTATTTAGTTTCAAGTCATTCTCTCTGCTGGGACCTCTACTCCCACATGAAAAAAATACTATAGGAACATTTGTACAACTGAATTCATTCAACCGAAATGTGTCTTCCACATTTAACCTAAACCCTCTGAATCAGTATACTATGGTATAAATACTGTAGTATTACTATATTTATATTCTATAGTATTCACTGTAGTGTTTTTGCAGACTTTACTGAGGTATACTGTTGTATATACAGTTTACAATAGTAGAACTACTGTAGTATTACTATAGTTAAAAACTATTATATGTACTGTAGTATTTACTATAGTGTTTTTATGTTACTATGTTACTATCTTTGACAGAGAAGTGGGGGCTTATCCGTCTGAACGGATAATTCAGAGCTTCTGCTCTTTTCTATAACCTGTATTGAACACAATATATGGTCTATACTTGGCATGTTGGTTTCTTACTCATGGGTGGCACATATTGAGATAATCGGGATGGAAATGAATGGAGTTAATGCAAATGAAATACTGTAGTATTACTATAGTTAAAAACCTGTAGTGTTTTTGCGGACTGTAATATTTTTGTGGACTCTGTAGTATTTTCTACATTGGTTTTTTTTGCGGATAATACTCTAGTATTCTACAGTGTACTATGAAATTCTATAGTTAAATACTACACGTGATCAAGGGATACTACAGTGTGTAGTGTAATATTCTACAGTATACTACAAAATGCTATAGTAAGTACTACAGATGATCAAGGGATACTACAGTGTGCAGGATAGTATTCTACAGTATACTATAGTAAGTACTACACATGATCAAGTGATTCGGGTGGCAGGTAGCCTAGTGGTTAAAGCTTTGGGCCAGTAACCGAAAGGTTGCTAGATTGAATCCCCGAGCTGACAAGGTCAAAATCAGTCGTTCTGCACCTGAACAAGGCAGTTAACCCACTGTTCCTAGGCTGTCATTGTAAATAAGAATTTGTTCTTAACTTACTTGTCTAGTTAAATAAAGGTAAAAAATACTACAGTGTGGAATATAGTATTCTACAGTGTACTACAATATGCTATAGTAATAACTACATGATTGAGGGATACTACAGTGTGGAGTATAGTATTCTACAGTATAGTAAACTAAATATTTTGGCTGGTCTTTGAGATCTAGCTATAATTAGTTCCAACAGCATACTCTAACTCTCAGGTCCTTGAGCCATAATGGATGACTGGGACCTCTATTGGTCTCTGAGATCTAGCTATAGTTAGTTCCAACAGCATATACATGTAGCTCTCTGGGCTTTGAGCCATAATGGATGAACAGCCGGGTTGAACATGACATCAGGCTTGTAGTATTTTCTTTCAAATGATGTGTATTCTCCTTCAGGCTCCAGGTGAGTCTAACAGTGTGACTCTTTTAACAGTGGCCACACTGACACACTGTTAACAATAAACAGATAGGTTCCCTCATTATGAACCCCAGCCATATGTGGCTATAGGTCTATCCCGATGGTGTCCTGACTGTATCCATGCGAGTTGTTGGGCTTTAGACACAGAAAAGCTGGGTTACGTGTCCTTTGACCTGGGTACTTGATGTCATAATAACAAGCCAACCTGTTAATCTGCAGCATTATAACTTCTGACACCACCAGCTGTCACTCGACGGTGCCCTTCAGTCTCGCCCCTTTACCATTTCCTATGATTTAACGAGTTAAAGGAAAGAGGACATAGGCTACAAATGCATAATTCTATGCATTATATACTTTTCATAAGAATTACTGTGCTATTAATGTAATTTGACCTGTCCCTGTGGACAGTAAAGACTTTCTTCGATTAATTTAAAACGTGGAACTTTTTCTAACAGTAAAATTGGAGAGTTTTCTGCAATTCAATGCCTGTCACTTTTAACGTATTTCTTACTTCTTAAGTCCACCATAAATGTAACCATAATAATGCTACATTTGTAGCACGTTGCTTGGTAGACCTAAATGCCGCGTAGAGAATTGACCCCAATATTACACAAGTCACTTCTTTGAGTGAAGTTAAATACATTACTCGAAGTATAATTAAAATAGTCAATTTCAATAGCAAGAGAATCGACGTCATTTGCACATTGAATCCCAGTCATTTGTTATAGGTCCTTACAATAGGTTCTTACATTTAATTCATTAGAGAGCATGCCCTTTACATCCGATATCTTTTTACTTTGAAAAGAGGCTTTAGGAAACAATTTGCAGTTTCCTTTTGTCGCAGTGTCAAAGTAAGTGGGGATGACACCCTTGTTTTTGATCAAGCAGCATGAAACGCGCTTGCTTGGTCGAAAACAACTTCGCTCAGGTGAGCAAGAAAATCAGAGCTGACAACTGAATTTCCTCTAAAGCCTCTCAGTTTAAAAAACAAGAAGCAGTCCTGTAATTAAAGAATGACCTTTGCATCTATAGGCTACTGCTACGCCATTTGTTTGGGTATGCAACCCTTATAGCAACCATTTTACGTTATTCTCTGCTGACTCACTCATTTTAAGATATAGCCTACGTGTAGGAGAAAATTGGCTATACTGAGATTATGTAGGTTTATGCTAAAATTATTTGACACATAAAGAGGTAAGTTAATAATAATTTTAACTGATTGATGTTCGGTGAGAATGGCCTATACGACAGGGTGTATGTAGGCCTTTCGGTTCAGCCCTTTTCTTGGATGAAACCACTCAGTACAAGCCTCATTACACTATCTGAATTCAGAAGAGATTTGAATGGAATATGTTGTCTTCATTTGCTTGTATGAACCGACGTGTAGGCTAATAGAAAATACATTCCATCGAACTAATGGAATAGCCTCCATTTTAGTTAACAAATACATGAACATGTTTCAGTTGAATACAATACGCTACAAAACTAGATATAGATAATAATGGCTGTTGTTGCCGAAAAGGCTTCTAACCATCTTGAATGGCCTTTGTTATTCAAAACTTTGGCAGCTTCCAACTTTACAGCTGAAATAATATATTTGTTTGAATCTGAGTTCTCCAAAATAGTTTGCTTATTTTTCTCTTGTATACACTCAATAATGGTGTTATGTATTAGTCTATCATAATTGTAGATATATTTAGCTGCTATTACGAGGTAGAGAGAAACAGTTTCATTTCAATGGTTACTGTTAAAACTGGTTAAATAAATAACAACGAGAAATAGGAAGACACATGATAGATTTTCTCTATCTTTCTCTTGTCCTGTCTTATCTACATTATCTTTGAACCAGAACGTCATGGATCAGTCACCCCTCTGTACCCAGTTATTGTGGCCACACAAGGGTTATTTCCTGTTTTGAAATTGTACAGAAAACATGTTTCTCTTTTCGCATTGTAAATTAACCGTGACAAACCAGACAATGGTATTTCAGGAAGTGTTATTATTATATATGATACATGTGTTTGTTATTATTGTTATTATTCACAAAGTTGTGTATACCTTATTTCACACACTAATTCCACACGGGTTTAGTCTACGAGGAAATTAGTCTTTCGATTGGGAGGCTACAGGGTTCCACTTTGCAAGTCATTCCGATGTAATTCAGGTATAATTATATGAATACATTAGTCTATGGTACAGCAACATAGGGCTACGTGGCACAGGTCTGTGCACAAGCACTTTGGATTGTAACGGAACACAATAGTATCCTTGAATAAAGTTAATACCAACTTTGCTGAAAACGTTCAATTACATTTCATTAGACTATTAGTAGTTTATAACTAGTGTTGGGGAGTAGTGAACTACTTGTAGTTCAACTGGTAGGCCTAATTAAACTACATTTAGCAGTAGCGTGGTGGTGGTTGAACTCATTTCAAATCTTAGAAGTGTTTTCAGTAGTTAATAACTTTTTTGTCCTTGTATGGGTGTAGCTAACTATACACACGTTTTTTGTTGTTGCAAAAATATATAAAATATGGGGGAAATAGGCAATCACTTCCTATTTTTTCGGGATTAGACCTGCCCAATTCTCACTTAAAACATTGTTTTTTTCTGTTAACACCTGACCCCGGAGTGACCTGTCTTGCAATTTGTAGTCCATGACCTTTCAGATTTAGTTATGATATTTTTTCCCCGAAGTCATTTGTATGTCGTGAACTATTTTTCTTAACATGAGCTTTAGTGTAACTTAACTTCTTCTAGTGATAAATAATTGGTATTTTGGTAAACTCTGATTTCAGAGTAGCTTCCCCAACACTGTTTATAACTAGACTAGTATTTTATGCTTCTGGCATAAACGCAAAACAATATCAGAACAACTCGCAATGAAATTCGGGGTAATTGTGGAAAATGATCGAAACCTTCCCAATTCTTCAGCAATACAGATGAGAAAATAAGTTACAGAGAAATGCAATTACATTTGACTTTATTATTTTCCAATTTAATCCAAAATTCTGTGAATATATTGTATACAAATTAACTGTAGGCATAGGTCGTAGCCTAGACAGCCTGTAGGTTTATGACTGTCGAAAGTAGCCCAATGATAAACAATAAAATAGGTTTCCCCCTCTTTCCTGTTATAATTTTGTTAGGCTTCTGTTTATCTACTCGATTTTTCTTTTAAGTTTAGGCCTACTCCCTGTGGCCATCAAAGTCAATACCAAGTCACCTGAGATTGCAAATGCAAACATGTTTAGGCCTGCAATAGCACATAGCTTTGGGATCGTTTTAAATATATGTTGACTCTTAACCTCTAGGCTATTAACTTATTCACGAAATATGTTTTTCTTTATAGGCTACAAGTTTGCTCATTTCATAATATCCTTGCCTTTGAGGCCGAAATATTTCAAGTTAATTACAGTCATAGTTTCAGTATCTAGGCCACCATTCTCTCTTAGACTATAGGCCACTTCTGCTCTTGGCAGTCTATTATTATTATTTTTTAAACGCACCTTAAATGTTATGAAATCTAGGGCAGTTTTCATTGCTATCCTTGAATAGATTCGGGAGCGATAAAAAAAACACTTTCACCTTGTCAAAAGAGGTAGATTCGGGTCAGAGGTGCGTAATATTCCGAGGACGGTTGAGGCAGGAGGAATAAGGACTCGCGTGACAAGCAGAGGGAAAACAAGACTTTCTCTGGCAATCGGGTATCCTCGAGGCACACATTAAAAGTAGACTCTTTCATCTTTCATGTAGCTTCTGGTTATCTTGGCCTGCCCTTTGCTCATGTAGGCTATGTTTAATCATATCAGATGCTCCTCCATTGAGTGTAGCCTCCGTGAGGAGAATCCACAGATTCTCCCAAATTGATTGAAAGAAGAAGGTAGGCCACAATGTGGGCATCTTCTTTCAGCTTTTTAAAGGCTTGCTTTATTTCGATTGTTGGATGGGGGAGAGACAGAGAGAGAGAAAGAGAGAGAGAGAGAGAGAGATGGGGAGTATGGGGATGTTGACATGTTTAATGTTTTTCTAATGATAATAAAACTAATAATAAGAGTATTATTATTATTAGATTATTATTATTATTATTATTATGATGATGATAATATAATCCACTAGTATCCTAATATAATATTTAAAAGTTGTTTTAAAACCATGATAAATGTTTATGTTCAGTTAAACCAAACCACAAGTCACGTGTGCAAGAACAAGTACGGTACTTTTTCATTCTTATTTGAGGAAACTATGATTGCCTCAAAGGTATAATAGTATCAGGCTGTTTGAATATTTATGCAACCCAATATCTTGTGATGTAACTTGATATAAATAGACTGATCTTGGTTCATTTCAAGGTAAGGCCCACGCTGCAACAAACTATCTCGCCATACTCGATCAATATTGACCTTTATTAGTCGAGTGAGATCGATTAAATGAAGCGCCCAAACATAAACAATAAAGTGGTGCACCCAGTAAAAAATCTAACGTTTAGGCTTTTTAAAACGTTTTTCTTTCACAAACGTTTAAGGAAGAAATACCTGCATAACTGAACATCGAACGTGTTTATTGTATCCTTGTTTTCTCTAACCTGGGTGTTTTGACATCAATCTGCTAATGTGACCAAAATATATTGCAGCATCCATTTCTGTCGGCATGGTGGTGCCAAGATAGTGGGACAGTGTTGCCCACGGCACAAATACTTCTCAGTTCAGATTAGATTTCTTGGGGTCAAATGATGTGCACTAATTTGGATATTATATTGCAATCCTATCAATAACTGTTAGGCCTATTCAATGAATCTAAGAAAACAGTTTTATCACATTATGTCACAAGGTGTAAAGTTGCATTAGTCGAATTTAATAGGAAAAAATAAGGTGTAGGCTTGCTCCTTATCGAAAACCAAATGTGGTAATAGCTTATCACATGTAAAACTCTATCACTATAAGGAAGCCTCAACCATATATGCTTCAATCTCCCAAAGAATGTATGTAATATGACTTAAAATCCCATTGAAGGAAACATACATGCCGGCTAATAGCCTACATTCTCAGCGATGGCTTCATGGCATTATTTATTGAAAAATATGGACCTTGTGTATAAGCTAATATGACAGAAGTGCTATGACCTTGGGGGCAGTGTACTTCCGCGTCAACTGCCTTTTCTCCATGCTACCTTGAGAGTGTGCTCTCCTCCTTTCTCACGCGATTCCTGCATTTCAGAGGAGTTCGGCAAGTAGTTGAGTAGCTTTCCCCAACCAAGCAGGGTCATTTCTAGTTTACTCACAAATATAAGCTGAACCACAACGCCTACAGGTTCAGTTTGAACGGGATGTTGGGTAAGCTGTCCGAGTTAAGATGCTTGATGCAACCAATCCAGATGAAAAGCTCCTTTTGTGGCCTATAAATCATCCATTAGATTAGTGTTGACAATCTACAGGGTTTGTTTTCAACACATATAAACCTTAATCGAACACAATAATGCAGCCCCCCACATTCGTTAGTGCTGCAATTATCTAGTGATGTCAACCACATGATGTCAACCACATTGCAAGTGATGTCAACCACATGAGAAGAGCTGTGTTAATTAACATTTGACCAGTTCCTGGCACTGCTGAAGGCATTAGTGGAATTATGGCGAGGCAAATATGCTTTGGAACTAACTCTTATATACATACTCACATTGATCTAATGTCCCATAAGCCTATTTATTTCTAGTGGAATACATAATCCATCAGAAGTGCTCCTTTGTTCTAGTCCTGAGGGATAAAACATGCTTCCTGTGTACCTGCACTTATCTCATACAGCGTAATTAACCTTGCTTTGAGTTGACCATTTGGACGTAATGCAGGCCTATACGGTAAGGAATTCAAAGATTAGGCTGATGTTGTTTCCTTCCATGCACTGAGAGTTCATGGAGGGACAGGTTAGGATTAAAACGGAATGCAGGAGCCCAATAACTAACTAAATAAAGCCTTCAATTGTAGGGGTCATCTATGTGAATAGTTAAGTTCTATTTGGTCAATGATCATTATCAGGAGACCATCTTTTTCCCCTTCATTCCTCCTTTTTTCATGACAACTGACCCCCTGATGTAGCCACAGACCTTCATTGGGAAAATACCATGCATTTGTGTGTCCTTTTAGTAAAGGCGTTGATATATATTTGACTTCTCGGAACTTGGTATTTGGTCTTGCCATCTCCCCAACCACAGACTCCACACACACGTGATCTGTGGGAGAGAGCAGCTCTTGGCACTAAGCTGTGATGTGCTTAAAATGTCAACCCCTTTCCTCTATTGAGCTGGCCCTAACAGGGGTTAATTTGCCACTAAAGGGTTAAACAAACAGTCATTTGTAGTTTGCGCCTTTGTAAAAAATCCCCCTTTGTAGATGCGAAACGTGTTTCATAAAAACTAGAAGCTCACATTCTCACCTAATAACATGAAACAACTGTGTGGTAATATTATTTTTGGCAAGAAGGTTTTGTGTCCAGTTTAGGCATTAGCAATGTGCTTCATTAATGACTAAACCAAACAAATCCCAGAATGCCTTTTGGCCTGTCCTGCTGAATAGCGTCCTGGTTGCAGTGAGGTGAAAGGTAATGGGGATTAGACTGGGAAAAGTATGTGCCAGTTTCAATGGGGCTGATCTGGAGTGGTCTTTGGGGTATTTGAAGAGGGGATACAGACTAAGGAACACTTTGATAAATTAGAGGGAACTTCGGTCCCTTTTACCCTGTGAGGTCGTGCAATTTATGAAATAACATTTCTCCATTTGATATAAACTGCCTTGGAGGTAAAATGTATAAAGAGCTATGTGTCAAAAAAAGAGATGAAGATGGCACAGAACAAAGCTATAAACCATGATGTAAAAATAATGTCCTGACCCAACACTTGCACTTGACCCACCCTCCTTTCTACCTCTGACTCTGCTGATAGCAACTTTATTGTGGAAAAATGTACTTACTATGCCCATGATAAGAGTGAGACACAGAGAGGGATAAAGAGATATGTAGACATCTCCCTGAGCATACTGCTAAATAAGACAAGTTCGTCAAAAGAGCCAAGCTCGAGACATTTCTAAAAGCCAGGGCGTTCTGTATGACTGCCCCTCTGAAGGCAGATACATCCAAGATGTCCGGACCTCCGTGACCTCATATACACTGCTGCATTCTGGGCCTTAACCTCAGCAGAGTGCACTATAACAGTGACCTATTATTGTCTCTTCTGCTGCGGTAATGATAGATGAGGCTTCCCCCGAAAGGCAGGCCCCTAACACAGCCCTCCTAATCCTCTGGAATCCGTAATGCAGATGGGGAGAAGACAAGAAAAACATATAAATTGCTAATGATATGGGATTGGAATTCGTGGGATTATTAATGGGTTCAGTATATGGATGAGCAATATCAAGACTGAACCTGGGAATCAGAATAATCATCAGTGTATACGTCAAACGAGTTATGGATTGTTAACCCTCGTCTAGTCTAATTGAAATAGGGGGTTGAAGTTAGTGTTTGCTGTAGTCCTGTCTAGCCTGTATATTTGTAGACTCGATAGTACGATGTTCCTATCTCTATAGTCTGTATGCATTTGTGGGGGATTATTTTGACAAGTATTTATGTAAGATTAACACTGAGCAATCTGTTTCCGGGGGGTAAATAATAATGTCAGTAAGCACATAGACTAAATAAATCTCAGACCGTGGGACTATAGCTGATGAAACTAAATGTAATGAAATATTGTACATACTCACAAAAGAGCAAGAGTTAATCAATTGCCATTCTTTTGGTGTTGTTTCACAAGCAAGACAGTACAGTATTTGCATATACTGTAAGTAAGGGATGCAAAGAAAATGTATTACAAAGATACAGGACTGTGTCCCCGTTTGCACTTTTCTCTTCCCACAAGTGTTGCAAGGGAGAAGGAGAGTTTTTCATTATTGAAAGTGGTGCCACCTCGAATAACGTTAATTCAAAGATGGCTGCCATTCTTGAAAATAAAGCAAGAAAGACAACGTCCCATTCAATTGGCTGCTTACTGAGTGGAATGAGATAATTTCAAGGATACCTTGAATCAAAACAAAAATATGTCTCCCTGAATTAATGTTTGGGCTGAAATCCTATAACACACTATGTAGATACAACAAGAGATTTTCTTTGTGAAAAACGTTCCGTTCAAATAATCTTGGGCCATGCATGTCTGTTGAAGCCCTTTACACTTTTATAGAAACTTTACATTTGATCATTTACACAGCTGTATTGGTATTTTGTGCAAATTGCCCAAAAAAAGCTCATTACAAGTCGACCAACAATATGAGCAGGATAACTTCACTGACTGGGGACCAAATAAACATATCTTTAGCTTCTTATCAGAAGCTCTTCAAGCCAATTAGTGCTGGAAAATATCTCTGTGTCATAGTGATATTTTGCCTAAATTCTTTGAGCAATTCTCACTTCATGAGTATAGGGAATTACCTGTGTAGGACCCCCTTCAGTCTCAAACTATTGCTCCCCACCACTAAATTGCAATAGAAAAACCTCTAGTTTTTCTGGTGTGTGTGTGTGTGTGTGTGTGTGTGTGTTGGCTTGCGTGCCAGTGTGTGTTTTGTATACCAGGGGTCATACTGTATAAAATATTATAAACTGGGTGGTTCGAGCACTGAATGCTGATTGGCTGACAGCCGTGATATATCAGACCATATACCACAGGTATATCTTTACTGCTTTAATTACGTTGGTAACCAGTTTATAATAGCAATAAGGTACCTCAGAGGTTTGTGATATATTGCGTATGTCGCGTTGCGTTGTGCCCAAGAACAGCTCTTCGCCGTGATATATTGCGTATGTCGCGTTGCGTTGTGCCCAAGAACAGCTCTTCGCCGTGATATATTGGCCATATACCAAACCTCCCTGTGCCTTATTGCTTCATTAGGCCATAGTCCAGGAGTGCATCTGAGTGGTGTACCTCAAACTTTTAGGCTTAGTGGGCCAAAATATAATCTGAATGGTGGCCTGTGGGCCAAACAAATAGACATCATTTTGAAAAATAGGTAAACAATAGCTTTTTTTAGGGTCTTGTAACAATAGTTTCATTGAAAGAAATCATAAAATTACACTTCAAACATGAATGAAATCATAGCCGTATTACTTGACAGCTAACAACACATTCTGATGACCAGTATTAAATATGTATTAAACATGTTACCATTGTAGCATAGAAACTGCAACCAAGTTTCTATGTTCTTAATGCTAATAACCTGAATATGTGCATTTTGGGGGGCCCTAAGTGATATTGGGGTACGCAATTCTACACATTTTGCCATGGGGCATGGAGAAAATGTTGCAGTTTTTAAGCAGATTTTCTGCAATTCTACAAATTGTTTCATAGGGAGGAGAGAACATCTTGCAGTTATACAATTAATTTAATGGAATTCTACTCAGTTTGCCATGGGATGGAAAGAACATTTTGCAGTTGTAATGCTAATTCCCTGCAGTTCTACACATTTTGCCATGACTTACTCCATGTTCATATGATATCTGATAGAGTGACAGGTTCCCGGGTCAGTAATTCAGCCATGGTTTAGATAGCTGGCTAGAATAACTTATCTAGCAATCTATAACATGTTAGTTGACATGAGCTAATTGATTGACTGTCAGTGACTGACATAACAAGAGGATAACTGCTGATGCACTACTACATTTCTAAATTGCACGTTGGGCTAATTGACAAGGGTTAATTGATTGACTGTCAGTGACTGACATAACAGGAGGAAACAACAGGAAAACTGCTGATGCAGTACCAAATATCGAAATTGCATGTTGTCTGCCCTTGTGTAACTTCTCCCTGACCCAGTATGTTTCAAGCAGACCACCATAGTCCCTGTGCTGAAGAGAAGGTAAGAAGGTAACAGCCAAGGTAAGCTGTCTAAATGACTATTGCCCCGTAGCACTCACATCTGTAGCCATGAAATGCTTTGAAAGGCTGGTCTTAGCTCGTATCGACACCATCATCCCAGATCCCCCGGAGCCACTCTAATTCGCATACTTCCCCAAAAGATCTGCAGATGATGCAATTTTCATTGCACTCCACACTGCCCATTCCCACCTGGACAAGAGGAACACCTGTGTGAGAATGCTGTTCATTGGTTATGTCTCAGAGTTCAACACCATAGTCACCCACGACTGCGTGGCCACGCACGACTCCAATACCATCATTATGTTTGCAGATGACACGATGGTGGTAGCCCTGATCATCGACGTCAATGAGACAGCCTATAGGGAAGAGGTCAGAGACCTAGCAAGTGTGGTGGCAGTATAACAACCTCTCCCTCAACGTCAGCAACACAAAGGAGACGATTTTGAACTACAGTAAACGGAGGGCAGAGCATGCCACCATTCACATTGATAGGGCTGTAGTGGAGTGGGTCGAGAGCTTTAAGTTCCTCTGTGTCCTCCTCACTAACAATCTATCATGGCCCACACACACCAACACAGTCGTGAAGAGGGCACAACAATGCACCTTTCCCCTTAAGAGGCTAAAAAGATTTGTCATGGGCCTTCAGATCCTCAAAAAGTTACACAGCTGCACCATTAAGAGCAGCTTGACTGGCTGCATCATCACTTGGTATGGCAACTACTTGGCATCCGACCGCAAGGCGCTACAGAGGGTAGTGCATATGGCCCAGTACATCACTGGGGCCCGAGCTCCCTGCCATCCAGGACCTCTATACCAGCCTCTATACCAGTGTCAACCAAGCAGTACCGATGCGCCACATCTGGAACCAACAGGACCCTAAGCCATACGACTGTTAAATAGTTATTTAAATAGTTAACCAAATAGCTACCCAGACCCAGCATGCTTATTTTAATATTTTTATTGTATTTTTTAATTTAACCTTTATTTAACTAGTCAATTAAGAACAAATTCTTATAGAGAAGGGCTCTCAACAGGTACTGCACTGACACAAATGTCTGATGACTGGTTGAAAGATATTGATAATAAGATGATTGTGGGTGCCGTACTGTTAGATTTCAGTGCAGCCTTTGGCATTATTAACCATTAACCATTATGGCTTTTCAACCTCTGCCATATCGTGGATTCAGAGCTATGTATCTAATAGAACTCAGAGGGTTTTCTTTAAGCTTCTCTAATGTTAAACATGTAAAGTGTGGTGTACTGCAGGGCAGCTCTCTAGGCCCTCTACTCTTTTCTATTTTTACCAATGACCTGACACTGGCATTAATCAAAGCATGTGTGTCAATGAATGCTGATGATTCAACCATATATGTATTAGCAACCTGTCACACCCTGACCTTAGATATCTCTGTTTTCTATATATTTTGGTTAGGTCAGGGTGGGACTAGGGTGTGTCCTCTAGGGTTTTTTGTATGTCTAGGGTTTTTGTAGGTCTAGGGGTTTTGTAGGTCATGGGGTTTTTGTATTTCTATGTTGGCCTGATATGGTTCCCAATCAGAGACAGCTGTTTATTGTTGTCTCTGATTGGGGATCATATTTAGGCAAGCCTTTTTCCCACTTTCTGGTGTGGGATCTTGAGTATGTGTAGTTGCCTGTCAGCACTATAGTGTATAGCTTCACATTTCGTTTGGTATTTTGTTAGTTTGTTCGGTGTTCATTATTTTAATAAAGAGAATGTACAAATACCACGCTGCGCCTTGGTCCGATCCTTTCAACGAAAGTGACAGAAGATCTCACCAAAAATGGACCAAGCAGCGTGTTCAGGAGGAATGAACCTGGGAGGAGATCCTGGATAGCGCAGGACCCTGGACACAGGCTGGGGAGTATCGCCATCCGAGGGAGGAAATTGAGGCAGCGAAAGCGGAACGGCAATGTTACGAGGAGCATTACCAATGAGGCAAGCACGAGAGGCAGTCCAAAATATTTTTGGGGGTCACACGGGGAGATTAGCGGAGGTAGGGTTTAGACCTGAGTCAACTCCTTGTGCTTACCGTGGGGAGCATGTGACTGGTCAGGCACCGTGCTATGCAGTGATGCGCACGGTGTCTCCAGTGCGCATTCATAGCCCGGTGCGCTCTATTCCAGCTCCCCGCATTCGCCGCACTAGAGTGGGCATCCAGCCAGGACGGGTTGTACCGGCTCTGCCCTCCTGGTCTCCAGTACACCTCTTTGGACCAGGATATCCTGCGTCGGCTCTACGTATTGTATCGCCAGTACGCCTTCACAGCCCAGTGCGTCCTGTGCCAGCACCCCGCACGTATCGAGCTAAAGTGAGCATCCAGCCAGGACGCAATGTGCCAGCTCTATGCTCCAGGTCTCCAGTGCGACTCCACAGTCCAGTACATCCTGTGCCTCTTCCCCGCACTCGCCCTGGGTTGCGTGTCATCAGCCCGGTGCCACCTATACTGGTCCCACGCATAAGGTTTCCAGTGCGCCTCCACAGTCCAGTAAGTCCTGTGCCTTCTTTCTGCACTCGCCCTGAGGTGTGTGTCATCAGCCCGGTGCCACCTGTACCGGTCCCACGCATCAGGTCTCCAGTGCGCATCCACAGTCCAGGGCATCCTGTGCCTCTTCCCCGCACTCACCCTGAGGTGCATGGCATCAGCCCGGTGCCACCTGTACTGGTCCCACGCATCAGATCTCCAGTTCGCCTCCACAGTCCAGAACCTCCAACGGCGGTCCACAGTCCGGAACCTCCAAAGAAGGTCCACAGTCCGGAACCTCCAAAGATGGTCCACAGTCCGGAACCTCCAACGACTGGGTCTCCAGCGACGGTCCCCACTACGAGGCCCCCAGCGACCTTAGATGTGACTAGGGTGGGTAGTCTAGGTTTTTTTGTATGTCTAGGGTTTTTGTAGGTCTAGGGGTTTTTATATAGCTATGTTGGCCTGATATGGTTCCCAATCAGAGACAGCTGTTTATCGTTGTCTCTGGGGATCATATTTAGGCAGGCCTTTTTCCCACTTTCTGGTGTGGGATCTTGACTATGTGTAGTTGCCTGTCAGCACTATATTGTATAGCTTCGCGTTTCATTTGTTATTTTGTTAGTTTGTTCGGTGTTCATTCTTTTAATAAAGACAATGTACGCATACCGCGCTGCGCCTTGGTCCGATCCTTTCAACGAACGTGACACAACCACAGCTAATGAAGTCACTGAGACCGTGAACAAATAGTTGCAGTCTGTTTTGGAGTGGTGGCCAGTATATAACTGGTTCTGAACATCTCTAAAACTAAGAGCATTGTATTTGGTACAAATCATTCCCTAAGTTCTAGACCTCAGCTGAATCTGGTAATGAATGGTGTGGCTGTTGAACAAGTTGAGGAGACTAAATTACTTGCCGTTACCTTAGTTTGTAAACTGTCATGGTCAAAACATATAGATTCAATGGTTGTAAAGATGGAGAGAGGTCTGTCCGTAATAAAAAATATGCTCTGCTTTTATGACACTGCACAACAAAAAGCAAGAGCACATCTTGCTCTTCAGTGTAATTGCATGCCAGTTGCTCTTGGCTAAGATTTGAGGAGAGACTGACTTGCATAACTTCTTATTTTTATGAGAAACAATGGGTTGAAAATTCCAAATTGTTTGCATGGTCAACTTACACACTGCTCTGACACACACACACACTAACATAGTGACCAGACCGGACACGTCGCGTGTGCGAGCGTCACAAAATAAATGTAGAAATCCATGTTATTCAATTATTGCACCCACACAGCTCGCGCGCGCCAACGAGCGTCTGCGACGCCAAGGGCTAACATAGAACTCTTTCCTATTTCTGTCGCAGATCGTGCTGCAAGTCCGGCCTCTCCCATCTCCTCATTTATAGAAGCAGGTACCAACGTGCCATCTCCTCATTGGTTATACCCACGTGGGTGACTGAAAGACTAACTGCTTTGCCAGTAGTCGTGGTAATACAATGAAAGTTTAGATGCGATCACCATATAAGTTAAACATGAAAAAGCCTGGAAGAAGAAGAAGAGATGACTAGAAACGATTTGGTTGGCCGTTTTATGTGTGGATTAATTGTTCGGAGTAGAGGTCCTTGAGCATTTCAGGTAAAATATCCCAGGACAAATTAGCTAGCAACAGCAAGCTAGCTAAATCGGGCAAATTAACGTTAGCTAGCAAGTGCAAGCTAACTCGCTAAATTGCCATACATGTTTAATGATTTTCGACCTGTCCACAAATGAATGTCATTGGTTCAGAGTTTGTTTTGATATTTTAACCTGCGTGTCGTGATCGCGTTTGGTGTGGGGGGGCAAAATAAATGTATGCACGATAGCGCACGATGACGCACGCGCGCAGCCGGTTTGGGTTCCATGTTACACCACCAGACATGCCAACAGGGTTCTTTTCCCAGTCCCAAAATCCAGAACAAATTCAAGAACGTGTACAGTATAATATAGAGCCATTATTGCATGGAATTCTTTAGATACACTTCTCCTTTTTGGGATAGGGGGCAGCATTTTCACTTTTGGATGAATAGCATGCCCAGAGTGAACTGCCTCCTACTCTGTCCCAGATGCTAATATATGCATATTATTGTTAGTATTGGATAGAAAACACTCTGAAGTTTCTAAAACTGTTTGAATGATGTCTGTGAGTATAACAGAACTCATTTGGCAGGCAAAAACCTGAGAAAAATCCAGGAGTCCAAGAGTTACCATCTCCTGAATTAAACTCTAAAAGGTCTTTACCTATCACATTGATAAACAGTCAACTTATTAATTACAACCTCGTATCATATCATAATTCTGAACAGTCATAACCTCCTTGCATCTGCAGAAACCTGAGCCTTACTTATGATTCAGGACTACACAAATTGGTTTAATTATTTATTTACAAGCTAATTAAAGGGTAACACAGGATAAACATACAAACTTAATACATTAAAAATAGGTCCCTAGCGGAATGTCACAACATAGCTGCTTGTAACAAATGAGATGTAGAGGGGGGCAGAGAGGGACAGAGACACCTAACATTGGTACATTTAGAAACTACTTTCACTTACTGTAATCATATACTTTGCACACGAACCGCTGCTCTCTTTGAGTAAGAAATCATGAATGTATATACATGAAATACTGGGTTTGCACGCTTTGTAAGGCTCAGATTGTCCAAAAAGGGATCCAACAAGTCTTCTACTGTTGTTCTCCTCTGTGGTTGTCCGGTATCCAGTGACTTGCTGTGTAGTCCTGAACAGAATTACAGAGTTTATTTTCCTTCCATTAGTTCTTGAAGATGCTTCTTTGAAGATTGCCAGCCGGGTCGATGGTGTAACGAAATTCTTCTTCCTCTGATGAGGAGTATGAAAGATCGGACTAATGTGCAGCGTGGTAAGTGTTCGTCATTTATAATGAAAAGTCACTGAACACGAAAATACAAAATAACAACGTGAAAGACAGAAACGAAAAAACAAAACAGTTCTGTATGGAGGAAACACAGACATAGAAAACAATCACCCACAACTCAAGTGGGAAAAACAGGCTGCCTAAGTATGGTGGTTCTCAATCAGAGACAACGATTGACAGCTGCCTCTGATTGAGAACCATACCAGGCCAAACACATAGAAAACCAAAACTAGAACAACACATAGAATGCCCACCCCAACTCATGCCCTGTTTCTACGAACTTTACGGATACTATTTGGAGTTTTTGTCTGCCCGTCATGACCTACACGAGCCTGTGGATTTCTGAACAAAACGTGCTAACCAAATGGAGGTTTTTGGATATAAAAATAATCTTTATCGATCAAAAGGAACATTTATTGTGTAACTGGGAGTCTCGTGAGTGCAAACATCCGAAGATCATCAAAGGTAAGTGATTCATTTTATTGCTTTTCTGACTTTCGTGACCAATCTACTTTGCTACTAGCTGTTTGTAATGTTTTGTCTGCTGAGAGAGATGTCCTAACATAAACGCTTGGATAGCTTTTGCTGTAAAGCTTTTTTGAAATCTGACACGCCAGATGGATTAACAACAAGCTACGCTGTGTTTTGCTATATTGCACTTGTGATTTCATGAAAATTAAATATTTTCAGTAATTTATTTTGAATTTGACGCTCTGCAATCAGCGGATGTTGACGAAAATGATCCCGCTAATGGGATGGGTGCGCCAAGAAATTAAACGTGCAGCAGCAGCTTGACGTCTTTCTGGTCTGCTATGTTAATTTTTTAATACATCATTTATACAGTTTGTTCAAAAAGGGCGGTTCTGTCAGGCTGACATGCTCACTGACCTCACTCGGGGGTGTGACTTGTCACTAGTACAAAGTTATGTAAAACAATTATCTCTTATAGTTTCTCAAATCACATCCCTCTCTCAACTAAAATACTTTCATCCTTTTTCATATTACATGCACAATGCAAAGTATGGAAACTTCATACATGTAGTGGGTATACTTTCCAAGTTACAGTATTTCCTTCATAACATTTTTAATGACATCACAAAATAACAAACAAAATTACATTAGTGTTCTATAGATTGCCTCTTACCATTCTCCACGTTCTATGTTAGAAATATTGTTCCAGTAGTTGCTTTTGAATGTATTAGAGTTAACGGTGGGAAAACGTATCTTGAAACAAAGGACATTCCTTTGGTGAATATTGGAGATGGAGACTTGTATCTTCCCTCTTGATTTATGACAGGATGTGAGTTGTTAATCCCATCTAGTACATTCCTCCCCCCTCTGCGGGTGAGAAGGGGTCTGAGTGAAGTTATTAATTGCAAACCTGATCTAACCTTTTTGGATTCTCGTGGACAGTCATGACAATTGCTATGTGAATGACAAAGCTTTATTTACTAATCAGACCCAGTGACCAAGCTAGCATAGCTTCCCTTCAAATGTACCTTGCTAACATTAAATGTTGGATGTCTGACTATTTTCTCCAACTCAATGATAAGAAATCAGAGGTTGTTTTATTTGGCCCCCACCTTGCTAGAACCCAGATTGTAGGTAACCTTGGTCATTTGTCCACAAATGTAAAGCCTACGGCCAGAAACCTTGGTGTCTTCTTTGACCTTGACCCAAACCTTGAGCTGCATGTAAAGAAGATTGTAAAGACCTGCCTTTATCAGCTAAGAAATATAGCTAAAATCAATCATTTTATTTCAGTCACTGAGCTGGAGAAAGTTATACATGCTTTTATTTCCTCACGCCTAGATAACTGTAACTCTTTGTATACCTGTCTCAGTCAGAAATCACTCCATCAACTACAGTTAGTTCTAAATGCTGCAGCTCAGCTTTTAACAGGCACCATAAACTGTAACCATATTACAACTATTTTAGCTTCTCTACACTGGCTACCAGTCACTTTTAGAATATATTTTAAAATGGTATTAATCATGTTTAAGGCTAGTCTTGGTTTAGCCCCATTCTATATCTCTGATATTTTATCTCCCTACGAGCCAGGATGCAGCCTGAGATCCTCTGGCAAGGCACTGTTGACCATTCCAAAGTCTAGGTTGAAAATGAAAGGAGACCAGGCATTTGCCATTAGGGCAGCTAGACTTTGGAATGGTCTGCCAGAGGAGATCACGCTTGAAGATTCAGTGGCTCTTTTTAAATCCCTGCTGAAGACACACTTTTATAAAGATGCTTTTAATGTATGATTTCAATGTATCCTCCTGTCTTTGTTTATTTGTTAGTACTTTTGTTTTATTACGTGTTTTTATTTTTTTTTTATTTGATTGGCTGTCGAAACATTGTTATTAAATGATTGCATCTGAGCTCCTAGAGTGTGCGGTTCTGCTTTTCTTTTTTAAGTGAAACACTTTGTTAGCTGTAATGAAAAGCACTATACAAATAAAGTTATTATTATAGAGTGAGGTTAGATTTAACCACAATTATTAGACTACAAACCTAATGCATATAAATTGTACAATGTGTTATTACACAAACTGCAAATGAGCATCACTGTTCTAAGTAGAAACGTGTGCTTACATGCCTGCCTACTAGGTTTTAGACCCAGTTAAAGTAAATGTCCAGTGTTTCCAGATTTCGTTTAAATATGACCTATAATTAATTACAATAATGAGTTCAATAGTTTTCCTTCCAAAAATAGGTTTTAATGAAGTTGAAATGCAGCTTTTCTGTTTTGGAATGGGAGACAACTGCGTACCCTAACAACAGAATGGTGTATACCGGTCATTAAAAATATTTATGAGAGTAGACCGCTGATTGGTCAGCTCAGCCAATGAGCTAACATGACATCATGTTCTATGAGGAAATAGCAAGTATTTCTTAAACGGTCTGAGGTGGAGTTTTTTTAAGTGTTTTTTTTCACCAATGTATGCTTTAACCACAAATACCAGTGTAGGATGAGTCAACAACATTATTTTGGGATGATTTAACAGAATATTCACTTTTAAAAGTGAGATTTTCACTGGATAGTTACTTTAATGTAAAGTGCCAATGTATTTTTCATCTGTGTTTTTCTCTCAGTAATATATAGAGTGAAGACACTGTATAAAGTTCTAGTTGAGGTATTTTCACGCTGTATGATGATAGATTCCGCTGAAAGGCTATGCCGCCCTAGTCACACAGTCTCTAGGATGACCAACACAAGACGTCATGCAAAGAGCTGCAGACCCTGAAATATTATATATGCAATTAGAGCCCCTCTTAGAAATGAGTCATATGTTCTCAAGTCCAGCAAGGCTGAATTGCACAATTAGTCACATCATATGTTTATCTTGAGACAATTATGAAAAATTGGTGATGCGTGACGCCTGTAGGGTTATCACAGACCATATCACACTTAAAAACAAAACAAAAAGAATGTGTCAACTGACCTAATAGATGTTAATCCTACAAAGCACAGGAAATAAAGGAGATTCTGTTTTCAGAATTAGGTGGACAGAACTTGGTGGACCATCAACAATCCTATATTCAACCAAAAAAATTACTGAGACTAAGTAAGAAAGTACCCAATAAAACAAAAAATACATATGAAGTCAATCTAAAATAACAAATTGGGAAAATATTTCATCTATGCATTGTATGGTGTCCAAAATGAAATTATAAACTGAGTGGTTCAAGCCCTGACTGCTGATTGGCTGAAAGCCGTGGTATATCAGACCATATACCAGGGGTATGACAAAACATTTATTTGTACTGTTCTAATTACGTTTGTAACCAGTTTATAATAGCAATAAGGCACCTCAGGGTTTTGTGGTATATGAACAATATACCAGGGCTAAGGGATGTATCTAGCCTTGCGTTTGAAAATAACAGTCCTTAGCGGTGGTATATTGGCCATATACCACACACCCTCCTGCCTTATTGCTTAATTATTATTATTTTTAAACACATATCTGGCCATATGATAACACCATATTCTCTACGAGGCAAATGTGATGTTAACCTGCATTTTTTTCCATAATAAAGAGATGATTAAAACAAAATATTGATTAGTAATGCACTTCATTAAAGGTTATAACATTCAATAAACATTTCGAACATTAATGGTGGGTTAGTTTTACTAAATTGTGTTTGCAACATTGTTTGGTGTTTTACTGGCCAAGTTTAGAGCATAATGTGGAATTGTAAATCAAATTAAAAGTCATAAGCAATAGCAGAGTTTATGCAATTTTTATGATAATAATAATACTATACACAACTTTCCTAAACTGAATTTCATTGCTTTCCTAAAGACTTCAATTAAACATTAACACATACTTTTTATTTAACTATGCAAGTCAGTTAAGAACAAATTCTTATTTACAATGACGGCCTAGTAACAGTGCCTTGTTCAGGGGCAGAACGAGATATTTTTACCTTGTCAGCTCGGGGATTCGATCTAGCAACCTTTCGGTTACTGGCCCCAACGGTCGAACCACTAGGTTAACTGCCGCCCCGATATTAATACAACATACAATAAAACATACTATACAATACACAACTTTTTCGAATTTTAGGCCCAATAAGAAATGATACTTCACATGCAGATTTGCATTATTTCTGTTCGTTTATTATATTAAAATACGACTACGCAGGAAACCACTTGAATGTAGGCTACCCTGTCATAATAACCCTGCATTTACTATTAGTTTGGATAAACAACTTGAAAGTTGATAGCCCTACAATAACTGCACAACTTGAAAGTTGATAGCCCTACAATAACTGCGATATCATTATTTGACTGAGATAACTTGGGACACATATTGGAAACCAAAGTAGGCCTAACTGTTAAACGTAGGCCAAATAAAAAAACTAAAACATGTTGACTAAACATTACAACATAATAAGCCTTTTCAAATAGAGGAAAACTAGTCCCAGATCAATTGCTTCCATTTCCTGCTAAATAATGCCAAGTTATCATTGGCCATAATGACAAATAATGCTAAATTAATTCCTGCAATATCGAAATCATATACCTGTATTTCCTATTACCTTTTAGAGAATGGGTTTAAAAAATGCTTAGCTAAACTGAATTGATTGTGAAATGCTGTTGATATTCTATTGATATTCAATGAAATGCACGTGTCCATCCTCCTATCAATTGAATAATTATTGCACGAGAACGAATGCATGCATGTAAATATGGATGGACAATAAAGCTAGAGCTTGCATAGACAGAAGTAGCCAATAGGAGGTACTGTGTCATTCTCCAAGAAGTGGGCTCTTCTTCTACCATGCATCCCAGCCCGGGGACACAGCCGTATCTCTGCTTTGATTTGCTCCCTAATTGACCTAAATAAAGTATCTGAGAGACAGGGTCCCTCCAACCCCTCAAGGCAGACTAGAACACAGTGTAGTAACTCAATGCGAGTAATTATCTTATTTTCTATAGTAATCTTGCTCTCTTCCCCCACTGTCCAATCGCAAGACGCAATTTCTTTGCTACGCTTGGATCTCGCGCGGTTGAATTTACAGTAGTTTATCTGCGGATTCTCTCACGGTCTCACACTCTTCACTCGAGCTCTCATGGATAGCTCGACAGACTTCGATAGAAATAGTAGGCATAACTGAAAAAAAGCAAAAATATACATCCAGTAATGTCTAAACAGCACGTAAGTATTTAAAAGTAATTTATTTATCGGTGACTAGGTGGTTTGAAAACGTCGAAATATGCTTGATAAGGAAACGGAGTCTCAACATCATGGTCCAACGTCAAGAAGCTCATCATTTTCAATTGAGAATTTACTTCGCTCTACTAGGACTACAGACAGGCGGTCTACGACCGAAGATGAGTTTTTTTTTAAAGAAACGGGACTGTCTTTCAACCAAGTCGCTGTCCTTGAGAGCCGCTGGGGCCAAGTGGAGCGTCAAGTGTCCTACTTTGGGTTAAACGCCCAACTCCTTGCTGAAGCCGGTTGCATTTCGGACTGGTGTGGGACATCGCCCAATAAAGCTTGCAGCGATTTACAGAGTAAGTGTCACTTTTGTTAATTGGCCCTTATGTTTATGCCTGTATGAAAGCGACATAGCCTAAACCCACACCAAACTGTAGCTTGCTTACTGCTAGCTAATAGCCTACACTGTTCAGGCTGATCCGCTCAACAAGGAGCATGTGAGGATAGCCTACGCATTTCCTCAAATAATGATGGTAAAAATAACGTGAACGAGCTGTGATCTACAATGCTTGGAGGTTTCTGTGCGTAATGTTAGCCATCATTTGCAATGGCAATACACAGTAAATGGTGACATTGTAGTAAAAATAGACAACAATAGCCCATATATCATGCAACAAACCATAACAGCACTAGTGTATTCGCTCTTACCCGGTGCGTAAAACATCTCCATGCGGTTCCTCTTTACGCGGGGTATGGCACGCCACTCAAATACATTTCAAACGTAACACTGATTTGGAAATTGAGTTTATAAACCATAATTATGGTGCTTATACATTTGCAAGGCTACTGTGTTTCATTACAAGTTTCATTACAAGCTAGAGGTCATCGTTTTTCAAGTCGATGTGTGGCCTGGACTACCATCGAAAAATGCAATAATGTATCAGGGTTGATATCATGATTGAGAGATGATCATGCACTTATTGATCTCTATTGGCCGGTGCCAATAAAATGTGGCAGAAACAGTTTACCAATGGCATTCTTCATGATACTCCCCGTTTATTTCAGGTCCGCAGTGCCACTCCAGCAACTCAGATGACCCCGGATACTCCCTACCAACCAGCGACCGGGATTCCCCGGCTCTACCGGAGCCGGTGGAAGACCACGACGAACGGAACGAGAGGACAGAGGGCAGTCAGACAGACGACAAGGATGACGAAACAGGATCCTCCTGCTTCGCGCGAGACGACAGTGACACACCTGATACGAAAGCAGCTCGCAAGAAGAAGACCCGCACCGTGTTCAGCCGGAGTCAGGTGTTCCAGCTGGAGTCCACCTTCGATATGAAACGCTACCTGAGCAGCACTGAGCGGGCGGGGCTGGCCGCTTCTCTACAACTTACCGAGACTCAGGTTAAGATTTGGTTCCAGAACCGCAGGAACAAGTGGAAGAGACAGCTAGCTGCCGACATGGCGTCCACGAGCATCTCCTTTTCGGCCCAAAGGATTGTCAGGGTTCCTATTATTTACCACGAGAACGCTTCACCTGGGACACTGAACGCAAACCTGGCACAGGTGTCGCCACCCTTAGTGGGTTTTTCGAGTACTGTGAATTTTCCCATTTCCCAGTTCACACACCCCATGTCTTTTATAAGATCACAAATGACAGGCCTAGTGTGAGGCACACATTATTGGTGTATTATATTAAACTAACCATTTAAGTATTGGACACAGTAGAGATAATCCCTTCAAGAGTTTATTGCTGAGGGTGACTTTATTGCAAATCACCAAGATCACAGCCACATTCATAAGGGGATGACACTCATTGAACAACCTGTGTAGCATATAGCCTCAATTACTTTATTTTAATATGCAAGTTATGAGCATGGGGTTACTGGAACTGTATTATTTCATATTTCTTATTTAAACTGGGTTTCAGTTGACATTTTGTACACAAGAGTTGTCTGATTAATGTAAATAAAATAGATGAAGTGCACACCATGTTTCATGTTTATTGTGTTGACGAAAAGGCCTGCTTTGTATTCTCATAATTAGCACGAGGGTATATTAAGTTGATAATTAGTCTCATTAAGATTCTGTCTAACCAGTGACTAGGCCTATGTCCATTGAAAATACACTGAAAACCTAATCCAACCGCAGTAATACGCATTTTCCCTTTCATAATACATAAACATTCACCAGGATATTTTCAAGGCCAAATTGTCTATGCCCCTGCATTTAGGCCTAATTTGCGAAATTCCACACCAATGTTGAGTAGACACAGATTTCTAAAGTGACGACTGAAAATACCTTTCATATAGTTTATCAATTGTAATGGAACGTTTCACAGTTTTTGACACTTCGAATTGAATGTATTGGGTACTTACCATCAGACTAAAATTGTCAATAAAGTTGTGTAAAATGATTCATTAAATTAAATAGATTAAATTAACCACAGTAGAGATAATGGAAATAGATTTTCGTCAAATTAGGAAATTATAATAAAACATTTAGAATATAGGCTAATAGGCCTCATATCCTAACATAATAAATTAACCTATTACATTTCCCAAACCTCAATCTCCCTATAGCTTTCTGATGTGTATGCTCAAAATAAAATTAAACTACAAGACGTAATTATGATTCATCTTTTGGAGAGTTAATATCAGTGCCCGCATAACGCATTAACGTTTCAGTGCATATGATTAATGGTAGCAAAAGTGATAAAAGTATAGGCCTACATAGCTGACTGGTTCATAACAGTCTCAATTGTATGAATGTGTGACCACTTCAAATCAAATCAAATGTTATTGGTCACTTACACATATTTTGCAGATGTTATCGCAGATGCAGCCAAATGTTTTGTTTCTAGCTCCAACCGTGCAGTAATACCTAACAATACAAAACAAATATTGTTTTCCACTCCATATAGGCCTAGAATATATATTTTAGCTAGCATATATGCCAACTCTTCATGCAATTCTGAAAACCATTGGTAAACATCTAAAGAAAAATCGTTTGGACACTATTTAACTGTATCGTGAATATTCCCCCGAAAACACAAGGAAACAATTCAGGAGGTTAACTCTAGTCTTGCCTAAAAGGATGCTTCCCGCCATCTTCTGATATTTGGCGTCACGCTGCCTCGCAATCTCACCAATCAAAAACTGCTAAACCACAGTCTTCTGGTTCATTGAATAACGCTATCCTACGCCCTGGTGTAGTTGCAATCGAGGAGCAATGGTGCTTGGAGTATATCTAGGCTTCGATGTTTTGGGGAACTCAATTCACCATTTAGAACACAAGGAAAATTATACATTTCGGGGAATATGAACAAGGAGGCTATTCCCTGTCGGACTGCTTCATTGAAATTCACTATTGACAATATTCTTAATCTGAAGCAAAACAACAAGAGCAATTTAGACGCATATGATGCAAAAGGGCAGAGCGACACCAGGTGTACAAATTATTTTACGCCCCGATATGAGGACTACGATGTTCAGAGAAGTCATGAGTCAGACTACACAACCCACGAAACAGGTGAGCCCATATTTGGTTGTTTAAATAGCCCTTTAATGTTTTGCATTTGTTCATTCATGGTAAACAATAACAGCTGAGCAATTAAAACACTATCTAGCCCAGGCTACTTCAAAGTCTGAGTTATGTAATTTTTCATATTCCACTTACTGTGATCCAGTGGGTTTCACAGATTATATACGAGTTGGTGTCAGCATTGCATCAAAACAAGTTTTATCGCTTCATTTCACAGCGCAAACAAACAGCGCCCACCACGATGCAGCTTGTGTGCGTTCAGTCTGTGCGGAGGACGTCGACGCAACGAAGATGATTGACACTTGTCCAAGGACAGAGAGTACGAGCAGCTGCGACGACGTATCTGAGCAACATGAAGGAAACTCGAAAACCAAAGCAATGGCAAAGAAGAAAACACGCACGATATTCTCCAAGAGACAGATTTTTCAGCTGGAATCTACCTTTGACATGAAAAGATACCTGAGCAGTGCAGAACGGGCATGTCTGGCGAATTCCTTACAACTTACCGAGACTCAAGTGAAAATTTGGTTCCAGAATCGCCGGAATAAATTGAAGCGACAGCTATCCACCGACATCGAAGGACCAGTTCCAGTCGATCACTTTTCAGATTCCGGGAAAAATGTGCAATTACCAACTATTTACAAAGATCACAACATATTGGGTGGATGTTTACTACCAATGCCTTTCCCTGTTATGTATCCAGGAAACAGCGCGCCTTACATTTATTTCTCAAACGCTGGTAAATATTTTAGCATTTTCGATGCAGACGGTTGACTTTTAGGGACGTAGCCAACTCTGGAAAGCGCTACCCAGTCGACATCCATGCCAGTCAAAAACGTTTGGAATTAGAGCGCCAACTGACACGCGTTAGTAATGTTTTTATTTTTATAACTTCATTTTCAAGGATGTTAATATAAATTAAGAATCACTGAATATGCCCACTTTCTTCAGTGTACACACATATTAATAGGCCATTCAGTTTATGGTAGCTCTCGTGACATTTGCGTCATTGACCAAAGCACGACGTGCATGTGCCAAGTTCAGTCCCTCACAATTGCGAAACATTTAGTTAGTACAACGTTATATGGTTTCGAGTTGAATTAATGAATTTGGCACAAGGGGAGCCTATATTGTCGAGATAGCCTAGACGTTAGTATTATTTTATATTATTATAAAGCATTATCATTATTTTTCATATTCTTCACACAGTTATTTCGTCTATGAATACACACCATACCAAAGTAGGATCTATGCATGAATTATTGGACTTTGATCCATTTTATTTTGTACAGTAATGGCATTTGAATGAATGTGTGTTTATGTTTTGCTTGGTATTCGATGTTTGAACCATTGCTTCACTTGATTAGACCAACGTTATTATCAGCACCGTTAGTAGTTACTTGCTTCCTATAGTTCCATATAAGATTTTCTTACTATTATAGCTATACTCTGTCTTGAATTGTTGACATATCTTTCTTTCTGTGAAGTCGAATTAGCGTTTAATTTATATGGCCTTACCTTTGCAGTTAGTTCCATGTTCATTTGAAATACAGTATTTGTCTAAAACTATTTCATCTTATTATCTAAAAGCATTTCAAATGACAGATTATAAAGCTGTTGACTTATATCATGAAGATGATAATATGCAATAAAAATGTTGTGACGTTTGCAATTTCTGAGCTTGTTGAATTACATTTGGACTCTAGAGAATAGTGTTATACAGTATATTACTTCAGATATTCAACATTCATATGGCAAGCTTCAATAAGTATTAATGTTATTGCTTTATGTTTTTTTCTCTCAAGTATTTTCTCTGAAGTTACATATGGATGCCTGTCTGCAGTTTGTGTAGTTACACATTTAAACCGTTATTACATTTTCAAGCAAACTGGAATGAATTCGGTTCACCTTTACTCAACCATTACGCTTAAGGTTACACAGATATCTTCAGTAACAGTTGTAAGAGGAACACTGTATCTACATTGAAGTTGTACTTTACTTGCCATGTAATTATCATGTAAATAGAGTTGAACCTCAATTGAGGGTCTAAATTATTTTATATAACTACTACTATAAGCAAGTAGGACTTGTAGGACTTAAATGTAAGAGAAGTGACAGACGTTCAGTTCTGTGCACTACCCAAAAACCGTGCAGGGGTTGCTTGTTTCAATATAGGACATAATCGGAGAGTCAAATGATGGTTAATTCATGTGTAACCTTGTGTGTTTGCTGTTTATTCTATGTGTGTGTGTGTGTGTGTGTGTGTGTGTGTGTGCTTTTATGATGATCTATGTTCCTTATTTTCTGCTTTTGTGTGTTTGTGTTTGTGTGTGTGTGTTTGCATTCGTGTGTGTGTGTGTGTGTGTGTGTGTGTGTGTAATGGTGCATTATGTGTTTGCAACAGAGAAAGAAAGAAAACAATGAAGAAGAGAAAGAAGAAGAGATATGGTGCTTCATGGGTATTAGCATAGAGAAGGGAAATAGCGGCTTGTGGAGAGATTTTTCCTAAAGGGCCACGCTGGCTGCACTTCCACAGTGTTTCCGGGTCACCTACCCCTTCAGTGGCAGAGCCTCGCGCTGCTTTCTCCCTGTCACAGCCGCTCAAAGGCCTGCCACTGTTAACCTGTTCACTCAACCACTTAGTCTGCACTCAAATCAGTTGTTTTCTCTACTAAATTCCAGCCTCTCATCCCTTGTTAAAGACTGAACACTGTACATATGAAATCCAACAGCACATTGGCCCTTTCAAAACATGAAGAAATAACAAGTGAAATGGGAAGTGAAAATAAAAACGTGACAAGGGTGTTTATTACCATTGTGTACAGATGGAACAGACATGTAGTAGAATTTGTCCAATATTTTTTGGAAAGGGGGATTATCAGTGGGATACACATGGTGAACCTCCAGTACTCATTGGTGCCTTTTAATTAATAGCGAAGGAATACTGTGAATGAAGGTTGTGTATGCAGACCTATGACCGAGAAAAATGGCAATAACTGCTAAATATTTTTGACATGAGTGACATTTATAAATGAAATACTAACACAAACACAACAGAATTAACCATATTTAAATATACCACTTTCACAGTGTTATAAACAGTCTATAAGCAGTTGGAAAATATGTATAAATTAATAAGCAAATAAGTAAATACAAATTAGTAAATAATACAACATTTGCAACCCTTGAAATTGGAAAGCGTTATCACTGCACGGGTCAAGTTATATATATATATAGTCTACTGTCCCTTAATCTCATCCACCAGCTGGCTCTCTCTCTCTGTTGAACCCTCTATATGCGTAAGTTAACTGTCCCTATGTAAATACGTAAGGCTCAATAGTCTGTCAGAGGTCCTCTATCCAGACCGAGACACATCCACATTCAGTCTCTCATCCAAACAAAATATCATGTCAGTCATTTCATATACAGTGGGGCAAAAAAGTATTTAGTCAGCCACCAATTGTGAAAGTTCTCCCACTTCAAAAGATGAGAGAGGCCTGTACTGTAATTTTCATCATAGGTACACTTCAACTATG
Organism: Oncorhynchus nerka; assembly: GCF_034236695.1. Taxonomy (NCBI): domain Eukaryota; kingdom Metazoa; phylum Chordata; class Actinopteri; order Salmoniformes; family Salmonidae; genus Oncorhynchus; species Oncorhynchus nerka. The sequence continues at coordinate 55,163,889 of NC_088403.1, forward strand.
ACAGACAAAATGAGGGAAAAAAATCCAGAAAATCACATTGTAGGATTTTTAATGAATTTATTTGCAAATTATGGTGGAAAATAAGTATTTGGTCAATAACAAAAGTTTATCTCAATACTTTGTTATATACCCTTTGTTGGCAATGACAGAGGTCAAACATTTTCTGTAAGTCTTCACAAGATTTTCACACACTGTTGCTGGTATTTTGGCCCATTCCTCCATGCAGACCTCCTCTAGAGCAGTGTTGTTTTGGGGCTGTTGCTGGGCAACACAGACTTTCAACTCCCTCCAAAGATTTTCTATGGGGTTGAGATTAGGAGACTGGCTAGGCCACTCCAGGACCTTGAAATGCTTCTTACGAAGCCACTCCTTCGTTGCCCGGGCGGTGTGTTTGGGATCATTGTCATGCTGAAAGACCCAGCCACATTTCATCTTCAAAGCCTTTGCTGATGGAAGGAGGTTTTCACTCAAAATCTCACGTTACATGGCCCCATTCATTCTTTCCTTTACATGGATCAGTCGTCCTGGTCCCTTTGCAGAAAAACAGCCCTAATGCATGATATTTCCACCCCCATGCTTCACAGTAGGTATGGTGTTCTTTGGATGCAACTCAGCATTCTTTGTCCTCCAAACACAACGATTTGAGTTATATTTTGGTTTCATCTGACCATATGACATTCTTCCAATCTTCTTCTGGATCATCCAAATGCTCTCTAGCAAACTTCAGACGGGCCTGGACATGTACTTGCTTAAGCAGGGGAACACGTCTGGCACTGCAGGATTTGAGTCCCTGGCGGCGTAGTGTGTTACTGATGGTAGGCTTTGTTACTTTGGTCCCAGCTCTCTGCAGGTCATTCACTAGGTCCCCCCGTGTGGTTCTGGGATTTTTGCTAACCGTTCTTGTGATCATTTTGACCCCACGGAGTAAGATCTTGCGTGGAGCCCCAGATCGAGGGAGATTATCTGTGGTCTTGTATGTCTTCCATTTCTTAATAATTGCTCCCACAGTTGATTTCTTCAAACCAAGCTGCTTACCTATTGCAGATTCAGTCTTCCCAGCCTGGTGCAGGTCTACAATTTTGTTTCTGGTGTACTTTGACAGCTCTTTGGTCTTGGCCATAGTGGAGTTTGGAGTGTGACTGTTTGAGGTTGTGGACAGGTGTCTTTTATACTGATAACAAGTTCAAACAGGTGCCATTAATACAGGTAATGAGTGGAGGACAGAGGAGCCTCTTAAAGAAGAAGTTACAGGTCTGTGAGAGCCAGAAATCTTGCTTGTTTGTAGGTGACCAAATACTTATTTTCCACCATAATTTGCAAATTGTCACGTTCTGACCTTTATTTCCTTTGTTTTGTATTTATTTAGTATGGTCAGGGCGTGAGTTGGGTGGGTTGTCTATGTTTGTTTTTCTAGGTTTTGGGAATTTCTATGTTTCGGCCTAGTATGGTTCTCAATCAGAGGCAGGTGTCATTAGTTGTCTCTGATTGAGAATCATACTTAGGTAGCCTGCGTTTCACTGTGTGTTTGTGGGTGATTGTTTCCGTGTCTGTGTTTGTTCGCCACACGGTACTGTTTCGGTTTTGTTCACGTTTATTGTTTTGTATTCATTGAGTGTTCAGTTCATGTTTTTAAATAAACAACCATGGACACTTACCACGCCGCATCTTGGTCCGATCCTTGCTACACCTCCTCTTCAGACGAAGAGGAGGAAAACCTTACAGAATCACCCACCCACCAAGGACCGAGCGGCGTGGTAAAAACCGCAGCGACGACAGCAGCAGCAGCAGCAACAGCGGCCAGCATCACAGGACTCCTGGACATGGGAGCAGATACTGAACAGAGAGGGACCCTGGGCACAGGCTGGGGAAAATCGCCGTCCTAAAGCAGAGCTGGAGGCAGCGAAAGCTGAGCGGCGTGGTAAAAAACCGCAGCGACGACAGCAGCAGCAGCAGCAACAACAGCGGCCAGCATCAGAGCAGAGTCTGGACTACACGACTTGGGAGGAGATAGACAGGTGGGCGGTCGACCCAGGGAGAGTGCCGGAGCCCGCCTGGGATTCGATGGAGCAGTGCAAGGAAGGCTACAGGAGAATGAGGTTGGCGAAGCCAGCACGGCAGTGCGACAGGTACGAGAGGCAGCCCCAAATTATTTTTGGGAGGGGGCACACGAGGTGTGGTACTAAGCCAGGTAGCAGACCTGAGCTCACTCCTCGTGCTTATGATAAGCAGCGCATTACTGGTCAGGCACCGTGTTATGCGGTTAAGCGCACGGTGTCACCAGTGCGTGCCCATAGCCCGGTGCGCTATAGGGCAGCCCCCCGAGAGTGCCAGGCGAGTGTGGGCATTGAGCCAGGGCGTATGGTGCCTGCTCAGCGGGTCTGGTCGCCGGTACGCAGTTTTGGTCCAGGTTATCCTGCGCCGGCTCTGCGTGCTGTGTCTCCGGGGCGCTGGGAGGGTGCAGTGCGTCCTCTGCCTGCGCTCCGCTCGTGCCGGGCAAATGTGGGAGTGGAGCCAAAGGGAGAGGTGCGTGTAGTAAGCACTAGATCTTCCGTGCTTACCCACAGCCCGGTTCAACCTGTGCCTGCACTCTGGAGGGTCCGGGCTAGGGTAGTTGTCCAGCCTGGGGAAGTGGTGCCAAGGTTGCGCACCAGAGCTCCAGTGCTCCCCCACAGCCCAGTCTTTCAGGCTCCTCCTAACACCAAGCCTCCTGAAGGTCTCCCCAGCCTGGTGGTTCCTGTGGCAGCCCCACGCACCAGGCTGTCTCTCTGTCTCCTCCCTGCAGGTGGTCCCGCCTGTCCGGCGCCGCTGCCGGAGCTTCCAGCCTGTCCGGCGCCGCTGCCGGAGCGTCCCGCCTGTCCGGCGCCGGTGCCGGAGCGTCCCGCCTGTCCGGCGCCGGTGCCGGAGCCTCCCGCCTGTCCGGCGCCGCTGCCGGAGCCTCCCGCCTGTCCGGCGCCGCTGCCGGAGCCTCCCGCCTGTCCGGCGCCGCTGCCGGAGCGTCCCGCCTGTCCGGCGCCGCTGCCGGAGCCTCCCGCCTGTCCGGCGCCGCTGCCGGGCGTCCCGCCTGTCCGGCGCCGCTGCCGGAGCCTCCCGCCTGTCCGGCGCCGCTGCCGGAGCGTCCCGCCTGTCCGGCGCCGCTGCCGGAGCGTCCCGCCTGTCCGGCGCCGCTGCCGGAGCCTCCCGCCTGTCCGGCGCCGCTGCCGGAGCGTCCCGCCTGTCCGGCGCCGCTGCCGGAGCCTCCCGCCTGTCCGGCGCCGCTGCCGGAGCGTCCCGCCTGTCCGGCGCCGCTGCCGGAGCCTCCCGCCTGTCCGGCGCCGCTGCCGGAGCCCCTCAGCCCAGAGGCGCCAGAGCCCCTCAGCCCAGAGGCGCCAGAGCCCCTCAGCCCAGAGGTGCCAGAGCCCCTGCCCCTCTGTCCCGAGCCCCTGCCCCTCTGTCCCGAGCCCCTGTCCCTCTGTCCCGAGCTCCTGCCCCTCTGTCCCGAGCTCCTGCCCCTCTGTCCAGAGCTTCTGCCCCTCTGTCCAGAGCTTCTGCCCCTCTGTCCCGAGCTGCCCCTCTGTCCAGTGGGGTCATTGAGAGGGGTGGCCATGGTGAGAAAGCCACGGAGGCGGACAATAAGGCGGACTAAGACAATGTTGAAGTGGGGTCCGCGTCCCGCGCCAGAACCGCCACCGCGGACAGACGCCCACCCAGACCCTCCCCTATAGGTCAAGGTTTTGCGGCAGGAGTCCGTACCTTTGGGGGGGGGTACTGTCACGTTCTGACCTTTATTTCCTTTGTTTTGTATTTATTTAGTATGGTCAGGGCGTGAGTTGGGTGGGTTGTCTATGTTTGTTTTTCTAGGTTTTGGGAATTTCTATGTTTCGGCCTAGTATGGTTCTCAATCAGAGGCAGGTGTCATTAGTTGTCTCTGATTGAGAATCATACTTAGGTAGCCTGGGTTTCACTGTGTGTTTGTGGGTGATTGTTTCCGTGTCTGTGTTTGTTCGCCACACGGTACTGTTTCGGTTTTGTTCACGTTTATTGTTTTGTATTCATTGAGTGTTCAGTTCATGTTTTTAAATAAACAACCATGGACACTTACCACGCCGCATCTTGGTCCGATCCTTGCTACACCTCCTCTTCAGACGAAGAGGAGGAAAACCTTTACACAAATAAATTCATTAAAAATCCTACAATGTGATTTTCTGGATTTTTTTTCTCATTTTGTCTGTCATAGTTGAAGTGTACCTATGATGAAAATTACAGGCCTCTCATCTTTTTAAGTGGGAGAACTTGCACAATTGGTGGCTGACTAAATACTTTTTTGCCCCACTGTATCTCCTTGATCCAGTTGGAGCCAATCTGGTCGATTAGATTATACTCTCTCTTTACCCAACAGGCAGCAGATGATGGTTTAATTCTACTAATCCAAATCAGAAAAGTATTAGTAAAACTCTGACTAGTAGTACTTCACTTAGTTAAATTCCACTCAGAGTAGTTGTGCTGTAATGGACAATTGTTTTTACATGTGGATTACAGAAATATATTGTAATTTAATCTAAGAAAAAATACAGTAGACTGCTTTTTAGTCTCTTGGTCAATGAATCAGGATATATATGATAAATGCTATCAATCAATGACAGATTGACACAGCACATGTATTCTCAAAAAAAAGTTCAGGTTTTGGGCACAAACATAGTAATATGATCCCTATTGATGAAATGAAGCACACGCACGTTTGGGGTGGGGGTGTGTGAGCCACTATGTGTAAATTGTGTGTGTGTGTGTGTGTATGCGTGCCTGTGCATGCATGTGTGTGTCTGAGAGGGTTTGTGTGTTTAAGGGGTGGGGTTTACAGTCGCCAGACTTCCTGACTTTCCCAGTGTCTGACGGTTGCCAACTCAGTGTTCACTCTCTGTATCTAAGCACTCTGCGCCCAAACCACAAGGTTCAGATGACCCTCTAGTCTGCTTGAGCCAGGACTTGTCAGTGAGAGGTGACAAAAAATCCAATAAAATCTTAACCTGATCAAAAGAATCCAATGCCAAGACACCATATGTACTCATTTAGGGCTATCGATAACTGGGGTGCATTATGGGTAGTTTAATACATGCTATTGACTTCCTGCCAGACGTGGCTTACAAAGGAGGGGTTTTCTATCGAGAAATAACACAGTGAGTTTGGTTTAGAGTTATTCTGGGCTGTACTACAGCTCTAGGCTGTCCAGAACTGTCAGTACTTCTCTCAGATCTGACCATGAGTACTCCACAGAGCACATGTTTCTGATTCCGTGTTCAAATATGACTTTTTTTACTGCATTGTCTGAGATCATTGATCCCGAATCGCGAGTGATCATGCGGTCACGTTGAACCATTGTGGCGTGAGTCTTTCTCATGCCACTCAAATGAAAATGCTTCCCTGTTATAGCTTAAATAGAAACACACAGCACCGTTCAACTGCTTTGGTCGTATCACAGCTTCTCATTGCAATGCTCCCATATTCCTGTGAAGATTGGAAAAGTCAGGTTGAATCACGTCGAAAACACTGAGAGCCAGGGTAGCCAAGGGGTGTTCATGACTATACTGATCTAAAACACAGGAGAACTCTGTGTGTGTGTGTGTGTGTGTGTGTGTGTGTGTGTGTGTGTGTGTGTGTGTGTGTGTGTGTGTGTGTGTGTGTGTGTGTGTGTGTGTGTGTGCGTGCGTGCGTGCGTGCGTGCGTGCGTGCGTGCGTGCGTGCGTGCGTGCGTGCGTGCGTGCGTGCATCTCTACATTATAGACATTGAGATTACTTCTTGTTTCTACAGAAACCAATGTGTCATAATGTCTCATTTCTATATCAGAGGTCCTGAGCCAATGTTGTCATGCTAAATCATATTTGTATTAGCTAAGAGGGACAACTTGGATCGAGGGTTCCATGTCAAGCCTTGTCAATTGCCTTCAAATCAATTAAAATTGTGTTTGCCACATGCATCATAAACAACAGGTGTAGACCAACAGTGAAGTGCTTATGGGCTCTTCCCAACAATGCAGAGAGAAATAATAGAAAAGTAATAACGCATAATAAATAAGTAATAATAAATACACAATGAGTGACGACATATACACAGGGTTCCAGTACTGAGTCGATGTGAAGGGGTACATGTACATAGGGACTAGGCAACAGGATAGATAATAAACAGTAGCAGCAGCATATGTGATGAGTAAAAAAATTAAAAGGTTAGTGCAAAAAGGGTCAGTGTAGATAGTGAACCAAATAGCTAGCTACCCGGACTTACTATTTAGCGGTCTTATGGCTTGGGGGTAGAAGCTGTTCAGGGTCCTGTTGGTTCCAGACTTGGTGCATCGGTACCGTTTGCTGTGCGGTAAAAGAGAGAACAGTCTATGACTTGGGTGGCTGAAGGCTTTGACAATTTTTAGGGCCTTCCTCTGACATGCTTGGCATAGAGGTCCTGGCTGGCAGGGAGCTCGGCCCCGGTGCTGTACTGGGACGTACACACTACCTGTAGCACCTTGCTGTTGGATGCCAAGCACTTGCCATACCAAGCGGTGGTGCAGTCAGTCAAGATGCTCTCAGCGGTGCAGCTGTATAACTTTTTGAGTATCTGAGGGCCCGTGCCAAATTTTTCAGCCTCCTTAGGGGGACGAGGAGTTGTCGTGCCCTCTTCACGGCTGTGTTGGTGTGTGGACCATGATAGATCCTTAGTGATGTGGACACCAAGGAACTTGAAGCTCTCAACCCGCTCCACTACAGTCCCTTTAGTTGAGGTGTGAAAGGGCAGTGTGGAGTGCAATAGAGACTGCATCATCTGTGGATCATTTGGTGTGGTATGCAAATTGGAGTAGGTCCAGGGTGTCTGGGATGATGGTGCTGATGTGAGCCATGACCAGCCTTTCTAAGCATTTAATGGATACAGATGTGAGTGCTATGGGGCGATAGTCATTTAGACGGGTTACCTTGTCGTTCTTGGGCACAGGGACTATGGGGTCTCCTTAAAACCTAGGTATTACAGACCGGGTCAGGGACAGATTGAAAATGTCAGTGAAGACAATTGCTAGCTGGTCAGCGCATGCTCTGAGTACGCTTCCTGGTAATACATCTGGCCCTGTGACCTTGTGAATGTTAACCTGTTTAAAGATCTTACTCACATCGGCAACGGAGAGCATGATCACACAGTTGTGGAAAAGGCTGGTGCTCTCATGCTTGGTTCAGTGTTGCTTCGAAGTAGGGCATTTTGCTTGTCTGGTAGGTACCGCCCATCTGCCAACTTCTGTCAGTATTGTCCAAACCGTTTGGGCTACAGACCACTACAAGTGTCACAGGACTCGTCTGAATGAGAAAAAAAATGTATGGAAGTATGGAGGTAGTTTTGTGCCAACAAAAAAAAAGGGGTTAAATATGTGTCCCCCCAAAATAAATCCCTAGATTTAGGAAAGATACTTAAAAAATGTATTGGTTATGATACATTTTTGGACGGTCTGTTTTGGCATTTATGAATGTGTTATTCAATGCATTTCTATGGGCTAAAGTAGTAAAAGCCAAATTCAGTATTTTATCAAATAATAAATAATGATACCTACAGGGGTCCTAAAACTCTAAATCAAATAGCTAAATAATCCATGGTATGACCGTCTTAAAACAACTTTATATTTTATCTTAGTAGATCCATGGCTTCTGGTTGGGATATGTACATATGTACGGTCACTGTCGTCGATGCACTTACAATGACTGATGTGGTAAACTCCTCAATGAAACCCGGAACATATTCCAGTCTGTGCTAGCGAAACAGTCCTGCAGCTTAGCAGCCTCTTCATTGGACCACTAACTTTTTGTGTTTGTGCTTTTAAGCAGGAATCAGAAGGATACCGTTATGGTCAAATTTGCCAAGAGGGCAGGGGAGAGCTTTGTATGCGTTTCTGTGTGTGGAATAAAGGTGATCTAGAGTTTTTTTTTCTCCTCTAGTTGGACAGGTGACATGCTGGTAGAAATTTGGTAAAACGGATTTCAGTTTCCCTGCATTAAAAAAATAAAAATAAAAATAAATTAAAATCACTGGCCACTAGGAGCACCGCTACTGGATGAGCATTTTCTTGTTTGCTTATGGCCCTATGCAGCTCATTGAGTGCAGTCTTAGTGCCAGCATCAGTTTGTGGTGATAAATAGGCAGCAACTAAAAATATAGGTGAAAACTATTTTGGTAAATAGTATGGTCTACAGCTTATCAAGAGGTATTCTAACCCAGGCGAGCAGAACCTTGAGTCTTCCTTAAGAAGTTAATATTAGAGATTGCGCAACAGCTGTTGTTAACAAAGAGATACACACCTCCCCTCTTGAGTTTACGCGAAGCTGCCATTCTGTCCTGCATAGAAAAACAGTTAGATGTATATTGTCCTTGTTCAGACACGACTGAAAGAAACATTCACATTTTACATGTATCATATGGTCTTCATACTGCCATGGGAATTGAACCCACAACTCTGGTGTTGTAGCACCATGCTTTATCAACTGAGCCACACGGGATCGTTTGCCATAACATAATATAGAATAGTCTCAACCGGAGCTCGTCCATTTTGTTCTCCAGTGATTGTACGTTCACCAATAGAATGGAGGGTGGAGGCAGTTTATTTACTCACCGATGTAGTTTCGTCAGGGTTCCCACACGTCGGCCTCTCTCCCTTTCTCTTTCGAGTCTCAGGGATAAGAGCCTGGTCCGGGGTGAACAGTGTGCCCTGCGTGGCAGACTCGTTGAAGTACAAATTGTCATCCAAATCAAGGTTAGTGATCGCTGTTCTAATGTCCAGAATCTCTTTTCGGAAACATTACACATTACACACAGCATCAAAAAACAGACAAAATAGCAGAATTGGTCAAGAGCCCGTAAAACGTCAGCTGTCCATTCCAGCACCATTTCGTTCAACAGGCAGCTTAACAGCTTTTTTTAACAGCTTTTTGTTAAAATGCTTACTGCCTGGCAACAACAAGTTATTAACATACACTCAATTACCCTAATCATGTGTAAAAAATAATTTTAAAAATCACACTTCAGTGATGAATGCACTACTCTCAAGCCATATCAGTGTATTCTACTATGGGATCTATAATTGCCACTAATTAGTAATGCACAGAGCAGCTTTTGGGTATAGTGAAATTGATAAATCAACCAGTAGCAATTAGGGCTAGTTGTGCTTGTCACGTTTATAAGTGCATTGGAACTGAGATATTGTCAATCAGTTTCTTTAGCAATAGGCCTATACTCAAAAGGCAAATCCTCACCCGATAAGCCATGTCTACTGTAACTGCAAACTGATCAGCAGAGGAGTCTGGTATAAAGAGATATAGGAGGAATGGACATTGTAATGGCTGGAATGGAATAGATGGACTGATACCAAACACATCAGATACATGAAAACAATGTGCTTTACTCCGTTCCATTAAGGGTTAAGCTCTTGTATTTCCGGGGCCCTAAGTGATTTGGTTGGGGGCCCCCATCAAGCCAGCAACCTATTTTTACTGGCCCACCTCTTGACGGCGGAGAGAAAAATTTACACTACAGATCAAAAGTTTGGGGTCACTTAGAAATGTCCTTGTTTTTTGAAAGAAAACACCTTTTTTTGTCCATTAAAACCACATAAAATTGATCAGAAATACAGTGTAGACACTGCTCGGACACCCATGCATACCCTACAAGACATACCACCAGAGGTCTCTTCACAATTCCCAAGTCCAGAACAGACTATGGGAGGCGCACAGTACTACATAGAGCCATGACGCCTCACAAGTCCTCAACTGGCAGCTTCATTAAATAGTACCCGCAAAACACCCGTCTCAACATCAACAGTGAAGAGGTGACTCCGGGATGCTTGCCTTCTAGGCAGAGTTGCAAAGAAAAAGCTATATCTCTGTCCAGTGTCTGCGTTATTTTGCCCATCTTAATCTTTTCTTTATATTGGCCAGTCTGAGATATGGCTTTTTCTTTGCAACTCCGACTAGAAGGCCAGCAAAATGGGAGTCGCATATTCACTGTTGGAGTTGAGACTGGTGTTTTACGGGTACTATTTAATGAAGCTGCCAGTTGAGGATTTGTTGTCCAGTTGTTGTCCAACTCTTGCTCAGTTGTGCACTGGGGCCTCCCACTCCTCTTTCTATTCTGGTTAGAGACAGTTTGCGCTGTTCTGTGAAGGGAGTAGTTCACAACGTTGTACGAGATCTTCAGATTTGTGGCAATTTCTCGCATGGATTAGCCTTCATTTCTCAGAACAAGAATAGACTGACGAGTTTCAGAAGAAAGTTCTTTGTGTCTGGCCATTTTGAGCCTGTAATCGAACCCACAAATGCTGATGCTCCAGATACTCAACTAGTCTAAAGAAGGCCAGTTGTATTGCTTCTTTAATTAGGACAACAGTTTTCAGCTGTGCAAACATAATTGCAAGAGTTTTCTAATGATAAATGTGCCTTTTAAAATGATACATTTGGATTAGCTAACACAACATGCCATTGGAACACAGGAGTGATGGTTTCTGATAATGGGCCTCTGTACGACTATATACAGTGGGACAAAAAAGTATTTAGTCAGCCACCAATTGTGCAAGTTCTCCCACTTAAAACGATGAGAGAGGCCTTTAATTTTCATCATAGATACACTTCAACTATGACAGACAAAATGAGAAAAAGAAATCCAGAAAATCACATTGTAGGATTTTTAATGAATATATTTGCAAATTATGGTGGAAAATAACTATTTGGTCAATAACAAAAGTTTATCTCAATACTTTGTTATATACCCTTTGTTGGCAATGACAGACGTCAAATGTTTTCTGTAAGTCTTCACAAGGTTATCACACACTGTTGCTGGTATTTTGGCCCATTCCTCCATGCAGATCTCCTCTAGAGCAGTGATGTTTTGGGGCTGTTGCTGTGCAACACGGACTTTCAACTCCCTCCAAAGAGTTTCTATGGGGTTGAGATCTGGAGACTGGCTAGGCCACTCCAGGACCTTGAAATGCTTCTTACGAAGCCACTCCTTCATTGCCTGGGCGGTGTGTTTGGGATCATTGTCATGCTGACAGACCCAGCCACATTTCATCTTCAATGCCCTTGCTGATGGTAGGCTTTGTTACTTTGGTCCCAGCTCTCTACAGGTCATTCACTAGGTCCCCCCGTGTGGTTCTGGGATTTTTGCTCACCGTTCTTGTGATCATTTTGACCCCACGGGGTGAGATCTTGCGTGGAGCCCCAGATCGAGGGAGATTATCTGTGGTCTTGTATGTCTTCCATTTCCTAATAATTGCTCCCACAGTTGATTTCTTCAAACCAAGCTGCTTACCTATTGCAGATTCGGTCTTCCCAGCCTGGTGCAGGTCTACAATTTTCTTTCTGGTGTCCTTTGACAGCTCTTTGGTCTTGGCCATAGTGGAGTTTGGAGTGTGACTGTTTGAGGTTGTGGACAGGTGTCTTTTATACTGATAACAAGTTCAAACAGGTGCCATTAATACAGGTAAAGAAGAAGTTACAGGTCTGTGAGAGCCAGAAATCTTGCTTGTTTGTAGGTGACCAAATACTTATTTTCCACCATAATTTGCAAATTAATTAATTAGAAATCCTACAATGTGATTTTCTGGATTTTTTTCTTCTCATTTTGTCTGTCATAGTTGAAGTACCTATGATGAAAATTACAGGCCTCTCTCATCTTTTTAAGTGGGAGAACTTGCACAATTGGTGGCTGACTAAATACCTTTTTGTCCCACTGTAGCTATTCCATAAAAAATCTGCAGTTTTCAGCTACAATAGTCATTTACAACATGAACAATGTCTACACTGTATTTCTGATCAACACATTTTTTTTACTTTTCTTTCAAAAACAAGGATATTTCTAAGTGACCCCAAACTTTTGAACGGTAGTGTACATTTTAAAGTTAATTTTGGCAATATTTGTCACGTTCTGACCTTAGTTCCTTTGTTTTTGTCTTTGTTTTAGTATGGTCAGGGCGTGAGTTGAGGTGGGCAGTCTATGTTTGTTTTTCTATGTTGGTTTTTGAGTTCGGCCTAGTATGGTTCTCAATCAGAGGCAGCTGTCAATTGTTGTCCCTGATTGAGAATCATACTTAGGTAGCCTGGGTTTCACTTTTGGTTTGTGGGTGTTTGTTTCCGTGTGAGTGTTTGGGCCACACGTTTCGGTTTTGTAAATTCACGTTGTCATTTATTGTTTAGTGTTCTGAGTTTGAATTAAAAATCATCATGAACACTTACCACGCTGCGCTTTGGTCCGATCCTTACTCCTCCTCAGACGAAGAGGACGATATCCGTTACAATATTTCAGTTTTAAAGCAAGTTTTCTGCAGTTCTACACATTTTACCATGGGACAGAGAGAAAATGTTATGATTTTATGAAAAATGTCATGCAATTCTACTTATTTTGCCATGGGGCAAAGAGACATTTTTGCAGTTTTAAAGATAATTTTCTGTAATTCTACACATTTTGCAATAACTTATGCAATGTTAATGATATCTGAGTGAGAGTGACTAACAACATCAAAGGGTGCCCCTGGAGGTCAGGGCCCCTGGATTACTACACGTTTAGATAACTGGCTAGGCGAATTTACCAATATAAAAATTGTTCGCTGACATGGCTAATCGAGTGACTCTCATTGACTGACAAAACAAGAGACAACTGCTTATGCACAGCCAAATTTAGAACTTACAACTTGTGTATTGAATGTGGTGAAGTCACAGTTTACAGTATTCTTATGATTGTATATTTAGCCCTGTAAGTACAGTGCAACAATTATTATGAAGTATTACACTGTTAGGGCTAAAGCTGTAAGTACAACGTTACAATGAGTATTTACAGTGTTTGTTACATTGTATGTATAGGAACACTATGCGGTAAAGTGTTACCACAACAAACAAAGACACACAAGTCTCTAAGTGTACAGTCGTGGCCAAAAGTTTTGAGAATGATACAAATATTAATTTCCACAAAGTTTGCTGCTTCAGTGTTTTTAGATATTTTTGTCAGATGCTACTATGGAATACTGAAGTATAATTACAAGCATTCATAAGTGTCAAAGGCTTTTATTGACAATTACATGAAGTTGATGCAAAGAGTCATATTTGCAGTGTTGACCCTTCTTTTTCAAGACCTCCGCAATATGCCCTGGCATGCTGTCAATGAAAGCTCCAAGATGGCGTAGCAGTGAAGACGTGTTTTTGTTCATCCTCTCGTGTACTTTTGTATTTTTTGTATATTTTCAATTTTATTTTCAATCTCTTTTCCCTTTTTAATTCGATTATACCTTCCGGTAACCTGCCTCACCCAATGTGATACGGAATCGCTATTATTTTTAATTTTAGAACACATTCATGAACCACCAGAAGCTAACCAGCTAATTAGCTACAAGCTATTTAGTCATTGTTAGCCACTGCTAGCGGCTTTTATCTTCTGCACAGATACCAGCCGTTTTAAGCCTGGATAATACTCGCCAGTCTACCAGTATCGGACTGTCTACTAAAACGTCTGATTCATGCCGTAATCCCTGGACCACTACTTCTGATCTTCACAGCTAGCTAGCACCCACCGTGGCACCTAGTACCAAAGCTATCCCTGAGGCCCACCTCCCGGCCTACTCAGCTGTTCACCCGGACACCAATCATGCACGGCTCCACCGGATCCTTGCTGTAAACTCTGGACCTTGGCACCGGATCACCGCTGCTACCGAGTTGCTAACGCCCCTGCCACGAAGCTAGCACCAGTTAACCGTGAGCCAGGCGCACCTCCCGGCTAGCAAACTAATTCTACAATACCTCTTTCGCCATCTGGTTTGGATCCTCTGTCGACACGGCGCCCCGCCGCACCACCACGACTAGTCTGCCGACGAATACTCCATCCACTGTGCCTTCAACCGGCCTCCGTCAGAGCAGATGCTCCTAATAGCCACGGGCTACTAACTACTAGCCACGGGCTACTAAACGCTGTGTCGCCCGCGTGCTAGCGTAGTGGCGGCTTCCCTGTTCCATCTACTGCTGCCCCCTGGACACTATGATCACTTGGCTACATAGCTGATGCCTGCTGGACTGTCCATTAATCACGGTACTCCATTCTGTTTATTTTTTATGTCGGCCCCAGCCACGAACTCAGGCTCTGTGTGTAGTTAATCCGACCCTCTCTGCCCAGTCATCGCCATTTTACCTGCTGTTGTTGTGTTAGCTGATTAGCTGTTGTTGTCTCACCTGTTGTTTTAGCTAGCTCTCCCAATCAACACCTGCGATTACTTTATGCCTCGCTGTATGCCTCTCTCAAATGTCAATATGCCTTGTATACTGTTGTTCAGGTTAGTTATCATTGTTTTAGTTTACAATGGAGCCCCTAGTTCCACTCTTCATACCTCTGATACCGCTGTACCCGCACCCCACCATACCCCTGTCTGCACATTATGCCCTGAATCTCCTTTTATTCTTTGTCCCCAACGCTCTAGGCGACCAGTTTTGATAGCCTTTAGCCGCACCCTCATCCTACTCCTCCTCTGTTCCTCGGGTGATGTGGAGGTAAACCCAGGCCCTGCATGTCCTCAGGCACCCTCATTTGTTGATTTCTGTGATCGAAAAAGCCTTGGTTTCATGCATGTCAACATCAGAAGCCTCCTCCCTAAGTTGGTTTTACTCACTGCTTTAGCACACTCTGCCAACCCTGATGTCCTTGCCGTGTCTGAATCCTGGCTTAGGAAGGCCACCAAAAATTCTGAGATTTCTATACCCAACTATAACATTTTCCGTCAAGATATAACTGCCTAAGGGGGAGGAGTTGCAATCTACTGCAGAGATAGCCTGCAAAGTAATATCATACTTTCCAGGTCCATACCCAAACAGTTCGAACTTATAATTTAAAAAATGAAACTCTCCAGAAATAAATCTGCTACCGACCCCCCTCAGCTCCCAGCTGTGCCCTGGACACCATTTGTGAATTGATCGCCCCCCATTTAGCTTCAGAGTTTGTTCTGTTAGGTGACCTAAACTGGGATATGCTTAACACCCCGGCAGTCCTACAATCTAAGCTAGATGCCCTCAATCTCACACAAATCATCAAGGAACCCACCAGGTACAACCCTAAATCCGTAAACCTGGGCACCCTCATAGACATTATCCTGACCAACTTGCCCTCCAAATACACCTCCGCTGTCTTCAATCAGGATCTCAGCGATCACTGCCTCATTGCCTGTATCCGCTACCGGTCCGCGGTCAAACGACCACCTGAGTGGTCTGTCAAACGCTCCATAAAACACTTCTGCGAGCAGGCCTTTCTAATTGACCTGGCCCGGGTATCCTGGAAGGATATTGACCTCATCCCGTCAGTTGAGGATGCCTGGTCATTCTTTAAAAGTAACTTCCTCACCATCTTAGATAAGCATGCCCCGTTCAAAAAATGCAGAACTAAGAACAGATATAGCCCTTGATTCACTCCAGACCTGACTGCCCTCGACCAGCACAAAAACATCCTGTGGCGGACTGCAATAGCATCGAATAGTCCCCGCGACTTCCCCTGTTCAGGGAAGTCAGGAACCAATAAACGCAGTCAGTCAGGAAAGCAAAGGCTAGCTTTTTCAAGCAGAAATTTGCATCCTGTAGCTCTAACTCCAAAAGTTCTGGGACACTGTAAACTCCATGGAGAACAAGAGCACCTCCTCCCAGCTGTCCACTGCACTGAGGCTAGGTAACACGGTCACCACCGATAAATCCACGATAATCTAAAACTTCAACAAGCATTTCTCAATGGCTGGCCATGCCTTCCTCCTGGCTACTCCAACCTCAACCAACAGCTCCGCCCAAGCCTCCCCAGCTTCTCCTTTACCCAAATCCAGATAGCAGATGTTCTGAAAGAGCTGCAAAACCTGGACCCATACAAATCAGCTGGGCTTGACAATCTGGACCCTCTATTTCTGAAACTATCCGCCGCCATTGTCACAACCCCTATTACCAGCCTGTTCAACCTCTCTTTTGTATCGTCTGAGATCCCTAATGATTGGAAAGCTGCCGCGGTAATCCCCCTCTTCAAAGGGGGAGACACCCTGGACCCAAACTGTTACAGACCTATATCCATCCTGCCCTGCCTATTTAAGGTCTTCGAAAGCCAAGTTAATAAACAAATCACTGACCATCTCAAATCCCACCGTACCTTCGCCTTATCGGCAGACTCAGTAGCCTCGGTTTTTCTAATGACTGCCTGTTAGAAATATTATGAATAAATGACTGAACAATATTCTCATTTTAAATGGAACTGTAACTAAGTAAACTTATACTCTGTTTTATTATATCTGATTAACAATATGAGTTCATAAGAAGGGATTGTGTGACAGACAAGTAGTCATTAAAGTTAATGAACACCATTCCAACTAGGCAGAAAGGAATGGGTTGTGGATTAAGTAAGCAGATAAGGTAGTTAACCTATGGTTGAACCGACAAAACTTAGCTCTGGGGTGTTTTAGTTAAGGCAGTGAGTGCATTCCTAGGTTTTCTGTTAATTAGAACTGTCAGCTAAGTGGTGATCGATAATGGTGAGGAGTCAAAAGTTAATTCAGTTATGTTGTTTGACCTGTGAAACTCACTAAATTCTAGGTCGGGAGGAGGGGATTCATTCTAGAAGCAATGAAATGACGTCATGTTATTCTATATAAACTGTTGCTCGTGGTAACGTGGCAGCGCGCTCCGAGAATAAATTTGGTTACCTTTTATTGATAAGACTGGTCTCCGTCTATTTTATGCAAACAATAATCTTACAAATTCTCATAAAATAGATTAAGGGAATTCAATTAATGAAAACATATTGGTATAATTAAATTACAGTAACACTGCCTTGCCTGGTTCACCAACTACTTTGCAGATAGAGTTCAGTGTGTCAAATCAAAGGGGATGTTGTCCGGTCCTCTGGCAGTCTCTATGTGGGTTCCACAGGGTTCAATTCTCGGGCCGACTCTTTTCTCAGTATATATCAATGATCTCTTGCTGCGGGCGATTCCCTGATCCACCTCTACGCAGACGACACCATTCTGTATACTTCTGGCCCTTCCTTGGACACTGTGCTATCTAACCTCCAAACGAGCTTCAATGCCATACAACATTCCTTCCGTGGCCTCCAACTGCTCTTAAACGCTAGTAAAAACCAAATGCATGTTTTTCAACCGTTTGCTGCCCGCACCTGCCCGCCCGACTAGCATCACCACCCTGGACGGTTCCGACTTAGAATATGTGGACATCTATAAATACCTAGGTGTCTGGCTAGACTCCAAACTCTCCTTCCAGACTCATATTAAACATCTCCAATCCAAAATCAATTCTAGAATCAGGCTTTCTATTTCGCAACAAAGCCTCCTTCACTCACGCCGCCAAACTTAGCCTAGTAAAACTGACTATCCTACCGATCCTCGACTTCGGCGATGTCATCTACAAAATATCTTCCAATACTCTACTCAGCAAACTAGATGTAGTTTATCATAGTGCCATCCGTTTTGTTACTAAAACACCCTATACCACTGCGACCTGTATGCTCTAGTCGGCTGGCCCTCGCTACATATTCGTCGCCAGACCCACTGGCTCCAGGTCATCTATAAGTCCATGCTAGGTAAAACTCTGCCTTATCTCAGTTCACTGGTCACGATAACAACACCCACCCGTAGCACGCGCTGCAGCAGGTATATCTCACGGATCATCCCCAAAGCCAACACCTCATTTGGCCACCTTTCCTTCCAGTTCTCTGCTGCCTGTGACTGGAACGAATTGCAAAAATCGCTAAAGTTGGAGACTTTTATTTCCCAAACCAACTTTAAACATCTGCTATCTGAGCAGATAACCGATCGCTGCAGCTGTACATAGTCTGTACATCTGTAAATAGCCCACCCAATTTACCTACCTCATCCCCATACTGCTTTTAATTATTTACTTTTCTGCTCTTTTGCACACCAGTAGCTCTACCTGCACATGATCATCTGATCATGTATCACTCCAGTGTTAATCTGCCAAATTGTAATTATTCGCTCCTATGGCTTATTTATTGCCTACCTCCTCATGGCTTTTGCACACAATGTATATAGACTCCTTTTTTCCCCTACTGTGTAATTGACTTGTTTATTGTTTACTCTATGTGTAACTCTGTGGTGTTGTCTGTTCACACTGCTATGCTTTATCTTGGCCAGGTTGCAGTTGCAAATGAGAACTTGATCTCAACTAGCCTACCTGGTTAAATAAAGGTGAAAAAAATAAAAATAAAATAAAATAACTTCTGGGCCACATCCTGGCTGATGGTAGCCCATTCTTGCATAGTCAATGCTTGGAGTTTGTCAGAATTTGTGGGGTT
Source organism: Oncorhynchus nerka (assembly GCF_034236695.1). Lineage (NCBI taxonomy): Eukaryota > Metazoa > Chordata > Actinopteri > Salmoniformes > Salmonidae > Oncorhynchus > Oncorhynchus nerka. Next base: position 55,182,205 of record NC_088403.1, read on the forward strand.
TTGTTTGTCCACCCGCCTCTTGAAGTTTGACCACAAGTTCTGAATGGGATTAAGGTCTGGGCAGTTTCCTGGCCATGGACCCAAAATATTGATTTTGTTCCCCGAGCCACTTAGTTATCACTTTTGCCTTATGGCAAGGTGCTCCATCATGCGGGAAAAGGCATTGTTCATCACCAAACTGTTCCTGGATAGTTGGGAGAAGTTGCTCTCGGAGGATGTGTTGGTGCCATTCTTTATTCATGGCTGTGTTCTTAGGCAAAATTGTGAGTGAGCCCACTCCCTTGGCTGAGAAGCAACCCCACACATGCATGGTCTCAGGATGCTTTACTGTTGGCATGACACAGGACTGATGGTAGTGCTCACCTTGTCTTCTCCAGACAAGCTTTTTTCCGGATGCCCCAAACAATCGGAAAGGGGATTCATCAGAGAAAATGACTTTACCCCAGTCCTCAGCAGTCCAATCCCTGTACCTTTTGCAGAATATCAGTCTGTCCCTGATGTTTTTCCTGGAGAGAAGTGGCTTCTTTGCTGCCCTTCTTGACACCAGGCCATCCTCCAAAAGTCTTCGCCTCACCGTGCGTGCAGATGCACTCACACCTGCCTGCTGCCATTCCTGAGCAAGCTCTGTACTGGTGGTGCCCCGATCCCGCAGCTGAATCAACTTTAGGAGACGGTCCTTGCACTTGCTGGACTTTCTTGCGCGCCCCGAAGCCTTCTTCACAATTGAACCACTCTCCTTGAAGTTCTTGATGATCCGATAAATAGTTGATTTAGGTGCAATTTTACTGGCAGAAATATCCTTGCCTGTGAAGCCCTTTTTTGTGCAAGGAAATGATGACGACACGTGTTTCCTTGCAGGGAACAACGGTTGACAGAGGAAGAACAATGATTCCAAGCACCACCCTCCTTTTGAAGCTTCCAGCCTGTTATTCGAACTCAATCAGCATGACAGAGTGATCTCCAGCCTTGTCCTCGTCCACACTCACAGCTGTGTTAACGAGAGAATCACCGACATGATGTTAGCTGGTCCTTTTGTGGCAGGGCTGAAATGCAGTGGAAATGTTTTTTGGGATTCAGTTCATTTGCATGGCAAAGAGGGACTTGACAATTCATTGCAATTCATCTGATCACTCTTCATAACATTCTGGAGTATATGCAAATTGCCATCATACAAACTGAGGCAGCAGACTTTGTAAAACTTAATATTTGTGTCATTCTCAAAACTTTTGGCCACGACTATATACAGTATGTGTTCAAGGTGGCAATTTGTCTTAGCCGATGTTCCTATATTCAAGGCCCAAGGAGCGTCTCCATAGTAGTAAGGTCGGAAGAGGGGCTATTTTTCAAAGGAGTTAATGACACTGCACTTTACAACATAAACAACAGCCCATTCATTATGACCAGTAAGCCGATAGCGACTAGGGGAATCTTTGTCCTCCCATAGGCTTTCAGATGGCTTATTGATCCATTCATTCAGTCAACTTTAGTGGCCTGGTGACACAGTGCCTCTGTAAATTGAATGGGGGCTAAGGGATTACAGTGACCCTATCTGAGAAAAAATGCCTTGCAGAGTGCCTGGGACATGAAAATAAAGTCAAAGGTCATTCAACCTTCCTGTCTCTGGCACAGGTCCACTTTGTCAATGAAAGACAAGGAGCGCCAGCAAAACACCATATTTGATTCAAAGATGCATAAGTAACAAGATATCGCTCATCATAATTTTTTCTAGCATCCTCAAATTATTATTATTTTAAAAATAGAACTGGAAAAGAGTGAATATAGCAGTTCCCGCTGTTTTACAAAAACACTGTTTTACAATATGTCCATTGTCACAACGCTTTTAGACTATTTTGTTATTCAATACAAAGATATAAACCATACCATGTGGGGATTTCCCAGCGTCTCATGAGATAATAACCACATTGTGATTTGCAGTGACATTCTGCCATGTCGATGACAACATCTTTCTTCATCTAGTCCACTGCGATGAAATACCTTGACCTTTAGGGTCCCTTCACACCAACTTCCAAAAAGCCCTGTCATCTGGCCATGTCTGTCACATCTCATCAAGCTATTGGGCACATCTGTTTAGCATGCTTTAATATATAGCTGTTATTAAGGCAATTACAAAAAGGCGATAAGATAATGCAAATATGCAGAGTTACAAAGCCCTAAAAATCATTAAAAGAGTAGAATATACAAGAACTACAATTCCCCAGCAGATATAAATCCATTCAACACATCAAATTGTCCCTGTTTTAAGATCATCGTTCATACTTTGGACAAAAGACCAACAGAAATCCATAATACAAGTTGAGGGAAACAGATACTGGAGACTAATGGCCATAAGGAATTGTGGGTGACAGGCGCAGGGCTAAAATTCATATTGATACGGACAGCAGAGGCCAGCGGCCTCCAAGGGGGCGAGAGGAGGTCATGGGTTGCTTTGACAGCTTATCCCCTCCTAATGGAAGTCTATCGACTGGAGCTGCTAGGAGGCTACTATGACTATAGCATGTCACCAGGAGGCACCAAGTCTGCGTGTGCGTCTGTGTGTGTGCACTGTGCGTGTGCAGTGTGTGTGTGTGTGCAGTGTGTGTGTGTGGGCTCGTGCGCGCGCTCGTGTGTGTGTGTCTGTGTGTGTCCAGTGTGTGTGTGTGTGTGTGCGCGCACGTGTGTTTGTGTCTGTGTGTGTATTTGTGTGTGCACTGTGTGTGTGTGTGTGTGTGTGTGTGTGTGCGCACGTGTGTGTGTGTCTGTGTATCTGTGTGTGTGCACTGTTTGTGTGTGTGTGTGTGCACTGTGGGTGTGTGTGTGTGTGTGTGTGTGTGTGTGTGTGTGTGTGTGTGTGTGTGTGTGTGTGTGTGTGTGTGTGTGTGTGTGTGTGTGTGTGTGTGTGTACATGTGTGTGTTTGTAGACATATCTGTTTCTTATCTTTCTTGTGAGCCCCTCTCTTTTCTCTCTGATCAATAGGGGACTGTTAGTGGTTCATTAAATAAAAACACTTTCATTAAAGAAAATGCATCATCCTATACTCCTTTTAGATTAATTGCTGCGTCTCGTCTATTGGAAGATTACAGTTACTTGGCTCACTGAGTTTGATGGAGCTGGACAATGTTGCCAGCGTTGTGATGTGTTCATAGTTGAAGTATGGTTCAGCTCTGCTAGCTAGCTGACATAGAGGGTTTGACGTGATCTTAGTGGGACTGCAGTTGTGCCCTGCGAGCTACATACTGTATTGAGTAAAATACAGTAATTAGGGGATAGGACTGGCCTCCTCCCCTGCATTCCCTGGTGCTGTTTGGTGCCACAGTGAACACAAATACTGGCCAAATTAAACTCTTAATTGGATTCACTTGGCATCCCACCTACACATCTGAGCATCAAACACAACCGTCTATGAGACTAGAATAACATGCCATGACATTGTGATACTGTAGAACACTGTTATTGTCTGCATGAATGAACATCAATGATAATTTCTTACTTACTTACTTACTTACTCCAAAATGACCCACCCCACTATATACAGAGGGAATTCACAAGTGTTATTATCCCAGCTGTGTACATACTGCAACAAGCAAACACCATGGTGGCACTCAGCGAACTGTACAAGATTATTAGCCAGCAAGATTCCCCTCACCTGAAAACAGTCTCTATTGTCGCGGGTGACTAACCAAGACGATTTTACCAAAATATCATCAACATTTATTCTGCCCTACAAGAGGATCCAGCGTGCTTGACCATGTATACACAAACATCCATGACATGCACAAAGCCATCCCCCGCCCCACTTCGTCCAATCAGATCATGTATCTCTGTTCCTACTCCCCGCCAACAAGCAGCAACTCAAGAGGAAGCCACCAACACAGAGAATAGTGAGGCACTGGACAGAGGAGGCAGACTCAATGCTGCAGGATTGTTTTGAGAATACTGATTGGAATATGTTCAAAGATTCATCCACACAGGACTCATCCATCAACATTGAGGAATATACACTAAGTGTACAAAACATTGGGTGCAACTCATCCTAATATTGAGTGGCACCCCCCCTTGCCCTCAAAACAGCCTCAATTCGTCAGGGCATGGACTCTACAAGGTGTCGAAAGCGTTCCACAGGGATACTGGCCCATGTTGACTCCAATGTTTCCCATAGTTGTGTTAAGTTGGCTGGATGTCCTTTGGGCAGTGGACCTTTCTTGATACACAGGGGAAACTGTTCAGCGTGAAAAACCCAGCAGCAGTTCTTGACACAAACTGGTGCGCCTGGTACCTACTCCCATACCCCATTCAATGGCACTTAAATATTTTGTCTTACCCATTCACCCTCTGAATGGCACACATACACAAGCCATTTCTCAATTATCTCAAGGATTACAAATCCTTCTTTAACCTGTCTCCTCCCCTTCATCTGATTGAAGTGAATTTAACTAGCGACATCAATAAAGGGTCATAGCGTTTACTTGGTCAGTCTAAAGAGCATGGGTTCTTAATGTTTTGTACACTCAGTGTACATCGTCAGTCACAGGTGTCATGACGTTGCCCTCTTTGGGTACAGCAAGCCCCATCACCCTCTCCCTGTCTCACTGCTGTGGTCAGAGAGAGGTCGTAAATTCCTGGAGGAGATTATCTCCTCATGGCCACAGTATAGAGACAGCGTGAATTTAAAATCAAATCAAATCAAAAATCCAATCAAATTTGATTTGTCACATACACATGGTTAGAAGATGTTAATGTGAGTGTAGCGAAATGATTGTGCTTCTAGTTCCGACAATGCAGTAATAACCAACGAGTAATCTAACCTAATAATTTCACAACAGCTTCCTTATACACACAGCTGTAAACGGATGAAGAATATGTACATAAAGATATATGAATGAGTGATGGTACAGAACGGCACAGGCAAGATGCAGTAGATGGTATCGAGCACAGTATATACATATGAGATGAGTAATGTAGGGTATGTCAAATCAAATCAAATCAAATGTATTTATATAGCCCTTCGTACATCAGCTGATATCTCAAAGTGCTGTACAGAAACCCAGCCTAAAACCCCAAACAGCAAGCAATGCAGGTGTAGAAGCACGGTGGCTAGGAAAAACTCCCTAGAAAGGCCAAAACCTAGGAAGAAACCTAGAGAGGAACCAGGCTATGTGGGGTGGCCAGTCCTCTTCTGGATGTGCCGGGTGGAGATTATAACAGAACATGGCCAAGATGTTCAAATGTTCATAAATGACCAGCATGGTCGAATAATAATAAGGCAGAACAGTTGAAACTGGAGCAGCAGCACGGTCAGGTGGACTGGGGACAGCAAGGAGTCATCATGTCAGGTAGTCCTGGGGCATGGTCCTAGGGCTCAGGTCCTCCGAGAGAGAGAAAGAAAGAGAGAAGGAGAGAATTAGAGAACGCACACTTAGATTCACACAGGACACCGAATAGGACAGGAGAAGTACTCCAGATATAACAAACTGATCCTAGCCCCCCGACACATAAACTACTGAAGCATAAATACTGGAGGCTGAGACATGTAAACATTATATTAAGTGGCATTGTTTAAAGTGGCTAGTGATACATTTTGTACATGTATGGCAGCAGCCACTCAATGTTAGTGGTGGCCTTGAGATAGAAGCTGTTTCTCAGTCTCTTGGTCCCTGCATTGATGCACCTGTACTGACCTCACCTTCTGGATGATAGCGGGGTGAACAGGCAGTGGCTCGGGTGGTTGTTGTCCTTGATGATCTTTATGGCCTTCCTGTGACATCGGGTGGTGTAGGTGTCCTGGAGGGCAGGTAGTTTGCCCCCGGTGATGCGTTATGCAGACCTCACTACCCTCTGGAGAGCCTTAGGGTTGTGGGCGGAGCAGTTGCCGTACAGTGATACAGCCCGACAGTGATACAGCCCGTGATACAGCCCGACAGGATGCTCTCGATTGTGCATCTGTAAAAGTTTGTGAGTGCTTTTGGTGATAAGTGAATTGATTGACACCTCCTGATAGAGAACAAAGGAATTTCTTCCACCTCACAGAACTTGATGTCCGAACAACATAGGTATAAAAGATCGGTGAAGAATTCAGCTACAAATTGGTCCGTTTGGTACAATTATTATTTTTTTTTTGTTGAATTTTACTCCCTTTTCTCCCTAATTTCATGGTATCCAATTGTTAGTAGTTACTATCTTGTCTCATCGCTATACAACTCCCGTACGGGCTCGGGAGAGATGAAGGTCGAAAGCAATGTGTCCTCCGAAACACAACCCAACCAAGCCGCACTGGTCACCATAGCAGCACCCACTCATAGCACGTGCTCCAGCAGGTATTTTGCCTTGATGAAAACCTGCTCCAGAGCGCTCAGGACCTCAGACTGGGGCAAAGGTTCACCTTCCAACAGGACAATGACCCTAAGCACACAGCCAAAACAATACAGGAGTGGCTTTGGGACAAGTCTCTGAAAGTTTTTGAGAGGCCCCGCCAGAGTCTGGACTTGAACCCAATCAAACATCTCTGGAGAGACCAGAGAAAATAGCTGTGCAGCTTCACTCCCCATACAACCTGACAGAGCTTGAGAGGATCTGCATAGAAAAATGGGAGAAACTCCCCAAATACAGGTGTGCCAAGCTTGTAGCGTCATACCCAAGAAGAATCGAGGCTGTAATCGCTGCCAAAGGTGCTTCAACAAAGTAAAAGGTCTGAATACTTATGTATAAATGATATTTAAGTTATTTGCAAACATTTCTAAAAAACTGTTTTTGCCTAGTCATTACGGGGTATTGTGTGTAGCTTGATGAAGAAAAAAGCACTGTTAAATCAATTTTAGAATAAGGCTGTAACGTAACAATGTGGAAAAAGTCAAGGGGTCTGAATACTTCCCGAAGGCACTATATGCACCTCTTGTCCCTACACTCGTAGAAAAAAAGGTGCTATCTAGAACCTAAAAGACTTATTCGGCTGTCCCCATAGGATAACTACCTGGAACCAAAAAGGGTTTTCCTATAGGGACAGCCGAAGAACCCTTTGGAACCCTTTGTGTATGAATCTGCATCAATGATGAATTAACTAATGAACAATGTGCCATTCCACTCTGCCCACCGATAACTGTTCACAAAGCTGTGCTCCTCCTCAAATCGCCGTCAACGTAATGGTGCCTCTGTGCCAGGGCTGTGAACCGTTCACCAGTCCTTTGGCCCTCGCTGGAATCCAAGGGAAACAGAATTTGTAACACTTCAGCTATTCCGGTTGGAACCACTCATCTGAAACAAATCCAATGGCTTCGACTAATACACACATGCAGATGGTGCGACAGAACTAGACGCCACATTGTACAAGGGTCCTATGAGCTGGCCGTAACCTATGCTTAGCTCAGGGGTGTCAAACTAATTTTGCCCCAGGGGTCTGGAGGGCGGTACTGAAATTGGTTATTTGCTAAAAATAGTCCTCTATCCATTGTTTTGGGAATTTTTGATGCTCCCTGACTGTCTAGCTTTAATTTAATGGATTATAAGCAAGCTGAGTAGTCAAGAAACGGTATGAATGTACAGTAGGTCCATTATCATAGCTACACAGTTTCCATTTGGTTTTAGTCATTCTAAAGTATATTGGGTTCGTGGGCCATATTGGTTCCTGCTCGGAGACCGTATGTTTGACACCACTGGCTTAGATATTACTCAATTAATTGACTTACTGTGCCCACAATTACTTTATCGTTTTACACACTATGCAGGCATTATATTATATAATGAGAACATGAATGTATCGGCTAAATTTTGAATGTATTATGCATTATAATTGATATGTTATGTACACCTTTTGTAAGGGTTGAGTGTGATAATGTCACTTGTCGCTTCCTATTCCCAAACGCACTTAAATCTCTGGCTCGGGGCAAATTTACCAAAGAACTGTAGTCAGTCACTGCAGGAAGGCACCAAGAACCTCCTCACACTACATTTAATCTCGGAAGTAAACACAGCATGACAGCAGTCTGAGGTTGGGCTATCATCATAATCAACACTGGGGAGAGAAGCTCGGGAGACGATCATCCAATCTGTCGTCACCTAGTCATGCCACTATTAACATGACTATCAACGTTAGTCATCGACACACGGGGCTGAATGATGTTACAAAAAGCTCAAAGTTCACCGTTACATGGGCTATCAACAAATGATAGTCATTTGTACATGTTAAAACACAGGATAATGATAGCAACAGATATATAGAATGATTTAATATTTTCGGTGAAACTTTTCAATTTGACCCAGCTTTAGCAATAAATGAGACATGAAATGAGGCCAGACTTTCAGAGTAGTACCCAGAAACAGGAGTTGGAATAACATAATGTTCATGAACATTAGGCTTTGGGCCAGTAGCCATTTTAGAAATGTAAAGGAACATAATTATTTTAACGACACAGAAAATTGACCAGAACGCTAAATATAGGTTGTTCACAAGAGCTTGCCTTGAAGATTCTCTGTACTCCCTGCACAGCCAGGGGCAAACACTGTAGTATGTCATATAGACAAAGGAGCACACCATTTCTCCATAGATATATAGAAATATATACTGAACAAAAATATAAACGCAACATGTAAAGTGATGGTCCCATGTTTCATGAGCTGAAATAAAAGATCCCAGAAATGTTCCGTACGCACAAAAAGCTTATTTTTCTCGAATGTTTTGTTTACATCCCTGTTAGTGAGCATTTCTCTTTTGCCAAGATAATCCATCCACCTGACAGGTGTTGGCATATCAAGAAGCTGATTAAACAGCATAATCATTACTCAGGTGCACCTTGTGCTGGGGGACAATAAAAGGTTGTTGCAGTTTTGTCACTCAACACAATGCTACAGATGTTTTGAGAGAGTGTGCAATTGGCATGCTGACTGCAGGAATGTCCACCAGAGCTGTTGCAGAGAATTGAATGTTCAATTCTCTACCATAAGCCGCCTCCAACTCCCCAGTTTGTGGACCTGGCTCCCAAGTGGGTGGGCCTATGTCCTCCTTTGGCCCACCCATGGCTGCGCCTCTGCCCAGTCTTGTGAAATCCATAGATTAGGGCCTAATGAATTTATTTCAATTGACAGATTTCCTAAAAATGAACTGCAAAAAAATGACATGTTGTGTTTATATTTCTGTTCAGTATAGATATAATAGACCAAATGAAAATGCCAACCAACTGATATCTCTTGTTTAGTTCACATATTACATAATTCAATTGATGTATGTCCCAGTATTCTGATATCCTGCCTTAAAAATATATATTTTTACCTCTCAATGTGTGTGTTTAATACACCCTTTCTACCTATATTACAATATAATTTTCTCATTCCAACAGTCAATTACAAAATGTCATTCTGTTCTATGCTCTGTGAATCATAAGACTGGAGAAAAAACATTTACTGGGTGAAACAAAGGGCCACCAGGGACAAAGGAAACTTCCCTTTAGTTTTGGCAATTTTTTATTCTCTACAAAGGCTAGGGTTAAGTGATAGAATAGAATTTTGTTCCAATGATATACAACACAACTTTTAGTGTTCACTCTGTGTGTTAGTAGCTCCTCTTGTATCCAATCACAGATGCAACTGGACCATAGGATGCTTTCAACCATCCATTATTTCCCACAATAATTTCAGGGGCCTATAAAAGAGAACATGAAATTTGTGTTTATTTTATTTATCTCTTAATTCCATGAATAGAACCCTATGAAACTTTCTCCATTAAATATGTATTGGACCGTTGACCATATTTGTACGATTTGTATGGTGCCCCTGAACAGTTGATAATAACTTATTAAACCAATCCTCGGCCTTTCCAGAACTTTAGCTTTGAGAAACAGGGTCAGTAAAAAAGAGATCACAAGCAGTTTGATGAGTTCATGTTTGTACTTTCAGGGCTAAAACGAGGAGCTCTGAACTAACGTAAATCCCAAGATGGAGAGTCTAATGTATATTTCAAGCGTTCCCCAAAGTACATTACAAATGAGTACATTTAGTACAAATCTTTGAAATTGAGTGGTTTCTCATCTTTTCGCTCCATTATCCATTTATACTGCACTTGATTTTGGCAGGTTGACATGTATTACTTAGTGTAAGATGTTAATAAACGCACAAAGAAGTCTTTGAAAGTAGGTTGCCTACTTTTGGGGGACGTGTGTGAAAGTATCACGAGCAATAACTTTTCCCCTTGGTTAGTAAAAAGCTTTAAAAAGTCAGACACACTACCATTTCCATCATTGTGGATTTTGAATAATACAGATGTCAGTAGTAGAGGTTAAATACACAAATATTTGCCTCAAATTGTAAGGTTGAGAATATGAGTTTTTCACATTATGTAGGTTATCCCTGTCATTTTTTACACATACATACTGTGCACAACAAACACATAATATACTGTAGCTGTCTAAGAGCAATTGTTCTCAATCAGGCAATCAAACCAGTAGTTACTCAAGGTCACATCAAACCGTAACGCACCCAATGCCACCCTCAAGACCCAATTTTTTTCTTCATATTGAATGTTTTGAGATTTGCCGAAGTGCTTTAACAGATTGCTGTGTCACCATTAGGGGGCTGTAATAAAGTCGTATTTCTTTTGCATTTTGCATGACTAGAGGGCCCTCCACTCTCGCCTGTCTGCTCCTCTCACATCACGCTGCATTAAGTGGAGCAGTTCTGTGCTGCAGGTTTTGCCTCGCTGCCGCCAGAGAGTGTCTGTGCCAGATAGCGTAGCACGATTACGCTCAACAGAAATATTTTGTAGACAGCAGTAGCAGGAAAATAAAATGTCTCAGGCCTCATTAGTTGCCTACACACTGGTTATTTGCACCAGTTATTCGGGTATGGGAGTGGAAGAAAATGGGTGTAAAAACATAGAGTGATGTAACATTATTAAGGATTTCAGAGGAATGTCGTACATCTTTTTTTGTCTCCTCCTGTATAATAGTCAACACATACAGTAGATATCACAGAAAGACTACTCATGTTTATTGTCAACATGTCACCTAAACTGGTATACACTGTAACGGAAAACAGTCATATATACGCAAATGTTTTGGATTATCAACAGTAAAATACTCTGAAATGTTTTATTGCAGCATACTGTAAAATATGGGGCATTGTGGAAAATGTTGTGGGCGGGGAAAGAATTGCTGTATTTCGAATTAACATATTTTGAGTCATGCTTTGCACAAGGCTATATTTGTTGCATCCGTGAGTGAGAACACTGTCCCAATTTAACTCGTATTTCGTTATAGTGCCCCATCAATATAACATACATTTATATTTGTCATTTTTTAATTGCAGTAAAATACTGTGAAACACAAACCCCTCTCCTCAATGAATTTAATGAATCCATTAATTCATTATGATTGCTGTAGCATTAACTTTTTTACTGTATATACAGTACATTTTAGTATTGTACTTTGTGTCTTTACACAGTACTTGCTTTGATACCTTATATATATTACAGTGTAAGTGTACTGTACTATGAAATACAGAACTTTACTTGCCAACAAGCTGCCTGGCTACTATCAAATTACTATCAAATCCCTTTACAGCGAAATATCCCAAAAATGGTTTAGTTAGCCTATAGTAAACAACAAACATTACCTGTTGCATAATGAATATAGAATACTAATTCAGTTATGTCTGTATTAACAGACATAACTGAAGTGTCATTTGTATTAGTATTTATTAGGGATCCCCATTAGCTGCTGCCAAGGCAGGAGCTACTCTTCCTGGGGTCCAACACATTAAAGCACTTACATTATATATAAAACCAAATATAAAACAGTACTTCATATAACATTATTACACCACTACATACACTACCGTTCAAAAGCACAACTGAGCAAGAGGACAAGTACATTAGTGTCTAGTTTGAGAAACAGAAGCCTCATAAGTCCTCAACTGGCAGCTTCATTAAATAGTAGCCGCAAAACATCAATCTCAACGTCAACAGTGAAGAGGTGACTCCGAGATTCTGGCCTTCTAGGCAGAGTTGCAAAGGAAAAGCAATATCTCAGACTGGCCAATAAAAAGATAATATTAAGATGGGCAAAAGAACACAGACACTGGAGAGAGGAACTCTGCCTAGAAGGCCAGCATCCCGGAGTCGCCTCTTCACTGTTGACGTTGAGACTGGTGTTTTGCGGGTACTATTTAATGAAGCTGACAGTTGAAGACTTGTGAGGCATCTGTTTCTCAAACTAGACACTCTAATGTACTTGTCCTCTTGCTCAGTAGTGCACCGGGGCCTCCCACTCCTCTTTCTATTCTGTTTAGAGCCAGTTTGCACTGTTCTGTGAAGGGAGTAGTACACAGTGTTGTACAAGATCTTCAGTTTCGTGGCAATTTCTCGCATGGAATAGCCTTCACTTCTCAGAACAAGAATATACTGACGAGTTTCAGAAGAAAGTTCTTTGTTTCTGGCCATTTTGAGCCTGTAATCGAACTCACAAATGCTGATGCTCCAGATACTCAATTAGTCTAAAGAAGGCCAGTTGTCCTGATTAAAGAAGCAATCCAACAGTTTTCAGCTGTGCTAACATAATTGCAAAAGGGTTTTCTAATAATCAATTAGCCTTTTCAAATTTTAAACTTGGAGCAGCTAACACGTGCCATTGGAACACAGGAGTGACGCCTATGTACGCCTATGTAGATATTCCATAAGAAAATCAACTATTTCCAGTTACAATAGTAATTTACAACATTAACAATGTCTACACTGTATTTCTGATCAATATGATGTTATTTTTATGGAAAATGTGTATTTTTATTTTTTCAAAAACAAGGACATTTCTAAGTGACCCCAAACCTTTGAACGGTAGTGTATCTACAATACAAAATGTATAATACCACCATACAACAATATTACAATGTATACATATGCGTGTGTCTGCACCTGTGTGTGTTTCTTCATAGTCCCTGTTGTTTCATAAGGTGTATTTTTACCTGTTTTTAAATATGAGTCTACTGCTTGCATCAGTTACCTGATGTGAAATAGAGTTCTATATAGTCATGGCTCTATGTAGTACTGTGCGCCTCCCATAGTCTGTTCTGGACTTGGGAATTGTGAAGGGACCTCTGGTGGCATGTCTTATGGGGTATGCATGGGTGTCCGAGCTGTGTGCTAGTAGTTTAAAACAGACAGCTCGGTACATTCAGATTGTCAACACTTCTTACAAAAAGAAAGTGATGACACCAATCTCTTTTTCACTTTGAGCCATGAGAGATTGACATGCATATAATTCATGTTAGCTCTCTGTGTACTTTTAAGGGCCAGCTGTGCTGCCTTGTTCTGAGCCAACTGCAATTTTCCCTGTTTGTGGCACCTGACCACACTATTGAACAGTAGTCTAGGTGCAACAAAACTAGGGCCTGTAGGCCCAGCCTTGTTGATAGAGTTGTTAAGAAGGCAGTGCAGTGCTTTATTATGGACAGAGTTCTCACTATCTTAGCTACTGTTGTATAAATATGTTTTGACCATGACAGTTAACAATCTAGAGTTACTCCAAGCAGTTTAGGTCACCTCAACTTGCTCAATTTCCACATTATTCATTACGAGATGTAGTTGAGGGATAAGGGTTTAGTGAATGATTTGTCCCAAATACAATGCTTTTAGTTTTGGAAATATTTAGGACTAACTTATTCCTTGCCACCCATTCTGAAACTAACTGCAGCTCTTTGTTAAGTGTTGCAGTCATTTCAGTTGCTGTAGTAGCTGACGTGTATAGTGGTGAGTCATCTGCATACATACACAGATTGAAATAAGTAAGGGGCCTAAACAGCTACCCTGGGGAATTCCTGATTCTACCTGGATTATGTTGGAGAGGATTTCATTAAAGAACACCCTCTGTGTTCTGTTAGACAAGTAACTCTTTATCCACAATATAGCAGGGGGTGTAAAGTCATAACACATGTTTTTCCAGCAGCAGACTAAGACCGATACTGTCAAAAGCATCAGTTACCTGATCTCACTTCATTTCAAAACACATTTCCCAGTTAAAGATTCCTATAAGTTCAGAGTCTGACTGGTCAGCTGGAAACGTATAGTTTCCACAGCAACACCTCCTTTGTCATAAGACATGCCGGAGGCACTATGTGTAACTGTCTTCAAAAATGTCAATCGCAAGTTAACATTAGCTAACACTGATTTGATGCTGACATTTCACTTCAAATGGCCCATAGGTGTTTGATTCTCACTCTATTTGAGTGAGAGAAAAAAAAACAATTTCAGGGAATAAATTGTTAAATATTACTGTCACAATTAAGATTTGGTTTGGGGCATAGGAGGAGTACACTCAAATGAGTATGGTAATAATAAACCTAACAAAGCACCTACAGAAGAAGATATATGATCAATTATTTATGGTAGACATCCTCATGGGCACCGATATCAACAACAAACGATGTGTAGGTAACGTAATGGCGAATTACCAAGCCTTATGATCAAAGCTGGACTTTCAAAAGGATTTCATTATGAGGACACGCTTCTTCCTCTACTGGCATTGTTGCAGCTCTGGTCTTCCTCATGGCTATCTGGGTTTGATTTTAGCCACATAGCCACAGGATACGACTCCCAAAGGCATTAGCTTTCCCAGCAGTCCCCCAGCAAAATTTCAACTCACATTAGTTTAAACTGACATGCTGCTTAAACTATAGTATATAGGGTCTGAAACAAGCATCTCTCGCTAGGCTAACCACAAACATATTATGTGACGTAGTGAATGGGCACCAATGCCCTTTTCATCTCTTTCATATCCCTCAACACTATAACATTACGTCTCTTAGGCATGAACATGGTAATTCCATTTGATCCTTTTCTAATACTCCCACTTTTGTTAGTTTACAAGAAGTTGAATGTGTAATGATTGGCTGAATATCCTCAAATTTAAACTCAAGGGCCGGAATACCCCTATTCAAACACAAGTAATTGTACAGTACCTCCAAATGTTGTAATCGCTTGCAATCTATACCGAACAAAAACATAACCTCAACATGCAACAATTTCAAAGATTTTAATGAGTTACAGTTCATATAAGACAATCAGTCAATTGAACAAAAATGTATTTGGCCCTAATCTATGGATTTCACATGACTGGGCAGAGGTGTAGCCATGGGTGAGCCTGGAAAGGCATAGGCCCACCCACTTGGCAGCCAGGCCCACCCACTAGGGAGCCAGGTCCAGCCAACATAATTAGTTTTTCCCCATAAAAGGGCTTTATTACAGACAGAAATATTCCTCAGCATCACCCCCATCCTCAGACGATCCCGCAGATGAAGAAGCCGGATGAGGAGGTTCTGCGCTTGTGAGGCTGGTTGGACGTACTGCCAAATTCTCTTAAACGACATTGAGGGCGGCGCAGTGGTTAAGGGCGCTGTACTGCAGCCACCAGAGACTCTGGGTTCGCGCCCAGGCTCTGTCGTAACCGGCCGTGACCGGGAGGTCTGTGGGGCAACGCACAATTGGCCTCACGTCGTCCGGGTTAGGGAGGGTTTGGCCAGTAGGGATATCCTTGTCTCGCACACCAGCGACTCCTGTGGCGGGCCGGGCGCAGTGCACGCTAACCAAGGTTGCCAGGTGCACAGTGTTTCCTCTGACACATTGGTGTGGTTGGCTTCCGGGTTGGATGCGCGCTGTGTTAAGAAGCAGTGCGGCTTGGTTGGGTTGTGTATCGGAGGACATGTGACTTTCAACCTTCGTCTCTCCCGAGCCCGTACGGGAGTTGTAGCGATGAGACAAGATACTACTAACAATTGGATACCACGAAATTGGGGAGAAAAAGGGGTCAAATTTTTTAAAATAAATGTAAATGACATTGGAGGCAGCTTATGGTAGAGAAATGAACATACAATTATCTGGAAACAGCTCTGGTGGGCATTGCTGCAGTCAGCATGCCAATTGCATGCTCACTCAAAACTGGAGACATCTGTGGCCTGGTGTTGTGTGACAAAACTGCATATTTTAGAGTGGCCATTTTATTGTGCCCCAGCACAAGGTGCACCTGTGTAATGATCATGCCATTTAATCAGCTTCTTGATATGCCACACCTATCAGGTGGATGGATTATCTTGGCAAAGGATAAATGCCCACTAACTGGGATGTAAACAAATTTGTGCTCAACATTTTAGAGAAATAAGCTTTTTGTGTGTATGGAACATTTCTAGGATCTTTTATTTCAGCTCATGAAACATGGGACCAACACTTTACATGTTGCGTTTATATTTTTGTTCAGTATAGATTAATAATTGTTACAGGCCTCAAGTTCGTGTTTAATTCAAACTGATCATCAGCCCCGTTGGCTATACCTACACCACTTTTCCATTTCCTGTCCTCAAAGAACCAACTTCCTTTTGTGTTCTCTTTGATGTGAGCTGTTGGATTGTGGGAACTGACCACCATCAGTGCTATTCTGCAAGCCTTTAAGAGAGCAGCAAGACACTCTTTCCCAGAACTCTGCCTGCAGTGACAATTAGTAATAATTACAGTGTGGGGGAAAGCTTTGAAGACCTAGTTTATCTTAAAGGGCAATTCCGCCACTTTTCAACCTCATACTCATTATCTCCAGCACCATACCAGTGTCTACATACAATATGTGAAAACAGCGAATTTCTATGATCTGTGTTTAAAAAGATAAGAATAACAAATGCTTCTCTGTGACATCACAGTGTATAAAAAACAACAACAAGAAAAACAGTGATTTTCAAAGCCTGTGAAGAGTTTCTAGCCAGAGGTAGGTTATTTTATGGCTCCCCACGTCACAGCGAATCTTGTACTGTTTAAAAAAAATCTCTGTTTTTACAATGTTTTAACATTTGATGATGTCATCGGGTAGAACTTGTTTTACTTAGTTTATTTTCTACAAAATTTTGAAATGCCCCTTGTTCACATATGCAAACAATGGCATTGAAAAGTGGTGGAATTGCCCTTTAAGACTCTCTGGCACTGATTACTTTAAGGACCCCTTTCACTTGTCATTAGCAATAAAAAATAACATTCCTACTTAGAAAGCAGATCCCTCCATTAAGTACAAAGGGTAAATAGCTAACTAGGGTTTTTAGAAAACACCCCCAAGGCTTATTTGTAGTGGTAAAAAAATGGATTTAGATAATTAATGCTAATGTACATAAAGTAGACTTGTAGGCAAATTGCCGATGGCCATGTCATCTAAAGGACTGACTAATAATGTCCAGTATAGGATTTAATTATGTATTTACACAATACTTCATAAACAATTTATTGGTATTTCAGTGTCAAACCAAAGGGGAAATAACTAGTTAGCTTGCACGATGAAGGCAATGGTAGAGGTTTGCACAGCTACTGAAACAGGTCACCCCACATGAAATACATTACCTTTGGGGAGACCTGGGACCCCATTAACACTACTGTTTGATCTCAATAGCACAAATTGATCCAATGTGATGAAATTGTTAAGTAATTATGATTGATGATGACAAGAGGGGAAATTATTCGTTCCTTTACATTCCCAGTGAGTAAGTATTCTTATTTTGAAACCTTAAAGCATATAATCTGTTTTGGAACGTAATGAATTATAATGATGTATTATGATATGTTACGTAAAACAAGTAAGTAGCATAGTACAGTCATCTAAAGAGTGTTTTAACTTCATTTTGAAATGGAAATGTAATGTAGGTATAATGACACACGACAATACATTGCCACACAATCCAAGGGCAGCTAGTGCTGGGATATAAATTCATTACAGTTCAGTATAGTGTAACACTAGTGTGATACAAATAAATATTGCACTTGAATACATGAATAATTAATCATGTCATCTAGAGATCCCACAACTGCAGGCAAAACAAAACCATGTGGCCAAGCAGGCTGGCGCCCAACAATGACCACGTTCACCTCACCTCCGGTGTGTTCAGGAGTCAATTATAAACATGATTAGTAATGTCATGACATTTTTTTTTAAGTCCTTACTTTTTTAAGTCCTTCCTCACACTAAGTAGCACAGTAGAACCAACCAACAAAACTAGCAAAACTATTTTATTTTTCTATTCATAGAGAACATCAAATAGCTACATAACATTTCAAAGTGGTTCCTCAGACCTCATAGATTATTATTTTTTAACTATATTTTAAGTGAGAAGTAGGCTTTGGTCTGAAGCTGAAAAATAAAGGAAGTTCACGAGTACCAGAATGCCTACTCCACCCATGCTCTATCAAGGTTTTCCAGCACACAGCTTTGACCTACTACAGTAGCTACGGTATGTTGGTCTATTGTACTTCAATGTGCACAGTATGCAGGTGGCTTAGGATTCAAACATTTTCAAACCGCCTAATTTATACCCTTAGATGAGGTGCTCCCACAATAATGTGATTTGTACAGAATACAAGTTAAAGTATTGGATTCTTCACACACCACGCTAATCCCCTTCCACTACTGTTTCAAGCTTCTTTTTTTATTATATGAAAGCAAGCTTTGCTTTTATACTTACAACACCATCATGCTTGATTGAACAAGCTATTTAGTCTTGTAATAATGTGATGCCTGCCTATATTTCCTTAAACATTTTTATTTAGCAATACATATCATTGATGGTAACATTTTTTTGGTCACTAGGTACCCAACATAACACCAGGTTGTGGTGTGTTGGACACAGCCACTCATATATAGAGGTCTATAGAGCCTGGCTGCATTCCTGATTTCTGTAAATGTTAGCTTACCTGTGTAATATTGACATAAACTCAGAAACACTTGTTTTGCGAAAATGGTCCTGTTCTATCAGATGCTGTGATGTAATAAACTTCCCATTGATCCTCTGTCGATTAATATGTAGCTTAAAGTTATGTTTGTATTTCCTTTGTAATAACGATGGTGACGCTACAATAATACACATTTACAATACGCCTATATCTAAAAATATATACAGCTTAATGATATATATATATATATATATATATATATATAGTGGGGCAAAAAAGTATTTAGTCAGCCACCAATTGTGCAAGTTCTCCCACTTAAAAATATGAGAGAGGCCTGTAATTTTCATCATCACTTCAACTATGACAGACAAAATGAGAGAAAAAAAAATCCAGAAAATCACATTGTATGATTTTTTATGAATTTGTTTGCAAATTATGGTGGAAAATAAGTATTTGGTCACCTACAAACAAACAAGATTTCTGGCTCTCACAGACCTGTAACTTCTTCTTTAAGAGGCTCCTCTGTCCTCCACTCGTTACCTGTATTAATGGCACCTGTTTGAACTTGTTATCAGTATAAATGACACCTGTCCACAACCTCAAACAGTCACACTCCAAACTCCACTATGGCCAAGACCAAAGAGCTGTCAAAGGACACCAGAAACAAAATTGTAGACCTGCACCAGGCTGGGAAGACTGAATCTGCAATAGGTAAGCAGCTTGGTTTGAAGAAATCAACTGTGGGAGCAATTATTAGGAAATGGAAGACATACAAGACCACAGATAATCTCCCTCGATCTGGGGCTCCACGCAACATCTCACCCCGTGGGGTCAAAATGATCACAAGAACGGTGAGCAAAAATCCCCGAACCACACAGGGGGGCCTAATGAATGACCTGCAGAGAGCTGGGACCAAAGTAACAAAGCCTACCATCAGTAACACACTAAGCCGCCAGGGACTCAAATCCTGCAATGCCAGACGTGTCCCTCTGCTTAAGCCAGTACATGTCCAGGCCCGAGAGCATTTGGATGATCCAGAAGAAGATTGGGAGAATGTCATATGGTCAGATGAAACCAAAATATAACTTTTTGGTAAAAACTCAACTCGTCGTGTTTGGAGGACAAAGAATGCTGAGTACTGTGAAGCATGGGGGTGGAAACATCATGCTTTGGGGCTGTTTTTCTGCAAAGGGACCAGGATGACTGATCTGTGTAAAGGAAAGAATGAATGGGGCCATGTATCGTGAGATTTTGAGTGAAAACCTCCTTCCATCAGCAAGGGCATTGAAGATGAAACGTGGCTGGGTCTTTCAGCATGACATTGATCCCAAACACAGCGTCCGGGCAACGAAGGAGTGGCTTCGTAAGAAGCATTTCAAGGTCCTGGAGTGGCCTAGCCAGTCCCCAGATCTCAACCCCATAGAAAATCAAAACATCACTGCTCTAGAGAAGATCTGCATGGAGGAATGGGCCAAAATACCAGCAACCGTGTGTGAAAACCTTGTGAAGACTTACAGAAAACGTTTTGTGAGATAAACTTTTGTTATTGACCAAATACTTATTTTCCACCATCATTTGCAAATAAATTCATAAAAAATCCTACAATGTGATTTTTTTTCTTCTCATTTTGTATGTCATAGTTGAAGTGTACCTATGATGAAAATTACAGGCATCTCTCATCTTTTTAAGTGGGAGACCTTGCACAATTGGTGGCTGACTAAATACTTTTCCCCCCCACTGTATATAGTGCGTTTGGAAAGTATTCAAACCCCTTGACTTTTTCCACATTTAGTTACATTAACAGCCTTATTCTAAAATGGATTAAAGTGTTTATTTTATTTTATCAATCTACATGCAATACATTTATTTAAAAAAAATGTAACTGAAATATCACCTTTGGTTAAGATTTCAGACACTTTACTCAGTACTTTGTTGAAACAGCTTTGGTTGCGATTACAGCCTCTAATACAGTCAGAATCTTTAGGTGCCTTTTGGCAAACTCCAAGCGGGATTACATGTGCCTTTTACTGAGGAGTGGCTTCCATCTGGCCACTCTACCATTAAGGCCTGATTGGTGGAGTGCTGCAGAGATGGTTGTCCTTCTGGAAGGTTTTCCCATCTCCACAGAGGAATTCTAGAGCTCTGTCAGAGTAACCAGTGAGTTCTTGGTCACCTTCATGATTAAGACCCTTCTGCCCCGATTGCTCTGTTTGGCCGGCCTGCCAGCTCTAGGAAGAGTCTTGGTGGTTCCACACTTCTTACATTTAAGAATGATGGAGGCCAATGTGTTCTTGGGGACCTTCAATGCTGCAGACATTTTTTGGTACCCTTTCCCAGATCTATGCCTCGACACAACCTATCTCGGAGCTCTATGGACAATTCCTTCGACCTCATGGCTTGGTTTTTTTCTCTGATATGTACTGTCAACTGTGGGACCTTAAATAGACAGGTGTGTACCTTTCCAAATCATGTCCAATCAATTGAATTTACCACAGGTGGACTCAAATGAAGTTGTAGAAACATCTCAAGGATAATCAGTGGAAACAGGACGCACCTGAGCTCAACTTCGAGTCTCATAACAAGGGGTCTGAATACTTATGTAATTAAGTATTTGTTTTTTTATTTTTGAGAAATTTGCAAACAAATCTAAAACCCTGTTTTCACTTTGTCATTATGGGGTATTGTGTGTAGATTGATGAGAATATATATAGTGAATGCGTAATTCATCACTCCAGATTACGCGTTTCCGTTTTCAGTTATAACCGAGGACAGACAATTTTAGATTTTTTCATGTTACATGCTTCAGCACTCGGCGGTCTCGTTCTGTGAGCTTGTGTGGTCTACCACTTCGCGGCTGAGCCGTTGTTGCTCCTAGACATTTCCACTTCACAATAACAGCCCTTACAACACACCGGAGCAGTTCTAGCAGGGCAGAAATTTGACTAACTGACTTGTTGAAAAGGTGGAATCCTATGATTCCATTGAAAGTCACCGAACTCTTCAGTAAGGCCATTATAGTTCCAATGTTTGTCGATGGAGATTAAATGGCTGTGTGCTCAATTTTATACAGCTTTCACCAACGGGTATGGCTGAAATAGCCGAATCCACTAATTTGAAGGGGTGTCCACATACTTTTGTATATATAGTGTATCTAGCAGAGGTGTGGACTCAAGTCACATGACTTGGACTTGAGTCAGACTCGAGTCACAAATATGATGACTTGCAACTCGCCTTTGACTTTAACACCAATGACTCGTGACTTGACTTGAGCCTTGTGACTCGACCTGCTTTGATACCCCCCCCAAGCCCAAATATTAAAAATTATGCTATTAAAAAAAAAGTGTGCAGCGCATCAACTCTTCATTTAACGGATTACAGTTTGAATCTGTTATGCAGATGAGTGAGGACCCAACAGCGATTCAACAGAAACAGAGTCTTTTAATGTCCAAACAGGGAAAACATAAATCCTCAATCTTTACAGGAGATGTCCAAACAGGGAAAACATAAATCCTCTATCTTTGCAGGAGAGTCCTCCTAGTAGTAGAGGAGAATTGCAGGGCTAGCGGCAACAGACTGCAGGTCCCTCTGGGTAGGCGCGGGCCGTAGAGGACAGAGACACCTGCTCACACGCAGCATCTGATGAAGAGGCAGATTACGACAGGACGGGACAAGGGCAAAGCAAACAAGAATGCGACAAGGACAGAAGCAGAAACAGAGAGAGAAATAGAGACTTAATCAGAGGGCAAAAGAGGGGACAGGTGTGAGAGAGTAAACGAGGTCGTTAGGAGAATGAGGAACAGCTGGGAGCAGGAACGGAACGATAGAGAGAGAGAGTAACCTAATACGACCAGCAGGGGGAAACGAAGAGAAGGGAAAGCACAGGGACAAGACATAACAGTACCCCCCCACTCACCGAGCGCCTCCTGGCGCACTCGAGGAGGAAACCTGGCGGCAACGGAGGAAATCATCGATCAGCGAACGGTCCAGCACGTCCCGAGATGGAACCCAACTCCTTTCCTCAGGACCGTAACCCTCCCAATCCACTAGGTACTGATGACCACGGCCCCGAGGACGCATGTCCATAATCTTCCGGACCCTGTAGATAGGTGCGCCCTCGACAAGGACGGGGGGGGGAGACGAACGGGGACGCGAAGAAAAGGCTTGACACAGGAGACATGGAAGACCGGGTGGACGCGACGAAGATGTCGCGGAAGAAGAAGTCGCACTGCGACAGGATTAACGACCTGAGAAATACGGAACGGACCAATGAACCGCGGGGTCAACTTGCGAGAAGCTGTCATAAGGGGAAGGTTACGAGTGGAGAGCCATACTCTCTGACCGCGACAATACCTAGGACTCTTAGTCCTACGCTTATTAGCGGCTCTCACAGTCTGCGCCCTATAACGGCAAAGTGCAGACCTGACCCTCTTCCAGGTGCGCTCACAACGTTGGACAAAAGCCTGAGCGGAGGGGACGCTGGACTCGGCGAGCTGGGACGAGAACAGAGGAGGCTGGTACCCGAGGCTACTCTGAAAAGGAGATAGCCCGGTCGCAGACGAAGGAAGCGAGTTGTGAGCGTATTCTGCCCAGGGAGCTGTTCTGCCCAAGACGCAGGGTTTCGAAAAGAAAGACTGCGTAAGATGCGACCAATCGTCTGATTGGCCCGTTCTGCTTGACCGTTAGACTGGGGTGAAAACCGGAAGAGAGACTGACGGAAGCCCCAATCAAACGGCAAAACTCCCTCCAAAATTGAGACGTGAATTGCGGACCCCTGTCCGAAACGGCGTCTGACGGAAGGCCATGAATTCTGAAAACATTCTCAATGATGATTTGTGCCGTCTCTTTAGCAGAAGGGAGCTTAGCGAGGGGAATAAAATGAGCCGCCTTAGAGAACCTATCGACAACCGTTAGAATAACAGTCTTCCCCGCTGACGAAGGAAGACCGGTAATAAAGTCTAAGGCGATGTGAGACCACGGTCGAGAGGGAATGGAAAGTGGTCTGAGACGGCCGGCAGGAGGAGAGTTACCGGACTTAGTCTGCGCGCAGTCCGAACAAGCAGCCACGAAACGACGCGTGTCACGCTCCTGAGTGGGCCACCAGAAACGCTGGCGAATAGAAGCAAGCGTACCCCGAACGCCGGGATGGCCGGCTAACTTGGCAGAGTGAGCCCACTGAAGAACGGCCAGACGAGTAGGAACGGGAACGAAAAGAAGGTTCCTAGGACAAGCGCGCGGCGACGGAGTTTGAGTGAGTGCTTGCTTTACCTGCCTCTCAATTCCCCAGACAGTCAACCCGACAACACGCCCCTCAGGGAGAATCCCCTCGGGGTCGGTGGAGGCTACTGAAGAACTGAAGAGACGGGACAAAGCATCAGGCTTGGTGTTCTTTGAGCCCGGACGATAAGAAATAACGAACTCGAAACGAGCGAAAAACAGCGCCCAACGAGCCTGACGCGCATTAAGTCGTTTGGCAGAACGGATGTACTCAAGGTTCTTATGGTCAGTCCAAACGACAAAAGGAACGGTCGCCCCCTCCAACCACTGTCGCCATTCGCCTAGGGCTAAGCGGATGGCGAGCAGTTCGCGGTTTCCCACATCATAGTTACGTTCCGACTGCGACAGGCGATGAGAAAAATACGCGCAAGGATGGACCTTATCGTCAGAATGGGAGCGCTGGGACAGAATGGCTCCCACGCCCACCTCTGACGCGTCAACCTCGACAATGAACTGTCTACACCTGACGTCTCTAACAAGGATAGGAGCGGATGTAAAACGCTTCTTGAGGAGATCAAAAGCTCCCTGGGCGGAAACGGACCACTTAAAGCACGTCTTGACAGAAGTAAGGGCTGTGAGAGGAGCTGCCACCTGACCGAAATTACGAATGAAACGATGATAGAAATTCGTGAAACCGAGAAAGCGCTGCAGCTCGACACGTGACAGCTTGGACCTTAGCGGAATCCATCTGAATGCCTTCAGCGGAAATAACAGAACCGAGAAATGTGACGGAGGAGACATGAAAAGCGCACTTCTCAGCCTTCACATAAAGACAATTCTCTAAAAGGCGCTGGAGGACACGTCGAACGTGCTGAACATGAATCTGGAGTGACGGTGAAAAAATCAGGATATCGTCAAGGTAAACGAAAACAAAGATGTTCAGCATGTCTCTCAGTACATCATTCACTAATGCCTGAAAGACAGCTGGAGCGTTAGCGAGACCGAACGGCAGAACCCGGTATTCAAAATGCCCTAACGGAGTGTTAAACGCCGTTTTCCACTCGTCCCCCTCCCTGATGCGCACGAGATGGTAAGCGTTACGAAGGTCCAACTTAGTGAAAAACCTGGCTCCCTGCAGGATCTCGAAGGCTGAAGACATAAGGGGAAGCGGATAACGATTCTTAACCGTTATGTCATTCAGCCCTCGATAATCCACGCAGGGGCGCAGGGTCCCGTCCTTTTTCTTAACAAAAAAAAACCCCGCTCCGGCGGGAGAGGAGGAAGGGACTACGGTACCGAATCTTCGATATACTACAATCATACGACCGGTGAGGAGGAAGGGAGGTGGCCCTGGACCGACTGAAGACCGTGCGCAGATCATGATATTCCTCCGGCACCCCTGTCAAATCACCAGGCTCCTCCTGTGAAGAGGGGGCAGAAGAAACAGGAGGGATAGCAGACATTAAACATTTCACATGACAAGAGACGTTCCAGGAGAGGATAGAATTACTTGACCAATTAATAGAAGGATTATGACACACTAGCCAGGGATGACCCAAAACAACAGGTGTAAAAGGTGAACGAAAAATCAAAAAAGAAATGGTTTCGCTATGATTACCAGAGACAGTGAGGGTTAAAGGTAGCGTTTCACGCTGAATACTGGGGAGAGGACTACCATCCAAGGCGAACATGGCCGTGGGCTCCCCCTAACTGTCTGAGAGGAATGTCATGTTCCCGAGCCCAGGCTTCGTCCATAAAACAGCCCTCCGCCCCAGAGTCTATCAAGGCACTGCAGGAAGCTGCCGAACCGGTCCAGCGTAGATGGACCGACAAGGTAGTACAGGATCTTGAAGGAGAGACCTGAGTAGTAGCGCTCACCAGTAGCCCTCCGCTTACTGATGAGCTCTGGCTTTTACTGGACATGAAATTACAAAATGACCAGCGGAACCGCAATAGAGACAGAGGCGGTTGGTGATTCTCCGTTCCCTCTCCTTAGTCGAGATGCGAATACCCCCAGCTGCATGGGCTCAGCACCTGAGCCACTGGAGGAAGATGGTAGTGATGCGGAGAGGGGGAAACGGATAACGCGAGCTCTCTTCCACGAGCTCGGTGACGAAGATCTACCCGTCGTTCTATACGAATAGCGAGTTCAATCAAAGAATCCACGCTGGAAGGAACCTCCCGGGAGAGAATCTCATCCTTTACCTCCGCGTGGAGACCCTCCAGAAAACGAGCGAGCAACGCCGGCTCGTTCCAGTCACTGGAGGCAGCAAGAGTGCGAAACTCTATAGAGTAGTCCGTTATGGATCGATTCCCTTGACATAGGGAAGACAGGGCCCTGGAAGCTTCTTTCCCAAAAACTGAACGATCAAAAACCCGTATCATCTCCTCCTTAAAGTTCTGATACTGGTTAGTACACTCAGCCCTTGCCTCCCAGATTGCCGTGCCCCACTCACGAGCCCGTCCAGTAAGGAGAGATATGACGTAGGCGATACGAGCTGTACCCCTGGAGTACGTGTTGGGCTGGAGAGAGAACACAATATCACACTGGGTGAGGAACGAGCGGCATTCAGTGGGCTCCCCAGAGTAACACGGTGGGTTATTAATTCTGGGCTCCGGAGACTCGGAAGCCCTGGAAGTAGCCGGTGGATCGAGGCGAAGATTGTGAATATGTTTCGAGAGGTCGGAGACTTGGGCGGCCAGGGTCTCAACGGCATGTCGAGCAGCAGACAATTCCTGCTCGTGTCTGCCTAGCATCGCTCCCTGGATCTCGTAGCTGAGTAGAGAGGATCCGAAGTCGCTGGGTCCATTCTTGGTCGGATTCTTCTGTTATGCAGATGAGTGAGGACCCAACAGCGATTCAACAGAAACAGAGTCTTTTAATGTCCAAACAGGGAAAACATAAATCCTCAATCTTTACAGGAGATGTCCAAACAGGGAAAACATAAATCCTCTATCTTTGCAGGAGAGTCCTCCTTCTAGTAGTAGAGGAGAATTGCAGGGCTAGCGGCAACAGACTGCAGGTCCCTCTGGGTAGGCGCGGGCCGTAGAGGACAGAGACACCTGCTCACACGCAGCATCTGATGAAGAGGCAGATTACGACAGGACGGGACAAGGGCAAAGCAAACAAGAATCCGACAAGGACAGAAGCAGAAACAGAGAGAGAAATAGAGACTTAATCAGAGGGCAAAAGAGGGGACAGGTGTGAGAGAGTAAACGAGGTCGTTAGGAGAATGAGGAACAGCTGGGAGCAGGAACGGAACGATAGAGAGAGAGAGAGTAACCTAATACGACCAGCAGGGGGAAACGAAGAGAAGGGAAAGCACAGGGACAAGACATAACATGACAGAATCGGGCAGCAGCCAATCAAATTGTGCCAGCTGATTTAAAGTTGTGCCTGGCAGTGCAGATGAACATAGGCGGGAGAATTCAGATGGAGCACTTGGAAAGATTACACCCCAAATTATTATTTAGGGCTATAAAGGCGACGCTGTATCAACAAAAAACGGATTGCAACTTGCAAAACATGTGGGATGAAAATTACAGAAGGAGGCGCAACAATTTCCAACTTTGTACGACATTTGAAGCTGCAAAGAACGGTAAGTTGTGGCTAATATAGCCGACAGCTATATATACTGCTCAAAAAAAATAAAGGGAACACTAAAATAACACATCCTAGATTTGAATGAATGAAATATTCTTATTAAATACTTTTGTCTTTACATAGTTGAATGTGCTGACAACAAAATCACACAAAAATTATCAATGGAAATCAAATTTATCAACCCATGGAGGTCTGGACTTGGAGTCACACTCAAAATTAAAGTGGAAACCCACACTACAGGCTGATCCAACTTTGATGAATGTCCTTAAAACAAGTCAAAATGAGGCTCAGTAGTGTGTGTGGCCTCCACGTGCCTGTATGACCTCCCTACAACACCTGGGCATGCTCCTGATGAGGTGGCGGATGGTCTCCTGAGGGATCTCCTCCCAGACCTGGACTAAAGCATCCACCAACTCCTGGACAGTCTGTGGTGCAACGTGGTGTTGGTGGATGGAGCGAGACATGATGTCCCAGATGTGCTCAATTGGATTCAGGTCTGGGGAACGGGCGGGCCAGTCCATAGCATTAATGCCTTCCTCTTGCAGGAACTGCTGACACACTCCAGCCACATGAGGTCTAGCATTGTCTTGCATTAGGAGGAACCCAGGGCCAACCGCACCAGCATATGGTCTCACAAGGGGTCTGAGGATCTCATCTCGGTACCTAATTGGCAGTCAGGCTACCCTCTGGCGAGCACATGGAGGGCTGTGCGGCCCCCCAAAGAAATGCCACCCCACACCATGACTGATCCACCGCCAAACCGGTCATGCTGGAGCATGTTGCAGGCAGCAGAACGTTCTCCACGGCGTCTCCAGACTCTGTCACGTCTGTCACATGTGCTCAGTGTGAACCTGCTTCCATCTGTGAAGAGCACAGGGCGCCAATGGCGAATTTGCCAATCTTGGTGTTCTCTGGCACCAACCGCACGTGTGGACGTCGGGCCCTCATACCACCCTCATGGAGTCTTTTTCTGACCGTTTGAGCAGACACATGCACATTCGTGGCCTGCTGGAGGTCATTTTGCAGGGCTCTGGCAGTGCTCCTCCTTGCACAAAGGCGGAGGTAGCGGTCCTGCTGCTGGGTTGTTGCCCTCCTACGGCCTCCTCCACGTCTCCTGATGTACTGGCCTATCTCCTGGTAGCACCTCCATGCTCTGGACACTACGCTGACAGACACAGCAAACCTTCTTGCCACAGCTCGCATTGATGTGTCATCCTGGATGAGCTGCACTACCTGAGCCACTTTGTGTGGGTTGTAGACTCCGTCTCATGCTACCACTAGAGTGAAAGCACCGCCAGCATTCAAAAGTGACCAAAACATCAGCCAGGAAGCATAGGAACTGAGAAGTGGTCTGTGGTCACCACCTGCAGAACCACTCCTTTATAATTTCCACCTGTTGTCTATTCCATTTGCACAACAGCATGTGAAATATATTGTCAATCAGTGTTGCTTCCTAAGTGGACAGTTTGATTTCACAGAAGTGTGATTGACTTAAGGTTACATTGTGTTGTTTAAGTGTTCCCTTTATTTTTTTGAGCAGTGTATTTTATTACTTTACTGGTGTAACGTGTAGGCTAACGTAACGTTAAATCAAAGAGCCTCCACACAGTCAGTCAGTGCAGGATCGTGCTCATTGCACCCAAGATTGAGCTACAACTGGCTAGGCAGTTGGTAGCCTAAATCATGCCTGATGTTACTGCTGTTCCTAAAACCATTGACATACGTTAGCCTACTGTAACCACACAGAGTGTGTGTGTGTGTTAAGGTTGGGCGATTGCGTACAAGCCTACATCGCCCGATTGCGCCCCATAGCCATCCTCGATAGTCGATCACTATTTCGGGGGGTGTCTTTCTCATGGCTACCCATGTATTAAGTCGCTCTGGATAAGAGCGTCTGCTAAATGACTTAAATGTAAATGTAAATGTACATGGAAATATAAAGTTTATTTGGAAAGTAATAAATATATAGATATTTTTAAAAGCATTCATGATTTGCGTTAATGTAATACTATTACTCTTGTTAAAAATATGAAATGGTATTACATTTGGTGAAGAGCACATTATGACTTGTTTAGGACTCGAATCTCAAAGTTTAGGACTTGAGACTTGACTTGAGAGCTAAGACTTGAGACTTACTCATGACTTGTAAAACAATGACTTGGTCCCACCTCTGGTATCTAGCTAGCTAATTTAGGCTAACTTAGTGTTGTTGTTAACACCTGGTTAGCATAACAGCTAAACTAAACTCAAAATCGAACCGACTTGACTTACCAGTGATGAAATGATCGTAGCAGACCCGTTACTGACAGCTTTCTGGGTTCAGGTCTTAACGGGCAAAAAGGTTACTTCGCTTTCCTGACAGTTCTTGAGTCATCTCATTGGTGTCACAAATGGGGTTTCATGATTGCAGGGAATCTGCAAGCACATATTTTTTTCCTGTCTTGTTAGAGCAGCCAAATACTCGACAGAAGATGACCTTGGCGGGGAATCAAATAATTTTAGGCACTGTTATCATGCCGTTTGGGGTAGCTACTTGGCTGTTGTTGTCGGAAGAATGAATGCGGTGGTCTTCCAACATAGCCACCAGAAGGCATCGTACATCAACTGCAAGCCCTTTATATGGTGGTATTCAAGCTAAGGTTAATCAATTAATAAAAACATATATTTTGATTAGCTAGGTAGCTAGCTAACGTTACCTAGCTAACATTAGCTTGCTTGTCCAAAGTTCAGCAGCTAGCCTCTGTAGTTAGCTAAGACCAGTAAGTTGAAAGTAAGCTAGCTAACGAACAAGCAATTATAGGTAGCTAGCCAATGAATGTGGTTTTGTTTTGATTAGCTAGCTAGCTAATATAAGGTTATATCAGTCAGATGAGTGCTAACGTTGACTAGTTTGCTAACCAACAAGCGAGGAAAGCTTGCTAGCTATATTTTGACAGGTGATCATGTTTAAACTGCTGACAGACACTTGCATGTAATCAGAGAACCACCACAATACATCATACTTTCTTACACAAAACACAGCGTGCTAATGTTATTTACGCTAAGTTTACAATTACTCAACTTTGGGAAACTGCCACACTGTTCACATTCATTTGTATTGCACAGACCAAGCTAAAGTAAGACGAGGTAGACATATTTCCGGCAGGACAAACACAGCAGTTAGCTATGCTACATTTCCTCGACTAAGAACAAGCAAGGCCCCAAGACAAACTATACCCGGGAAAACATATTACTTTGTTAAGAAACCATAAACTAGCTATGTTGAACCCCAAACACACATGTAAACAGAACATCAGTTGTTGCATGCTAACATCAGACAATTTACCACTCGACTGACAGCATCGCATTTTCAAACATGTTTAAATTAATTTCCGGCTCCCTCTCCTGCCTTGTTGTTATTTTAATCCACATTTGTGCTGACTGATCAACAGTGTCGAGTTACTTTTCAGTGTGTTCCAGAAAATCTGAAGTCGCCATCCACACATAAAAAATAGTCAGGGTGTGCAGATGCTGCACATGGTGAATCCAGGTAAAACCAATTGTGGAAAAAGTACCCAATTGTCATACTTGAGTAAAAGATACCTTAATAGAAAATTACTCAAGTAAAAGTGAGTCACCCAGTAAATCCTACTACAGTAAATGTCTGAAAGTATTTGGTTTTAAATATACTTAAATATCAAAAGTAAATGTAATTACTAAAATATACTTAAGTATCAAAAGTAAAAGTATAAATAATTTCAAATTCCTTTTCTTTTTTTTAACGGATAGCCAGGGGCACGCTCCAACACTCAGACATAATTTACAAACGAAGCATGTGTTTAGTGAGGCCACCAGATCACAGGCAGTAGGGATTGTAATATTTGTGCTGTGGAGAAATTACCAGGCCGGTATTAGTTGTAGTAACGTAACACTGCCGAAATGCATTACTGCTTAGTAACAGCACAGTAACTAATATAAACAGATGTAGATCCCAGATACTACAGGGATGACCAGGGATGTTCCCATGATAAGTTTGTGTATTAGACCATTTTCCTGTCCTGCTAAGCATTCAAAGTGTAATGACTAGTTTTGGGTGTCAGGGAAATGTATGGAGTAAAAAGTACATCATTTTCTTTAGGAATGTATAAGTAATAGCTATCTAAAATATAAATATAATATAAATAGTAAAGTAAAGTAAGGATACCCCCAAAAAGTATTTAAGTAGTACTTTCAAGTATTTTACAATACATTTATTGTTGGCTTGTTGTGCAATCAAAACAATGTTTTATACTTGCTAACTTGGTTAGCTACATGATGAAATGAGTCTGTTCTCAACAAATCAAGTGTTTTAGACCATTGTATTTTTACCAAGCAAGAGGAATAAATGTGTAATCAGTACTGAGTGAATTTTAAAAAATTATTTTGGAACGAACGCTTCCAGACTGTCCATTTAAATGGTCTGTCGAAGTCAATGTGTTAAGAACAGGTTTCATAATGTAATGGAGACATTTGGACCATTCTTTAATTCATAGTTTTGACAGCCCCCTCCCTCCCTCCCGTCACACACACATTTATTTACATTTATTAGAAGAGCCTTTGGGTTTGTGGAGAGGCAGGCAAGTGACAGTGAGTGTGGTGTTGTGTACTACTGCTTGCATCTTGCTAGGATGGTGGAGAGACCAGCTCTCAGACTCAAGGAAGAGGTAATTTCACTCATCCGTGAGATGCACGCCATCTGTACGGTACTGCCCAGGGACACACTGCAGGGTGGCGGATTGTGGGCATGCGCCTGTCAAGGAGAAATGCAAACAGCCTGGTGCTCTGTCAACCAGCTGGTATCTCTATGCGCTTGTTGATGTTCTCATCCCACTGGAACATCCAACTCCTCTGCTGCACAATGTCAGAGTAGACCACCGTTGTCCCGGGGAACATTTGGATGACTAACTCCAAATCAGTGTGCATCTGACTCACCAGGGCTGTCCCCTTTGTGTGTGCCAAGTCGTTTTTACCGAGGTGGAGGACTATGATGTCAGGGGGAGTAGCAGCACAGGCACTCTGCTGGCGCAGAACATGGAGCAGTTTGCCCCACTTCATTCCTCGCTCTCCAAGCCACCTAATGTGACAGTAGTCAAGGGAGAGGTTGTGATGCTTTCCGACCGCCCTGGCATGCTTCTCCAACCATTGGATCCACGAATTCCCCAAAAGCCACACAGTTTTCATGCTGACGTTAGTTTAGATGTGGAATAAATAGAACTGCATTCCAATTGAAAAATATCATACACAAGATTACTTTCTTCCTCCCGTTCCAGGGCAGCTTTAAATGTACAATTTAGACTTTTGCAAGGACAATAAACAAGTTTCTGTATGTTAAAAAAAAATCTAGACAACATTCCCATTGAAGAACCAAGTCTAATCTGTTCTACCTGTTGTATTTCTATGTGCTTGGTTGTGCGGTGTTATCTTTGCTCTGAGAGGATCTCCTGTCAGACTTTCACTCACTCCCTTCTTCTCTCTCATTTCCACCATACAATAAAATTCTGGTTACATTTACACTTTTTAACATTGTATTTTCAGATGACTCAGATTTGTCTGATATAGTTCAGTTGAAATAATTAGCAGATCTAAATTGATTTGGCGTAGGCTACTAGCTAGCAGCTAACCTGTCTAGGCGTATATGTAGGCCTAGTACGTCTATCTGATTAATTTTTTACAGGCCAGAATCATCTTATTGAAGAAGATACGACGACCTAGCTGAGCCTTTACAGGTAAGTTAAATACAGTCCGTAGTAGGCTAGTATGTCAGTTTCACCCGCCCAGACAGCCAACTAATACGCAAACAGACCAGTGGTGAGCGACTGATAATGAGCATTGCGAAAGACAATAGCATTAGTCTATGCTATTAACACATCACGGCAACGTTAGCTGTCATCCAGTCAGAAATTATGCTTGATCCGTTTTACTTTAAATGGACAAAATCAGACTCTTAGATTGCAGCAAACCATGCTGCAAATGTTTCTCCTTGTCAGTTTCACGTTTCTTATTTTCTGGCATCACTTTCCAGCATTTGAGAAGCTAGGAAATTTGTCAGGCTGGCCCATGTGGAGCTAACAAACAGCTTATGCCGATTTAAAATGCACACAGTACACATGGTACGTTGCACACTATCAATACTGAAAATGTATTTTGTTTTCCAAATATGTCAGTACTCCCACCTTTTTCATATTTATACTGCCATTTGTAAATGAGGACGTGTGCTATTTTACTGGAGTTAGACAGCTGTGTACAGCATTACTTAGAACATTTGTAGCTGAAATGTGGTTTTCAGGGATTTAGAGCACCTATCCAATTTCAGATTTGTAAATATGTTTATCTTTTTTTTTAAGGGTTTTGTACTTGTCTAATGACTTTGTATTTTACAGATGTTTCTCAGCAGTTTGGCATTTGTTACAGGCATTTGGCATTTGTTATCAGGAGTTATGCAGGTTTTTTGTTTGTTTAAGCCCAGCAATACCCCATCCGATTCTACTACTCAGCTGTTAAGCAAAACCTCATCTGTTCATCGAGATCTTGAGTAGTAGAATCAGGTGTGGTAGAACTGGGCATGAACAAAAAAACTGCATAACCCTGTAGCTCTTCAAGAGAAATAGTTTGTACAGAATGTGCTGTCTGAAGAATGTAAGTTTGGTTATAGATGTTATATGTTGTGTTAATTCACTTTTGTTTAGGGTTCATTTAGTACTATGCCTTTCTTCAGTTAACTTTAAAGTACATTTTCACGTAAATAGTTAATGGGTATATGTTGAAGATTTGTGTATTTTCCAGGAGCTTCCTCGATAGCCTTGTTAAAATAAATCGGGGAAGTATTTTCCAGTTTACGCCATACTGGCTTAAATGGGTTTCTGGTTTTTCGCTTCCCTCTGGAAATCAGCTATAACATGAAATAAATACTAATAACTACATTATTACTGTTGCATTATTGTGTACATTTACTTTTAAATATTGCTGTGTTATGTTGTATAATAATGTTGCATATTCACCTCACTGTGTAAAAACCATATCAATTAAAAACAATGTTTTAAGTGAGAAGTAGGCATTGGTCTGAAGACAGAAAAAGAAAGGAAATTCACATGAGCACCACAATGCCTACTCCACCCATGCTCTACCAAGGTTTTCCAGCACACAGCTTTGACCTACTAGAGTAACTATGTTGGTCTATTGCACTTCAAACAATGTGTATACAGGTTGCTTAAGATTAAAACCTTCTCAAACAGCCTAATTCATACTCTTGAGTGGAATAATGGACTTTACAGTGTCCTGCTATTAAAATGATGTATTTACAGTGCATTCAGAAGGTATTCAGAACCCTTCACCTTTTCCCCTTCACACTCAGCATTCAAGGCCAAAGAGTTCAAACTTGGTTTCATCAGACCAGATAATCCTTTATGTGCCTTTTGGTCAACTCCAAGCGGGCTGTCATGTGCCTTTTACTGAGGAGTGGCTTCCGTCTGGCCACTCTACCATAAAGGCCTGGTTGGGAGTGCTGCAGAGAACGTTGTTCTTCTGGAAGTTTCTCCCATCTCCATATTAGAACTCTGGAGCTCTGTCAGAATGACCATCAGGTTATTGGTCACCTCCCTGATCACGGTTCTTCTCCCCCAATTTCTCAGTTCGGCTGGAAGGCCAGCTCTAGAAAGAGTCTTGATGGTTCCAAACTTCTTAAATTGAAGAACGATGGAGGCAACTGTGTTCTTGGGGACATTCAGTGCTGCAGAAATGTTTCGGTACCCTTCCTCAGATCTGTGCCTTGACACAATCCTGTCTTGGAGCGCTACGGACAATTCCTTCAACCTCATGGCTTGGGTTTTGTTCTGACATGCTGGTGTGTGCCTTTCCAAATCATGTCCAAATAATTTAATTTACCATAGGTGGACTCCAATCAAGTTGTAGAAAAATCTCAAGGATTATTAATGGAAACAGGATGCACCTGAGCGCAATTTCGAGTCTCATAGCAAAAGGTCTAAATACTTACGTAAAGAAGGTATTTTAATTTTTTTAATTTTTAATACTTTTGCAAAATTTTCTAAAAACCTGTTTTCGCTTTGTCATTATGGGGTATTGTGTGATTGAGTTTTTAAAATCTATTTCATCCATTTTAGAATAAGGCTGTAACATTTTTATAAAAGTCAAGGGATCTGAATACTTTCAGAATGCACTGTATTATGAATGATTATGTTGTGCCATTTGAGTAGAGCACCTTCACCTAGTCGTCATGAAGAAAGTGCCCCCTTAAACCATATGAATATATAAAATGTCATTTGGAACGTGTTAAAGAGTATTGTTTATGATATTGTAAGCATACTATACTTTAATAATAGGCTATAATGTTTTATGGGTGAAATGAAAAGTATTTTGTCATCTCTGCTTTGCCTTGCCCCATTAAATAAAAATGACCAACTATTTTCTTTCTTTACAATTTAAACACTGTCACACCAGCCTTCGCTTTGGCTCCCCCACCTGTCCAGCTCAGACGTTCGGCATCGCTGGTCTTCTATGGCTGATGCCATCATACTGTATGTAGGCCAGTGATTCCATCATTACATTACATTTAAGTCATTTAGCAGACGCTCTTATCCAGAGCGACTTACAAATTGGTGCTTTCACCTTATGACATCCAGTGGAACAGCCACTTTACAATAGTGCATCTAGGTCTTTTAAGGGGGGGGGGGGGTGAGAAGGATTACTTTATCCTATCCTAGGTATTCCTTAAAGAGGTGGGGTTTCAGGTGTCTCCGGAAGGTGGTGATTGACTCCGCTGTCCTGGCGTCGTGAGGGAGTTTGTTCCACCATTGGGGGGAAAATTTTGTTCCTCGAGTTCCCCCAACAGTAAAATTGTACTGTAGACCCAGACAAACACACCTGATTCAAATGGTCAACTAATCATGAAGCCCTCAATGAGTTGAATCAGGTATGTTTGTCTGGGCTTCAACAAAAGTGTGCTGTTGGGGGTACTGGAGGACTGGAGTTGGGCTGTTGGGGGTACTGGAGTTGGGCTGTTGGGCTGTTGGGGGTACTGGAGGACTGGAGTTGGGAACCACTGCTGTAGGTCTATGGCTACATTGGCTTGCATGCCATTATCAGCTGCAAAATGGGTTTACATGGCTGATATCCTATAGAAATAGTGACAATCAAATCAAACTAATTGGAGAGCTTATGACTGAACAAAAAGGTCATGTTCATTTGAGAATACAACACAGACAAATTAGACACAGATTCCCTTACCCTCTTTATTGCAGGATTGTGATCTGTGATTAATAAACATCAACACTAGTTCATCTTGAATAATAGTTAAGTTAACAATAAAAAAGTTTAAACACTTAACTTCAAAGAATCAACACTTTTATATAAGTTCAAAGTGTACAAGTAAGTTAACACATATGTAAAAGTTCAAAATCTTAGTAACAAGTAGGCTATTATTAATAAAACATAATTTCAGGTGAACAAAATAAAAAATACCAAAGGTGTCCAATCTCGCTCCACTGATCACTGATCTACTGGTGAGCAGACTTCTGTTGCCCAGCAATAGCACACTTGATTATTAACTAATTTGTTTTGATACATTGAATCAGATGTGTTAGTACTGAAGCAGAAGCGTACACACTCAGCGGGGTTGGCATGCTCCAGTTGTAATCGGTTTATACATTGTGTGACTTTTACTTGTTAGATACTTGTTAGATATTACTGCATGGTCGGAACTATAAGCACAAGCATTTCGCTACACCCGCATTAACATCTGCCAACCATGTGTATGTGACAAATAAGATTTGATTTGAGTTGAAACTGTCTTTTTGTTCACAAAATTTGCTAACATAGGTACACATATAATCCACGGCATACAACAATGTTAATTTACTCTCTTGGGACATTCTTTGGGACCTCTTCATCTGCAGACCTTGTTTCTCTGTATATGAGGACAGAAAAAACATCACAAAGAAACAGGCTGCATTATACTCAAGTTAGACAGCCCTGAATATTATGTTTCTATATCTCTCTGTCCTCAGTTTTTCTCACTAGGGACTGGAACTGGGGAATAGTTTCATAAGGTCCTCTCACAAAGGTACCTGCCCAATCCAGAGTAGCCTACTTTTCCTTATCTAACAGCTGGAAGTTCTAGCTAATCCTTTCACCCTCTCCCATGGCTGTTAGCTAGCTACCTACAGTCGTGTTAAAAAATATTGGCACCCTTGCACTTTTTTCAAGTGACTCAGTTTCCATAAATATACGTTGAAATTGAACAAAATATTTGTATTTCACTGTTAATACTACAGAACAGAATACAGGATACTACAGAACCTTTGTTTTTCATTCAGAACTTAATATATCCATTTAAATCATAAAAAACAAATGGTATTGAAAAAAATATTGACACCCTAGACTTAATTTATTTGGTCAAAATAACTGCAATCAAGCACTTCCTATAACCATCGATGAACTTCCTGCACCTCTGTACTGGAAGTTTGGCCCACTCCTCTTGTGCAACCTGCTCCAGTTCTCTCAGATTAGAATGGAGCCTTCTCCTAACGGCTGTTTTCAGATTTCAACACAAGTTTTCAATGGGATTTAGATCTGGACTCATTGCTGGCTACTTCAGAACAGTCCAGCGTTTTGTCTTGAACCATTCCTGGGTGCTTTTTGAAGTGTGTTTGGGGTCATTGGCCTGCTGGAAGACCCATGATCGTCAACGGAGACCCAGATTTCTGACACTGGGTCTGACATTGCGCTCCAAAATACCTTGGTATTCACCTGATTTCATGATGCAATGCACACGTTCAAGGCACCCGGTGCCAGAGGCAGCAAAGCAACCCCAAAACTAAATCCTCCATGTTTGACTGTAGGAAAGGTGTCCTTTTCGTTGAAAGCTTCATTTTGTTTTCTGTAAACATAGAGATGGTGTGCTTTACCAAAAAGCTATAATTTGGTCTCATCTGTCCACAGGACATTCTCCCAGAAGGATTTTGGCATGCTCAGGTGTGTTTTGGCAAATTGCAGTCGGCTTTTCTTATGTCTCTGACTCCGCAGTGGGGTCCTCCTGGTTCTCCTACCGTATAACCCCCTTTCATTGAGTTGGCGATCGATGGTGGAGTTGAAACTGTCATACCTTGTGTCTGAAGGTCAGCATGAAT
The DNA here is from genome assembly GCF_034236695.1 of Oncorhynchus nerka. NCBI lineage: Eukaryota > Metazoa > Chordata > Actinopteri > Salmoniformes > Salmonidae > Oncorhynchus > Oncorhynchus nerka. The sequence continues at coordinate 55,220,844 of NC_088403.1, forward strand.
CTGTGTGGCAGTTGACCGAGGTGCTTTCTTCACCATTCGAACAATCCTCCGCTGCAATCTTCCATCAAGTTTTCTCTTGTGGTCACGTCCAGTGAAGTTGACTACAGCGTGGGCCTTAAACTTCTTGAACATTATGTACAGTGGAAACAAGGACATCAAGATCTCTGGAGATTAACTTGTAGCCTTGAGATTGTCCATGCTTGGCTACAATCTTGTGTCTGGCCTCCTCAGATAGTTTGGGTTTCTTTATTTTGTCCATGCTCATTGCAGTACACACAGTGACACAAAATAGAATGAGTCCTTTTCTCTTTTTCTCTTTTCTCAACTGGTTGAATACATAATTGTTATACTGCAGGAACCTTCAAATCACCACAGCTGAGTTCAATTCCAAAGTAAATGAGAATCACCTGCTTGAAATCTAATTATTTATAACTACTTCTAGAAGGTGCCAATAATATTGTCTGGGCCATTTTAGGATTTCTTTGTGGAATTAGCTAAGATTTAGTAAATTATTCCGAATGTTTTTTGTTTTTTTCAACTGCACATCGAAGACATACATATGTGGATACCAAAATATGTTTTCATTTCAACCGTTGTCTGGTGCATTATTTGAAAAAAGTGCAAGGGTGCCAATATTTCTGGCCACGACTGCACCTATATGTCAGTGTTGTCAGGAATGGTACAAAAGGTAGCACATCGTCGGACAGAATGAGCATGTGAGAGCGATAAATTCTATATTTAATCAAAACTGTTACCCCTACAAACTAATTCTTTCTGAAAGGTGACAAGTCTAATGGTCACTTTATGGATGCTGTAGTCTTGTTTTTATTCCGACGTCTAGATATTGAGTTAGGTCGGCCCATATTATCATGTTTTTCCGCTGATGCTAATGACCCTGTTAAAATCTGGTATGTGGTTCCCATGACGAGAGGTGGGGAGTGTGTTGTGTACCTCCAAGTTGATTTGCAAATTTTCATCAATATTAGTGTCATATTGGCTGAGATATGATGGTAGGGAGATATTCATTTAACATTGCGCTTCATCCAATATCATACTATATTCGCACCAACCAGTGTAATAACCAGTGGCGATTATGACAGGTAAATATTGGTGGTAACAAAGCCACAACACAACACAACACTAAACAATACATTGATTGCACTATACCACTGCAACACCTGGCTATCAGCGGAGCCTTGTCTGGCAGCAAAACAGTTAATTCAGCCTCATTTACTCAAAACATAGCTGATATGGCTGACTTGCTTAAACAAATGTGTTTTCTACTGACAATTGAGATGTACAAACTATGGCATAAGTGGACGACAAGCGGATAAGAGGCAATCCGTAATTTCGATTAAGACATTAATGAGCGAACTAGGACGGACGTAGTCAATATAACTATTTGTTCAGCACTTTTGAAATGTACAGCGACAGGGCCGTTCTTACAGTGTTCTCCTTGTACATCAAGTCAGAACCATAGGATAAATAAAGGGGTCATATAAGCAGACGATGAAAGCTCTTACAATATTAAATTATTACATTTCTCAAAAACAGGTTATAGGCTACATGTGCACCACCACCATGTGCACCACCATTTTGTCATCAAACTTTGTCATCAATGTCTGGCATTCTCTGGATTTATGGTGCTTTCAAGACAACTGGGAACTCAGAGGGAAAAAAAGGTTGAATCATGATGACATCAGTGATCTTTAGGCCGTAGCTCTAGAAACAGGCCGGGGTGCCCTATTTACCCGAGTTGCCCGAGTTGGAGGAAAGTTCAAAACGTATTTTCCCAAGTTCCCAGTTGTCTTGAACTAAAGTCAGATTTTGCAGTTCCGTGTTAACAGTTGTTTAGAGCCCGTCACAAGTCATGCTTCATTGACAGCATGGCCAATGTTGAATGTTTATCATTTTAAAATAGGAAAAGAGACCCTTAATCTTAGACTTGTGACCACACAGCCATTCCACTGAATAGCAGGCTAATGAATGATTTGCAATGCTTGCAGTTAGCCACTGATTCCTTCCAAACCACTCATTGTTGAATTTGCAATTTCCAAATAGTTGTGTAATGTTTCTGTCCAATGGCCGATGAGCTCCGTACGTTTAATCTATAACTTCTCTTCATATGACAATGATTAAATAGGATTTGCCAGTAGATTGTCGACTTGATTCATATTGATGACTGCTAGCTAAGAGTTTGAAAGTATGATGTTGACATAATCAATCCAATCAAAGCTACTGTAGATATAACGTGATTTGTCGTAATTTTATCTGTGGCCAAATTTTTTATTTATTTTACCTTTATTTTAAGTCAGTCAGTTAAGAAAAATTCTTATTTTCAATGACGGCCTAGGAACAGTGGGTTAACTGCCTGTTCAGGGGCAGAATGACAGATTTGTACCTTGTCAGCACGGGGATTCGAACTTGCAACCTTTCGGTTACTAGTCCAACGCTCTAACCACTAGGCTACCCTGCCACCCCAATGACCTTGAGCCTTCTTGGATGGGCACTTCTAATGTAACTCTATGGCAGCACTCAAGGGGAAAGAATTGTAGAGCTCTACCCTTAGACTTGGCGGTGACGTAGTGTCCCTATAAGTGACAAAACACTGAGCCAATCATGGCGCAAAGCTCCGTATTTTCTGCTGGCTTGTCCCACCGCCACAGAAAGCACTGAGCTAGGCTGAAACACCTGCATTTTGGAGCTGCATTACTCAAGAAAACAAAAAAAAGACCATGTTTGTACGCGGCTTTATAACTCAATGATATATATATCTATTTTTTTACATTGTTTTCAAACTGATATGTGAAATGTATTAATGTCAAAATAACATGCAAAACAGGCAAGCCCCCCAAAATTGTGGGGTTCTGCCCCACCTGCCCTGAATGACAGGTTGCCATGTCACGACTTCCGCCGAAGTCGGTTCCTCTCCTTGTTCGGGCGGCGGTCGCTGGTCTTCTAGCCATCATCGATCCACTTTTATTTTCCTTTTGTTTTGTCTTGTCTTCCCACACACCTGGTCTCAATTCCCTCATTGCATGTTGTGTATTTAACCCTTTGTTCCCCCTCATGTCTTTGTGCGGAATTGTTTATTGTAAGTGCATGTGCACGTTTTCTCTGGTGCGTGACAGGTTTTGTAAGCATTTGTTTGTTGTTCTGGTTTCCCGGTGGTTTTATGAATAAAACTGCTCTGTTGATTACCCAGTTTCGCTCTCCTGCGCCTGACTTCCCTGCCGCCAGTTACGCACTCCCTTACACACCACTGGTAATAACATTACCAAATGTGACATTTCTGGGACTCACCCACAAACAGGACCAAGCCTGACCTGCTGAGGAGTGACGGACTCCATCCTAGCTGGAGGGGTGCTCTCATCTTATCTATCAACATAGACAGGGCTCTAACTCCTCTAGCTCCACAATGAAATAGGGTGCAGGCCAGGCAGCAGGCTGTTAGCCAGCCTGCCAGCATAGTGGAGTCTGCCACTAGCACAGTCAGTGTAGTCAGCTCAGCTATCACCATTGAGACCGTGTCTGTGCCTCGACCTAGGTTAGGCAAAACTAAACATGGCGGTGTTCGTCTTAGCAATCTCACTAGGATAAAGACCACCTCCATTCCTGTCATTACTGAAAGAGATCATGATACCTCACATCTCAAAATAGGGCTACTTAATGTTAGATCCCTTACTTCAAAGGCAATTATAGTCAATGAACTAATCACTGATCATAATCTTGATGTGATTGGCCTGACTGAAACATGGCTTAAGCCTGATGAATTTACTGTTTTAAATGAGGCCTCACCTCCTGGCTACACTAGTGACCATATCCACCGTGCATCCCGCAAAGGCGGAGGTGATGCTAACATTTACGATAGCAAATTTCAATTTACAAAAAAAAAAATGACGTTTTCGTCTTTTGAGCTTCTAGTCATGAAATCTATGCAGCCTACTCAACCACTTTTTATAGCTACTGTTTACAGGCCTCCTGGGCCATATACAGCGTTTCTCACTGAGTTCCCTGAATTCCTATCGGACCTTGTAGTCATAGCAGATAATATTCAAATCTTTGGTGACTTTAATATTCACATGGAAAAGTCCACAGACCCACTCCAAAAGGCTTTCGGAGCCATCATCGACTCAGTGGGTTTTGTCCAACATGTCTCTGGACCCACTCACTGTCACAGTCATACGCTGGACCTAGTTTTGTCCCATGGAATAAATGTTGTGGATCTTAATGTTTTTCCTCATAATCCTGGACTATCGGACCACCATTTTATTACGTTTGCAATTGCAACAAATAATCTGCTCAGACCCCAACCAAGGAACATCAAAAGTCGTGCTATAAATTCACAGACAACACAAAGATTCCTTGATGCCCTTCCAGACTCCCTCTGCCTACCCAAGGACGCCAGAGGACACAAATCAGTTAACCACCTAACTGAGGATCTCAATTTAACCTTGCGCAATACCCTAGATGCAGTTGCACCCCTAAAAACAAAACTAAATTCTCATAAGAAACTAGCTCCCTGGTACACAGAAAATACCCGAGCTCTAAAGCAAGCTTCCAGAAAATTGGAACGGAAATGGCGCCACACCAAACTGGAAGTCTTCCGACTAGCTTGGAAGGACGGTACCGTGCAGTACCGAAGAGCCCTTACTGCTGCTCGATCATCCTATTTTTCTAACTTAATTGAGGAAAATAAGAACAATCCGAAATTCCTTTTTGATACTGTCGCAAAGCTAACTAAAAAGCAGCATTCCCCAAGAGAGGATGACTTTCACTTTAGCAGTGATAAATTCATGAACTTCTTTGAGGAAAAGATTATGATTATTAGAAAGCAAATGACGGACTCCTCTTTAAACCTGCGTATTCCCCCAAACCTCAGTTGTCCTGAGTCTGCACAACTCTGCCAGGACCTAGGATCAAGAGAGACGCTCAAGTGTTTTAGTACTATATCTCTTGACACAATGATGAAAATAATCATGGCCTCTAAACCTTCAAGCTGCATACTGGAACCTATTCCAACTAAACTACTGAAAGAGCTGCTTCCTGTGCTTGGCCCTCCTATGTTGAACATAATAAACGGCTCTCTATCCACTGGATGTGTACCAAACTCACTAAAAGTGGCAGTAATAAAGCCTCTCTTGAAAAAGCCAAACCTTGACCCAGAAAATATAAAAACTATCGGCCTATATCGAATCTTCCATTCCTCTCAAAAATTTTAGAGAAGGCTGTTGCGCAGCAACTCACTGCCTTCCTGAAGACAAACAATGTATACGAAATGCTTCAGTCTGGTTTTAGACCCCATCATAGCACTGAGACGGCACTTGTGAAGGTGGTAAATTACATTTTAATGGCATCGGACCGAGGCTCTGCATCTGTCCTCGTGCTCCTAGACCTTAGTGCTGCTTTTGATACCATCGATCACCACATTCTTTTGGAGAGATTGGAAACCCAAATTGGTCTACACGGACATGTTCTGGCCTGGTTTAGATCTTATCTGTCGGAAAGATATCAGTTTGTCTCTGTGAATGGTTTGTCCTCTGACAAATCAACTGTAAATTTCGGTGTTCCTCAAGGTTCCGTTTTAGGACCACTATTGTTTTCACTATATATTTTACCTCTTGGGGATGTTATTCAAAAACATAATGTAAACTTTCACTGCTATGCGGATGACACACAGCTGTACATTTCAATGAAACATGGTGAAGCCCCAAAATTGCCCTCGCTAGAAGCATGTGTTTCAGACATAAGGAAGTGGATGGCTGCAAACTTTCTACTATTAAACTCGGACAAAACAGAGATGCTTGTTCTAGGTCCCAAGAAACAAAGAGATTTTCTGTTGAATCTGACAATGAATTAATGGTTGTACAGTCGTCTCAAATAAAACTGTGAAGGACCTCGGCGTTACTCTGGACCCTGATCTCTCTTTTGAAGAACATATCAAGACCATTTCGAGGACAGCTTTTTTCCATCTACGTAACATTGCAAAAATCAGAAACTTTCTGTCCAAAAATGATGCAGAAACATTAATCCATGCTTTTGACACTTCTAGGTTAGACTACTGCAATGCTCTATTTTCCGGTTACCCGGATAAAGCACTAAATAAACGTCAGTTAGTGCTAAATACGGCTGCTAGAATCCTGACTAGAACCAAAAAATTTGATCATATTACTCCAGTGCTAGCCTCTCTACACTGGCTTCCTGTCAAAGCAAGGGCTGATTTCAAGGTTTTACTGCTAACCTACAAAGCATTACATGGGCTTGCTCCTATCTATCTCTCTGATTTGGTCCTGCCGTACATACCTACACGTACGCTACGGTCACAAGACGCAGGCCTCCTAATTGTCCCTAGAATTTCTAAGCAAACAGCTGGAGGCAGGGCTTTCTCCTATAGAGCTCCATTTTTATGGAACGGTCTGCCTACCCATGTCAGAGACGCAAACTCGGTCTCAACCTTTAAGTCTTTACTGAAGACTCATCTCTTCAGTGGGTCATATGATTGAGTGTAGTCTGGCCCAGGAGTGGGAAGGTGAACGGAAAGGCTCTGGAGCAACGAACCGCCCTTGCTGTCTCTGCCTGGCCGGTTCCCCTCTTTCCACTGGGATTCTCTGCCTCTAACCCTATTACAGGGGCTGAGTCACTGGCTTACTGGGGCTCTCTCATGCCGTCCCTGGAGGGGGTGCGTCACCTGAGTGGGTTGATTCACTGTTGTGGTCATCCTGTCTGGGTTGGCGCCCCCCCCCCTTGGGTTGTGCCGTGGCGGAGATCTTTGTGGGCTATACTCAGCCTTGTCTCAGGATGGTAAGTTGGTGGTTGAAGATATCCCTCTAGTGGTGTGGGGGCTGTGCTTTGGCAAAGTGGGTGGGGTTATATCCTTCCTGTTTGGCCCTGTCCGGGGGTGTCCTCGGATGGGGCCACAGTGTCTCCTGACCCCTCCTGTCTCAGCCTCCAGTATTTATGCTGCAGTAGTTTATGTGTCGGGGGGCTGGGGTCAGTTTGTTATATCTGGAGTACTTCTCCTGTCCTATTCGGTGTCCTGTGTGAATCTAAGTGTGCGTTCTCTAATTCTCTCCTCCTCTCTTTCTTTCTCTCTCTCGGAGGACCTGAGCCCTAAGACCATGCCCCAGGACTACCTGACATGATGACTCCTTGCTGTCTCCAGTCCACCTGACCATGCTGCTGCTCCAGTTTCAACTTCCACCTGACTGTGCTGCTGCTCCAGTTTCAACTGTTCTGCCTTATTATTATTCGACCATGCTGGTCATTTATGAACATTTGAACATCTTGGCCATGTTCTGTTATAATCTCCACCCGGCACAGCCAGAAGAGGACTGGCCACCCCACATAGCCTGGTTCCTCTCTAGGTTTCTTCCTAGGTTTTGGCCTTTCTAGGGAGTTTTTCCTAGCCACCGTGCTTCTACACCTGCATTGCTTGCTGTTTGGGGCTTTAGGCTGGGTTTCTGTACAGCACTTTGAGATATCAGCTGATGTACGAAGGGCTATATAAATATATTTGATTTGATTTGATTTGACATCATAACCTATGAGATTATAACCTCATTATAACCTCATCACACTTCCAGAGCTGCATGGTCATGGTGATTAGTGTAGCTTTGTAGTATCCTCACCATAATACAAACCTGTCTGAAAACAAACGGGCAGCCCTGAATGAAGAGGTCTACTCTCCCACAGAGCCTTGCTGTATGCCTCAGACATTCACTCCACAAAAGCCTCAATTGAGCAAGGTAGATTTACATCAGCAGGGCATCGGTATGACTCACTGGCTAGAATAACTCTCTAAATAAAGAATAAAAACAATCTTCTCCTGTTTCACTTAGTGCACCTTTCCTTCCCTGTTGCCAGGGAGATGACCAAATGCATTCCGTATGCAAGCATGCGCTTCAGTGCCCCCAGAGCACGGAACAGAATCATGTTCCACTTTAAAAACGTTAATTTTACATTTTTTATGAAGCAGCTGATGGCTTAAGTGGGTGAGTAGCACTTACAAGGGGGGTTGTAACATTCTAGGAAACCCTCTCTCCCTGCCTCCAATCCCTCCTGATGGATTAATTTATTTGGTAACACTTTATTTGGATAGTCCATCTGTAGATGCTCTACAGACTATCAATAACACTTCAACTAACTATCTACTTACACTAAACCCTGCTTTAACCCTAGCCCTAACCTTAGTCTAACCCTTATTCTAAACCTTACCCTAACCGTAACCAGAGCAAGCAGTTGCTTATCAACAGCTAGTTTGTTGATAGTATGATCTGTAGAGAATCTACCCAAATAAAGTGTGTGACCAATTATTTATTTAGGTAAATAAAGGATGAAACTCTGGCTGTCCGTTGAGGACAAATTCAGATGAACTCCAGTTGCAATGACAGATTTGAATAATCTGTTCACACTTGCACTTCAACTTTTAGAATACATTTTTTTTTCTAGCATACAACATTTAAATGAGTGTAATCGGCTAAGGTTTGACTTCTGTTTGCTGGATGCATTTTTTTCCATAGGCTATTTGTTATAAGCGTGTTCTTGTTTCATAGGGTTTATACAAAAAGTATGCATCACACACTGTTCTAGTGTTATCTATTGTTATTTTAAGGCAGATAATACAAGATTATAACTTAATGGGATCTGTGAAATGAGATGGAAGATAATGGGTTGCTCTCTCAAATAAATATGTGCCCGGGATGGTAAGCCTTTGCAACGTGCAGTTCATATCTATATAGCTCAAATTAAGACTACGGCAAACCCTCTTGTTACACATTGACATTGGTACAAAGAGTTGGGAGCAGGCGGTTAACCACACATGTATGTCCGAAGGGGGTATTTTACACACAAAATTGCTTCAGTAGCAACAAGTGAATGCAGTACATAGCATGCAATTGAGGGGCTCCATGTTCCCATAACTATCCTCATGTGCTCTGTTAGGTCCTTCAAATTCCTTGTCTGAAGTGTATTTTCGTCAAATTAGGCTCTTTGGCCTAATAGTGTCTCAGATATGAGTTAAGTGATTTAGCGCAAAGACAAACTGCTATTTAAAAGTAATTATCTTCTGCTCATTGTAGTCATATTCATAAGTGTAGTTGCTCTTGAAAAAAAAGGGTCAAGAAAACAAGCGCTCAGGAATCCCCTGGGGTCAGTGCCCACCAAGGCCTGGATTACAGCACCAAAGGAACCCTGGGAAGCGTATATTGATTTGGCCTGACACTGGCTGACACATTTAGCCTAGCCGCAGCCTGACTCGCAAAGGCTTCAAGCAGTTATCTGCCATATCCTCGACTATCTTTAAAGTGCATTGAGAAATTACCTCACGCCGTAGAAGATTTATCATCACATAATTAGTTCACTGCACCTAACGGCAGATTGCGTTTGACTAATAATACGAGCTTAAAGTTCATGTGCAGAGGATTACGCTTAATTAACTTGTTAGCTTGTGCACGCTACGACGAGCATCAGCTCTTTTACTTTTACAATATTTATATGACAAATTGTTTGGGTTCAGTGCTTGTGTGTTATGTTCTGCCTTTATAACAACTACAGGGTGGCATGGGCAACAGTTAAGATGAGATACTTGGACAAGTACAGCCATCTTGTTAATATTTTAAACTTCAGAAAACAGGAAGTAAGAGTGTACCTGAAAGAAACTGATGCTTAGACAAATGTGTACATTGAAGTTTATGCCAGGCTTTGCAATTGGTGCATATTCAAAGTTATTGCCTTAATATTGGCATAGGTATTTTGTCTCTAAGAGCTGGTCCAGTTCCTAATATTAAAGATGTATCCAGCAAATTTTTTTTTTACTATTCATTTTGAAAAACTATGTCCAAAGTATAAATTACGTAATATACACACACTTAAATGGATAGTTTGGGATTTTGGCAGAGGACCTTTATCTACTTTGCCAGAGCCAGATGAACTCGTTGATACCCTTTTTTATTTCTCTGTGTGCAGTTTGAAGGAAGTTGCTAACTAGCATTAGCTGCTAGCAAATAGCAGTAGACTTCTAGTCACTGAGCTAATGCTAGTTAGGATTGGCTCGCGAAACTAACTTCTTTCATACTGGACAAAAAGACAAAAATGGTATCGACAAGTTCATCTTACTCTTTTGGGAAGTAGATAAAGAGCCTCATTGCCAAAATCTGTTGGCAAATTAGGGAGTTGGTCTGATGGTACACTCTGATATTATTGGCCTCATCCCTTGTTTGCGGGAACAATAAAGGAGCAATTAAGGACAAAACAGGAAAGGCCCCTCCCCACTTGTGCCACGTCAGAGGACACCTGGACCACCTATTGAGATGTGCCTTTTTGTTAAGTAAATCACGTATGGTTGAATATGGGTAGAGGAATCTGATCCACGTGCAGCACTTCTGGCCAATGGACTATTCCATGATTAAACACATTCAGTCAGTACTCATTTCCGCTCCTATGATGAATTTACAGAACAAGTGAAAAAACAAAAAATGTGACCGATTGGCTAGATCCTATGTAGCAAAATAAAAAATAATAAAAAAATCTTCGATATTGGTTAAAAGTAGAGACTCTGAGCTAGAAAATGGTATATCATACACTGTAGTTGAGGAACATTGGGAAAGTAATTCTGCTTTGAAAGTTGATAACCTTGTAACCCCACTTTTGAGAAAATGGCTCTTGAGTATTTGGGGCACCTACTGGAGAGCTCTTCTTTGTCTACACCCATTCAGCATCGTTCACACCCTCTGAACCCTTATCCAAACCCATCGCTTTAAGGATTCATATGTGAGGCCATGTGCTGGACAGAGTAAGGTAATGTAGTAAACAAGGGAGGTAAGGGAGGTAAAGGCAAAAAAAGGCCGGGGTGGCAAAGTAAATACAATATAGCAAGTAAAACACTGGAATGGTAGATTTGCAGTGGAAGAATGTGCAAAGTAGAAATAAAAATAATTGGGTGCAAAGGAGCAAAATAAATCAAATAAATACAGTAGGGAAAGAGGTAGTTGTTTGAGCTAAATTATAGATGGGCTATGTACAGGTACAGTAATCTGTGAGCTGCTCTGACAGCTGGTGCTTAAAGCTAGTGAGGGAGATGTGTTTCCAGTTTCAGAGATTTTTGTAGTTCGTTCCAGTCATTGGCAGTAGAGAACTGGAAGGAGAGGCGTCCAAAGAAAGAATTGGTTTTGGGGGTGACCAGAGAGATATACCTGCTGGAGCGCGTGCTACAGGTGGGTGATGCTATGGTGACCAGCGAGCTGAGATAAGGGGGGACTTTACCTAGCAGGGTCTTGTAGATGACATGTCTGGGGAATAGGAGTGGAGCTAGGCACTGCAGGGCCTGGATTCACCTCTACATCACCAGAGGAAAAGAGTAGGAGTAGGATAAGGGTACGGCTAAAAGCAATGAGAATTGGTCGTCTAGAACGTCTGGAACAGAGAGTAAAAGGAGGTTTCTGGGGGCGATGAAATAGCTTCAAGGTATAATGTACAGACAAAGGTATGGTAGGATGTGAATACAGTGGAGGTAAACCTAGGTATTGAGTGATGATGAGAGAGATATTGTCTCTAGAAACATCATTGAAACCAGGAGATGTCATCGCATGTGTGGGTGGTGGAACTAATAGGTTGGATAAGGTATAGTGAGCAGGACTAGAGGCTCTACAGTGAAATAAGCCAATAAACAATAACCAGAACAGCAATGGACAAGGCATATTGACATTAAGGAGAGGCATGCTTAGTCGAGTGATCAAAAGGGTCCAGTGAGTAGTGAGGTTGGTTGGGGTCACGGCGATTCAGACCGCTAGCCGGGCCATCGGTAGCATGCTAGCATAGGATGGAGGTCTGTTTTTAGCCACCTCGTATATATATATAACCACCCCCCAGCTACATCTTGCTAAGTGTACACATGTTCATGAAATACAATAGATGACCCTAATCACCCCCAGACACACCTGGCTAAATTGATGAGTGTCAGCCATTTTGTTAATATTTTAAACTTCAGAAAACAGGAAGTAAGAGTGTATCTGAAAGAAACTGATGCTTAGACAAATGTGTACATTGAAGTTTATGCCAGGCTTTGCAATTGGTGCATATTCAAAGTTATTGCCTTAATATCGGCATAGGTATTTTGTCTCTAAGAGCTGGTCCAGTTCCTAATATTAAAGATGTATCCAGCAATTATTTTTTTTTACTATTCATTTTGAAAAACTATATCCAAAGTATAAATTACGTAATATACACACACTTAAATGGATAGTTTGGGATTTTGGCAGAGGACCTTTATCTACTTTGCCAGGGCACCTTAGAGATCCTTTTTATGTCTCTATTTTGGTTTGGTCAGGGTGTGAGTTGGGGTGGGCATTCTATGTTTTGTGTTCTATGTTTTCTATTTCTTTGTGTTTGGCCGGGTGTGGTTCTCAATCAGAGGCAGCTGTCTATCGTTGTCTCTAAATGAGAACCATACTTAGGTAGCCTTTTCCCACCTGTGTTATGGGGGTAGTTGTTTTCTGTTTTTGTGTCTGCACCAGACAGAACTGTTTCGGTTTCGTTCGTTCGCTTTGTTATGTCAGTGTTCAGTTAATAAAAATCATGAACACGTACGACGCTGCACCTTGGTCCACACCTTCTTCCAACAGCCCGTTACAGAACTACCCACCACGAAAGGACCAAGCAGCGTGGCCAGGAGAGGCAGCCCTAATAATTTTTTGGGGGGTGGCACACAACGGTCGGCGGAATCGAGGATGGAACCAGAGCCAGTCAGGGTGAAATTGGAGGTGAGCGATAGAAGCAAAGCAGAGACAGTGAAGGAGTTGATGGGGAGATTGGAGGAGAGAGTAATGCGAGACTTGCTGTGTTGGTGCATGAGGCACGACATCCGCCCGACGGAGCGTGTCCTCGATTTTATGTCACCTGAGTCAGCTTTCCATACTCGTCCTGAGGTGCGTTCTAGCCAACTGGTGAAGACTGTGCCAGCCCCACGCACCAGGCCTCCTGTGCGCCTCCCCAGCCCTGCACGTCTTGTGCCAGCTTGGCGCTACAGATCTCCAGTGCGCGTTCTTAGCCCGGTGCACTACATTCCAGCTCCCCGCATCTGCCAGGCTAGGGTGAGGATCCAGCCAGGACGGATGGTGCCAGCCCTGCTCTCCAAACCTCCAGTTTATCTCCTCGGACCAGGATATTCTGCGCCAGCTCTAGGCACGGTTTCCTCAGTTCGCCAGGAGATCCCAGTGCGGCCTGTTCCAGCTCCCCGCATGTGCCGGGCTAGAGTTGGTATTCAGCCCGGAAGAAGGGTGTCAAGGCTACGCACCAGATCTCCAGTGCTCCCCCACAGCCCGGTCTATCCTGTGCCTCATCCACGGACCAGGCCTCCAGTAGGTCTCCCCAGTCTGGTGAGGCCTGTGTCCTGTCCGGAGCTGCCAGAGTCTCCCTCCTGTCCGGAGCTGCCAGAGTCTCCCTCCTGTCTGGAGCTGCCAGAGTCTCCCTCCTGTCCGGAGCTGCCAGAGTCTCCCTCCTGTCCGGAGCTGCCAGAGTCTCCCTCCTGTCTGGAGCTGCCAGAGTCTCCCTCCTGTCCGGAGCTGCCAGAGTCTCCCTCCTGTCCGGAGCTGCCAGAGTCTCCCTCCTGTCCGGAGCTGCCAGAGTCTCCCTCTGGTCCGGAGCTGCCAGAGTCTCCCTCTGGTCCGGAGCTGCCAGAGTCTCCCTCCTGTCTGGAGCTTCCAGAGTCTCCATCCTGTCCGGAGCTGCCAGAGTCTCCCTCCTGTTCGGAGCTGCCAGAGTCTCCCTCCTGTTCGGAGCTGCCAGAGTCTCCCTCCTGTCCGGAGCTGCCAGAGTCGAGGGTCCCCGCTCCGGGGTCGGCGGCGAGGGTCCCCGCTCCAGAGGCGCCACCTAAGTGGGCCAAGCCTAAGGTGGAGCGGGGTCCACGTCCCGCACCAAAGCCGCCACCGTGGATAGATACCCATCCAGATCCTCCCCTATAGGTTTAGGTTTTGCGGCCGGAGTCCGCACCTTTGGGGGGGTACTGTCACGCCCTGACCTTAGAGATCCTTTTTATGTCTCTATTTTGGTTTGGTCAGGGCGTGAGTTGGGGTGGGCATTCTATGTTTTGTGTTCTATGTTTTCTATTTCTGTGTGTTTGGCCGGGTGTGGTTCTCAATCAGAGGCAGCTGTCTATCGTTGTCTCTGATCGAGAACCATACTTAGGTAGCCTTTTCCCACCTGTGTTTTGTGGGTAGTTGTTTTCTGTTTTTGTGTCTGCACCAGACAGAACTGTTTCGGTTTTGTTCGTTCTCTTTGTTATTTTTGTTATTTCAGTGTTCAGTTAATAAAAAATCATGAACACGTACCACGCTGCACCTTGGTCCACACCTTCTTCCAACAATGGGTCACAATGGGTCATGTAATCATCTGACGAAGAGTCTTTTGTTAAGACGTGTAGCTAGCTAGCTAAATAAATAATGAATTTAATTGTGTTTTCAAGACAACTGGGACCTTGGAAAAATACAAAGTCAAATCATGACGCCAGTTTTCTTCAGGGCAGAAGGTCGGGCACTAAAAAGAGGCCTGAGTTCCCGAGTTGGAATTCAGAGTTGGATAGTTGTAGCAACACTTTTACAGTTCATGATATAATTTTTTTTTTTAAAGCTGTTGTAGAAGGATTACCTACACATAATGAACAGCTCATGTTATCGACGGAAGCATGCTACATGGCAGACGAATCCGAACTCATCTCTCAGCATGTCCAGCCCATCCATTATCTCAGCCAATCATGGCTAGCTGGGAAGGTTCCTGTATTTGTCTGCGGCTAAACCAACTAGGTTCGTAATTTAACCATTTTTATTGGTCTTTACAAATGGCATACATGTTTTTTTATTAAGGAACATGAAAGTTCACATGTTCCAGAAGGCATTTCTGACAAAAACGCATTTTGATAAAAAATACATGTTTACTTTCAAATGCCTCTCCTGTGAAGTAGTGAAATGCGACATACACTTAGTATCCTGAAACAACTCACAAATATAATAGGTCCGCACTCCGCACACAAAGAGATGTAGGCAGAGCCTGCTTAATCTTCTGATTTTTAAAAAATCAGTTTCACTGCACAGGGGGATTATATGCAGACGTTTGGCTTAACAGTCTTATAACAGTGTTGACTCACAGGGCTCAGTGTTGGGTCTCCTGCTGTTGTAGCTATCATCACATTTCTACTGTAGTCCACTAACACTTCCTCATTAGTCCCATTTTCACCCTCTTATCTAACACAATCTGGAGATTGCCAAGGAAAGTTGACCATATGAACTCAATAGCACGTATGTTAGCACCAGAAATACTTTGCTGCGGTGCACATTACTGTAAGCCTTAGCAGCGACAGTTTAAAGTAATCTACTCAAGTGGCTGGTGGTTTTACTTCATTAACTACTGTACCACTTGCTCTGTATGTTATGTTCAGGGAAATGTAGTGCTTGATAAATTTCACATGCACATTGGACCATTACACATCCCCAGTTGATTGTAAACATCACATCTTACGATTTACTGATCTGGCTACTCTATTTAACAGGCAAATCTTGGCCAATATTAGGCTGAAACTAGCCACACTTTTGTTCTATACAGCACCCATTGGCTCCAAATGCCATCTTATTTTATTTTTGTTATGGCACTTTCAGAGCCTTAGCTTTGCATTCTCCGCAGGCCATTGTGCAAGTCTCATTCCAAACCGTACAACTATATCAGCCAGATATGATTCCTCCTTTTCTTAGAGTATTTGTCATTTACTTTCCCTCTCTGGGCAACATTGGTAACATCATAAGGCATCGTCATCTGTATTTCTGTCAGCTACAAATGCACTTATGGGGCTATGCTGGGACGAAATGCACAAAGGCAGCTTCACACTCGCCAGGGGTGTTATTCTAAGACCAGGCTGGAATCAGAAGTTTTGTCGGTTTCAGTTAACCAGGGCGCTGCTAAATGGCTTAAGCCAAGCCTCACTGCACTCGGCGAATGCCTTGAGATATTGCTGCATGACAGCTAAAGTAGCCGTGTGCATCATAGGCATGTACCCAGCTTCCGAAGCCCTCCGGCTTTTCTATTCTTCCTGACTGACTTTTAAGTGTTTTATCCTTGGGACACGGCGATAATGTGCATTAAGATCAAGAACACTTATTTAGATTGCGCTTTATGTTTTATTCCGGCCCCTTCATTTGCCCGTGTTTAGACTGTGCCACGCGTCGAATAGCTCACATATGCAGGAGAGAGCCCCCCCCCCCCCCCCCCACAACGAGAATGCAGTTGTCTGTATGTGCACAGTCCCTCCCATGCGTATTTAGTTATTCGCTCTGAAAACTGAGGTCACTGAGAAATCCTCCTCCACAGATTTCAACGTGTCATTCTGCAAAGAGACTAAATGTACACAGGCCTATGCGCCAAGGGGCTGAGTTCAGAGGATGAAGTACTGTATTTGATGTTGGGAGGACACATATGGCAGCTCTTGCTTTAGCCCCTATGGCTTATTCAGACAGGCAAACCTCTGCACCGTCTGTTCGGTCATGACACAGTCACAGCTACCGGCTGCCTCGGGAACATTCAGGCCAATCAAATGCCTGAACACTAACATTTGACATAAACTGTGAGTCAGTGAGTCGACTATGTATTATTTACATTTTAGTAATTTACCAGACACTCTTATCCAGAGTGCCTTACAGGAGAAATTAGTGTTAGGGCACATCGACAGATTTCTCACCTAGTCGACTCTATTATAGATGACATGACACCTGTCATAATCCTTATCATAGCTCATGTAATTTGTTGCAAGGCATTTTAGGGAGCTTGCCAGGTGAATGGTATATGCCTTTTTCCCAAAATAACAAGTATGTCTACACCACATAGCCATTCCCAATCGTTCAATCTCTAAAACACTGGATTAGATCCAAAGTAGTTTCAGATACATTCCAGTCATTCCATAGCAGATTGTTGTCATTATGTTAAAAAAAACAAAGCACATTATTGTCTGGCACTGATTTATGTAAAGCCAGTGAAGATAGAGACAAGACTGATATCATCACGATCTTAAAGCTTTTACACATGTCAAGATATTGAGAACGCTAAACCCTAAAGCCAAAGCAAGAAACTGAACATGAATGGGGGCTGTAATAGAAGACTGTTGGTGACATGCCAGAATATTCTGCGTTCTTCAACAATTATGAATACAACCTGATGTAGAAAAGCCAATATGTAAATACTGCAGGCACTGGCATTCCCCAAAAAGAGGATCCAGTTTTAGCAGACACTGTAAATCTTTGTCAGACAGACTGTTGACGCATGATCTCCGATCTCAGTGCATCACAGGACTCCGTCTGATGCCAAGTCCACCACAACAAGAGGTCACCAAAGTGGCTCTAGTGAAAAGTGACCGAATGTCTGCCTGGACTCAATAAAACCGCTTGTAAAATGTAATACATGTCTGACAAAAAACGTAATAAGATAAGGTAAGTAATCACTTTATATTTTGCACATTGACACTACCAATAAAGGCTAATCATCTACTTTCTAGGTGTTTTATACAGTCAGCATTTATTCATTATTGCTCTGTGGGAAAAGTGCACACTCTTGAGTGTTCAGTTCAATGCATAGCCTAAAGAAATAAAAATGTACTGTATTAAAAAGCAAGCATAATGTTCACAAGCTTGTATGTGGAAGGATAATGTGCTATGTAAGTGCGTGAGAACTTCTGTGATCAAAAAGGGCTGGAACACCATTGGCCTCAGGGCTGGATCCAATTGAATTGAATATTTAATGCACAAGTACATTCATGCAGAGGCAAAAAGCACTCCCTATTGACCAGAAGTGTTTAATGTATATAGGACTCGATTGCAAAACACCATAACCCACATCGTAGTTCTATTAATAAGGAATTCAGCTTATTTACCGTACCAAAATGGCTGTGTATTGTAATACAATTTTTTTAGGGGTGTATTGTATAATCCTTTAACATGCTCATGTATTATATATATACACAGCGCGCACACACACACACCAAGGATAGAGACACATTGGACTGTAGAATTCATCTCCTGCTATGTTTACTTTACTAATTGTATATTTAATTTCTCTCAAGCATATGATCCAATTATTTACTTTTTACCTTCCGCATTTGCATTGATTACTATCTTCCCCAGTGCCCTAATGTTTCCACGATCTTCAGAGTCCATTTTTATTGTTTGAACTTCCTTGGCTTCGAGGCATGGATCTATTCAACCTTGGTGAATTGGGTTGGACTGTGGATGCATGTAAATAGATTTTCAAAGCGTCTGTTATTTTAAACAATGAAATACTATACTTGCTCAGTGGGATCATTCATTGCATCTTCCTAGACAAAATGATTCACCAATGATTATAGAGTTCACTTATAAATGCTTTACAAATGCTTAACATAAAGTTACTTTGAATTGCTAGCAATAGTTATACAACATCACATGTCACATTTACGAACCATTAATTTAGTATTTTATAAGGAATAAATACGTTCTTCCAGTTAGCCTCAATAAAGCTAGCTATACACTACTCTACAACAGCGAAGTATTATAGACTCAAGTCGGTGTTAGGTTTCTCTTGTTGCAAACTGATCTGAAGTGGTCGTGCCTAAGGTCCCTCAGACCTTCTGTTGGGATAGACTGCTCCGCCTTGCTGCCGTCTGGGTTCTGTGAACTGAGTGCCCTCTCAGGTGTTTGGTAAAATGTCTGGACGTATCGTACGGCATACAGCTATTGTCAGATGGAGGAAGACTGTAGTAATTTTACTCTGGGTTTTATAGTATCCGTCTCAAGGGGGGGGGGTATCACATGAGAATAATAGAATGTCTACGTTACAGAGAGGTAGTTTGATGCTGTGTGTTTGTCATCAGTCAAATACTTTACTACATGTAACTCCTCACACATTCCAGCAGTATTCTATTTCCTGTGAAAAACTTTTTTGAAACCAAATTCTACCGCTAAGGTTCTCTGTAGTTTTATGCGGCTTGGGCAGAAAATGGGGATTTGTCTTGAAAATGTATTTCACATTAAATTCAGAAAGGTATGAAATTGTAAAAGTGTATTCTGAATCCACCTAACCCATAGGCCTGCTGTGTATAAACAGAGTACAATATGGCTAAATGAATCATTCATTCAAAATATACCTCTCCTTTCAGAGGGTTTGAGTGTGTTACCAATTGAAATAAGTAGGTAAAGCTGAACGGGGTTAACATGTCATTGTCAGTGTTAATGTTAATCTTTCACACTTTTTAAGAGGCTCCTCTGCCAAGATGAGGGGGGTACTAAAGGTCAGGTTCGGGCTTGGGGGAAAAATGAGGGCCCACTCGTTGGAGGGCCTCGCCTTTGTCTTTGATCAGGAACAAGGAAGAAGTAGCAGAGCGTTTCAAAGACAAATCAAAACAAACGGAATAAAGACCCGTATGTCAACAAACATGGTGGATGGATCTCAGTGATCATTCAAAAGGGGGTCGAATTAGTCTCAGGGTCACGTATGGACAGGCCTTTCTGCACAGTGACCTCCGGCCGTCACGCTTCTGGAGGGAACACCAAATAAACCAATAGAAACCCACCCTCCATAAACCACCCCGGTTCATAAACCACTGGTGGTCAATCAAGCTGTAGGCGCCCTCTTTAGTTTCTCAAGGAAGTGACTTTCACAAACGAGCAGCGGCATTTCCTCTTGTTATATTTCCATTGTGGTCAGGGATCCCAACACTATTAAAGTGGAATCACCTTAACCCAGTTGGACCAGCTTTTGTTATAGTTGAGGAGTTTTCGACAACGAATGATCTGCTGGTTTTGTATGAGCTCACGCTCGACTTGGCGCATTATCTCTGCTTCACATGTTTTGCCCAAGTTTGTTCAAGGTCTTTAACAAAGAAAATGGCTTATTATCGCCCGCTGGAGGAGTTGTCTGCACATGTACGATTCAGTAATTGCTGCCGCTGAACAAGCAGACTGAATTGGACGTGACACTGAGCCATTATTAGGAAATCAAATGCTGTTTTTGCAATTATATTAGTTTGGCTGAGCACAGTGAATCGCCCTTGTGAAGCTCATAAAAAGTTAATCTAGCCACAATCGCAGGGCTTCAGCGGTACCGCGTGAAGTACAATGAGGCCGCAGGGAGAGTTTGAGAGGAGCGACTCGGAGCTCCACTTTCCACCAAACCCAGACTGGTGGTGCCTCTGAATGTGAATAGGATGGGGTGTTGAGTGAAATGGTGGACTGGAAATTAAAGGCACATCCCCGCCACAGATTTAAATGTCCAATGCAGCTGTTTTTATCTCAATATCTAATCATTTCTGGGTACCAATTACGTATCTTACTGTGATTATTATAACTTAAAATGTTCAAAAAGAAACTAATTGCTTCTTAACAAAGAGCCATGCAAGTGGGGAGGGGAAAACTCAAATCTAACTGTTATTGGCAGAGAGGTTTGGAACTCTCTTTGTTATTGGTCTCTTCTTTCCATCTTTGTTATTGGTCTCTTCTTTCCATATTAGTTTGTAAGCCAACCCGTTTGGACGCTACAAAACTCCATCCGACCAAAACAGGCTGAAAATGCGGGCGGTCTTTTCAAACAGCCCTTACACTAAAAGGGCATTATAATAATTTTCACAATTTGACAGTAGTATTCCAACCTCATAGTGTTGAAATGTATATAAAATCACGTTTTTGACTGCACTGGGCCTTAATCCCTAAGTCGAGAGCTACAGCGGTGTTTGTCAGACCAGGAGACATGGGTATTCTCACAAAATCGTCTGTAGCGTCCAAACAGGTTGGCTTACAAACTAATACGACCCCCTTGTGGAAAGAGGAGACTCTCACGGACACGTACATGTTTTGCTAAAGGTCTCACAAGACTCGTCTGAAGGTCCCCCGGGTACCAGTTGAAAAAATGTATGGAAGTATATATGGAGACTGTTTGTATGTTTTTACTGTTGGGGGCAACTGAGTTCATCACATTCTAATAAACCAGAAAGTGTTAGGGCATAGCCTCTGCACACCAAAATTTGAAAAAATGAAGTCACAACTTATTATAAACATGACCTGATTGTACCATAAATTACGTCTTATTTTGTTTTTACATCCCTAGTAGGTCGACAGTACTCTATTTATCAATGTGATCCTGGGACTGGCCACCCCTCAGCCTGGTTCCTCTCTAGGTTTCTTCCTAGGTTTTGGCCTTTCTAGGGAGTTTTTCCTAGCCACCGTGCTTCTACACCTGCATTGCTTGCTGTTTGGGGTTTTAGGCTGGGTTTCTGTACAGCACTTTGAGAGCCCTTTTTACATCAGCTGATATATAAATAAATTTGATTTGATTTGATCCTCGCATTGAATCTAAATACCAATAGTGAAATACGTCATAGTTTTCCTGAAAGCTCTAACTATCTAGACAGTTGTGTTTATAATTAATCCTAATGTAGACATGGCTTGGGGAGAGACAACTGCTTTTGGAATAAAAGCAGCAGATTCACTGAACTGCACCGAAGCCTTACTTTGCAATAGCCTCTACCGGCCTAAGCAGCCTGATGCTAATATAACATGGCAGTATAGGGCAGCTCCACGCAACTTTCTCAGCCTTCCTAAGTAATTGGTGAACCAGGACCCCACCTCACATGGGTTGCTGGGGGAGGGCAGGTCCCATACAGTATTGTCCTCAGACCCACTAAGAGGCATGTGACCTTCCCATAACTCCCTCTCTCTTAGTTAGAGAGGAAAGGAAGGCCTTGGCTGACATCATGCCCTTGAGATTGCAGTTTGAACAGTGCACACTGTTCAGTTTGTCTTGAGCATCAGTTCAGTCAGACGGACAGGAACAGCCCATCAATGCCAGTGTAGGCCGACAGTAAAAGTCGATCTGCCTGCAGTGCCTCTGTGTGTACTGTGTCCACCAGTGGAGGCTCCTCAGAGGAGGAAGGGGAGGACCATCCTCAGTGAATTTCATAAATACACAGTGAAACATTAAAAAGGTTATCCTTTTTAGATAAAACTATACAAAATATATTCACGTCACCAAATAATTGATTACAATGCAGTTTTTCATATAAGGTCTACACTCTGTAGGGTAGCACCATGGTGTAGTCAGAGGACAGCTAGCTTCTGTCCCAGTGGCGGAACTAGAGTTTTATACCAGGTCGCAGTTGCAAATGAGAACTTGTTCTCAACTAGCCTACCTGGTTAAATAAAGGTGAAATAAAGGTGAAATAAAAAAAATATACATGGGGTGGCCAGGGAGTTGCCAAGGCTACTTAAGGGTGTCGACCATGACAGAAAATGTGTGTGCAACCCTAACCTGGCATCTAAGGAGCATGAATGAATCCTATGATTGCTGATTAGAGGTAGAAGTGATAATTCACTGAACCCAGAGTTCTTCAATGTGGTAGATAGTGTGGTCCAAAAGGGTTACTTCAATAGAATTCTTTAACATACTATGAATAGTCAGTGTCTCTAAATCGGAACTGCAGCTCAATTTCTTACACACACACACACACACACACACACACACACACACACACACACACACACACACACACACACACACACACACACACACACACACACACACACACACACACACACACACACACACACACACACTGGAGAGACTTGGGTCACTCTGTTTTCGTGAATATATCATCTGGGTCTATGTTGAACATCCAAAATAGTTTCAGAAAATAAAGCTAAAGCACCAAGGAGATAAGATTGCATTTGTGTGTTGCATAAATTGCATAGTTAATTTACAAAAAAAGTTCATTTACAAAAAAAAACACACTGCAATTTGATACACCAGGTATCAAGCAGAAATGTACTTGAAAAATAAAAAAACTTAAATTTGACGAACTTACAGTGTCATATTTATGCTCATATACATTATGTTAACTAATAGCAAAGAAAAGTTTTGGAATTGGCCTAATCAAGACCAAATTAAATCTGTGTGACATGATACCCTTTGGATTTATCATTTTAGAATGTCAGTGTACTAGCTAGTACACAGTGCAGGTTTTAATCATGACCAGAGGGACCGCCTAAGTGCCAAATTATCCCAAGTAGATTTAAACCAGCATAATTCTGCGGTTCTGGTGAGAACTGGCAAAATGTTTTACAAACTCATCCATGTTGAGGGAGCGTGCCCTCCTTGACTCAACACTGAGAATTCCGAGGTGACTTAACCTGTCATCAACCATTGTTGTCCTAAGGTGGGTTTTAATCAGTTTTAAAGCTGAGAAGCGTATCTCTCAAGAAGCAGTGCTGACTGAAATCTTACAAAGTCGATAAATAGCTCATGGAAGACCTCTTTATAAGGTTCTAGAAACACAACAAAGTCCAGGAAGACGGTCTGTCCCTTCTTCTTTTCTCTTTCCTATCAAGAAGTTGCTTGGTTTGATGAACCTCATGTTTGAGGTCCTCTAAATCTGACTCAAAGGTCTGAGCAAAGGCCAACAGAGGCTCCTCATTCGAGAATGTTGTACTCTTTGGGTTGAAAGACTGGACCCCTTCCATTGTCTCGCAATTGTTCTTTGAAAAACGCCTCTGCAGCTCAGCTGTGAGACTGTCAAGCACCTGATAAAAGATAGCTTTTTGGAAGCTCTCACCATCACTTTGGTCACAACTTTTCTGTCCTACAGTGCCCATCATCAATGAGTCGTGAAATCTTAAGCTTGTTTTAGGCTGTCTTTTACACACTGTTTGTACACCTATTTTGCAGTGCTCTACAATCTCTTCAACCTCTTTCCATAGTTCTCCAAAGTAACCCTCACTTCTGTAGTCCTGTAGTGTGTCTGTAAGGGCACCTACTAGATCCACAGCCCTTGCTAGTTCAAGAGAGCTTGATTGGAGCGTGTCAGAAAGACATTTGGCATCACCAAGCACTTTACAAAAGGTAACCGAAAGCCCTTTAACATGTAAATATATCTGAGAAAGAAGGCCCCTTACCTCCACTGATCTTTCGCCATTATTTTCAAGTGTGATATCCTGTGGCACTGGAAGCCTGTCCCTCAGATTATGGCATGCCGAATACATTTGAACTCAGTTTTTCACAATTCCTGACATTTAATACGAGTAAAAATTCCCTGTCTTAGGTCAGTTATGATCACCACTTTATTTTAAGAATGTGAAATGTCAGAATAATAGTGGAGATAATGATTTACTTCAGCTTTTATTTCTGTTATCACATTCCCAGTGGGTCAGAAGTTTACATACCAAATACTAATTGAGTGTAGCATTACCTTTAAATGGTTTAACTTGGGTCAAACATAGCCTTCCACAAGCTTCCCACAATAAATTGGGTGAATTTTGGCCCATTCCTCCTGACAGAGCTGGTGTAACTGAGTCAGGTTTGTAGGCCTCCTTGCTCGCACACGCTTTTTCAGTTCTGCCCATATATTGTCTATAGTTTTGAGGTCAGGGCTTTGTGATGGTCACTCCAATACCTTGACTTTGTTGGCCTTAAGCCATTTTGCCACAACTTTGGAAGTATGCTTGGGGTCATTGTCCATTTGGAAGACCCATTTGCAACCAAGCATTAACTTCTTGACTGATGTCTTCAGATGTGGCTTCAAAATATCCACATAATTTTCCATCCTCATGATGCCATCTATTTTGTGAAGTGCACCAGTCCCTCCTGCAGCAAAGCACCCCCACAACATGATGCTGCCACCCCCGTGCTTCACGGCTGGGATGGTGTTCTTCAACTTGCAAGCCTCCCCCTTTTTCCTCCAAACATAATGATGGTCATTATGGCCAAACAGTTCTATTTTTGTTTCATCAGGCCAGAGAACATTTCTCCAAAAAGTATGATCTTTGTCCCCATGTGCAGTTGCAAACCGTAGTCTGGCTTTTCTATGGTGGTTTTGGAGTAGTGGCTTCTTCCATGCTGAGCAGCCTTGCTGTCAATATAGGACTAGTTTTACTGTGCATATAGATACTTTGTACACAAGGTCCTTTGCTGTTGTTCTGGGATTGATTTGCACTTTTCGCACCAAAGTGCGTTCATCTCTAGGAGAGAGAACGCGTCACCTCCTGAGCGGTATGACGGCAGTGTGGTCCCATGGTGTTTATACTTGCGTACTATTGTTTGTACAGATGAACGTGGTACCTTCAGACGTTTGGAAATTGCTCCCAAGGATGAACCTGACTTGTGGAGGTCTACAATTTTTTTTCTGAGGTCTTGGCTGATTTCTTTTGATTTTTCCCATGATTTCAAGCAAAGAGGCACTGGGTTTGAAGGTAGGCCTTGAAATACATCCACAGGTACACCTCCACGTGACTCAAATGATGTAAATTAGCCTATCAGAAGCTTCTAAAGCCATGACATCATTTTCTGGAATTTTCCAAGCTGTTAAAGGCACTGTCAACTTAGTGTATGTAAACTTTTGACCCACTGGAATTGTGATACAGTACATTATAAGTGAAATAATCTGTCAGTAAACAATTGTTGGAAAAATTACTTGTGTCATGCACAAAGTAGATGTCCTAACTGACTTGCCAAAACTATAGTTTGTTAACAATAAATTTGTGGAGTGGTTGAAAAACGGGTTTTAATGACTCCAACCTAAGTGTATGTAAACTTCCGACTTCAACTGTACCTGCATGCCCACCTTATATCCGCAAGTCTCTGTAGTTCTGGGCTACTGCTGTGGATACAGCTCTTTCTGAACTGCAAGCCACTTGAGATGAACGTACGAGCCAGATACATAGTTGTAAAGCTTCTGCAGGAGAGCAAAACAAGTTTTTACAGCATCGACAAGAACCAAATTCAAACAATGCTCATTACAGTGCACATAAAATGTTCATCTTGTACTGTTTTTAATCCGTGCAAACACACAAATGGTTTCCGCTCATGACTGATGCATCGTCATAGCCTTGCCCCACAAGATTATTTCTGTAGTCCAGACCATGTTTTTCAAGGCAATCAATTATCATTTTTGTGAGACCTGCTGCATCTAAGATTTCGGCTGACTGAAAGTGTAAAAAACTTTTGTGTATGGCCCCGTTGTAATAGTACCTCACAACTAAAGACATTTGTTATTCTTTCTTTAAATCTTTTGTTTCATCTGCAATTACACTAAAAACTTCACTTTCTTTTACTTGTCTTATTATTTCACTTTGTACCATCTCAGCAAAGGCCTCAAGAACTTCATTCTAGATTTGATGGCTTGTGTACTTAGCATTGCCACATGTATTCATCCTTTTCTCTATGCTATATCTATATCTCTATGCTTTGCTATTTCTCAAAAAATGGCCCTTGTTGTGAGTCATCAGACTCTCGATGGCCTCTCTGCGCTATATTTTGAGTGGCAGTTAATAGGAGTACATCTGCAATTTCTTTAATGTAAGTACAGTTTTCCTCCACTTTCTTTTTCCAGTCCTCATTTATGACATCTAACATTGATAAGTTGCTGTCAATAGCACTTTTATGCTGATTCCAAGCATACGCAGCCTTGATATGATGCTCTGCCTTCGAATGGAGCTTAAACCCAGAATCTTTAAACAGCGCCTTTTTCCAGTTACAAAAACCTGACTGTGATGTAAAGGCAGATTCAGGTGTATTGGGCAGACAAAATGCCTACAGGTGAAACAATAAGTCAAATCTTGACTTACAGAATATTCGAGCCATGAATTGTCCTTATATCAGGAGCTGTTGAAAGCCCTTTTCCTAGTATCATGCAGAGTTCTGGGAAATGTTTTCAAATACAGCTGTATTTGTTCTCTGGATCTTGAAATGTCTGAAATACACGTGAGATAATGTGTCATATCTCTATGGAAATGTATAATTAAGGGATCCACTAGAATTGATCCTAACAGCTGCTATCTAAAATGTGTAGTTTAAAGGATAGGCCTGGCCTACCATTGGGTCCTTTTGGAACAGAAGTCTGATATCTCGCCCATTCTTTTCATGTTTAATTGAACCCTATGCAAAAAAATATAAGACTTTCTATGGTTACATCTAAGCATCCAATTACCCACATTTTAGTCTAATCTCAATCTTAATTACAAATCCTCATGATCATAACTGTATCTTAATATCAACTACAAGCCTAAGTTACTAGTTAGATCATGTCTAGCCCTACTCTGCAGTAAGTCATTTATCTAGCTATAATTTTTTACACCTTTACGATAACAAACAGGCTATCTGCAAAATGTGGTAATCTTTTGAGTAACGTTAACAGATTGATAATAACAATTGTTTGTTTTGAGTTCAAGTACGGAAATCTAACTGAGTTAATGGATTTCAAATTGCTGAATGTTAACTTGCTGAACAGTGACAGCTGTAGCCTATTGACAGATGTAGCCTACTAGTTACCCCACATTAACTAAACATTCGTATACTGTAACTTACAACACTGAACTGTATATGTGTATTACTAGCACAGATGTAAACATAATGTTAGGTTAAATTGGGAAGCGATCTCTCTTATCTGATTAACTGTCTGTTAATGGAGCCAAAGGTCTAACATTAACTTACACAGTGACTCAACTTTCGTCAAAGTTGTTCAGGAAACCTAAACCTGATGCTAAACCTTAAAACTTACTTCAAATATGATGCTTTTGCCAATCGTGAAAAGAGCTTGTGGAGCTGTGGAAATATGCTCTCTTCTTCTGTATGTTCTTCTTATTCTTCTGTATCTCACAACCTATTCTCTCTTCCTCGATTTGAAAAATGCGCCGCCGAAGGTCAAAAGAAATGCTTCTTTCAATCAGCATCAAACTGCCAGTAGCGAATGAAATGTTGGAGTAGCACCCGGGATGGCCAATCAGATGTCGGGGGTGTCCGGACACCCCTCTGGCTCCGCCCCTGTTCTGTCCTCCTCTGGGTACATTGACTTCAATACAAACCTTTGAGGCTCATGATTCTCACCCACTTCCAAAGACTTACACAGTAATAATAAACATCCTCCAACCTGTCAGAGCTCTTGCAACATGAACTGACATGTTGTCCACCCAATCAAAGGATCAGAGAATGAATCCAATACTGAAAGCACAAGTTACAGCTAGCTAGCAGTGCTCTTCATAACATGTGGTGAGTAGCTGACTCAAAGAGAGAGAAAGACAATAGCTGAACAGGTTTGAATGAATTTATTTATTCAAAAATGGAGCAAGAGTGAGAGAGATAAATAGATATATTTTGTCATTTCTTTTCACTTTCTTAGCTACCAAATGCTAGCTAGTTTACCCTACCTACTCAAACACCCAGGCCAAATAAAGAGATGCTATGTTAGTCAGCTGGCTATTACTATCCAAAACTGAAACTCTTCCAAGTCAAGATAAGCTTTTGGTTTGACTATTTTATTGCCACCGGGGCCTGCTGTAACTGCTAAACTGCTTACACTGTACTGCAAGATAGTAGAGGGTTTACTAACGTGTTAGTTCTATTAGCTAAGTTGACTACGACATTAATCTAGCTAATATGGTGACAACAATGTAAGCTGTGTGTAGCGGTTATGATTTGAATGTTTGGCTTGGATTTTTTTTTTGCCTCATCACAGACAGCTGATGTGTTGTGCATTGAATTCCACAAGCTAAGGGAAAATGTGAGAGGAGGAGAGCACTTAGATGAGAGAAGGAATACAACAAGCTGTTTGTATTTGGCTATGAAAGTGAACCATTTGCGTGTGATCAGGGATGTATTCATTCCGACAATTCTGTTGAAAAACGTTTCTTAAACTGAAGCAAACGGAATGAAACGGGAATAAACATAACATAATTTGTCCAATAGAAACTCTCAAAACTCACCTCAAATCTTTCTTTTGACCTGTGTACACGTACATTGTAAACTTTCATTCATAGGCTAGGTTGTAGAAACCTCATGATGGGTATAGGGAAAATTTGAGATCATATAGTAACCAGTGGTGTAAAGTATTAAGTAAAAAATACTTGAAAGTATTTGAAAGGAGCTTTTGGGGGTATCTGTACTATGCTATTTATATTTTGGACTACTTTTACTTTTACTTCACTTCATTCCTTCATTCTAAAAGTACTTTTTACTCCATACATTTTCCCTGACACCCAAAAGTGCTCGTTACATTTTGAATGCTTAGCAGGACAGGACAATTGTCTAATTCACACACTCAAGAGAACATCCCTGGTCATCCCTACTGCCCCTGATCAGGCGGACTCATTAAACACATGTTTTGATTCTAAATCACGTCTGAGTGTTGGAATGTGCCCCTATATGTCATTTTTTAAAACAAATTTAATGAAATTTGTGCCATCTGGTTTGCTTAAAAAAAGGAATTTGAAAAGGATTTATACTTTTACTTTTAACACTTAAATATATTTTAGCAATTACATGTGCTTTTGATACTTAAGTAGTATTTTACTGGGTGACTTTCACTTTTACTTGAGTCATTTTCTATTAAGGTATCTTTACTTTTACTCAAGTATGACAATTGGGTACTTTTTCCACCACTGGTCGTAGCCTAAACCTATCGATGGGTAAATGGAATATGAATGACAGTCATCCAACGTGCTGTAATATAAATAAGGCCAACCCTCATTAAAAAAAATCCTCCTCCTTCATCTTAAACGGCACCGACCGCCCCTGGTGTTCACAGTGCATAATTACATGGAATTTATGCTATATTTTCTTGTTATGTAAGGGATCATCAAGGATGCTTTGTGCAGTTCTGTGGAAATATACCATGATTCAGGGGATGATACGGATCCTGAGGCATAGGCTGGGAATTGGTATATTTCCATAGTACTGCACAGAGTGGAGTTGATCATCCTGTTTATACCCCAGACTTAAAGGGATGCTTTAAACTGCCCACAGTGACATATAAATGGTATGTCTGAGTTCATCTGGCTCTGGGGAAGTAGATAAAGGGCTTCATTGCCAAAATCCTTAAGTATCTCTTTAAACAAAAACGAATAAATGATGTTCTAATTTACAGTACCATACCACTATGTAGAATACTTTAACAATGTGTTTTTTATTTATTTTATTTATAACAGACTGAATTTCATAAATTAAATGCACAACATTTCTGGAGCAAGAGAGAGTTCACCTAAATGACATTATTATTGATACAAATGTATTCATTTTACTATGCAATGTATGATTTGTGCATGCAAATAACGACATGATATATATGGGATTCATTCACTCGAAAACATATTTGGTCACAAATGCATTAGGGTTTGTGGGAGGCCATGTATGGCTAAGTGTGGGTCGCAATCTCTCCTTGCCTTTTACTTTCAATGTAAAGAAACACTAAAGTAATTTAATTATTTGTGTGAAGAATCCCTTTCACAGACACATAATGTATAGTTATGCATTATTGAAATGCCTATAAATTATTATTATTATAGCAGCTCAATAAGTGATGAGATGGCCTTGGGTTGTGATCCTAGGAGATGGTGTTTGGTCAGATTGGGTCAAGTGACAACAGCCTAGCAGCCACAGTTCAACTGTAGATATGTCAGGAGTGCTGACATCTGGAAAAATACACAAACACAAATCAGATTTGGCCTCCGTTTACTAAATATCATAACTGAGCATCATCTCAAATGTTTGGAGGGAAGATTGAAGAAAACATTTATTCTCATCGCTAGCTGCATACTGTGGAATGGTGTCCATGGTATTAAATAATGTAAGATATTCCAAGCCATGGTATAAAAGGGATAATCAACCCCGGGCTCTGTGCGTTCTCTGGAAAATAATGTAACTCCGTGGAAGGTCAGTTCCACTCCGCTAGCGCGTCGTCACTCCTTGAACGCATAGCCACTCCTTGATGATCCCTTATTACGAGACTATACTGCATCCTACCATTTACAACAAATATCCTACTCTTTTTTTTCAAGGCACATGCGCACTGTAAAGGGGTAGGCAGAATGATATTCAGAAGTTAACATGTGGCAAAACAAATTACATGATAGGACTGACATTTTCAGATCAATTCATATCTAGGTAACATGTGAGACAAACACTGACGATATCTAGATCCACTAGAGAAAGTGATGCAGAGCGCTATGTGAAAAAAGCATGGTTGGTTGACTGGTATAAGAGACTGACGGTGCCTCTGGTTCTTTAACAGATGCTATACGTTGCCATGTGGGACAGTTTGGGATACAGTATTGGTTGGCTGGAAAGGTTGCCTTTCTTGGAAAGGCAGTTCAGTTGAAAATGTAACATGGGCGAAAACAAATGGAATTAGGATGCCATCTTTTGGCCAATCTGTTTCATTACATGTTTTGAAGAGACGACGGCGACACAAGTGTCCCATTTACTACCATGTGAATACATTTCAGGGACAAGTATTGTAAAGTATAACGGTCACCATCTGAGAAGAAGATACTTGACCGTATTATCATGAAGTAAAGTGGAACTCCGCAAGTGAGCTCAAATTGAACCAGAAAGCACCACACTCATTAAGAACGCGTCTCTTTAACAAAGTTGCAGTAGGGTGGGGCTCCATAAACAGCAGTAATATTAACAAATGAATGTTCTTTAATAATGTTTTATTGTAAACAAGTACAGATATGTGCGGGTGGAGAGACAAATCGTCGAAGCTTTTCAACCTTCCTGTGTTGCATTATGGTCATAAAGTGAAGCAGTTTAACAAGGCAAACGCTTGTAAAATGGAGGCTAGCTTTAGGAGAAAACACTTTACATGAACTATGACGTATTAAGATTACATATTGCTATCATGCTTCAGTTACGACAGGTTTGCAGCAATGGATAATAATGGTAATGCTAAAATGTGACACTTGTATGATAGCATTATGTAAATCATATTCAACTTAAATAGTAACCCGTCTTTGATCATGTAGGGCAGTGTCCTGGAGTACCCCCGGTTGCACATTTTTGTTCCACCCTTATATAAGCACACGTGATTGAACTAATCATCAAGCCCTTGATTAATTGAATTAGGTGTGCTAGTATTGACCTGTAGGAGGTATGTGCAACCCTTGATGGTAATCGGCGACCAGAGTTGAGAAAGGAGGCTATAGTGGGATCCATAGAGGATTCTATGTATATTCAGGGGAGGAGCTAGTTTCTGAGAAGCCAGGTGGGGGTGGAGCCATGGGCGTTGCTAAAGTAGCTCCACCACCACGGTTTCTCCTGCCCCTCCTCTCCGTTCTGGTTCTGTTCGCTAATGGTGTAGCGCTCAAACTGGTTGTAGGGGTCGAAGTGCTCATAGGTCCCCATGGACGGGATTCTATAGTCCTCCTCCATGTCAGGCTCCACCACAGCCTTCTGCAGGACAAAGTCCACCCGGCCTGCTTTCTGCATGCGTGCCGGGAGGTGGATCTTTTTCATGGCTCTGGTGTAGCCTGGTGCAGACGCAGTCAGGATGTGGATGCCGGCGGTTAGCAAGCGCCAGTAGTCTCCGTTTTCAGCTAGAGAGAGTGTGAGGACGTTTTTTTTTCATGCTTACCACCCAGAATCATACTGACATTTTCAAGTAAAAATGACCAATCGAAGAGGCTGACTTTACCTGTGGTGATGTCATGCCTTATTCCTCTGACAGATATCCTTGCCCCTTTGATTCCATTCCCGTCCTCATCCTTTACTATTCCCTTTATTCCACGGTGGACCTGGTAAACATTGAGACGCAGGGTTAGTGGAGAACTCGTCTCAGATTTGTGAAAGGGAGTGATGTTTTGGAATGAAATGCTGGCTTTAAAGTCTCTCACCGACTCCATGAATGTGAGCAGAGCCTCTTTGTTGTCCTTCCAGCCAGTGTATAACTCCTCCTCAGCTGGGAACTTATCACAGCCCAACTCCACCGTCACCTCAAAACAGTTAGTGTGGAGGTAGTTGAAGTCCTGCATACCTGATCACATGACAGGAAGAACAACGTACCAGTGATAGAAACTACAAACCACCATCTTCATAATTGAACTAGTGACAATAACTAAGAGCGCCACCAGGTGGCGATCATAGTTCATAATATAACTTGCCTATTATGTTCATTGAGCCTGCATCAGCTATTTCACAGGAGGAAGGTTCATAAGAACAGTTGTTTCCCGCCATTCTTGATTTCTTGCTTTACTTTACATTCTAGCTGTTTGACATTTGACCGCATAGATGGGAGCTAGTGACATCAGCATTTCGCTGCACCGCTGTAAGACCTGCTAAACTGTGTACGTGACCAGGAAACTTTGATTTGATAATGATAGCTGTGATGGAATGAATGGATCGATACCATTCTATTACAGCCATTAATATGAGTCCGTCCTCCCAAACGAAGGTGCCACCAGCCACCCGCTCGCTATATCGTCACTTCAACAGTCCTGGACTGTTTTTAATTGGACCGTTTTTTATTTATTTTAAACTTACCACCTGCAAAGCTGTACCACCATGCTCCATTTATGATGCCGTCCTGGCCGATGCTGCCAAAGTTCTCACACCTTCCAGAGTTTCCTTCGGACATGGTGGCATGGGCATCTGCATATGTTCTCGCTATCTGCTTGAATACCTGTAGCCAAAAATACAATATATTATCTTTGTCGTATTCATAAAAAATATAATGGGTAGTTTCGTTTACCTTTAAATTTGATATGTTACATTAGTTTGATTTGGTAGCAGCTGAGATACATTTTCTTCTTTCTTTACATGTATGTTACATGACGACTGTCGAGGAAATAAAAATACAATTTATCTTTATATATGTAGAGCCTGAACAATCAATGGGCCTTCTCTCTGCAACAGACACACTTCAGATCATAGAGTGCAATCCATTGTGGAGAGTTCTGTTGTCCTATTGACTGTACATGTTGCTGTCAGTCCCGCTTACCTGTTCATCTGGCGTGGGGGAGAACATCTTCTGCTCTAGTGGGTGTTTGGAGAGGTCGTAGGGGTAGGACACCAACAACTCCCCTCCGTGGAAGTTAGCTGAGAGCACAAAGGGAAAGGATCTGATCCACTTCATGACTGCGTATGTCTCTGGAGCTACCTGCATTATGACACACATAAAGACAAGCATATCAATTACAGTCAACTGTTTTATTGGGCACATCAATAAAACACAGGGTTTTGGAAATGATGGCATAACAGGGTGCAATCAGGTGCCGGTTAACAACAATTACCAATCGTCAACTTCTCAATTAAAACTTGATGATTGGTAATCAAAACTCAATTCGAACTTTGATATTTAACATTGAAGATGAATCAAACAGAGATTGAGGTAGTCACTTCATACAAGTACTTGGGAGTATGGCTGGACGGTACACTGTCCTTCTCTCAGCACATATCAAAGCTGCAGGCTAAAGTTAAATCTAGACTTGGCTTCCTCTATTGTAATCGCTCCTCTTTCACCCCAGCTGCCAAACTAACCCTGATTCAGATGACCATCCTACCCGTGCTAGATTACGGAGACATGATTTATAGATCGGCAGGTAAAGGTGCTCTCGAGCGGCTAGATGTTCTTTACCATTTGGACATCAGATTTGCCACCAATGCTCCTTATAGGACACATCACTGCACTCTATACTCCTCTGTAAACTGATCATCTCTGTATACCCATCGCAATACCCACTGGTTGATGCTTATTTATAAAACCCTCTTAGGCCTCACTCCCCCTTATCTGAGATATCTACTGCAGCCCTCATCCTACACATACAACACCTGTTCTGCCAGTCACATTCTGTTAAAGGTCCCCAAAGCACACACATCCCTGGGTCGCTCCTCATTTCAGTTCGCTGCAGCTAGAGACTGGAACGAGATGCAACAAAACCTCAAACTGGACAGTTTTATCTCAATCTCTTCATTCAAAGACTCAATCATGGAAACTCTTACTGACTGTTGTGGCTGCTTTGCGTGATGTATTGTTGTCTCTACCTTGCCCTTTGTACTGTTGTCTGTGCCCAATAATGTTTGTACCATGTTTTGTGCTGCTACCATGTTGTGCTGCTGCCATGTTGTGTTGCTACCATGTTGTTGTCATGTTGTGTTGCTACCATGCTGTGTTTTCATGTGTTGCTGCCATGCTATGTTGTTGTCTTAGGTCTCTCTTTATGTGGTGTTGTCTCTCGTTGTGATGTGTGCTTTGTCCTATATTGTCCGCAGGAGGCCTTTTGCCTTTTGGTAGGCCGTCATTGTAAATCATAATTTGTTCTTAACTGACTTGCCTAGTTAAATAAAGGTTAAAAAAATGTAAATGTATATCCAAATGACATTGAAAGCAGTCATCATTGCACAATATTTGATGCATGTATTATTATCCGCAAGTATAAAATCCCACACGAAATGCAAGCATGGATGGCTAGGAATTCATACTGTACCTTACCAAACCAGTAAGCGTCTGGGATTGGGATGTGGTTGCTACGGAAACGTCTGTGTCTGCGCCGGCTGTAAACGATCGTAGTCAGGTCAGGGAAGTTCCTGTTCAGGTCAATGTTCTGGGCGTTGCCTCGACCCAGGGTCCAGCTGTTGTAGTTCTGAGCCTGTTGGGTTCATACAGTGGTAGTCAGGTTGGTATGTGAGTCAAAGCAGACATGTCAAAGCATACTGTAGGATCTTCGCCGTCAAGTAATATAAAATCAGCGATAGTTTAAACCAAATATTGAGGCCTGTTGTTGAATTTTTTTTAAAGCTGGGAAACTGATTACATACGGTACATTAATACCTTTCTGGCAAATGCAATTCGTTTTACACAGTGATAAAACAACAAAATATTAAAATGACGTGTCAAACAACGTTGATTCAACCTACCTCCTCGTTCTCAGGGTCGGTGGTGTCCTGGAGCTCGGCGGCAGCTAGCTCGTACCCGTCTGGGTTCATGGAGGGCAGGATGTGGATACGCGTGGTGTTGATCAGGCTCTGGATGCGCCGGTTCCCCAGCAGGTACTCTGAACACAGGTACTGGGCCAGGTAGATCAACAGCTGACGACCCAGCACCTCGTTCCCATGCATGTTTCCTATGTACTTCATCTCTGGTTCAACTGTTGATATAAGGTGACCGGATATTGACTTCTTTTAAATGTATTCAACCAAAGAGTCCAAGACAGAAGCTTACAGTCATGTGCAACATTTAGAAAAGTTACATTGTCCCTGGTTGAACTGTGGACATAGGCGAGATAATAATTAAGGGCCCGATTGTGACCCGTGTTAAGTGTGTGGGAATGGAACATAATCCCCTTTTGATGCACTTTTCTCTCTGTGCATTCTGACCTTGAACTTAAGCATTAGAATAGCATGGTATTCACCCGCTATTTGTTTAGGATGGAGCTCGAATAATTGACGGTGTGGCGGAGGTGTGTACAGAAACGCCATGTTCTGACCCTGCATCCCACTGCTGGTTTCCTTCTGAAACTAAGCAGCGTTGGTCCTGATTGGCCCCTGGATGGGAGACCAGATGCTGCTGGAAGTGGTGTTGGTGGGCCAGTAGGAGGCACTCTTTTGTCTGGTCTAGAAAAAGATCCCAATGCCCCAGGGCAGTGATTGAGGACATTTCCCTGTGTAGGGTGCTGTCTTTCAGATGGGACATTAAACGGGTGTCCTGACTCTCTGTGGTCACTAAAGATCCCATGACACATCGTAAGAGTAGGGGTGTTAACCCTGGTGTCCTAAATTCCCAATCTGGCCCTCATACCATCATGGTCACCTAATCATCCCCAGCTTCCTATTGGTTCATTCCTCTCCCCTGTAACTATTCCCCAGGTTGTTGCTGTAAATTAAAATGTGTTCTCAGTCAATTTAACTGAAAAAATAAACACAAAAAAAGAATAATTCCACTATCTTTACGTGTGAGGAAACCATGACTAAAGTCCAGCGAACCTACCTGTTTCAAGTGGAAGAAGCATCTATTGAATATTTTTGATTTAAATAACACCATTCTCCAGGCACTGTCATTTACAACTTGATAAGATCAATACGTTTGGATAAAGGAATTGTAAATATAGGCTAAATGACACTTGTTTTAGGTCTACTTTACCTTATAATCGCTGGAGATAAATGTGAAACCAGTCATATGGCAGCAAACTGAAGCATATCAACATATTAACTTTACCACAGTAAAGTTTATGAAATGCTGTGCCATTATGCAGAGTTTCAATTGTAGTCTTTTAACTTGCAGGGATGGGCAATCCCAAATGTCTTAATTATAGCCTACTCCGGCTTTCTCTGTCTCCTATTTCTATCATGTTAATAATTATCCACTATCAGTATCGACCATCAGTAGGCCTAATAACAACACATATTCAACTGCCAATTTACTGTTAGTTCCCAGTTAGTTTAGCCTACATTATAATTCCATTTAATTTCATTGTATGGCAGTGTCAGTACACAGTTCCATGGTTAGTTAAACCAACAGAGGGTATAGTCTACTATCGTACACTATTCTCCCTATTATAATTCTATGTACGCTAATGTTCCCACATTACCATGGGTTGAACTGAAAGTGGCCATTTTCAGAACGAATCAAACCACTGCTTTCTTTTGTGCGTAAAGGCTCTCCAAACCAATTCATGATTCATAAATAATTTCCTAA
This sequence comes from Oncorhynchus nerka, assembly GCF_034236695.1. NCBI lineage: Eukaryota > Metazoa > Chordata > Actinopteri > Salmoniformes > Salmonidae > Oncorhynchus > Oncorhynchus nerka. Next base: position 55,258,288 of record NC_088403.1, read on the forward strand.
ACCTAAATAAGTATTTATAAATCTGTGTTTTCAGCAGTTTAATTAAATGTTTTCAGAGCGTGCAAGGTAGCACCGGCATGGTGCATTACGCGGCTGAATAAGGTCAATCTGAATACCAAATACTGAAGTGCGTAGGAATGGCGTAAATTCCTAAGTCGGAAACAGCCCCTAATTGAATAGCATTGAGAGACATATGACGGCGTTTAAGAAATAGCATTCCCAGGACTCACACTGTAGTGCACCGAGGACCATTAGTACTTACGCAATTCATGTACTCCAGGGTTGTTTGAGAACTCGATCACTAGCAGGTCTTTGCCCTCCACACTGCGGCCGATGCTGTAAGTTGTGGCGATTTCGGGGCATCGTGCTGCAGTCTTCTTCAGGATGCTGTTCATCTGGGCGTTAGACTGATAGCTAAACTGGATGACAGTATGAGGCTTCTCAGGGGTATTACCTTCTTCCTGTATCGCTAGGATAAACAAGAGATGGTGACACTGTATGATAATGATTTGAAAAGCATTTATAACCACCTATGAACAGTTAAGTGTAATGTCTTATTTGTGGAAGTTATTATGAAGTGTAACCAAAGATATAGAGGTCAATAGTGTTCCAAGCCAGTTCATGACACTTTGTATTAACTAGCAAGTGTGACTTTTGACTCAGTGTCCTAGAAAAGTTAACATCGAAAGTGTAACCATGCGTCAATAAACCGCCTCATCGGGTGTATATCGAGATACCTCATTACTAAATGAGGCCTTAGTCTTTCATCTCATGTCGAGTAGAGCCCTGTAAAATGTCAGGAGACAGAGAAATTACATAAAGTGGAAAAGGCCCTCGTCTCCCCTGTATAAATGTGCTCTTTTAGGGAAATGTGCAAGACCCAAAAGGTAAGAAACTGAATGAAGTTGAAACATAAGACCAGAGACAGCTGTTCAAAATAAATATCAGCATGGAATTAATTACATAGGCTTGCCAGACATCTTGTATTTCAGTTAGAATCAAAGATATTTTTGGAAACAGATTTTATACTACACTAAAAAGCTGTTGTGCAAAATGTGGTACCACCATCTGTGTGAATATCTACACTCATATCATATATGTAATATGCATATCTATGATTTATTTCAGCTAAATGGCTACATTAACTGTTATTGTGTCAGTATAGGCTCCTTGTAGGACTTGTTTATGGTGGCATAGAGCAGCTGCAGAGATAAACAGAAAGAGAGAGAGAGAGAGAGAGTACACAGGAAGAGAGAGAGAGAGTACACAGGAAGAGAGAGAGAGAGTACACAGGAAGAGAGAGAGAGAGTACACAGGAAGAGAGAGAGAGAGTACACAGGAAGAGAGGACTCATGAACACTCAAAGCAATCACAGAGCTGGAATGGTTGGTTGTTTGCAGCTTCAGGGAGAAACAAACTGTACTGAACTCACGTTAGACTGATCACTGCTCTGGTGAACAGGGAAAAACAAACTGTACTGAACTCACGTTAGACTGATCACTGATCTGGTGAACAGGGAGAAACAAACTGTACTGAACTCACGTTAGACTGATCACTGATCTGGTGAACAGGGAGAAACAAACTGTACTGAACTCACGTTAGACTGATCACTGATCTGGTGAACAGGGAGAAACAAACTGTACTGAACTCACGTTAGACTGATCATTGATCTGGTGAACAGGGAGAAACAAACTGTACTGAACTCACGTTAGACTGATCACTGCTCTGGTGAACATATACTACAGTTCTCTGTCACCTATCAGTGTGAACTCATAGACTTGTTAAAACGCATATATCTTGTAGGAGGCAAGATATTAATGGCAGATATGTTAACATCATTGTAAATAAGAATTTGTTGTTAACTGACTTGCCTAGTTAAATAAAGGTTCATTTAAAAAATGTGTTTTTGTGGCATAATACAATCATCAAAAAACTGTGAATGTTAATGTAAAAAGGCATTTGAATTGACCTATAAATAGTTTAAGTACATTCTTGAGGTGTGCCGCAAGGAGCAATGTGGCAACCAGGTGACTGTCATTAATCTGGATAGAAACGGCATTCTCAGTTACCACTCAATATGCTTATGTTATTAAAAGGGGTTTGGGTGTTATTTTTCTTTATAATGACATAATCTTGTAATAATATTGACACACATGGTTCTCTCTAGTTTTACATTTTGCTCAGGGGTTTGTTTTATGCATGAAAATATTATTTGAGTCAACATCATACTGCACAGTTAGTGTCATACTGTTGTCACTATCATATATTGATAGTCATTTTTATGACACACCAGTTAAACTGTGGCCGTTACCTCGTAAGCCCTCCAGTGGGTCGTAACAGCCCTCCTGGTCACTGACAAAGAAGCGGTCACAGTCCAGGAAGTATGGCCAGGCCATCTCGATGCCCTCGAAGGCGTGGTAACAGTTCTTCCTCACAGCCTCGCAGGTACTCCTGCACGGCTTCAGCACCTTACATTATAAAAGAAAAACGTCAATCAATTATTGAAAGTGGGATATATATATTTTTTTTTACTGAAGAAGGCGCTGCATTACCAAAATGTTGGTTATTAGATTTACCCATTAAATTGTTGGGAACATATATATAGAGTGCAATTTTCTTGGATTTATTTGTATTATTACATTATCCTTTGTTAGCATCAAACCTTCTCCTTCTCGCAGCGAGGCACCAGCACTGAACAGCCTAGCATGCGGATATCCGGAGTGCACTCTCCATTGAGCAAGTTGTGGACCACACTGACGAGGAGGTACTCGGGGCCCAGCTCGGCCTCCTCGCGGGTCCTGTGGCCCAGGATGTTGGGGAACACGGTGTGGGTATAGGACATGTCGTCGCAATAGTTCATCATGATGTCCATGCACTTGGCTGAGTAGAGGAAAGAGCCAACCGAGGAGCAGGACAAATTCAGTATTATAATGGTGAGTGACTGATCTGAATGTGGCTTACTGTGTTGAATCATCAAAGTATAGAATACATACTGTTATATCAATAGGTTCATCATTATGTAATGTGTTATAATACCATTTATTGTCCCATAATTTCATGAAATCTTTGCAATTAACATCGGTGAGACCTTCGGGTGCTTTTGTAAGGTGGGTGGCAACATTTTCATAGAACAATACGTTGGTTATAAAACATTTTCAGGTAGGCGTAGTGTTAACCTGCTTGTAAGATGCTGCTTTGAGACCATATGTTCTCTCCCTTGTAAATCAGTATGTTTAGGGGTATTGGCCAGGTTGTTCTTTCTCTTGTACTTTTACATTTGTTCTAAGTTAATTTGTTTAAGAAACCTAGCTAAGATGCTCAGTACACAATAAGGCTCATTACTCATATCCTTGGCATGGAAAATGAGCATAACCTGATATTAAGAAGTCATATGGATATGCATGAAGAATCCACCCCTTGGACTAAAACATCTTTATTGTCTCATATAGCTAGCTACCTCTCTGCAGTACTGAAAATGATCAAGTTCAAATATTTCTATTATCAGTGGAGATTAAAATGTGAATATTTCATACAGCCATTTATCATCCAAAAATACACTTGAGAGCTCGGAGAGGCCTTAAGGCCATAATATCCCATTTAGCCTAATCACTTAGTAAAACTTCATCTTCAAAAGTGTGATAGGTTGTTCAACCTGTGGTTTGATAAAATTGTATAAATGTACAGTCCTTTAGGCCTTCTTTCTGTATGAACAGTACGTTCTAAGCGATCTAACTGTGGTGCAATGCACACAACATGTTAGTATGCTTTCAATTGGTTTAGAATAGTCAGAGTCGGTCCTAAAATCATAACCTTAGCATATGTTGGTCACCAAGGCTTTACAAACATCACATTTACATGAGTTGAAGGATTTATTGAAGAAAATAAAATGTACATACGTTGTTCTGGTTCTGGTTCTTTGCAAAAGATACCTGAAAGACACATCTATTGTTAGTTGCTGTCATGCATTTAACACTAGATGGCAGAATCGCATTTATCACCAGCGTTATTGTGACACTATAAAATCTGCTTTTTATTAACCCTCTCATCTTGCTTCACGATCTCTCCTCCCAAATGTCTATCTTTCAGTAAAAACGTATTAATGCTGAGAATTGTCATTCTTTGGATCAGGTCACCTCTCACTAGTGATGAATATCTACCTCAATCGTTATAGCCCACAATTCTATAATAATTCTCTGAAGAAAAATAAGCACTTTATTTCGCACTAATTTGTGACACGAGGTTATTTTTTTTTATTGTTGTTACGGTTGGCTTGTGAATAAACATTGTGAATAGAAGCATCACAGTTTGCATGTCTTGTCTGAGATATAATGAAATATTTCTGAACCATGCACTTTTATTTCAGAACTAGCCCTAACACCATCACTTCCTTCCAAAGCTTAAAACACACCATGTGCGTTATCATAAACAACAAAGAGTTGGCCTACTTTACCTAGAAATTCGTCTTCAGGGTCGCAGAGCGAAGGGGCACACCAAACAACTGTCGCCAGTGCATTCAGAAAAACAATAGTCTTCATTTTCCTCCGTATAAATTCCATATTTTGTGATGTGGCACCTCAAGGCTACTGTGCTTAATTGCACGAAAACTTTTTGGGCTTCCCTAAAAAGTGAGTTTATTACACGAATTACGGTCGACTATCAAATTACAAAGGAAAATGTTTCGGACGGAAATGGAAGACTGGGTGGAGGTGGAATCATTTGCGCAAGTAAACTTTGCGCAAGTAAACTTTCTGAAATACACCTGTTAACAATTCCTATACTCTAAACCGTCCTGCTCAACCATTTCCACCACTTTTTTATTCAATGTTAACCTTATAATTTCTTACCTCTAAATGTATGTATTGGATTATGTGAACAGTGGACATTAACTGTAAAATAATAGGCCACTATTTCTTTCCGTCAGTGCTATCCGGGACCATTGGGGTGACCCCTAACCTTAACCCTTACCCTAACCATAACCCTCACCTTAACCCTTACATAACCCCCTTCAATGCGGTAGGAACTTCCCAATGATTTCGAATAGAACCGATTTATTGTTTTCTCGGCCCATTTGCCCAGTCCTTTAGTCCTTACTCAAGACAATCCTCTGATCCCTTTCAACCAATCAGCCATATGCTTTGAAGAATGTCAGGATATGTGAGAGTGTGGTAAATTGGACCAATGTCGTAAATAGAGTCAACTTGTTTCAATGGAAAACATACACAAAATTAATAATTTGATCAAATATTTAGTCTGTGAAGTCTGTGAAGAAAGAAACCACATGGAAAAAGTTAGGTCCAAAGAACAAATTTTCACCAAGTCAAATTAATTTATTGTGTTATAGGTTTCATGATGCTTGTATTTAAACCAAAGTAAATTATGCTTAGATTGCATACATCAGTTGGGGTCTCTTTGAGCTTTAATATGAGGTCCTAAACCTAGAATGAAAGTTCATCCTTGTAGCTGTGTGGGCTAATCAGGGGTTGGAGCCGGTTCAGGGAGAAAAAACAAATGTTTTTTTTTGGAAGAACAGAATCAGAACTGGGAATAAAAGTGATCTATATTGTTTTGGAACAAAAAAAACAAATGTTATTTTGCATTCAGGGCATTTTTTTCAGTCCCACAAGGCACCTATGCAAAGCCCTCACAGTCACTTAAACTTATTCCAGTGTCTGCCTGCCAGCTGAAAATCTTTGCCAGTATGTGTGTATGCAACCTGCCCCTCCCCTCAGAAGCTTAGGCTAATGTAGCCTATTGATGTTACAAGCATGATTCAGAAATTAGGGATAGATGTTTAATTAGAGAGGAATGGATGAACTGTTTCAATGTTAGTTATGGATACTGTAGTTATCACGTTTCACATTGAATTTGTTAACAACAAACAGGTAAGACGTGTTTTTCATTCTGGTGCTGCGCTACACACACAAGCTTGTTAGCTAGCTAGCTCTGGTCCAAAAATAAGCCAACTCTTGGATGTTCAAAGATATTCGAAGTTCCTCCGTAGAAGCCACTCATCCGTAGGTATAATTATGTGGGCCAAGCCAACTCCATCCACTCTCTCCCCACCTTCAAAATTTCAGTCGCATCTCGTATGTAAACAATAGCTTGCCCACTCCATAGCAAGCTGCTCTGTTCGAACTGATTGGTGAAGTAATTTGATGTCGAGCTAATGTAAAAATATATATATTTCAGAGGTTTAAAAAGGAACAGTTAGGGGCCTCCCGAGTGGCGCAGCGGTCTAAGGCACTGCATCGCAGTGCGGCGGTGTCAATACAGCCTGGCGTTTGATCCCAGGCTGTGTCACAACAGGTTGTGACTGGGAGTCCCATAGGATGGTGCACAATTGGCCCAACATCGTCCGTGTTAAAGGAAAGTTTGGCCAGCAGGCTGTACTTGGCCCATCACGCTCTAGGCACTCCTTGTGGCGGGCCGGGCGCCTGCAACCTGACTTTGGTCATCATTTGAACAGTGTTTCCTCTGACACATTAGTGCAGCTGGCTTCCGGGTTAAATGAGCAGGTGTTAAGAAGCAGCGCAGCTTGGTGGGCCTGTTTAGGGAGACGCAGGACTCTACCTTCGCCTCTCCCGAGCCCGTTGGAGTTGCAGCGATGAGACAAGATTGTAACTGGATATCATGAGAAAAATGGGGTAAAATTACAAAACAATTAATAAAAAGGAACAGTTGGAACAATATAAACCGGTTCTGTTTTCGTGGTCGAAGTCGAACCGGTTCAGAACTTTATTTTGCAGGTCGGAACAGTGGAACGGAATAAAAATGTGTAATTATTAAAAGACGATTCTGATAGACATAATTATAAGAAATGTGTAGGCTGCTCAACCTACCCTGTCCCGCTGCTCAACCTACCCTGTCCCGTGCTCAACTTACCCTGTCCCGTGCTCAACTTACCCTGTCCCGTGCTCAACTTACCCTGTCCCGTGCTCAACTTACCCTGTCCCGTGCTCAACCTACCCTGTCCCGCTGCTCAACTTACCCTGTCCCGTGCTCAACTTACCCTGTCCCGTGCTCAACTTACCCTGTCCCGTGCTCAACTTACCCTGTCCCGTGCCCAACTTACCCTGTCCCGCTGCTCAACTTACCCTGTCCCGTGCTCAATTTACCCTGTCCCGTGCTCAACTTACCCTGTCCGTGCTCAACTTACCCTGTCCCGTGCTCAACTTACCCTGTCCCGTGCTCAACTTACCCTGTCCCGTGCTCAACTTACCCTGTCCCGTGCTCAACTTACCCTGTCCCGTGCTCAACCTACCCTGTCCCGCTGCTCAACTTACCCTGTCCCGTGCTCAACTTACCCTGTCCCACTGCTCAACTTACCCTGTCCCGTGCTCAACCTACCCTGTCCCGCTGCTCAACTTACCCTGTCCCGTGCTCAACTTACCCTGTCCCACTGCTCAACTTACCCTGTCCCGTGCTCAACTTACCCTGTCCCACTGCTCAACTTACCCTGTCCCACTGCTCAACTTACCCTGTCCCGTGCTCAACTTACCCTGTCCCGTGCTCAACTTACCCTGTCCCGTGCTCAACCTACCCTGTCCCGCTGCTCAACTTACCCTGTCCCGTGCTCAACTTACCCTGTCCCACTGCTGAACTTACCCTGTCCCGTGCTCAACTTACCCTGTCCCGCTGCTCAACTTACCCTGTCCCGTGCTCAACTTACCCTGTCCCACTGCTCAACTTACCCTGTCCCGTGCTCAACTTACCCTGTCCCGTGCTCAACTTACCCTGTCCCGTGCTCAACTTACCCTGTCCCGTGCTCAACCTACCCTGTCCCGCTGCTCAACTTACCCTGTCCCGTGCTCAACTTACCCTGTCCCGTGCTCAACTTACCCTGTCCCGTGCTCAACCTACCCTGTCCCGCTGCTCAACTTACCCTGTCCCGTGCTCAACTTACCCTGTCCCACTGCTCAACTTACCCTGTCCCGTGCTCAACCTACCCTGTCCCGCTGCTCAACTTACCCTGTCCCGTGGCTCAACTTACCCTGTCCCACTGCTCAACTTACCCTGTCCCACTGCTCAACTTACCCTGTCCCACTGCTCAACTTACCCTGTCCCGTGCTCAACTTACCCTGTCCCGTGCTCAACTTACCCTGTCCCGTGCTCAACTTACCCTGTCCCACTGCTCAACTTACCCTGTCCCGTGCTCAACTTACCCTGTCCCACTGCTCAACTTACCCTGTCCCGTGCTCAACTTACCCTGTCCCACTGCTCAACTTACCCTGTCCCGTGCTCAACTTACCCTGTCCCGTGCTCAACTTACCCTGTCCCGTGCTCAACTTACCCTGTCCCGTGCTCAACTTACCTTGTCCCGTGCTCAACTTACCCTGTCCCGTGCTCAACTTACCCTGTCCCGTGCTCAACTTACTCTGTCCCGTGCTCAACTTACCCTGTCCCGTGCTCAATTTACCCTGTCCCGTGCTCAACTTACCCTGTCGTGCTGCTCAACTTACCCTGTCCCGTGCTCAACTTACCCTGTCCCACTGCTCAACTTACCCTGTCCCGTGCTCAACTTACCCTGTCCCGTGCTCAACCAACCCTGTCCCGCTGCTCAACTTACCCTGTCCCGTGCTCAACTTACCCTGTCCCGTGCTCAACTTACCCTGTCCCGTGCTCAACTTACCCTGTCCCGTGCCCAACTTACCCTGTCCCGCTGCTCAACTTACCCTGTCCCGTGCTCAATTTACCCTGTCCCGTGCTCAACTTACCCTGTCCCGTGCTCAACTTACCCTGTCCCGTGCTCAACTTACCCTGTCCCGTGCTCAACTTACCCTGTCCCGTGCTCAACTTACCCTGTCCCGTGCTCAACCTACCCTGTCCCGCTGCTCAACTTACCCTGTCCCGTGCTCAACTTACCCTGTCCCACTGCTCAACTTACCCTGTCCCGTGCTCAACCTACCCTGTCCCGCTGCTCAACTTACCCTGTCCCGTGCTCAACTTACCCTGTCCCACTGCTCAACTTACCCTGTCCCGTGCTCAACTTACCCTGTCCCACTGCTCAACTTACCCTGTCCCACTGCTCAACTTACCCTGTCCCGTGCTCAACTTACCCTGTCCCGTGCTCAACTTACCCTGTCCCGTGCTCAACCTACCCTGTCCCGCTGCTCAACTTACCCTGTCCCGTGCTCAACTTACCCTGTCCCGTGCTGAACTTACCCTGTCCCGTGCTCAACTTACCCTGTCCCGCTGCTCAACTTACCCTGTCCCGTGCTCAACTTACCCTGTCCCGTGCTCAACTTACCCTGTCCCGTGCTCAACTTACCCTGTCCCGTGCTCAACTTACCCTGTCCCGTGCTCAACTTACCCTGTCCCGTGCTCAACCTACCCTGTCCCGCTGCTCAACTTACCCTGTCCCGTGCTCAACTTACCCTGTCCCGTGCTCAACTTACCCTGTCCCGTGCTCAACCTACCCTGTCCCGCTGCTCAACTTACCCTGTCCCGTGCTCAACTTACCCTGTCCCACTGCTCAACTTACCCTGTCCCGTGCTCAACCTACCCTGTCCCGCTGCTCAACTTACCCTGTCCCGTGGCTCAACTTACCCTGTCCCACTGCTCAACTTACCCTGTCCCACTGCTCAACTTACCCTGTCCCACTGCTCAACTTACCCTGTCCCGTGCTCAACTTACCCTGTCCCGCTCAACTTACCCTGTCCCGTGCTCAACTTACCCTGTCCCACTGCTCAACCCTGTCCCGTGCTCAACTTACCCTGTCCCACTGCTCAACTTACCCTGTCCCGTGCTCAACTTACCCTGTCCCACTGCTCAACTTACCCTGTCCCGTGCTCAACTTACCCTGTCCCGTGCTCAACTTACCCTGTCCCGTGCTCAACTTACCCTGTCCCGTGCTCAACTTACCTTGTCCCGTGCTCAACTTACCCTGTCCCGTGCTCAACTTACCCTGTCCCGTGCTCAACTTACTCTGTCCCGTGCTCAACTTACCCTGTCCCGTGCTCAATTTACCCTGTCCCGTGCTCAACTTACCCTGTCGTGCTGCTCAACTTACCCTGTCGTGCTGCTCAACTTACCCTGTCGTGCTGCTCAACTTACCCTGTCGTGCTGCTCAACTTACCCTGTCGTGCTGCTCAACTTACCCTGTCCCGTGCTCAATTTACCCTGTCCCGTGCTCAACTTACCCTGTCCCGCTGCTCAATTTACCCTGTCCCGTGCTCAACTTACCCTGTCCCGTGCTCAACTTACCCTGTCCCGCTGCTCAACTTACCCTGTCCCGCTGCTCAACCTACCCTGTACCGCTGCTCAACTTACCCTGTCGTGCTGCTCAACTTACCCTGTCCCGTGCTCAACTTACCCTGTCCCGTGCTCAACTTACCCTGTCCCGTGCTCAACCTACCCTGTCCCGCTGCTCAACTTACCCTGTCGTGCTGCTCAACTTACCCTGTCGTGCTGCTCAACTTACCCTGTCGTGCTGCTCAACTTACCCTGTCGTGCTGCTCAACCTACCCTGTCCCGCTGCTCAACTTACCCTGTCGTGCTGCTCAACTTACCCTGTCGTGCTGCTCAACTTACCCTGTCCCGTGCTCAACTTACCCTGTCCCGTGCTCAACTTACCCTGTCCCGTGCTCAACTTACCCTGTCCCGTGCTCAACTTACCCTGTCCCGCTGCTCAACTTACCCTGTCCCGTGCTCAACTTACCCTGTCCCGCTGCTCAACTTACCCTGTCCCGCTGCTCAACTTACCCTGTCGTGCTGCTCAACTTACCCTGTCGTGCTGCTCAACTTACCCCATATGTTGTGCCAAGAGACCACTTTTTTTTTTGGACAAGCTATGTTTTCAAATCTGTAATGTTTACATTCATTCTGATTTCCAGGGATACACAACATCCTGAAAAACAGTGCCCTCTGTAATATTTTGTGACAGTGAAACATTTTTCTTAAAAAGTTTGGATTTGAAAACAAACAATGACTATGAGGTTGAAGTTCATCCATATCGGGTGAACCGTGTAGAAATTACAGAACTTGTTGTAAATAATCCCCCCATTTTAGGGGAGGAAAAGTATTGGGACAAAATGTTGCCATTAACTGATCCTCTGGAGAGTATAATCGTTCTCCGTTTCCAGAGAGGTGTTGTGGCCAGACGAGGGGTACAGGTCACGGCACAGCAGCCGGTCATTCAGGACTATCCGTAATCATGGTAGCATCCACATTAATGTAGAAGTGTTTAGAAACATACTATATTATTTAAAATAAAAGTGACTCCAAAATGGCACAATACATGATTTACTATTCGTTTCTATTGGACACAATATAATCTGAAACTCAACCAAAGCATAGAGCAAATGCATATTTATTTAACTAGCCAAGTCAGTTAAGAACTGATTCTTATTTACAATGACGGCCTAGGAACAGTGGGTTAACTGCCTTGTTCAGGGGCAGAAAGACAGATTTTCAGCTCGGGGATTCGATCTAGCAACCTTTCGGTTAATGGCCCAACGCTCTAACCACTAGGCTACCTGCCACCCCCATCAATGACTCCATCAAGCTTGTGTAGAGTCACAAGCTTGATGGAGTCGTTGTGTGGTATGAATATGGTACTAAATACTTGACTTTTGACTACTTTAATACACATATAAGTTCATTTGTCCCAATGATATTGCTCCCGTAAAAAGTACAAAAAGTGTCATTTGTAAACGGATCACACAAAATGGATGAAAAGCTCAGTCTGACCTTTAACCTCATAGTCATTGTTTGATTTCAAGACCTGTTAGTTTTTCTTTAAGAATCCCTCCTGTTCTCCATTCATTACCTTTATTAACTGCACCTGTTTGAACTCGTTACCTGTATAAAAGACACCCATCCACACACTCAATCAAACAGGCTCCAACCTCTCCACAATGGCCAAGACCAGACAGCTGTGTAAGGACATCAGGGATAAAATTGTAGACCTGCACAAGGCTGGGATGGGCTACAGGACAATAGGCAAGCAGCTTGGTGAGAAGGCAACAACTGTTGGTGCAGTTATTATCTCACCTCGTGGGGCATCAATGATCATGAGGAAGGTGAGGGATCAACCCAGAACTACACGGCAGGACATGGTCAATGACCTGAAGAGAGCTGGGACCACAGTCTCAAAGACAACCATTAGTAACACACTACGCCGTCATGGATTAAAATCCTGCAGCGCACGCAAGGTCCCCCTGCTCAAGCCAGCGCATGTCCAGGCCCGTCTGAAGTTTGCCAATGACCATCTGGATGATCCAGAGGAGGAATGGGAGAAGGTCATGTGGTCTGATGAGACAAAAATAGAGCTTTTTGGTCTAAACTCCACTCGCCGTGTTTGGAGGAGGAAGAAGGATGAGTACAACCCCAAGAACACCATCCCAACCGTGAAGCATGGATGTGGAAACATCATTCTTTGGGGATGCTTTTCTGCAAAGGGGACAGGACGACTGCACCGTATTGAGGGGAGGATGGATGGGGCCATGTATTGCGAGATCTTGGCCAACAACCTCCTTCCCTCAGTAAGAGCATTGAAGATGGGTCGTGGCTGGGTCTTCCAGCATGACAACGACCCGAAACACACAGCCAGGGCAACTAAGGAGTGGCTCCGTAAGAAGCATCTCAAGGTCCTGGAGTGGCCTAGCCAGTCTCCAGACCTGAACCCAATAGAAAATCTTTGGAGGGAGCTGAAAGTCCGTATTGCACAGCGACAGCCCCGAAACCTGAAGGATCTGGAGAAGGTCTGTATGGAGGAGTGGGCCAAAATCCCTGGTGCAGTGTGTGCAAACCTGGTCAAGAACTACAGGAAACATATGATCTCTGTAATTACAAACAAAGGTTTCTGTACCGAATATTAAGTTCTGCTTTTCTGATGTATCAAATATTTATGTCATGCAATAAAATGCAAATGAATTACTTAAAAATCATACAATGTGATTTTGAGGATTTTTGTTTTAGATTCCGTCTCTCACAGTTGAAGTGTACCTATGATAAAAATTACAGACCTCTACATGCTTTGTAAGTTGGAAAACCTGCAAAATCAGCAGTGTATCAAATACTTGTTCTCCCCACTGTGTGTACATATATCTTTGTTAGAACACTATATCGCCCTTGAAGGAGTGATGCTGAATGTAAAAAAATACAAATAAATGGCCCAATTTACCTCACTCTCCCCTACATATCCTACTGCTTGACATTCCTATTGGATTATTTGAGGTGTGGTGGCACAAACATTGAACAGCCTCTGGCACCTGCAAAACAGTTGCTGATGAATCTGTCAACATGAAATCCCCAGATTGGCATTAGATATTAGATATGCTTCTACATGTCTTGTCATATGGCCATAAATATATCAAAGGATGCTTGTTATTTGACAGCTTTATTGCACATTTTTCACCAACAGCTTTACTCACACACTGCCAAAGTATAGCAAGTGGCATAGGCCTGCATAATGAAATACACGTGTGCATGGTGCATCTAAAAAGAATCAGGTTCTGATGAAGCAACTATTGAAAAGCCAAACAGTCATATATTGAATTCTGGCACGAACACAATAACGTGTTTTAAAGCACTTACTTGAACATAACATAACATTCTTCTGCTATAGATCGTCTCATTTATTTGAAGATCATTTAAACAAATACATATTATGGTTTCTCATACAGTGCAAAATTAGTTTGATAAAGATAACATCCGTTATTTATAAATATCCATATAAACATTTCCAGCAATCACCTGGCAGAATAAAGTATTACAATATACACAATAGTACAAATCCATTTCAGTCAAAATTACCATAATACCTGCAGTACATTCAGTTACAACACGCTACCATAGTAAACATGATGGCATTTGCCTTTGGCTGTTATAACTAGTAGCTCTGAGAGAAATACAAAAGTGCATCAATATCCAGTGATTGATGTGAAATTGTGAGCAACTGCAGTAGTAGTCTAAAACACAGTCCATAGGCTACATAACATGGCTATCTAGTTGGCAGCATTTGCCACAGCAAGTACCATTCATTGAAAAGTTCACATTTTAACTTCAAGAAATGAATTGGTGCCCCTTGAAATTGCACCAGTGCCCGAATGGCTACTGGTCAGCCGCTAGCAAAGCTTTCCCATCTTCCACTCTGTCCAGTTGACAGTACATAACCTCGGACACCCAGAAAAGACATCTTGCGAAATTTGCCAGATCCTCCATTACGTTCTGGGGGAGACGTGTTATAAAATATATTAATGAGACCAGCAAAGTCTCCACCCCTCTATATGAAAACTCTCAGCCAGTTTACGGGCAAGTCTGTGGCCCAAAATGTCCCCTCCCCTTCCGAAATTCGAACGATGCGAGCACCTGCAAAATCGTGATTTGTCCAAGTGGTCAGTGATGAAAAATCAGCGTACCGGAACAAAGCTCCTCGTTAGTCATGGCATCCCACAGTCTGTCAACAGCTTCTACTACCATTTATGTTACGTGCATCTGTCCACGAGAGATTAATAACCTTAATAGCACGTTCCTATATTCTATACGGGTGTCAACAGGTCTGTAAATGTGGCTATGACATCTCCTTTATAAAGAGGTTATTATGTTATAAAAGCCCACTAGCATTCAGACTCTTGTGGAGTTTATGAATCGACCGAACCCCTGGCTGATTCAATAACATTGATTCATTTGATTCTGGCTCTGGGCGTGTGTGTGTGTGTGTGTGTGTGTGTGTGTGTGTGTGTGTGTGTGTGTGTGTGTGTGTGTGTGTGTGTGTGTGTGTGGCTCTGCCAGTGAATCATGGATCATCAGACTCCCTTGTTTAGCAGTATCGTCTGGAGCAAATGTCCCTGAACGCGATCATTCTCTGTGCAGTCTATCCGTCTTGCCCTCTCTTCCACTGTCTACCCCACCTGTTTTTCTGCTGTCTCCTTCTATCCACCTCATCCACCTCTTCCCTTCCCACAACCTCCCTCTCTCTCTCTCTCGCTCTCTCCTATTTCCTACAATCCCCTTTTCTCCAATCTCTCTCTCTTGCTCTCTTCCTTCTCTCGCTCACCTCCCCTCTTTCCATGAGGAAACCTTTATTTTGGGTCTGTCTGTCTGTGGTATATTTGTTATGTCCATAATGGTGACATTAACTGATCCTCTGGAGAGAGTAGTCGTTCTCTGTGTCCAGAGAGCTGTTGTGGCCAGATGAGGGGTACAGGTCACGACGCAGCAACCGGTTGACAACGCTAACCAGGACCTTCTTGTACTGTAGACGCAGGAGGGAGTAGGCAAAGGGGTCGGACGCCGCCTTGCTGTATGTCAGGCACTTACTGACAATTCCCCAGTGGCGGTTGATTCCCACGAAGGGAAGCAGCTCGGTCAACCTGAGGAGAAGGCAGAGGTCAAGTTAGAGTTCGCAAATAGCCTTTTAGAAAGGGCAAAAGTTATCCAATATTCAAAGCATGGTATTTATCTTGCAGGCAGTTGTTCTGTTTGCTTTTGAGAGTGTTTGGTGATAATTCAGTTGGTATTCTATGAAATGCCATGAGGCTCTAAGGTTACAAGGTAGAATAGAATAAATTAGGATATACGGATGGGCCAGAAAACCAGCTTTGGCAACAAGCCTTATACGTTAGGAAAAAATAATGTATGAAAGTATTTCTTCAAAATAAATATGTATAAACTGAACATTGCTACAATATTCTTGCGCATAGGTACAGTGGGGCAAAAAAGTATTTATTCAGCCACCAATTGTGCAAGTTCTCCCACTTAAATAGATGAGAGAGGCCTGTAATTTTCATCATAGGTACACTTCAACTATGACATACAAAATGAGAAGAAAAATACAGAAAATCACATTGTAGGTCTTCACAAGGTTTTCACACACTGTTGCTGGTATTTTGGCCCATTCCTCCATGCAAATCTCCTCTAGAGCAGTGATGTCTTGGGGCTGTTGCTGGGCAACACGGACTTTCAACTCCCTCCAAAGATTTTCTATGGGGTTGAGATCTGGAGACTGGCTAGGCCACTCCAGGACCTTGAAATGCTTCTTACGAAGCCACTCCTTCATTGCCCGGGCGGTGTGTTTGGGATCCTTGTCATGCTGAAAGACCCAGCCACGTTTCATCTTCAATGCCGTTGCTGATGGAAGGAGGTTTTCACTCAAAATCTCATGATACATGGCCCCATTCATTCTTTCCTTTACACGGATCAGTCGTCCTGGTCCCTTTGCAGAAAAACAGCACCAAAGCATGATGTTTCCACCCCCATGCTTCACAGTAGGTATGGTGTTCTTTGGATGCAACTCAGCATTCTTTGTCCCCCAAACACGACGAGTTGAGTTTTTACCAAAAAGTTATATTTTGGTTTCATCTGACCATATGACATTCTCCCAATCTTCTTCTGGATCATCCAAATGCTCTCTAGCAAATTTCAGACGGGCCTGGACATGTACTGGCTTAAGCAAGGGGACACGTCTGGCACTGCAGGATTTGAGTCCCTGGCGGCGTAGGGTGTTACTGATGGTAGGCTTTGTTACTTTGGTCCCAGCTCTCTGCGGGTCATTCACTAGGTCCCCCCGTGTGGTTCTGGGATTTTTGCTCACCGTTCTTGTGATCATTTTGACCCCATGGGGTGAGATCTTGCGTGGAGCCCCAGATAGAGGGAGATTATCAGTGGTCTTGTATGTCTTCCATTTCCTAATAAGTGCTCCCACAGTTGATTTCTTCAAAACAAGCTGCTTACCTATTGCAGATTCAGTCTTCCCAGCCTGGTGCAGGTCTACAATTTTGTTTCTGGTGTCCTTTGACAGCTCTTTGGTCTTGGCCATAGTGGAGTTTGGAGTGTGACTGTTTGAGGTTGTGGACAGGTGTCTTTTATACTTTATAACAAGTTCAAACAGGTGCCATTAACACAGGTAACGAGTGGAGGACAGAGGAGCCTCTTAAAGAAGAAGTTACAGGTCTGTGAGAGCCAGAAATCTTGCTTGTTTGTAGGTGACCAAATACTTATTTTCCACCATAATTTGCAAATAAATTCATAAAAAATCCTACAATGTGATTTTCTGGATTTTTTTCCCTGATTGTGTCTGTCATAGTTGAAGTGTACCTATGATGAAAATTACAGGCCTCTCCCATCTTTTTAAGTGGGAAAACTTGCCCAATCGGTGGCTGACTAAATACTTTTTTGCCCCAAATTATATGCAGGAATGCCAATGAAGCAGTTGAGTGAGAATAGTAGAATACACAAGGTGCAATTTCTAAATTTGGTTGTGCATCAGCTGTTTTACTCTTGTTATGTCAGTCACTGATAGTCAGTCAATTAGCCCATGTCAGCTAACATTTGTTTGATTGCTAAGTTACTTTAGTGGCCAGCTATCTAAACGTTTTCTCGAATTACCGGCCGGGGGACCCCCGTTGATTTTGTTAGCCAGTCTCATATTAAAACTGCAAACATTTATTTCCACCCCATGGCAAAATGTGTAGAATTCCAGGAAATTAGCTTTAAAATAGCAACATTTTCTCTACAGCCCATGGCAAAATGTGTAGAATTGCACAAAATTAACTCTAAACTAAACAAAATTCTCTCCATTATCAAGAGGGAGGCCACTAAACTGTTTTGCTTGCAATATGTGTGTGGGGGAGGGGGGGTGCTTATTTGAATCCCCGAGCTGACTAGGATAAATCTGCCGATGTGCCCTTGAGCAAGGCACTTAACCCTAATTGTAAGTCACTCTGCATAAGAGAGTCTGCTAAATAACTAAAATGTCAAATGTAAACTACAATGCTATATTCCCTCTAGGCCAAGCTTTTCCAAACTCGTTTTTTGCTCCATGACTACACAGCTGATTCAAATAATCAAAGCTTCATGACGAATTGGTTATTTGAATCAGCTGCTCTATGTCATGCTGTGTGTTGGTGGAAATGAATGCCTCTGTGTGCTAACTGTCGTCTCACGGTGGTCCAGTGAAATGACATGACGACAGATAATTGATGGTTTAATGAAGGATGTATCAGATACAGATGGAGATCATAAACGCGCAACAACAAAAACGAATCGGGTGAAATTGAATTAAACCTTAATTTGTGCATTGCTCAACCTTACATGAGACCTGCCTCATCTTTCAACTGAATGTTGCTGATCATTTTTCTGTGATTTTGCTGGGGTGGCAAAGTTATTTAACAAAGTAAACCCTGCGATGATAGCCTTTACCTTTACTGTTCATAAACCCAGTTGTATTATCAAAGTGTGTTCACCTGGGGATGTGTTAATCTCATAACCTCTATAATAACCCCTTTAATGATGTGTTTAAGGTAGGTGAATGACACTCCTGTTTGTTCAGCTGCCTGTCTCCCCTTGACTGGAAACCCACTTACCTCGTAATAACATAGGGAGCAAAACAGATGATGAATGACCCAATGAAAATGCTGATTTTCTTGGTGGCTCTCTGTTTCCTTCTCTTTTGTTCTACCAGACACCTTTGTTTCACACTGAAAATAGGAATGAACTGATATTAGTCCAGCAGAATAAATGACGAAACATTCTACATTTGAATTTTTTTAAATGAACACCTACAGTAAGCATGTTTCCCCAGGATTGAATCTATAGCTTACTGTAAAGCTACCATTGCACATTGTAACGGCAATTGATCGCACACCTCTTAAGTAAAGGAGCATACGTACGATGGGTGAATATCCACCAGCAAGAACAGCGTCTGCATGGTTATAACGTCAATCCTCTTGCAGTGGAAGCGTGCAACTTTTAGCACCTTCAAATATGTGAAGCACAGGATCAGCAGGGAGAGCATGAAACTACTGGCGTGGAAAACGACGGTGAAAATGGTAAACTTGATCCTGTCGCTCTCTTCGCTCAAATGCAATGTGCACGAGGCGTAAATGTGGCTATAGTCAACCCAGGAGAACAGGAGGGCGATGAGGGAAAACGTGAGGGAGTGGAGCCACGAGTAGCACATCATGATCACTGCGTCCTTGTAGCGCATTTTACTGGAGTAACTCAAGGGGAACACCACTGCTATCCAGCGGTCTATACTGAGTGCTGCCATACTCAACATAGTGTTCGCAGTCAAAAAGGTCTCCAGAAAGCTCACTGTATGGCAAAGGCAATCCCCAAAAGGCTGGTGGTTTCTGACAATCCCTACCAATGTCGATGGCATGTTTAAAAGGGTGATAAGTATGTTGCAAAAAGACAGGTTCATGATGAATATACCCGGTACCTGTCGGCGGATCTCGGTGCTCTGGACAAAACATAGCAGCACCAGCAAGTTCGACAACAACGAGACAATTGCGACCACAACAATGAACAACGTGAAGATAATTTCCGCAAAGTCCATGTCTCACTTGAAAAGGTCCACTTGCGTTTTGCATGCACCTGTAGATAATATACACTTAATATCCACCATGATTGCACCTTCGTTTATCTCCAAGGTCGTCATTCCAGAATTGAACTCCAACAAGTTTCGCCGTCTCCAAGTTGGTGGAGCGCTGTCCAGAGTGCTGAAGTGGGAGACCGCGCGCGCCCCACGAGCGCCAGACCATTTCGTTTCTTTAACCGTATGGAGTTTTCTACTCCCACACCACTCAAGTATTTGTAACAGAATTTGATGGCATGTGTAACTGAGCGTTTGGGTAACACATGGGCAAATGTTTCGTATCTCCGCTCCCTTCTACGACTACCTCAGCATGAAAACAGTGAGACTGCGACGCACGCCACTGCCTTTGTGCGCAGAACATGCGTACTAAACCTGATGACTGTTTGGAGCCTGCGCTGTCTAGTGCAAATTCGTTTGAATGTTTACAACATTAGGAAGTTATTTTGGTTCCTCCATTGATTCATTCGTTATTTTAGTCTTTTACGAGTGTGTTTGTGAGGTCATACACATCAGAACACAGTTATGATTCTTTTTCATTCACAGAAACAACTTCCCTTCATCCGTATCTCTTGATGACACTTTCCCAAGTCGATAGTGGCGAAGCGACACATGACGCAATGATAGGCCTACATGAGGGATATCCAATAATTTGGTGCGTCTCCCGTGGCCAAAGGGCACCCTGTGCACATTGGAGGGGCGAGTAAGGAAACAGGCTAATATATCTGTTTCACTCTTATGAATTATTCATTAACCCTGAGCAATTGTGTAAGGTTGTTACAGCTGAAATATGTCTCACGTGTTTAGTAGTAAAAACAAAAATGCGTATCACCAATAATGGCCTATAAGGAATTAATGGGTGGAAGAGAAGGGACATAACTTCCTTGCTTAAAACCATGCGGCCACAATAGTTAGATTCCTTCATTATAATATGATGTAGTATTTCACTGGAGATGGGCATGTCAAAGAGAGGCATACCATAAAAATGATGACTTTTACCTCATCTGGAGGGAAAGTAGAGCACATCCCTAGCAGCCTACTAGCATCATTTACATGCCAGAGACTAATTAACTAATCACTGATGCTAATGAAGTAAATGTTAAATGGGGATCTGAAAAACCCATCCTGATGATGATGATGTGCCACCTTACTACTATAAGCCTCATCGGCAGCCTCAATGATGTAAGTACAGGATATTTTATCAAACATAAAGTGAAGTTTTAACAGCTTTGTTATTACCGAACTCCAAAATCCAGAATAACAGCACTATAATGGACAACAGACTGATCAGCCAATGGGGTCCAATAAAGGTCAGTCTCTTATAGCTATGGGTTTTGCTAGTCCAATTGTATTTTTTAATTTTTGTTATTATTCCACAAGGCGTAATCAAATCCAGCCCCCACAGAGTCCATCTGGCTCTTATCATTACAATCAATAATATGGTAAATGTACTGTTAAAATATAAAATACACTATGCAATACCATGTAGTGTTACAATATAAAATACACTGTGCAGTACCATGTAGTGTTACAATATAAAATACACTATGCAATACCATGTACTGTTAAAATATAAAATACAGTATGCAATACCATGTACTGTTAAAATATAAAATACAGTATGCAATACCATGTACTGTTAAAATATAAAATACAGTATGCAATACCATGTACTGTTAAAATATAAAATACAGTATGCAATACCATGTAGTGTTACAATATAAAATACAGTATGCAATACCATGTACTGTTAAAATATAAAATACACTATGCAATACCATTGTACTGTTAAAATATAAAATACAGTATGCAATATCATGTACTGTTAAAATATGAAATACAGTATACAATACCATGTACTGTTAAAATATAAAATACAGTATGCAATACCATGTACTGTTAAAATATCAAATACACTATGCAATACCATGTAGTGTTACAATATAAAATACAGTATGCAATACCATGTACTGTTAAAATATAAAATTCAGTATGCAATACCATGTACTGTTGAAATATAAAATACAGTATGCAATACCATGTAGTGTTACAATATAAAATACACTATGCAATACCATGTAGTGTTACAATATAAAATACACTATGCAATACCATGTACTGTTGAAATATAAAATACAGTATGCAATACCATGTACTGTTAAAATATAAAATACAGTATGCAATACCATGTACTGTTAAAATATAAAATACACTATGCAATACCATGTAGTGTTACAATATAAAATACAGTATGCAATACCATGTACTGTTAAAATATCAAATACAGTATGCAATACCATGTAGTGTTACAATATAAAATACACTATGCATTACCATGTACTGCCGCTATTGTATGTATAGGCTCTGCAAATTAATATGAATCTTTTGTACCGGTTTTTATGAGCTGCACTAAGCCAAATTCCCTACCACTTCAGTTGGTATGGCAATGAACTATTCAATCTTGAATCTTGAACATTTCCAGTTCTGAACCAGTCTGCTAGTTACTGTAGACTAGTAATATCACCAGCCCCGATGAGGTTAAGGTACTATAGTTCACATAACTAATTTGTAAGTCGCTCTGGATAAGAGCGTCTGCTAAATGACTTAAATGTAAATGTTAAATGTATAACTCCTCAATAGCAGTAATGAGACACCATTTGAAGGGTCCTGGGGTAGTGTGTGTGGTATTGCACAGTTCACGTAGTTGGATTTGTTAGCCCAGCTATTTAAAGACAACAGGTCTGAAGTAATAACAGCTCTGAGTTTACACTGACGGTGACCTCGTTAAAGGAGGGCTCTGCTATTTGATTGGTGGTCTTTCTTCGTTCACAGGATCTATGAGGACTTACTGAAGAGTGAAAGTGCATACATCCATAAAAGACGGTACATGTTTGACAGGCTAGTCTAATGGGGATTGCACACTTCCCACTGGGCACACACTGGTTGAATCAACGTTGTTTCCATCCCATTTCAATGAAATTACGCTGAACCAATGTGGAATAGACGTGGAATTGACGTCTGTGTCCAGTGGGTTGACATCACCCCACTTATCAATAGTGGATGTGTAATGTCCCCTAAGCAAGCAGGTGGATTCACACAGTTGGCACCAACTAAAAATGGATCCCGGAAATGAAGAGGTGTCTGTCAGTCAATTCAATGCATTGAGTTTGCACTTCTATATTGCTTGCAATGTGCATCACGGTGTCCAGGCTTTCTTTCCATTCAGGTGTGAGACAATGTACTTTAGCTGTTTTGTAACCATGGTTGAGCTTCACACAAACCAACAGACATGGCACCGTAGTAGAGTAACTAAAGTGCTTCAGATGACCAAAAGAAGTGGCGTTATTTCCCTGTTATTCCCCGAAGGCTGACAATGTAACTGGGATGTCAGTTGGTGTGTACCTATACTGTAGCAACCTTAACATAGAAGCCTTTTGTGAAGTACATGAAAGTACACTCTTGTAAAAAAAAAAGGGTTCCAAAAGGGTTATTCAACTGTCCCATAGGATAACCCTCTGAAGAACCCTTTGTGGTTCCAGGTAGAACCCTTTTTGGTTCCAAGTAGAACTCTTTTGGGTTCCATGTAGAACCCTTTGTTTAAAGGGTTCTACATGGAACCCCAAAAGAGTTCTACTTGGAACCAAAAAGGGTTTTGACATACAATCAACACCATCCTAAGGCAGTAATTTGACATACAGTGTATCTTATGCCATTCGAACCTGAATGGAAAGTAATAGAAACGTAGCCAATGGGAGTGCAGCTATAGACATAGGCTAGGCCAGAGCCATGTACTGTACATTTTATGTAAATATTAGTCAAAAGTTGTCACACCTACTCATTCCAGGGTTTTTCTTTATTTTTAATTATTTTCCACATTGTAGAATAATAGTGAAGACATCAACACTATGAAATAACACATACGGAATCATGTAGTAAACAAAAAAGTGTTAAACAAATCAAAATATATTTTAGATTCTTCAAAGTAGCCACCCTTTGCCTTGGTGACAGCTTTGCACACTCTTGGCTGTATATGTATATATTTAGCATATAAATATATGGCTCTGGGGTAGGCTAATGTTTATTGGCAGCTCTGTGTATTGTTTACAGGAAATAGCAGCCAGGGACAGATGGCCTGCCTATAGCATATCTACCTTACAGAGCAGTGTATGACACCATACCTGAAACCCCAGACACTAGGACAATAAACTCATAACAGCTTCCAAGTCTAGCATACTGACATTTAACTGCCTATACATAGATGTGTGACACTTCATTTAACCTTTTGTATATTTGTCAGTTGACTGTGAACAAGACACCGGGTTGTCATTTTTAATAGCTACCTTGAAAGAGGCAAATGGCATAACAAAGACTTGAAGAAAGACTGGAAAATAACAATCCATTAAAAATAATGAGGTCCTTGCATTCTATATTTAAAGGGGAACTCCACCCCAAAATTGGACTTTGATCTGGGCCACATTCAACAGGGCACAACCATTTGGTCCCAAGAAACAAAGAGATCTTCTGTTGAATCTGACAATTAATCTTAATGGTTGTACAGTCGTCTCAAATAAAACTGTGAAGAACCTCGGCGTTACTCTGGACCCTGATCTCTCTTTTGAAGAACATATCAAGACTGTTTCAAGGACAGCTTTTTTCCATCTCCGTAACATTGCAAAAATCAGAAACTTTCTGTCCAAAAATTATGTAGAAAAATTTATCCATGCTTTTGTCACTTCTAGGTTAGACTACTGCAATGCTTTACTTTCTGGCTACCCGGATAAAGCACTAAATAAACTTCAGTTAGTGCTAAATACGGCTGCTAGAATCCTTACTAGAACCAAAATAATAATAATTTGATCATATTACTCCAGTGCTAGCCTCCCTACACTGGCTTCCTGTCAAAGCAAGGGCTGATTTCAAGGTTTTACTGCTAACCTACAAAGCATTACATGGGCTTGCTCCTACCTATCTCTCTGATTTGGTCCTGCCGTACATACCTACACGTACGCTATGGTCACAAGACGCAGGCCTCCTAATTGTCCCTAGAATTTCTAAGCAAACAGCTCGAGGCAGGGCTTTCTCCTATAGAGCTCCATTTTTATGGAACGGTCTGCCTACCCATGTCAGAGACCCAAACTCGGTCTCAACCTTTAATTCTTTACTGAAGACTCATCTCTTCAGTGGGTCATATGATTGAGTGTAGTCTGGCCCAGGAGTGGAAAGGTGAACGGAAAGGCTCTGGAGCAACGAACCGCCCTTGCTGTCTCTGCCTGGCCGGTTCCCCTCTTTCCAATGGGATTCTCTGCCTCTAACCCTATTACAGGGGCTGAGTTACTGGCTTACTGGGGCTCTCTCATGCCGTCCCTGGAAGGGGTGCGTCACCTGAGTGGGTTGATTCACTGATGTGGTCATCCTGTCTGGGTTGGCACCCCCCCTTGGGTTGTGCCATGGCGGAGATCTTTGTGGGCTATACTCAGCCTTGTCTCAGGATGGTAAGTTGGTGGTTGAAGATATCCCTCTAGTGGTGTGGGGGCTGTGCTTTGGCAAAGTGGGTGGGGTTATATCCTTCCTGTTTGGCCCTGTCCGGGGGTGTCCTCGGATGGGGCCACAGTGTCTCCTGACCCCTCCTGTCTCAGCCTCCAGTATTTATGCTGCAGTAGTTTATGTGTCGGGGGGCTATGGTCAGTTTGTTATATCTGGAGTACTTCTCCTGTCCTATTCGGTGTCCTGTGTGAATTTAAGTGTGCTTTCTCTAAATCTCTCTTTCTCTCTTTCTTTCTCTCTCTCGGAGGACCTGAGCCCTAGGACCATATCCCAGGACTACCTGACATGATGACTCCTTGCTGTCCCCAGTCCACCTGGCCATGCTGCTGCTCCAGTTTCAACTGTTCTGCCTTATTATTATTCGACCATGCTGGTCATTTATGAACATTTGAACATCTTGGCCATGTTCTGTTATAATCTCCACCCGGCACAGCCAGAAGAGGACTGGCCACCCCACATGTGCTCTCTCTAATTCTCTCTTTCTCCCTTTCTTTCTCTCTCTCGGAGGACCTGAGCCCTAGGACCATGCCCCAGGACTACCTGACATGATGACTCCTTGCTGTCCCCAGTCCACCTGGCCGTGCTGCTGCTCCAGTTTCAACTGTTCTGCCTTATTATTATTCGACCATGCTGGTCATTTATGAACATTTGAACATCTTGGCCATGTTCTGTTATAATCTCCACCGGCATAGCCAGAAGAGGACTGGCCACCCCACATGTGCTCTCTCTAATTCTCTCTTTCTCCCTTTCTTTCTCTCTCTCGGAGGACCTGAGCCCTAGGACCATGCCCCAGGACTACCTGACATGATGACTCCTTGCTGTCCCCAGTCCACCTGGCCGTGCTGCTGCTCCAGTTTCAACTGTTCTGCCTTATTATTATTCGACCATGCTGGTCATTTATGAACATTTGAACATCTTGGCCATGTTCTGTTATAATCTCCACCCGGCACAGCCAGAAGAGGACTGGCCAGCCCTCATAGCCTGGTTCCTCTCTAGGTTTCTTCCTAGGTTTTGGCCTTTCTAGGGAGTTTTTCCTACCCACCGTGCTTCTACACCTGCATTGCTTGCTGTTTGGGGTTTTAGGCTGGGTTTCTGTACAGCACTTTGAGATATCAGCTGATGTACGAAGGGCTATATAAATACATTTGATTTGATTTGATTTGGAATGTTCAGACGGATAGATATTTTGTGTAACAGCATTGGTTCTCTGATATGTGGCGTGAGAAATCCTGTCATGTTCATTACATGTTCTCCCTCCTTTGACTGTTGCTTCTCACCTTTTGAGAGTACTTCATATCATTATTTTACCCCAAACTGTCCCAACTAGCCTAAACAATCATAGAACAGCACAGTACCTCAGCTCACAGAATAATAGTCTTAATAGCCATATAACCTTCACTCCAGCCAGTAGTTTTGGAGTGAGTGTTTTATGAGACATCTGGTGTGAAATGTTATTGAAAATCAAAGCTTAGTACTGCCTAACAGTGTGCTGGCAGACAAAGCAGTGTGAAAATAGCTCTCATGAGTCGCCTCCAGCTGCTACAGGTAAGCTGTGTGAGTTGTTTTGATGAGTCATGTTCCCATGGCAACACGGGAGTCAGAGAAGAATTTGTGTTTTGATGTCGATCTAAATATCTTTTATGGTCTTGTTATTCCCACTGAGACAGATTTTGAGACCTCTCTTAGGTATCTCTGTTGTCTCAAATTCCTATGTCACCAGCTCACCCCTCATAATCTTGAGATGGTGAAATTGAAGCAATGTGTGTTAATCTTTACTGTATCTAAGCAACAGGGGAACTTTTTTGACAGTATTCTGTGGCACGAAGAATATACTGTATGTATGACAAGTGGCGCAGGTAGAGAAGTTTGTTTGTATGCCACAAGCCTGAAGGCCTATAACCAAGCCAATATCGAAACATTTCACATCATATTTGAATCATATTTGCATACTGCGTTCATAACAGTTCTCTATTTGAACGGTAGCATCACTAGCCTCTAATAAGATACGATTCTCTCTAATAACCCAATTCGTTTTTTGTAAGTTACATGCATGACTACAGCCTCACTCAACTCCTTGCTGATTGAAAGGTTTGGTCAACCACAGGTGGCCAAAGCCCTGTCAAACCATTGCTTTGTACACCTGGCAACCCTCTTTTATGTGGAGACCAAACAGAGTGGAGAGAGAGCTAGCAGGTAGGGGTGGGCGGGAGGCATAAATAATGCCTTTTCAGTTGGATCCCTTCGACCCGACAATAACACAGTGTGGCCACTTTTGAAAGGGATCCTTTTTGTTGTTGTTGATGACTCGGTTTACCTACGTTATTCATTTATTTCTCCATCTGTCTATGTGTTGCATTCTTCAGTCAACTCTGGCTAATACCATACGTCTGCATTAGCCTACTCTCTGCCTTGACTGGTCATAACAGTTGAGTCATCATACAGACAGTCATTTTAATTGGATAGAATTAGGTCACATTTCTGACTCACCATATTTACTGTGTCCTCTTGGTTCTCTGTGGGGCATTGAGTTGATATAAGTTCATGCCATGATAGACGTTGAAGTGAGTACATTCAGCGACTGACCATTAACAGCCAACATGGAAGTGAACAAATCAAACTATATTCAAAGAGCATTAAAACATTTATATGATTACAGGCTTGAACATCCTCATACACTTGACAGGAAAATGGACAACAAAAGACGTTCAAAACACAATTAACACAACTCCGAAGGTAACTGGAAAACCCAGTAGCAGCTACACGGTGAAAGAGGACTATGAGGGCTGAGCTCAGAGCTCAGTGAGTTTACAGTAACAGTGTGTAAATGGAGATTGTGGGAACAGATTGACAGTGGGCCATAGCACAGAGAGGCAGACACGCTGCATTCATTATCACCAGGAGACAGGAGCTCTTTGAAGCCAGCCCAGGCACCAACTAGCAGACAGGAGTGGCATGCAGGCAGGCAGCGCAAACAGCTTCTGCAGAAGGCAATGAAAAGGGCCTCATTAAAATAACAAAACTAGACCAGTGATGGAGAAAACACCACTAAACAGCTTTAAAAAGGGGATGGTGTAATGACATAATGAGGCACTTGGGATTATGTATGTCTAACGCTATTTGTGTGGGAGTGACAACGTTTTGAGAGTTTTATTAACGGTCGCACGGTGACCGTCAAAGTTTGATGTGTTTGTTTGAATACAGATTGAAATACCGATTGTCCACCTGAAATATTTGGCAGATGTTAATTGCCTTTGAAGAAAAGTTCAGTAGGCTATGTTACATCTGGGGGTGCAACAGAGGGAGTGGAATGCAAGTACGGGATGTCAACGCTGTTATCTTCTTCACGATACTGATCCCATTCATATTATGACTTAATGACTTATGGCCTAACAACGCCTGTAATTATATCATTATATCGAACGGAGCTCCATGTAACATAGATGAATGTTGTTCTTCTGTCTGCATTACATCATAGAGTCATGTTTTTTTAAGCATAGAAATATAATTCTATGATTGGAAGACTGCAGATTAGATTTAATGGTGATTGATTACTTATGCCTGACAAGTGTCATTTCATTATGATTGAGTACTAATGCCTGACAAGTGACATTTGATGATGTTACCTGAGCACTGGTTTCTGATCACGGTCCTCGATAGTCTAGCGTTGTTTTCTGTGGGCTCGTTGTTCTGAGAAATTCTGTTTTATTTGGCTTTTACAACCTCTGACAGTAAATTGTCAAGGGGAACAAAGGCAGAGCAGGTGTGCTTTGAAAGAGCCCTCCTCTCACTTCTCTGTTGTTCAGCGGAGATGTAGGAGTGTTATCATTTCACCACCTGTTTACCCCCACATTCACAGGCCCACACAAACACACACACACACACACACACACACACACACACACACACACACACACACACACACACACACACACACACACACCATATTTACTGGGCTGCAGAGTAAAAAATAAAAATTATAAGAAACATCCCTCAGCTCTTCCCATAATAAGCATTTTGCACATCTGCCCTGCTCGTTCTCCCCCCCATCTCCCTCTTTACCTTTTCACAACGTACAGTATACAACGCCACCCAGGGGGAGGAGATGTCCTAGCGGGCACTTATACACTGGCCTGCATCTAACACAGAATAACTCAGCCATGCCACTTAAGCCATCCATCAAGATATCCATCAACGCCACAGAGACATGGCCACTCTGTTCCTGGGTCCGACTGGGGCCCCTGTGAAGTGCTGGGCCACTGTTACGTAACGGGGGAACAATGCACAAGTCATATCCCAAAGCCACTGGGCACCACTCACTGCTATACAGACTTCAACACTACCACTCACTGCTATACAGACTTCAACACTACCACTCACTACAATACAGACTTCAACACTACCACTCACTACAATACAGACTTCAACACTACCACTCACTACAATACAGACTTCAACACTACCACTCACTACAATACAGACTTCAACACTACCACTCACTACAATACAGACTTCAACACTACCACTCACTACAATACAGACTTCAACACTACCACTCACTACAATACAGACTTCAACACTACCACTCACTACAATACAGACATCAACACTACCACTCACTACAATACAGACTTCAACACTACCACTCACTACAATACAGACTTCAACACTACCACTCACTAGAATACAGACTTCAACACTTCCACTCACTGCTATACAGACTTCAACACTACCACTCACTAGAATACAGACTTCAACACTACCACTCACTACAATACAGACTTCAACACTACCACTCACTACAATACAGACTTCAACACTACCACTCACTACAATACAGACTTCAACACTACCACTCACTACAATACAGACTTCAACACTACCACTCACTAGAATACAGACTTCAACATTACCACTCACTACAATACAGACTTCAACACTACCAGAATACAGACTTCAACACTACCACTCACTACAATACAGACTTCAACACTACCACTCACTAGAATACAGACTTCAACGCTACCACTCACTAGAATACAGACTTCAACGCTACCACTCCCTACTATAAAGACTTCAACACTACCACTCACTACAATACAGACTTCAACACTACCACTCACTACAATACAGACTTCAACACTACCACTCACTAGAATACAGACTTCAACACTACCACTCACTACAATACAGACTTCAACACTACCACTCACTACAATACAGACTTCAACACTACCACTCACTACAATACAGACTTCAACAACACTACCACTCACTACAATACAGACTTCAACACTCCCTACTATAAAGACTTCAACACTACCACTCACTAAATACAGACTTCAACACTACCACTCACTACAATACAGACTTCAACACT
Source organism: Oncorhynchus nerka (assembly GCF_034236695.1). NCBI lineage: Eukaryota > Metazoa > Chordata > Actinopteri > Salmoniformes > Salmonidae > Oncorhynchus > Oncorhynchus nerka. The sequence continues at coordinate 55,288,524 of NC_088403.1, forward strand.
ACCACTCACTACAATACAGACTTCAACACTACCACTCACTACAATACAGACTTCAACACTACCACTCACTACAATACAGACTTCAACACTACCACTCACTACAATACAGACTTCAACACTACCACTCACTAGAATACAGACTTCAACGCTCCACTCACTAGAATACAGACTTCAACGCTACCACTCCCTACTATAAAGACTTCAACACTACCACTCACGACTATACAGACTTCAACACTTCCACTCACTACAATACAGACATCAACACTACCACTCACTACAATACAGACTTCAACACTACCACTCACTACAATACAGACTTCAACACTACCACTCACTACAATACAGACTTCAACACTACCACTCACTACAATACAGACTTCAACACTACCACTCACTACAATACAGACTTCAACACTTCCACTCACTACAATACAGACTTCAACACTACCACTCACTACAATACAGACTTCAACACTTCCACTCACTACAATACAGACTTCAACACTACCACTCACTAGAATACAGACTTCAACACTACCACTCACTAGAATACAGACTTCAACGCTACCACTCACTAGAATACAGACTTCAACACTACCACTCCCTACTATAAAGACTTCAACACTACCACTCACTACAATACAGACTTCAACACTTCCACTCACTACAATACAGACTTCAACACTACCACTCACTACAATACAGACTTCAACACTACCACTCACTACAATACAGACTTCAACACTTCCACTCACTACAATACAGACTTCAACACTACCACTCACTACAATACAGACTTCAACACTTCCACTCACTACAATACAGACTTCAACACTACCACTCACTACAATACAGACTTCAACACTTCCACTCACTACAATACAGACTTCAACACTACCACTCACTACAATACAGACTTCAACACTACCACTCACTACAATACAGACTTCAACACTTCCACTCACTACAATACAGACTTCAACACTTCCACTCACTACAATACAGACATCAACACTACCACTCACTACAATACAGACTTCAACACTACCACTCACTACAATACAGACTTCAACACTACCACTCACTACAATACAGACTTCAACACTACCACTCACTACAATACAGACTTCAACACTACCACTCACTACAATACAGACTTCAACACTACCACTCACTACAATACAGACTTCAACGCTACCACTCACTAGAATACAGACTTCAACGCTACCACTCCCTACTATAAAGACTTCAACACTACCACTCACGACTATACAGACATCAACACTACCACTCACTACAATACAGACTTCAACACTACCACTCACTACAATACAGACTTCAACACTACCACTCACTAGAATACAGACTTCAACACTACCACTCACTACAATACAGACTTCAACACTACCACTCACTACAATACAGACTTCAACACTTCCACTCACTACAATACAGACTTCAACACTACCACTCACTACAATACAGACTTCAACACTTCCACTCACTACAATACAGACTTCAACACTACCACTCACTACAATACAGACTTCAACACTTCCACTCACTACAATACAGACTTCAACACTTCCACTCACTACAATACAGACTTCAACACTACCACTCACTACAATACAGACTTCAACACTACCACTCACTACAATACAGACTTCAACACTTCCACTCACTACAATACAGACTTCAACACTTCCACTCACTACAATACAGACATCAACACTACCACTCACTACAATACAGACTTCAACACTACCACTCACTACCACTCACTACAATACAGACTTCAACACTACCACTCACTACAATACAGACTTCAACATTACCACTCACTACAATACAGACTTCAACACTACCACTCACTACAATACAGACTTCAACACTACCACTCACTAGAATACAGACTTCAACGCTACCACTCACTAGAATACAGACTTCAACGCTACCACTCCCTACTATAAAGACTTCAACACTACCACTCACGACTCTACAGACATCAACACTACCACTCACTACAATACAGACTCCAACACTACCACTCACTACAATACAGACTTCAACACTACCACTCACTAGAATACAGACTTCAACACTACCACTCACTACAATACAGACTTCAACACTACCACTCACTACAATACAGACTTCAACACTTCCACTCACTACAATACAGACTTCAACACTACCACTCACTACAATACAGACTTCAACACTTCCACTCACTACAATACAGACTTCAACACTACCACTCACTACAATACAGACTTCAACACTACCACTCACTAGAATACAGACTTCAACACTACCACTCACTACAATACAGACTTCAACACTACCACTCACTACAATACAGACTTCAACACTACCACTCACTACAATACAGACTTCAACACTACCACTCACTAGAATACAGACTTCAACACTACCACTCACTAGAATACAGACTTCAACACTACCACTCACTACAATACAGACTTCAACACTACCACTCACTACAATACAGACTTCAACACTTCCACTCACTACAATACAGACTTCAACACTACCACTCACGACTATACAGACTTTGTTGGTTCCGTTTTTCTGTGCTCCGTTTTATTTACTTAACAAATAAGGAACACTGAAAATGTGCACTTATAAATCATAACAATTTTAAATCAAAATACAGCTGTAGACAGAAGTCAAAGATCAAACATCACCCATACAACTGATGTCTCTCATGAGTTCTGCCCCATAGGAAAAGTCCAAGTTGCTTTTATCATGCTCGTAGTCAACCCCCATGTGATGGCATACGTCATTACCTGCTACTCCTCACACAAGCCCATGAATACACAGCTATACAAAACTTGCAAGAGAATAGTTAGAGTTTTCTAAGACCTCAGCAGTAAATGTCCACTCCCCCAAGTTGATTTATAGAGGCATGTCTGACTAGCCTCTTATCTCTTCTACTCCCCTGCAGGGCTCTTTGTTTATCTTTGAAATGCTTTCTCACAGACCCCACATTTCTTAATAAGAGGCAGAGACTTAGACTGTGGAACAATTCTAAAACCTTACAATGAATATATATATTGTTAATCTGTAGTCTAGGCCTGTAACGGTTTTCTAGGTGTGAAGGAGAATCGGACCAAAATGTAGCGTGGCTATTGCAATCCATGTTTATTTAATAATAATGAAACACGAACTTTACAAAAACAATAAACGTAATGTGAAAACCGAAACAGCCTAAACTGGTGCAAACTGACACTAAGGACACTAAGGACACTAAGGACACTAAGGACACTAAGGACACTAAGGACACTAAGGACACTAAGGACACTAAGGACACTAAGGACACTAAGGACACTAAGGACACTAAGGACACTAAGGACACTAAGGACACTAAGGACACTAAGGACACTAAGGACACTAAGGACACTAAGGACACTAAGGACACTAAGGACACTAAGGACACTAAGGACACTAAGGACAATCACCCACGACAAACTCAAAGAATATGGCTGCCTAAATATGGTTCCCAATCAGAGACAACGATAAACACCTGCCTCTGATTGAGAACCACTCCAGACAGCCATAGACTTTGCTAGATACCCCACTAAGCTACAATCCCAATACCAACACCAAAACCCCAAGACAAAACACACCACAATACAAAAACCCCATGCCACACCCTGGCCTGACCCAATACATGAAGATAAACACAAAATACTTTGACCAGGGCGTGACAAGGGCCCTATAAATGTAGAGGAGGAGTGTTCCCATAGCCCCTCCCCTTCTATTAATACAACATAAGCATAATCAATTATTATAATAGATCAAACATTTTGTGCAGCCCTTATCATGACCCCAATTTGACCCCATCAACTTCAACACTACCACTCACTACTATACAGACTTCAACACTACCAACACTTCCATTCACTACTATACAGACTTCAGGACTCAGCCCGGAGTGAGTAAGAGGTCCTACTCCAACACTGCTAAGCAACACTGCTGAGCAACACATTATAAAGGGCTACTGTTATAATAATTTGGGATGTGTTATAAATGGCGAGGAATGTTGGAGTGTGATTTAATATAACATTAATATTGTAGTGTTATTATGAGCATGTTCAGCATATAAATCAATGAACGACTGCGTCCAATAAGGACCAGTGTGTACTGTAGCTTTTCCACTGGCACAAGCTTAGGCTACCTAATTAGAACTGTTGCTTGAGAGAAGAAAAACTGAACCTGTTCCATGCTTCTTGGGAGGTCCTAATTATTTATTCAAAGCAATTTCATAAAAACGGACTTACGTGATTTAGTATTGGCAATGGGACAACTTTAGTTTCCATACGGACACTTTTTTGGCTCTAAATTTCACACAGGCAGTCATCAGAAGAATGGTTCTGCCACCGTCTCGGATGTCATTACTTTTTCAGCAGGACCATGCAGTATTAACCAATGTTACACAAGTCTAATCAGGGAAGTAAGTTAAGGCTTCTAGAAACCTCTGCCGCACCACCAACCAATTTCTCGTTAATCTTTAATTAAGCACAAGGTGCAGCGTTCTCGACGGGCGCTATTTCCAGCCGTCGTCACCCACTTTCCTACACTCTCTAGGGAAGGAAGAGGGGAGTCTGTTGAAACAGGAAGGACTATACAAAATATCCTGGTAAAATGTGATTGTGTTGAACAAGGCTACTTACAGAAAATATGGACTTGTTTCTGGACATGATGGCCAGCTACAATACAGGTTTTGCCCTAAAATCAGGGTGTTGGGAAATGACTTTCAGAAGATGACCCAGTCTGGTATTCAATCCAATCTTGACTGCAGAAATATTGAAGCTAAACAGAGCACATTTTTGCAGCACAGAAGCTATGGAAGTGGTGGGGGTGACTTAACTCATTCCTCGTACCTAACCTATATAATACTGTACATGTCATCATAACATAACTTGATGATTTACATTTGGATAGGATGTTGGCCTATAGAACAATACCACCTTCTCTACAGTTTAACATCATTATATTTTCAACACCATCTCACGGTAGCCTAATGCAGAGCAGCATATACCCACTCTTCTCAAACTGCACTGAATATTTATGGGCGTTGCATTCGAACCAGTGTGTGCCCATCTCCTCAGCTATGTTAAAAGAGTGTGTTATGCACCTAAAATGTTTTATACTTCAACATGAAGTGGCCTCAAAGGACCCATTCTCTCTAGCTAACATAATGTTGTGCTGGTAGAAGGTAAAATGTACAATCTCTTTAAACTGCTGTCATTTGTTGAATAATTATCTCGGAAAGGGAATATACAGTGGGGCAAAAAAGTATTTAGTCAGCCACCAATTGTGCAAGTTCTCCCACTTAAAAAGATGAGAGAGGCCTGTAATTTTCATCATAGGTACACTTCAACTATGACAGACAAAATGAGAGAATTTTTTTTTAATGAATTTATTTGCAAATTATGGTGGAAAATAAGTATTTGGTCACCTACAAACAAGCAAGATTTCTGGCTCTCACAGACCTGTAACTTCTTCTTTAAGAGCCTCCTCTGTCCTCCACTCGTTACCTGTATTAATGGCACCTGTTTGAACTTGTTATCAGTATAAAAGACACCTGTCCACAACCTCAAACAGTCACATTCCAAACTCCACTATGGCCAAGACCAAAGAGCTGTCAAAGGACACCAGAAACAAAATTGTAGACCTGCACCAGGCTGGGAAGACTGAATCTGCAATAGGTAAGCAGCTTGGTTTGAAGAAATCAACTGTGGGAGCAATTATTAGGAAATGGAAGACATACAAGACCACTGATAATCTCTCTCGATCTGGGGCTCCACGCAAGATCTCACCCCGTGGGGTCAAAATGATCACAAGAACGGTGAGCAAAAATCCCAGAACCACACGGGGGGACCTAGTGAATGACCTGCAGAGAGCTGGGACCAAAGTAACAAAGCCTACCATCAGTAACACACTACGCCGCCAGGGACTCAAATCCTGCAGTACCAGACGTGTCCCCCTGCTTAAGCCAGTGCATGTCCAGGCCCGTCTGAAGTTTGCTAGAGAGCATTTGGATGATCCAGAAGAAGATTGGGAGAATGTCATATGGTCAGATGAAACCAAAATATAACTTTTTGGTAAAAACTCAACTCGTCGTGTTTGGAGGACAAAGAATGCTGAGTTGCATCCAAAGAACACCATACCTACTGTGAAGCATGGGGGTGGAAACATCATGCTTTGGTGCTGTTTTTCTGCAAATGGGACCAGGACGACTGATCTGTGTAAAGGAAAGAATGAATGGGGCCATGTATCATGAGATTTTGAGGAAACCTCCTTCCACCAGCAAGGGAATTGAAGATGAAACGTGGCTGGGTCTTTACAGGCCTCTCTCATATTTTTAAGTGGGAGAACTTGCACAATTAGTGGCTGACTAAATACTTTTTTGCCCCACTGTAAATACATTTTTATGGTCGATATAGATTAATAATAATTAATACAATTACCAGCACACGTTCAGCAATTAGACATTGATTTCAACAGTGTTAAGAACTAGATAATCAACTCCATGACAAAACCTATTAAGATCACCTTGGTACAGTCTCTACAGTTAAACCAGGCCTGAACCTTTAGCTGTGTAAAATCTGTCTCAAACCAGTGTTACAGTCACCCCCTCATAAGACAAACAGCACAGTGTACAGTAATTGCTCTCTGTTTTGACGTTACTATTTGCCCACCCCTGGTCCACATGTTGCTGCACAGTGTACAGTAATTGCTCTCTGTTTTGACGTTACTATTTGCCCACCCCTGGTCCACATGTTGCTGTTTGACCTTTCCATATTGGCTGCCAGATGTGTCCACCCCCAAGCTAAAACAGCCTGCCTGACCAGCTAAAACACTGGTTTGGGTCAGTGTATTTGGAGAGGCCGTGCTTGATCAGTGGTGCAAAGTACTTAAGTAAAAAATACTTTAAAGTACTATTTAAGTCGTATCTGTACTTACCTATTTATATTTTTTACATATTTTACTTTTACTTCACTACACTCCAAAAGATACTTTTTACTCCATACATTTTCCTTGACACCCAAAAGTACTCATTACATTTTGAATGCTTGTTCTGGCCATCTCTACTGCCTCTGATCTGCTTTCTTTGTAAATTATGTCTGACACCATGCCCAAATGTGCGCCTTCGTGCGTCCGCAAATTGATTTTGTCACCCCACAACAAACGAGATCATGACACGCAGGTTGAAATATCAAAACAAACTCTGAACCAATTATATTAATTTGGGGATAGGTCTAAAAACATTAAGCATTTATGGCAATTTAGGTAGCTATCTTGCAGTTTTGAGCTATTTTGTCCTATTTAGCTAGCTAGCTTGCTGTTGCTAGCTAATTTGTCCTAGGATATAAACATTGAGTTATTTTACCTGAAATGCACAAGGTCCTTTACTCCAACAATTAATCCACACATAAAACGGTCAACTGAATCATTTCTAGTCATCGCTCCTCCTTCCAGGCTTTTACTTCTTTGGACTTTATATGGCGATTGGCCAACTAACTTTCATAGTAAGGTGCATTAACACAACCGATCTCAGTTCATCTTTCAATCACCCACGTGGGTATAACCAATGAGGAGATGGCACGTGGGTATATGTTTCTAAAAGCCAATGAGGAGATGGGAGAGGCAGGAATTGCATCGCAATTTTTCAGTTTTTGATTTGTTAAAAAAGTTTGAAATATCCAATAAATGTCGTTCCACTTCATGATTGTGTCCCACTTGTTGTTGATTCTTCACAAAAAAATACAGTTTTATATCTTTATGTTTGAAACCTGAAATGTGGCAAAAGGTCGCAAAGTTCAAGGGGGCCGAATACTTTCGCAAGGCACTGTATCTTTACTATTACTAAATGTATGACAATTGGGTACTTTTTCCAAATCAAGTCAAATTGTATTTGTCACATGCGCCGAACACAACAGCTGTAGACCTTACGTGAAATGCTTACTTACAAGCCCTTAACCAACAATGCAGTTCAATAAATAGTTAAGAAAATATTTACTAAATAGCAAGTAAAAAATAAATGTAACAATAAAATTACATAACAATAACGAGGCTTTATACAGGGGGTACCGGTACTGAGTCAATGTGCGGGGGTACATGTTAGTCGAGGTAGTTTGTACATGTAGGTTGGGTTAAAGTGACTATGCATAGATAATAAACAGCGAGTAGGAGCAGTGTAAAAACAAAGGGGCTGGACTCTGTAAATATTCCCGGTGACCATTTGATTAATTGTTCAGCAGACTTATAGCTTGGGGGTAGAAGATGTTAAGGAGCCTTTTGGACCTAGACTTGGCACAACCGGTACCGCTTGCCATGTAGTAGCAGAGAGAACAGTCTATAACTTGGGTGACTGGAGTCGTTGACAATTTTTGGGGCTTCCTCTTACACCGCCTTGTATTTACAGTACCAGTCAAAAGTTTGGACACACCTACTCATTCAAGGGTTTTTTCTTTATTTTGACTATTTTCTACATTGTAGAATAATAGTGAAGACATCAAATCTTGAAATAACACATATGGAATCATGTAGTAACCAAAAAAGTGTTAAATAAATCTAAATGTATTTTATATGTGAGATTCTTCAAAGTAGCCATCCTATGCCTTCATGACAGCTTTGTATACTCTTGGCATTCTCTCAAACAGCTTCATGAGGTAGTCACCTGGAATTAATTTTAACCTGTTGCGTCGAGCAATCCCGTATCCGGGAGCGTAATTATAGCCTCAAGCTCATTACCATAACGCAACGTTAACTATTCATGAAAATCGCAAATGAAATGTAATAAATATATTGGCTCACAAGCTTAGCCTTTTGTTAACAACACTGTCATCTCAGATTTTCAAAATATGCTTTTCAACCATAGCTACACAAGCATTTGTGTAAGAGTATTGATAGCTAGCATAGCATTAAGCCTAGCATTCAGCAGGCAACATTTTCACAAAAACAAGAAAAGCATTCAAATAAAATAATTTACCTTTGAAGAACTTCAGATGTTTTCAATGAGGAGACTCTCAGTTAGATAGCAAATGTTCAGTTTTTCCAAAAATATTATTTGTGTTGGAGAAATCGCTCCGTTTTGTTCATCACGTTTGGCTAAGAAAAAAAAACGAAAATTCAGTCATTACAACGCCAAACTTTTTTCCAAATTAACTCCATAATATCGACAGAAACATGGCAAACGTTGTTTAGAATCAATCCTCAAGGTGTTTTTCACGTATCTATTCGATGATAAGTCATTCGTGGCAGTTTGGTTTCTCCTCTGAAGCAATTGGTAAAATGCACGCAGCTGGAGATTGCGCAATAATTGCAACGGAGGACACCAAGCGGGGCACCTGGTAAATGTAGTCTCTTATGGTCAATCTTCCAATGATATGCCTACAAATACATCACAATGCTGCAGACACCTTGGAGAAACGACAGAAAGTGTAGGCTCATTCCTTGCGCATTCACAGCCATATAAGGAGACATTGGAACAAAGCGCATTCAAAATCTGGGGCATTTCCTGTTTGAAATTTCATCTTGGTTTCGCCTGTAGCATCAGTTCTGTGGCACTCACAGATAATATCTTTGCAGATTTGGAAACGTCAGAGTGTTTTCTTTCCAAAGCTGTCAATTATATGCATAGTCGAGCATCTTTTTGTGACAAAATATCTTGTTTAAAACGGGAACGTTTTTTTTATCCAAAAATTAAAAGAGCGCCCCCTATATCGAAGAAGTTAACTAACAGGTGTGCCTTGTTAAAAGTAAATTTGTGGAATTTCTTTCCATCTTAATGCGTTTGAGCCTATCAGTTGTGTTGTGATAAAGTAGGGGTGGTATACAGCAGATAGCCCTATTTGGTAAAAAACCATATGTCAAGAACAGCTCAAATAAGCAAAGAGAAACAACAGTCCATCATTATTTTAAGACATGAAGGTCAGTCAATCCGGAGAAGATCAAAAACGTTTAAAGTTTCTTCAAGTGCAGTCGTAAAAACCATCAAGAGCTATGATGAAACTGGCTCTCATGAGGACCGCCACAGGAAAGACCCAGAGTTACCTCTGCTGCAGAGGATAAGTTCATTACAATTACCAGCCTCAGAAATTGCAGGCCAAATAAATGCTTTACAGAGTAACAGACACATCTCAACATCATCTGTTCAGAGGAGACTGTGTGAGTCAGGCCTTCATGTTTGAATTGCTGCAAAGAAACCACTACTAAAGGCCACCAATAAGAACAAGAGTCTTGCTTGGGCCAATAAACACAAGCAATGGACATTAGACCGGTGGAAATCTGTCCTATAGTCTGATGAGTCCAAATTTGTATCTTTGTGGGATGAAAAGTAGGTGAATGGATGATCTCCGCATGTGTGGTTCTCACAGTGAAGCTTGGAGGAGGTGGTGTGATGGTGTGGGGGTGCTTTTCTGGTGACACTGTCTGTGATTTATTTAGAATTCAAGGCACACTTAACCAGCATGGCTACCACAACATTCTGCAGCGATACGCCATCCTATCTGGTTTGCGCTTGGTGGGACTATCATTTTTTTTTTCAACAGGACAATGACCCAACACACCTCCAGGCAGTGTAAGGGCTATATGACCAAGAAGGAGAGTGATGCAGCACTCCATCAGTTGACCTGGCCTCCACAATCACCTGACCTCAACCAAAATTGAGATGGTTTGGGATGAGTTGGACTGCAGAGTCTAGGAAAAGCAGCCAACAAGTGCTCAGCATATGTGGGAAATCCTTCAAGACTGTTGTAAAAGCATTCCAGGTGAATCTGGTTGAGAGAATGCAAAGAGTGTGAAAGCTGTTATCGAGGCAAAGACAGGCTACATTGAAGAATCTTAATGATAACATATTTTTAGTTGTTTAATACTTTTTTTTGTTACTACGTGATTCCATACGTGTTATTTCATAATTTTGATGTCTTCACTATTATTCTACAATGTAGAAAATAATACAAAAAATGAAGAAAAACCCTTGAATGAGTAGGTGTATCCAAACTTTTGACTGGTACTGTAGGTCCTGGATGGCAGGAAGCTTGGCCCTAGTGATGTATTGGGCCATACAATCTACCCTCTGTAGCACCTTACGGTCAGATACTGAGTAGTTGCCATACCAGGCACTGATGCAGCCATGCTCTCTATGGTGCAGCTGTAGAACTTTTTGAGGATCTGGGGACCCATACCAAATCTTTTCAGTCTCCTGAGGCGGAAACAGTGTTGTCGTGCCCTCTTCTTGGTGTGTTTGGATCATGATAGCTTGTTGGTGATGTGGACACCAAGGAACTTGAAACTCTAGACTCACTCCACTACAGCCCCGTCAATGTTAACGTGGGCCTTTTCAGCCCTCCTTTCCCTGTAGTCCACTACAATCTCCTTTGTCCTGCTCACATTGAGGGGAGAGGTTATTGTCGTGGCACCACACTGCCAGGTCTCTGACCTCCTCCCTATAGGCTGTCTCATTGTTGTCAGTGATCAGGTCTACCACAGGGAGTACAGGAGGGGACTACGCACACACCCGAGGGGCCCCGGTGTTGAGGATCAGCGTGGCAGATGTGTTGTTGCCTACCCTTACCACCTGGGGGTGACCTGTCAGGAAGTCCAGGATCCAGTTGCAAAGGGAGGTGTTTAGTCCCAGGGTCCTTAGCTTAGTGATGAGCTTTGTGGGCACTATGGTGTTGAACGCTGAGCTGTAGTCAATGAACAGCATTCTCACATAGGTGTTTCTTTTGTCTAGGTAGGAAAAGGTAGTGTGAAGTGTGATTGATATTGCGGCATCTGTGGATTTCTTGGATCGGTATGCGAATTGGAGTGGATCTAGTGTTTCCGGAATGATGGTGTTAATGTGAGCCATGACCAGCCTTTCAAAGCACTTCATGGCTACCGACGTGAGTGCTACGGGGTGGTAGTTATTTAGGTAGGTTACCTTCGCATTCTTGGGCACAGGGACTATGGTGGTCTGCTTGAAATGTGTGTATTACAGACTCGGTCAGGGATTAGGTTGAAAATGTCAGTAAAGACCCTTCCAGTTGGTCCACGCATGCTCTGAGTACATGTTCTGGTAATCCGTCTGGCCCCTCCACCTTGTGAATGTTGACCAGAACATTGCCTATGGAGAGTGTGATCACACAGTCGTCTGGAACAGCTGATGCTCTCATGCATGCTTCAGTGTGGTTGCCTCGAAGCAAGCATAAAAGGTATATAGCTCGTCTGGTAGGCTTGCGTCACTGGGCAGCTCGAGGCTGGGTTTCCCTTTGTAGTCCATAATAGTTTGCAAGCCCTGCCACATCTGACAAGCATCAGCCAGTGTAATAGGATTCAATCTTAGTCCTGTATAGACACTGCCTGTTTAATGGTTCGTCTGAGGGCATAGCGGGATTTTTCATAAGCGTCCAGATTAGTGTCCCGCTCCTTGAAAGCTCTAGCCTTTATCTCGGTGTGGATGTTGCCTGTAATCCATGGCTTCTGGTTGGAATATGTTCATATGGTCACTGTGGGGACGACATCGTCAATGCACTTATTGATGAAGCCGATGACTGAGGTGGTATACTCCTCAAAGCCATTGGATGAATCACGGAACATATTCCAGTCTGTGCTAGGATTATTATGTGTCCCTGGGCTACAGGTGGGCGGCACTTTCACCTTACTCACCATGTTGATGTGCCTGTGATTCCACAAGGAATGCAGCTGCAACACTGTTACAAGGTCAATTCAACGTTATTGAACTGCGATGTTTGGGGGAGATGATGTAAAAAGAGCTGTCTACGTCAAAGTGTAGTAACCAGCCGCAGTTCTGATGCCATGGAAACGCCACCCCCAGTCTGGCATCTATGGTAACCCCTTTCTCCGTCCTGCATCAAGTGGATTTAACAAGTGACATCAATAAGGGATCATAGCTTTCACCTGGATTAACCTGGTCAGTCTATGTCGACCCTTTCTAAAGACTGTTGACATCTAGTGGAAGCCATAGGAACTGCAATCTGGGAGGTATTCCTTTGAATATCCCATAAACAAGCATTTGAAAGGGCTGTGACCTCAAAACAAAAACAATTCCGGATGGATTCTCCTCAGGTTTTTGCCTGCCATATCAGTTATGTTATACTCAGACATTATTTTAACAGTTTTAGAAACTTCAGTGTTTTCTATCCAATGCTACCAATATATATATGCTACATGCATATCCTAGCTTCTGGGCCTGAGTAACAGGCAGTTTACTTTGGGCACGTCAGTCATCCGATCTTCCGAATACTGCCCCCTAGCCTTAAGAAGTTTTAACCAATAATTGTATGTGTGGGGTACAGAGATGAGGTAGTAGTCATTCAAAAATTATGAACCACTATTATTGCACATAGAGTGAGTCCATGCAAGTTTTAATGTGACTTGCTAAGCACATATTTACTCCTGAACTTATTTAGGCTTGTCATAACAAAGGGGTTGAATACTTATTGACTCAAGACATTTAAGATTTTTATTTTTTATTAATTTGTAGAAATTTCAAAAAACATAATTCCACTTTGACATTATGGGGTATTGTGTGTAGGCCAGGGACACAAATTCTCAATTTAATCAATAAAAAAATGTGGTCTGTCACACAACTAAATGTGGAATAAGTCAAGGGGTGTGAATACAGTTTTAAGGCACTGTATCTACTGAAGGAAGGAAGGAAACTCCAATAGGAAGAATGTTAGCCAAGCAATATTTTTCACATCTTGTAGAGCCTCAAGGGCTTTCTCAACAATAGACAGTCATTTAACAATTTCATCCCTTAAAGACACGTCAATACATAATCTCAACAGAGCAATTTAATAGGATGAGAGAGACTGCTGGAATAGATGATAAGCAGTTACCCATATTCACTGAGGGAATATTTTTGTGCTGAATGTTTTTTTAATGTTGCCAAGGTTTTCATTTCTGAGTCGAGTTCTCCTTTAAAACACAAAGTAAAAGTGACAATCAATTATGGAATTACATTTGCTTATATTTTTGGCCCCAAAAACGATTTGGAAAGTTGAAAATTAGAACTTGCGAGTGGCGCAACTTCCTACTAGAGCCGTTGACACGAGCAGTGAAGCTAAATGGATGGACGACAGAGAGGTCACTATCTATGAGCCCTGGTAGCGCATCTTAAACAGAAATATGATGCAACTTGGGACACAACCTGTGTCAGAACAACAAACAACTCGGGTTCGTGTTGTGTGCAAGTGTTGCGATTGTTTCTGTGTTTTGTGGTTGTCTGGCTCACAATAATTGTTTGTTTGAGTTAGTGTGGGAGGAGAAAGTTATAAATTATGATGTGGTGGAGGAACTTGATGAAACTATATAGCTTTCTCTTTACCCTTTAGGGCTAGTTGTGTTTTTCAGTCCAGTGTTTCCTCATAATGCAACATATATGCATCTAGGTATTCCGTAGATAACACTACTTCCTCTATCTGAACAGTGTTCCTTACCGGTGCTGGTTCTCATTTGAGAAGCAAACCATCTTGAGGTAGCTTGGCGCCAGATCTGCTTGTGCGCTTGCCAACTCCATTGCCCAATGTCAAGCCAAACATGTTTGGCATCATGAGTGAAAAGCAGTTGGCATGATAGCACTAAAAGACTGTCAACCAGGCTAAACTTGAGGTGTTATTCTCACAAACATGAACAGATGGAGAAGAAAAAGTGTGTCTGTAGCATACTGTACTAATGACATGATGCAGTCCCACTTGACGGTTTCTATTCTAAACATAGCACAGAGCCGGAGGCACAATGTTTTGATGACATCAATTAACATAAAGGACGGGATCGAAAGGAGGAGTGTCTCTCAGCATAACTGTACAGTCTCTCTCTCTCTCCCTCTCTCTCCCTCCCTCTCTCTCTCCTAAGGGAGAGGGGGGGGGGGGGCACTGTGCAATGGCTACCGCTATAGGTTTCAGGCTGCTTATCACTTTCTCCCAAAATACATCATCCAGGAGGATCCTCTTGATGGGGCTGTGCATTTCGGCAGACTGTGATATGGGCATTTCTTGTCGAGAATCCTTCCCCTCCAGAAGTCTGTCAAACATGACGACAACACCACCCCAATGGGTGTTGCTGGGCAACTTCAATGTGGTGCTCTTATTCTTCTCACTTTGCTTGGTGAGGTATATTGTTTCTATAACTTGATGACCCTTCACATACCTACGCATTTCCTTGGCTCTCTTGTAGAGTGTATCCATTATTTTCAGTGCCATGATGTCCTTGAGGAGCAGATTCAATGCATGAGCAGCACAGCCAATGGGTGTGATGTGAGGGTAGGACTTCTCCACTTTAGACCAAGCAGCCTTCATGTTCGCAGCATTGTCTGTCACCAGTGCAAATACCTTCTGTGGTCCAAGCTCATCGATGACTGCCTTCAGCTCATCTGCAATGTAGAGACCGGTGTGTCTGTTGTCCCTTGTGTTTGTGCTCATGTAGAATACTGGTTGAGGAGTGGAGATGTAGTTAATTATTCCTTGCTCACGAACATTCGACCACCCATCAGAGATGATCGCAATACAGTCTGCTTTCTCTATGATTTGCTTGACCTTCACTTAAACTCTGTTGAACTCTGCATCCAGCAAATTAGTAGATAAAACATGTCTGGTTGGAGTGGTGTACGCTGGGCGAAGAACATTCAGAAATCTCTTCCAAAACACATTGCCTGTGAGCATCAGAGGTGCACCAGTTGCATACACAGCTCGAGCAAGACATTCATCAGAATTTCTCTGACTACGTTTCTTCTTTGAGTCAAAAAAACCATCTGATTCCAGGAGGACCGTGAGCTGTTGCTATCGATAAGGTGTCTGATTCATCATTTTCAGCTTTTCCTTTTACATTAGCTACAGAGAAATGTCTCCACACATCAGATAGTGCCCATGGCATTTTCCTGTAAAGACTAGAAAAAAATGAGTTAAAAAATAATTACATACAATTCCATGTACAGATAAATAGTTAAGCAGTTAGATTAAACAACTCCTTTTGTAATATACATGTTTTAAAATGAAACATGTATGGAAACAAGTGAATTAACACTCCTCAGTTAGCAGGCTCAAGCAAGCTAAAACCCACATGGTAGCTAAAACTAACTAGCAGAAATTGTTAACAAGTTAGAAATTATTTAAATGCACTTTACTGTAGGCTACTATTTACTAGTTACAAAAAAATAATGTATGTCGTATAAAATATATTCACCCCACCCAGTACTGTAATCAAAATTTACCAGAAAGCATGTAGTCCTTGGCTCAGACAGGGTAGTAGTGTGGGCTCAATAGCATCTCATTAGTGTGCAAGATCTTGAGAATCAGCTGTACATGTGATGGAAGAGTGCACTGCACATGTGATGGAAGAATGCACTGTGCATGCAGAGGGTTGCAATTCCATTGAATTGGGGATAGTTTAACCAAAATATGCTACAAGACCTAGAATTGCCTTATGTGTATCCCACAAAAAAGGTTCACTGTTATAAGCTAACTTTTTTTGATGAATTTACATGAACTTCCACAAATTCCTGGGCTTAACTTCCCATGGAAAATTTCCGGAAAAATGTAGGAAATTTACCGGGAA